>NC_092728.1:36109433-36709433 GCF_047496885.1 Scyliorhinus torazame
GAGAAAAATTTCAACCATGGTAGAATGACGGAGCAGATTTGATGGGCCGAGTGGCATAAGTCTTCTAGTTTTATGGTCTAATCTTACCTTGTTCATTAACCTTTCGTTTGGCACCTTGCCAAATGCCTTCTGGGAGTTCAGATATACTACATCTACAGGATCCCCTTTATCTACTTGGCTTGTTACATCTTCGAAGAACTTTGATAAATTAGTCAAACACGATTTACCATTCAAAAATCCATGCTAACTCTGATAGCTTGCAGTTTTACTTTTCAAATGTCCACAGCATATTATTCCAAGAAATTATCTTTCATACATTCAATGAACTCGCCCTCGAGGCTAAGTTTGTCAATTTGATTAATTCAGTCCATACTCATATTAAAGTTACTCACGATTATTATTATTTTTTTCCCCCTTTTATAAATTTTGAGTACCCAATTAATTTTTTGCAATTAAGGGCCAATTTAGCATGGCCAATCTACCTACATCCTTTTTGGATTGTGGGAGTGAAACCCACGCAAACACGGGGAGAATGTGCAAACTCCAGAGGACAGTGACCCAGGGTTGGGATCGAACCTGGGACCTCGGCGCCGTGAGGCAGAAGTGCTAACCACTGCACTACCATGCTGCCAGGTTACCCATGGTTATTGCCGTACCTTCCTTATTAATGGATTCTAACAATTTCCCAATGACATGTTAAACTAACTACTTTATAGCTTCCTAACCTCTGCCTCCCTCCCCTTTTGAACAAGGGACATATTGACAATTTTCCAATCCACTGGAACCTTGACAGCATGCGGGGAATTTTGAAATATTATAACCCATGGGTCTACTATCTCTGCTGCCATTTCTTCAGGATTAGTGTTCCTAATTTCTGGCTGTGCCTGTAAACTTTGCCTTTTTAATTCATGCACTGGACCACCTGATCCCTCTGAGCTCTGCAATCTCCCTGCATGTAGTTTTAACCAGTACAGTTAAAGTATGCAATCATACTTTAGATAATGCAGTCCTGCTTTTCAATGGTGCAGTCCTGCTTTCAGGTGGTTCAGTCCTGCTTTGAATACTGCAAGCTAGGGTTAAATAGCGCTAACTAGCTTTAGATAGTGCAGGGTTCTTTAGGCTCACGTTTATAATGCAGATTAACATTAAATAACACCTGCTCAGTTAAATAGTGCAGGGTTATTTAAATTGTGTCGGCTAACTCAAAATAGTGCATGCTAACTTTAAACTGTTGTGACTGGATTTAAACTGTAAAGGCCTGATTCAAACTGTCCAGGCCAGATTCAAACTGTACGGGCCAGATTTAAACTGTACGAGCCAGATTTGAACTGTACAGACCAGATTTTAACTGTACTGACCAGATTTAAAATGTAGCGACGTGATTTAATTTGTACAGTCCAGATTTAAACTACGGACCAGATTTAAATCGTATAGTCCAGATTTAAACTGTACAGACCAGATTTAAACTACGGACCAGATTTTAATCGTATAGTCCAGATTTAAACTATACAGACCAGATTTAAAAAGTACAGACCAGATTTAAACTTTAGTGACTGGATTTCAACTGTAAAGCCCAGATTTAAACTGTAAACACTAGATTTGACTGTACAGGCCAGACTTAAATCATACTGACTAGATTCAAACTGTACAGTCCAGCTTTCAGAGAACCAGATAGTTTTACATTCTGCAGTATAGCTTTGAGGTGCCACGTCCTCCAATTTCATCAACCTAAATTTTAGCTTGCTGTATATTGTGAGGGACTTTGTCCATCAGGTGGACAACTCTCTGGTTTCCCTCTATCACTGGTCTCTAATCTATCAGACCCTCATTTCATATAGTCCCTACAGTGCAGAAGGAGGCCATTCGGCCCATCAAGTCTGCACCAACTCTTTGAAGGTCCACCCTACCTTGGCGCAATCACCCACTCTATTCCTGCAATCCTACCCTAAGGGACAATTTAGCATGGCCAATCCACCTAACCTGCACATCTTTGGACTGTGGAAGGAAACTGAAGAACCCGATGGAAACCCATGCAGAGACAGGGAGAACGTGCAAACTCAATTTACTGTAATTGTATAGGGCATTGGTGAGGCCACACCTGGAGTATTGTGTGCAGTTTTGGTGTCCTTATCTGAGGAAGGATGTTTTTTCTTTGGAGAGAGTACAGTGAAGGTTTACCAGGCTGATTCTGGGGATGGTAGGACTGTCATGAGGAGAAACTAAGTTGATTAGGATTATACTCATTGGAGTTTAGAAGAGTGAGAGGGGATCTCATAGAAACTTAGGAAAATTCTAACAGGATTAGACAGGGTAGATTGAGAAAGAATGTTCCCAATGGTTGCGGATGGCCTGAACTAGGGGCTCATAGTTTGAGGATAATGGATCAATCTTTTGGAATGAGGTGAGGAGAAATATCTTCACCCAGAGAGTGGTGAATTTGTGGAATTCACTACCACAGTAAGTTGTTGATGCCAAAACGTGATTAATTTCAAGAAGGAATTAGATATTGCTCTTCGGGCTAAAGGGATATGGGGTAAGATGGGATCAGGGTCTTAACTTGATGATCAGCCATGATCATAATGAACGGCCTCCTCTTGCTTCTATTTTCTATGTTGCCACACACTCACCTGAGGTTGGAATCAAACCCGGGTCCTGGCAGTGTGAGGCAACAGTGCTGCCACCGAGTTGCCCCAGATATACGATCCTTCTGTGAGACCTAGATTAATCAGTCACCTACCTATTAAACAAGTATCTATCAGAGAGACCATGATCATTGTTGTAGACTTTAAGGATTTAAATGCTCTATGATATTTCGACTGTAATCCCGTCAAGTTTGAGTAACCTTTCAGGATGCATGGATCTTCTTCAATCTTCCTTTACATCTGTCTTAATTCTTTGTGGCTTTTAAATTGACATACTCACTCACACACAAAATTATTTAAAAATACATTTATTGACTTAAATAAATACTCTCAAATAAATGTAAAATAATCTATTTAACAATCTACAATAACAAATATTATTCTTCCTCCTCTGCCTTTCTGTCCAGTGAGGAAGAATCGACGGCCACTTCTTCATAATCCTTCTCGAGTGAGGCCATGTCCTCACGTGCATCCTGGAACTCCCCTTCCTCCAGCCCCTCCCCCACATACCAATGGACAAAGGCCCGCTTGGCGTACATCTTATCGAATTTGAGGTTCAGTCGGGTCCAAGCCAAGGCAATGGCTGTGGTGTTGCTCAGCATACAGAGGGCCCGTTGTACCTTTGCCAGATCACCCCCTGGCACCACTGTCGGGGGCTGGTAGTTGATGCCAACCTGCAGAGGGAAAGGAAAAAATGTTAGATATACAAAATCAGGGGCTGAATTCTCCCAAAATGGGACTATGCCCCCACGCCGGCCTAAAGACGCTGGTGTTTCACTCCCGAGATTCTTATAAAAAAGATCAGCTAACTCACTCACCTGCAGGGGGCTAGCAGGGACCCAGAGTGATTTACGCAGCTTTAGCTGCGGATACGGGCCCCCGCACTTCTGGTTTTGAGTCCGCGCATGATCACGGCGGCGGCCTCCAGCGGACTAGGACTGCGGAGGCAGCTGCAAAATCTAGGACCCCCTGATCGACCGCATGCCCGAAGATCCGACTGGCCCGATCTGTCTCCTGGCCGCCCATAAGGTCCCCCCCCCGGTGCCCCATCGCCCCGCCCCCCACCAGGGCAGTCGGGAACTGAGACTGCAGCCGCCACACGAGCTTAACGAACAGCGATAGGTGGTTAGAACACCCCTTCGGGAACTCGGCAGGTTGGGAGCGGAGGATCGCTGGGCGGGCGTCTGGCAATGGCCGCCCAGCCCCGTGGAATACTCCGCGAACATGCCGATTCTCGGGTCCCGGAGAAACGCCGAACCGGCGCCAGGCCCGATTTCGGCATGACATTGGATTCTCTGCCCCAGCGCCAAACGTGGAGCTGCAGAGAATCCAGCCCCAGATCTGTTGGTTGCCATGAAATTGGCATAAACATTAAATTTAGGAAAGATATTGCGCCTGTAGCTGTACAAGGTACAAGCTTTGGTTATCCATTGGGCTTTCATCCTCGGTGTCAAGCTTAGCTCGGGGATTTTCACAGTAACTTCATTGCAGTGTTAATGTAAACCTACTTGTGACACTAATAAAGATTATTATTATAGTTTCTGATGGAAGATATAGTGAAGCTGCATTCAGGAGCTAATTCAATTTATCACGGGAAGGATTCTCCGTCCAGCGATGCCAGAATCGTGAAATACGATCAGACGGAGATTTTTGGCAACAGCTGAAAATCAAGGTTGGTGCCAGACGCCGAACAGAATGCCACGCTTCGGTCCCTTGACAGGGGAATGTATTCTGAATGCTTGAGTGGGCATGCCAATTGTACAGTAAACGCTGTTGGCATATCATTAATGGGCCTGACCCAGCATTTTCCTCACCTCACACGATGCTCCACCTCCATCAGGATGAACTACTGACAGAGAGGTTCACTTGTGGTATTCACAATCGGGGTAGGCAAGGTAGCACAGTGGTTAACACTGTTGTTTCACAGTTCCAGGGTCCCACGTTCGAGTCCCGGCTTGGGTTACTGTCTGTGGAGTCTGCACGTAATCCCCGTGTCTACGTGGGTTTCCTTCGGGTGCTCTGGTTTCCTCCCACAGTCCAAAGGTGTACAGGTTAGGTGGATTGGCCAAGCTAAATTGCCCTAGTGTTCAAAAAGGTTAGGTGGGGTTACTGGGTTACGGGATAGGGTGGAGGTATGGGTTGAAGTAGGGTACTCTTTTCAATGCCGGTGCAGACTCGATGGGCCGAATGGCCGCTATTTGTCCTGTAAATTCTATGAAACAGGCACCGTGGTTGCTGAGGGGGAGACAAAGGTTATGGAGAGCCCAACATCGCTATGGTATGTTGCCACTTGTGCTGCGAGCTGTGCAGTGTCTGCCAGGGTGAGGGGAGTTGTGGGGTGTGGCCAGGAGGCCGGCCATGGGGTCAGAGTGGCCGGGTGTGGACCACCATTACCATAGCCTGTGAGGCATCTAACTGGCTAACTTATGTTGCTGACTGTCCACTGTGAACGCACGGGTGTAATGTATGCCCCCGATCCCCAACCCCCCTCCCCCTCCCCCTCCGAGGTACCCTCTGGCCCCAACCAACCCATCAATGGGATTGGTGTGCTCCAGCGCAACCAGTGCCATTTGGGATGAGGATCGGCATGCATCGGAATCGTATGAGTACATGTGGCGCCTGTGCTAACCCATTAACGGGGCTCTTTATGTTCCTGAACGGAGATTCAGATTTTGATCCAGGTGAGGTGTGATTGGTACAATCAAATGTTTCCCAAAAGTTACATGGATCAATAACAAAAGCTACCTACACTCACCTTGAATCCAGTCGGGCACCAGTCAACAAACGTGATTGAGCGCTTGGTCTTGATGGTGGCGATGGCGGCGTTGACATCCTTTGGCACCACGTCTCCTCGGTACAGCATGCAGCACGCCATGTACTTGCCCTGGCGGGGGTCACACTTCACCATCTGGTTAGCAGGTTCAAAGCAGGAGTTGGTGATCTCCGACACCGAGAGTTGCTCGTGGTAAGCTTTCTCAGCCGATATAAGGGGCGCGTAGGTTAACAATGGAAAATGGATGCGGGGATAGGGGACCAGGTTGGTTTGGAACTCAGTCAGGTCCACATTGAGGGCACCATCGAACCGGAGTGAGGCTGTGATGGATGACACTATCTGTGCCATGAGACGGTTGAGGTTGGTGTAAGTCGGTCTCTCGATGTCAAGGTTACGCCGACAGACATCGTAAATGGCCTCATTGTCCACCATGAAGGCACAGTCAGAGTGCTCCAGGGTGCAGTGGGTGACGAGCACAGCATTATATGGCTCGACCACCGCAGTGGAAATCTGGGGAGCAGGGTAAATGGCAAACTCCATCTTGGATTTCTTCCCGTAGTCGACGGAGAGTCTCTCCATCAGGAGGGAAGTAAAACCCGAGCCCGTGCCACCCCCAAAACTGTGGAAGATGAGGAAACCCTGGAGTCCGGTGCATTGATCAGCCTGTGGGTAAACAAAGGAGAAAAGATTAAAATGGAGCAAGGAATTACAACCAGTATCAAAGAACAGTCATCAACCGTTGGCAAAGAGCAGCAAGAGGTGGCGAGATGGATGATTGGTGTCTGGCAGGAGAGAGTTAGGGGGAGGGAGAGTGGATCTCAGGGTGGAAAAGCAGTGGTGTTGTTGAGAGTAAGGTTTAGCCTTGGGTGCCATGTCCCAGCTGCCTTTTGTACATGTTGATCAGGGGAATATTGGAGTGAAATCAATTTTTGTGATAGACGAGAGACTGAGTGGGATTTGTACACATGGGCATGAATAAGATTTCATTTCCACCAAGGCATTGGGAAAATGTGATGGTGAAATGTGAGAGTGGTAAATGATGATATGGGTATTCTGTGCAGCTGGGAGTTGCCAATGTCCCTGTTAAACAACGTACCACTTTCCGTATGCGATCCAAGACCAGATCCACAATTTCCTTTCCGATGGAGCAGTGGCCCCGTGCATAGTTATTCGCCGCATCCTCCTTGCCTGTGATGAGCTGCTCCGGGTGAAAGAGCTGGCGGTAGGTGCCGGTGCGGACCTCATCTGTGGACAGGGAGCAAAAATTAAGCAACAGGGACAAAGACCTTTCCAGCACATTTGATGCCTGCAGACTGTATTTCACTGAGATTTGAAAGAAAGCTGGCTGACTGAAGGACCAAAAAAATCCTTACCAATCACGGTGGGCTCCAGATCTACAAACACAGCTCGTGGGATGTGTTTCCCCGCCCCTGTCTCACTGAAGAAGGTGTTGAAGGAGTCGTCACCACCTCCGATGGTCTTGTCACTGGGCATCTGCCCATCGGGCTGGATTCCATGCTCCAGGCAATATAACTCCCAGCAAGCGTTACCGAGCTGCACTCCCGCCTGGCCAAGGTGGATTGAAAGACACTCACGCTAAAGAGAGGAGAAAGAAGATCTAATTATTTTATGAGGACAATGTTTTATACAGTCAGTATAGCTGGAAGGAGAGAGATGTGCGCGAGGCAACAAATTCACACACAATGGATTTCCTGCATTCAGTGTGAATCCTGCCTAGTAATTGATTGTTCCCTGCGCTTTCTGCATAACTTAATTGAAAGTGAAAGTCACCATCGTCCCTGAGGACCAATAGGCATTTCTCCCCTTGAGAGAGAGAGAACTCACTGGTGGTGATTTAACCTGGGGCTCCCACACCTCAGGCGAGGAACAAGTTTGAGAAGGCAGGGCCTTCATTCCACCCTCAATGAACGCCTTGCTTCATTGTCGATCACTCCACGACTTCCCGAGATTGTTCTGGTCTTTCCTTTGCGGAGAGATCACTCCCATGAGACTCCCTTTTCCTCATTGCATATCCATAACCTTGTTTATCTGCTGGATACCATGGGTGGGATTCTCCGACCCCACGCCAGGTCGGAGAATTGCCGGGGGCTGGCGTGAATCCCGCCCCCGCTGTGTCCCGAGGTCTCCGCCACCAGAGATTCGGCGGGAACCGAGCCGCAAAGGTTAACGGGGGCGGAAATCACGCCGCGCCGGTCGGCGGGCCCACCCCCGCCGATTCTCCGGTCTGCGATGGGCCGAAGTCCCTCTGCTGGAATACCTGTCCCGCCAGCGTGGATTAAACCACTTTTTGAACGGCAGGACAAGGCGGCGCGGGCAGGTTCCGAGGTCCTGGGGGGGGGCATGCGTCGCCCGGCGAAGACCTTTCGGCCCCGGCTGGCGTGGGGCCAAAGGCCTTTCCCGCCAGCAAACCACTCCGGCGCGGGCCTAGCCCCTCAAGGTGAGGGCTTGGCCCCTAAATGTTCGGCGACTTCCGCCCCTTTGGGGAGGCCCGACACTGGAGTGGTTCCTGCCACGCCATTACGCCAGAACCCCCCGCCCCGCCGGGTAGGGGAGAATCCTGTCCCATATCTCCCCACATATTCCCTCTCCCACATTTGGATGTCACTCATGATGTTGAGCTTTCTTTCCTTGCGGACGATCTCTCTCCCACTCAGTTCTGATTCCTCATTCACCTTCCATTGCTACTCCTCCTGTGAATTTCCTCTTTCTCCCAGTTGATTTCCCTTTTCAAATGAATTCCCAGTCTATCTGATGTATCCACCATCCCAGTAATTTCTCACTTTCATGGTGTGCTTTCCTGTGGATTCCTTTGGCTTGATCAAAATCAATCTGCCAATGGAGTTTCCCTGCAGCCACTCACCATGATCACCTTCTTCTCTTACAGTTCCTGAGAATGAGGCGTGTGTTGATGTTGGCGCTATTTATACTGCGCACTCGGAGCATTCTAATTAGCTGAACTGCTCTCTGATTGGTCCCTGAGAACAAAACACGATGGTTGCTCAGGGATACCATAATAACAAAGGCTGGATGATGCTCAGCGCTGATTGTTTCTTTGCGCAAATGGCGGAACAAATGTTTCACGACATTCTGTTATCAGCGGAGATCTAGGCAACGGCGCGGCGCCATCTTTGTTGAACAAGTATCCTTTGGTCAAACTGTGTTAATAAAACATAATAAGAATAATTTTTATTGTCATAAGTAGGCTTACACTTACACTGCAATGAAGTTACTGTGAAAATCCCCTAGCCGCCATATTCCGGTGCCTGTTTGGGTACATGGAGGGTGAATTCAGAATGTCCAAATTGCCTAACAACACATCTTTTGAGACTTGTGGGAGGAAACTGGAGCACCCGGAGGAAACCCATGCAGACACAGGGAGAACATGCAAACTCCGCACAGACAGTGACCCAAGCTGATTTGATTTGATTTGATTTATTATTGTCACAATGTATTAGTATACAGTGAAAAGTATTGTTTCTTGCATGCTGTACAAACAATGCATACCGTACATAGGGAAGGAAGGAGAGACTGCAGAATATAATGTTACAGTTATAGCAAGGTGCAGAGAAAAGATCAACTTAATGCGCAGTAGGTCCATTCGAAAGTCTGATGGCTGCAGGGAAGAAGCTGTTCTTGAGTCGGTTGGTACGTGACCTCAAACATTGGTATCTTTTTCCTGACGGAAGAACGTGGAAGAGACAATCCATCAATCAAAGCCACATCAATGAAAACCACATCCATCAGACCCAATTCATCGTCATTGATCAGTCACACTCAAGAGGTTTAACCATCTCAATCACAATCCCAACAAGAACATTCATTCTCCTTTCAAGTTCCATATAATCTATCATTGTTACACTTTAATAGATGCTAGCTGTAAAATTCAAAACATACAACCTACAAAATCACACGTTAAGTTCCAGAAGGGTCAATTTATATACTCGTCATACCTTGTGCAGAACAGTGTTACATAGTGTAGACTAGTGTTACATAGTGCGGACTAGTGTTACATAGTACGGACCAGTCTTACATAGTGCAAGCCAGCATTAAGTTCTTTATGCAGAGGGTGGTGTGTGCCTGGAACGCATTGCCGGCGGAGGTGGTAGAGGCGGGCACGATAGCGTCATTTAAGATGTATCTAGACAGATACATGAATGGGCAGGGAGCAGAGGGATACAGAGCCTTAGAAAATAGGCCACAGTTTTAGATCGAGGATCTGGATCGGCGCAGGCTTGGAGGGCCGAAGGGCCTGTTCCTGTGCTGTAATTTTTCTTTGTTCTTCTTTGTTCTTTATTACATAGTGCAGAATAGTGATACCGAGTGCAGACTAGTGTTACATAGTGCAGACTAGTGTCACTAAGTACAGAATAGTGTTACGTAGTGCAGACGAGTGTTACATAGTGCAGAATAGTGTTATATAGTACAGGCCTGTGCTACACAGTGCAGACTAACCTTACATAGTGCAAGATAGTGTTACAAAGAACAACAAAGAACAAAGAAATGTACAGCACGGTTACATAGTACAGGCCACTGTTACATAGTGCAGACTAGTGTAACATAGTGCAGAATAGTGTTACATAGTGAAGACTAGAGTTACATAGTGCAGTCTAGTGTTACATAGTGCAGAATAGTGTTACATATTGTAGGTTAGTGTTACCTAGTGCATGATGTGGAGATGCCGGCGTTGGACTGGAGTGAGAACAGTAAGATGTCTTACATCACCAGGTTAAAGTCCAACAGGTCTGTTTTCGAATCACTAGCTTTTGGAGCACAGCTCCTTCCTCAGGTAAATGAAGCGGTGGGTTCCAGAAACATATATATAGACAAAGTCAAAGATGCAAAACAATACTTTGAATGAGAGTCTTTGCAGGTAATTAAGTCTTTATAGGTCCAGATGGAGTGACTGGAGAGAGGGATAATCACAGCCAGGACAGTTGGTAGGATTTCGCAAGCCCAGGCCAGATGGTGGGGGATGAATGTAATGCGACATGAATCCAAGGTCCCGGTTGAGGCCGTACTCATGTGTGCGGAACTTGGCTATAAATTTCTGCTCGGCGGTTCTGCTTTGTCACGCGCCCTGAAGGCCGCCTTGGAGAAGGCTTGTCCGAAGATCAGAGGCTGAATGCCCTTGACTGCTAAAGTGTTCCCCGACTAGAAGGGAACATTCCTGCCTGGCGATTGTTGCGCGATGTCCGTTCATCCATTTTCGCAGCGTCTGCATGGTCTCGCCAATGTACCACGCCTTGAGACATCCTTTCCTGCAGCATATGGAATAGACAACGTTGGCCGAGTCGCACGAGTATGAACCTGGTGGGTGGTGTTCTCACGTGTAATGGTGGTACCCCTGTACACACCCATGTCAGCTTCAACGGGGCCGAGGTGGAGATGGTTAGCAGTTTCAAATTCCTAGGCGTACACATCTCCAAGAATCTGTCCTGGTCCATTCACGTCGACGCTACCACCAAGAAAGCACAACAGCGCCTATACTTCTAAGGAAACTAAGGAAATTCGGTATGTCCACATTAATTCTTACCAACTATTACAGATGCACCATAGAAAGCATCCTATCTGGCTGCATCACAGCCTGGTATGGCAACTGCTTGGCCCAGGACCGCAAGAAACTTCAGAGAGTCGTGAACACAGCCCAGTCCATCACACAAACCTGCCTCCCATCCATTGACTCCATCTACACCCCCCGCTGCCTGGGGAAAGCGGGCACCATAATCAAAGACCCCTCCCACCCGGCTTACTCACTCTTCCAACTTCTTCCATCGGGCAGGAGATACAAAACTCTGAGAACGCGCACAAACAGACTCAAAAACAGCTTCTTCCCTGCTGTTACCAGACTCCTAAACAACCCTCTTGTGAACTGACCTCATTAACACTACACCCCTGTATGCTTCATGCAATGCTGATGCTTATGTAGTTACATTGTGTACCTTGTGTTGTATTTTCTTTTATTTCCTTTTCTTTTCATGTACTTAGGGAGGCACAACAGAAATTCATCCCAAGGAGGAGGAAACATGCTAAGGGGAGGACAAGGCATCCATGGCTGACGAGGGATGTCAAGGACAACATAAAAGGCGAAAGAAAAAGCATACAAAGTGGTGAGGATTAGTGGGAAAACAGAGGAATAGGAAGCCTTTAAAAGCAAGCAGAGGACAACTAAAAAAGCAGTAAGGGGGAAGAAGATGAAGTATGAGTGAAAGCTAGCTAGTAATAAAGGAAGATAGGAAAATATTTTTTCAATATATAAAAGGTAAGAGAGAGGCAAAAATAGACATTGGACCACTATAAAATGTGGCTGGAGAAGTAATAATAGGAAACAAAGAAATAGCAGATGAACTGAATAGTTACTTGAAAATGAAAATTGCTTACTGTCACAAGTAGGCTTCAAATGAAGTTATGGTGAAAAGCCCCTAGCCACCACATTCCGGCGCCTGCTCAGGGAGGCTGGTACGAGAATTGAACCGTGCTGCTGGCCTGCCTTGGTCTGCTTTCAAAGCCAACAATTTAGCCCTGTGCTAAACCAGCCCCTACATTGCATCAGTCTTCACGGTGGAAGACACCAGTGGGATGCCAGAGCTCCAGGAGAACCAGGGGACAGAGGTGAGTGCAATGACCATCACTAAGGAGGAAAGTTCTGGGGAAACTGAAAGGTCTGAAGGTGGATAAGTCACCTGGACCGATGGACTGCACCCCAGTGTCCTAAAAGAGATAGCTGAGGAAATTGTGGAGGCATTAGTGATGATCTTTCAGGAATCACTGGAGGCAGGAAGGGTTCCAGAGGACTGGAAGGTGGCTATGTAACACCACTGTTTAAGAAGGGAGGGAGGCAGAAGACGGTAAATTATAGGACGGTTAGCCTGACTTCGGTCATTGGTACGACTTTAGAATCCATTATTAAAGATGAGATTGCAAAGCACTAGGAAGTGCATGGTAAAATAGGACTGAGTCAGCACGGCTTTGTCAAAGGGAGGTCGTGTCTGACAAATCTGTTAGAGTTCTTTGAGGAGGTAACAAGCAAGTTAGACAAAGGAGATTTATTTAGATTTCCAGAAGGCCTTTGACAAGGTGCCGCATAGGAGACTGTTAAATAAGTTAGAAGAGCTCATGGTGTTCAGAGTAAGATCCTGGCATGGATAGAGGATTGGCTGACTGGCAGAAGGCAGGGAGTGGGGATAAAGGGGTCTTTTTCAGGATGGCAGCTGGTGACTAATGGTGTGCCTCAAGGGTCTGGAAGAAGGTACTGAAGGCACTGTTGCTAAGTTTGCAGATGATACAAAGATCTGTAGAGGGACAGGTAGTATTGAGGAAGTAAGGGGACTGCAGAAGGACTTGGACAAGCTAGGAGAGTGGGTAATGAAGTGGCAAATGAAATACAATGTGGAAAAGTGTGAGGTTATGCACTTTGGCAGGAGGAATTTTGACATAGACTATTTTCTAAATGGTGAAATGCTTCGGAAAGCAGAAGCACAAAGGGACTTGGGAGTCCTTGTTCACAATTCTCTTAAGGTTAATGTGCAGGTTCAGTCGGCAGTTAAGATGGCAAATGAAATGATAGCATTCATGTCAAGAGGGCTAGAAAACAAGACCAGGGATGTACTTCTGAGGCTGTAAAAGGCTTTGGTCAGACCCCATTTGGAGTATTGTGAGCAGTTTTGGGCCCCATATCTAAGGAAGGATGTGCTGGCCTTGGAAAGGGTCCAGACAAGGTTCACAAGAATGATCCCTGGAATGAAGAACTTGTACTATGAGGAACGTTTGTGGACTCTGGATCTCGTTGGAGTTTAGAAGGATGAGAGGGGATCTTATTGAAACTAACAGGATACTGCGTGGCCTGGATAGAGTGGACGTGGAGAGGATGTTTCCACTTGTAGGAAAAACTAGAACCAGAGGACACCATTTCAGACTAAAGGGACGATCCTTTAAAACAGAGATGAGGAGGAATTTCTTCAGCCAGAGGGTGGTGAATCTGTGGAACACTTTGCCGCAGAAGGCTGCAGAGGTCAATTCACTGAGTGTCTTTAAGACAGAGATAGATAGGTTCTTGATTAATAAGGGGATCCGGGGTTATGGGGAGAAGGCAGGAGAATGGGGATGAGAAAATATCAGCCATGATTGAATGGCGGAGCAGACCCAATGGGCCAAGTGGCCTAATTCTGCTCCTATGTCTTATGGTCTCATCCAATCCCATGTCGGTGATCTGGCACGTCTTGCAGAGATCGCCATGGCAGGATTGTGTGGTGTGGTGTGGTGGTCGCTTTTTCTGAAGGCTGGGTAGTTTGCTGCAAACGTGCCAGATCATCGACATGGGTACCACCATTACACGTGAGAACACCACCCACCAGGTAAGTGGTACATAAACATGCGACTCGGCCAACGTTGTTTACCTCATACGCTGCAAGAAAGGATGTCCTGAAGTGTGGTACATTGGCGAGACCATGCAGATGCTGCAACAATGGATGAACGGACATCATGTGACAATCGCCAGGCAGGAATGTTCCCTTCCAGTCGGGGAACACTTCAGCAGTCAAGAGCATTCAGCCTCTGATTTTCGGGGAAGCGTTCTCCAAGGCGGCCTTCAGGACGCGCAACAACACAGAATCGCCGAGCAGAAACTTATAGCCAAGTTCCGCACACATGAGTACGGCCTCAACCGAGACCTTGGATTCATGTCGCATTACATTCACCCCACACTATCTGGCCTGGGCCTGCGAAATCTTACCAACTGAGTGCTGAATTTGTGTGCATTAGAGTGTTAAAGTGAGAGTTTGGCGACTGAGGGAGTTAGGTGAGGAGGGAGCCATTTGCTACTTTCATTTCATTCCCTACATTTCCTCAAAGAGAGTGCAGCTGACTGGGAGCAGAGTCGGAGGGCGGAGGTCCAGTTGATTCACAGGGCAGCTACATTCTGTAAGGTAAGAGTTGTTTGTTTTTATTGTTTTTTTAAAATAAAATTATTTTAATTTTATTTTTGTGTTTGTTTTGTTTTTTGGGGGCCGCAAGCTATCTTTGCATCATTTAGCAGAATCACTAATTTTAGAGGGTTCACTTGGGAGAGTAGCAGCAGTATATTTATAATTTTTGAGGGCCAAACGGGTGTTTAATTTTTTTCCCCCTTTAAATCTCTTTGGGAGTTCTGATCAGAGGGGATAGAGGCAGGGCAGTTGCATGCTCCTCCTGGAGGATGTGGGTGGTGAGGGTGTCCCCGCTGACTACCCCTGCAGGAAATGCACCCAACTCCAGCTCCTCAGAGACCATGTTAGGGAACTGGAGCTACAGCTGGATGAACTTTGGATCATCCAGGAGGCAGGTGGGGTGATAGAGAGGAGTTACACACCCAAGGTGCAGGACAAGAGTAGCTGGGTTACAGTCAGGGGAAGGAAAACGAACGGGCAGACAGTTCAGGGATCCCCCATGGCCGTTCCCCTTCAAAACAAGTATACCGTTTTGGATGCTGTTGGGGGGGTGACCTACCGTGGAAAGGCGGCCAGGTCTTTGGCACTGAGTCTGGCTCTGTGGCTCAGAAGGGAAGGGGGGAAAATAGAAAAGCAATAGCGATAGGAGACTCAATGGTTAGGGGAATAGAAAGGAAATTCTGTGGTCGCGATCGAGACTCCCGGAAGGTATGTTGCCTCTCGGGTGCCAGGGACAGGGATGTCTCGGATCGCATCTACAGGATTCTTAAGGGGGAGGGCGAGCAACCAGAAGTCGTGGTGCACATAGGAACCAACGACATAGCTAAGAAAAGGGATGAGGATCTAAAAAGCTAAAGAGCAGGACAAGCAGAGTAGTGATCTCAGGATTGCTACCGGTGCCACATGCAAGTGAGGCAAGGAACAGAGAGCAGCTGAACACGTGGTTACAGGGCTGGTGCAGGAGGGAAGGCTTCAGATATCCTGGGTGGGAGGTTTGCTAGAGCTCTTCGGGAAGGTTTAAACTAGTTTGGCAGGGGGATGGGAACCAGAGCTATGGATCAGAGGATAGGATAGCTGTTGAACATGCAGAAATAGTATGCCGCGAGTCTGTGAGGAAGGATAGACAGTTGATAGGGTAAAGTTGCACTCAGTGGAATGGGTTAAAGTGTGTCTGTTTCAATGCAAGGAGTGTCAGGAACAAGGGAGATGAACTTAGAGCATGGATCAGTACTTGGAATTACGATGTTGTGGCCATTATGGAGACATGGATTTCACAGGGGCAGGAATGGTTGTTAGATGTTCTGGGGTTTAGATGTTTTCAGAAGAATAGAGAGGGAGGTACGGGCAGCATGGTAGCATTGTGGATAGCTCAATTGCTTCACAGCTCCAGGGTCCCAGGTTCGATTCCGGCTTGGGTCACTGTCTGTGCGGAGTCTGTACATCCTCCCCGTGTGCACGTGGGTTTCCTCCGGGTGCTCCGGTTTCCTCCCACAGTCCAAAGATGTGCAGGTTAGGTGGATTGACCATGGTAAATTGCCCTTAGTGTCCAAAATTGCCCTTAGTGTTGGGTGGGGTTACTGGGTTATGGGGATAGGGTGGAGGTGTGGACTTTGGGTAGGGTGCTCTTTCCAAGAGCCGGTGCAGACTCGATGGGCCGAATGGCCTCCTTCTGCACTGTAAATTCTATGATAAAAGAGGAGGGGGCGTGGCACTGTTAATTGGGAAGCGCACCACAGCTGCAGAAAAGGAGGTAGTTGAGGAGGGTTTGTCTACTGAGTCTTTATGGGTGGAAGTCAGAAACAAGAAAGGAGCAGTCACTTTATTGGAAGTTTTCTATAGACTCCCCAATAGCAGCAGAGAGACAGAGAAACAGATTGGGCGGCAGATCTTGGAAAGGTGCAGAAGTAATAGAGTTGTTGTCATGGTTGACTTAAACTTCCCTAATATTGACTGGAACCTCCTTAGTGCAAATGGTTTGGATGGAACAGATTTTGTCAGGTGTCTACAGGAAGGTTTCCTGACTCAATTTTCATGCGAGAGTGCCTTTAAGAAATGGGTGTTTATTACTGCAGTGATGTCAGAGTGCGGGTGGAACTGGGCATCTGTCAGCTTTTAGTTTCCCTTTGAGAAAAGCTTGGGTGTGTCTGTGTTTTTTTTGGTTTCATTTCAGTGTTGGAGATGCAGTCAGCCACAGAAGGTGTAATGTTGTTCCCTCTGTCATGTAAAGATTATCTCTTGATCATTTGGTGAATTCAGATTGATAACTGTTCTCAGTAGTGAATTTAAACCTGATATGCTTCTGTTAAAAGGTTATTTTTATGACTTATGGATGTTAAATGGAAAGTAAGGATTACTTAGTGTTGTATTTTTGGGGCCGTATTTGAATTGATGGTTGCTCAGATGATCACTGTATGTTTTAAAAAGGTTAACTTGAGTTCATAGAATAAACATTGTTTTGCTTTAAAAAATACTTTTCAATTTCTGCTGTACCACATCTGTAGAGTGGGCCGTGTGCTCCCCATACCACAATCTAGTAAAAGTTGTGGGTCAGGTGAACTCCATGATACACTTTGGGGTTCTCTAAAATCTGTCCCATAATAAATTGGGGGCTCATCCGGGATAAAAGTCTATCGGATTGGCTTAATAAACTTAAAGACAGTGAGGGGTGAGCATATTGTGGTTGCTTTTCAGGTGTGGTATTTCAGTTTAAGTAGGGAGTGTGTTGTGGACAATGGCTCTTTCAGAGGCTCTGAAATTTTTGGGGGTGGAGACGGTCACAAGCAGTACCTTACGGACAGGGACTAAAAGCAGGCTGTTAGATTTGGCAAAAGCATTGCAGCTAAGATTACCTGACAAAATGCGGAAAGATGAGATATTATGGCGGTGGCTAAGCATTTAAAGTTCCCTGAGATACAGTCTGACTCATTGGAAATGGCAAAAATTCAGTTACAAATTAAACAAATGGAACATGAGAAAGAATTAAAGCAGCTTGAATACGAAAGAGATAGTGAGGAAAAAGAAAGAGAGAGAGAGTTTGAACTTCGGAAAATGACCATGAAACATGACAGTCAGTTACAATTGGCGGATGTAAAGGGAAATGTACAGTTTGATATTGAGGATAAAGAGAAAGAGGGTCAAAGTCGAAGGCTTGGTGGGGATCTATTTAAATATATCCAAGCATTGCCAAGGTTTGACGAGAAGGAGGTAGGCGCCTTTTTCATTTCATTTGAGAAGGTGGCTAAACAAATGAAATGGCCATAGAACATGTGAGTATTGATGTGTTGGGTGCTCTGCTACACAGACGAACCAACACGGTTGCGAATGGTACAACTCAGTTTTATTACTAACATTTATTTACAGGGGTAAACTGATTACTGAGGTTCGATCATAACCCTAGAATCTGTGGACCTATTACTAATACTATCTTGTAGTGGCACTCAGCACATGGTGGATGTCTGAATGGCTTTATGATTTCATAGAATTTTCAGCGCAGAAGGAGGCCATTCGGCCCATCGAGTCTGCACCGGCTCTTGGAAAGAGCACCCTACCCAAGGTCAACACCGGCACCCTATCCCCATAACCCCACCCAACACTAAGGGCAATTTTGGACACTAAGGGCAATTTATCCTGGCCAATCCACCTAACCTGCACATCTTTGGACTGTGGGAGGAAACCGGAGCACCCGGAGGAAACCCACGCACACACGGGGAGGATGTGCAGACTCCGCACAGACAGTGGCCCAAGCTGGAATCGAACCTGGGATCCTGGAGCTGTGAAGCAATTGTGCTATCCACAAGGCTACCGTGCTGCCCTAAGTTCTTCTGTGAGTTCTGTGCCCTGAGCTGTCTCCTGCTGGACTGCGTGGGAAGTGTTGTGTTCCCTGTTTTGTAGTGTGTTTGCTCTTGCCTGTGATTGGCTGTGGTGTTGTGTGTGTGTTGATTGGTCCGTTGATCTGTCCATCAGTATGTATGTATGTTTGCACCATGATGTTTACCTGACTATCATGACAGGTATTACTGATTCAAACAAAGCTGGTAGATAGGGCCAGTGAAGTGTTTGCATCACTACCGGAGGAGGTATCTGGGACATATGAGAAGGTGAAAAAAACCCATCTTAGGTGCATATGAACTATTGCCTGAAGCCTACAGACAAAGGTTTAGAAATGAAAGGAATGAATTTGGTCAAACATTCGTGGAGTTTGAAAGGATCAAACAGAGTAATTTTGATAGGTGAATCAGGGCTTTGAAAATAGACCAAACGTATGAAGCTCTCAGAGAAATTCTACTTTTGGAGGAGTTTAAAAATTCAATTCCTGATGTAGTGAGAACTCATGTGAAAGAGCAGAGGGTTAAAACTGCGAGATTAGCAGCAGAAATGGCAGATGATTATGAATTAGTTCAGAAATCAAAGCTTGGTTTCCGACTTCAGTTTCAGCCTGTGAGGGATAGAAACTGGGGACATGAGAAATGCTCAAGTGGTAGAGGCAAAGGTGATCTGATGGGAGATAATAAAGAGAGTGTTCCTCAGATTAAAAAATAAATCCAGGAGGGTGGAAGAGAAATGCAAAGTTTCAAATGTTTTCACTGTAATAAACTAGGCCATGTAAAGTCACAGTGTTGGTGGTTGAAGAAGCGCACTGGGAAGGCTGATGTGGTAAAACAGGATAAGACAGTGGGGGTTGTTAAAGTGGTAAAGGAAAGTCCAAGTGAAGCAAAGGAGGTGCAAAAGATTGTACAGCCTGATCAAGAGGTGATTGATAAGAAGGTGCCAGATTTCTTTAAAGAATTTACTTGTGTGGGTAAAGTTTACTCATGTGTATCAGGAGGAGCAGGTAAAGAAGTCACAATTTTAAGAGATACCGGAGCTATTCAATCTTTAATGGTAAGAAATGAGGAGTTACGTAGTCTGGGAAGAATATTGCCAGAAAAGGTGGTAATATGTGGAATTCAGGGTGAGAGGAGTAGTGTTCCATCATATAAGGTAAGGTTGGAAAGTCCAGTGAAGAGTGGTGAAGTGGTAGTAAGAGTAATAGAGAAACTATCTTGTCCAGGAATACAGTTTATCTTGGGTAATGATATAGCTGTATTGCTGGATCATTGGAGTGATGCCTACTGTGGTTGATAAGCCAGTGGAAAATCAGACAACTGAAGTGTTGAAGGACGAATATCCTGGGATTTTTCCGGATTGTGTAGTAACAAGTTCACAAAGTCACAGGTAAAGACAAGAGGAGAAATCAAAGAGTGAAGATCAAGTTGAAGTTCAATTATCAGAAACGATTTTTGGTCAAAAAGTTGTCAAAAGGTTGAAAAAGAACAAGAACAGATGAAGGATGAGGCTGAAATTTTTAGTTCAGGAAAATTGGCGGAGTTACAACAGAAAGATATAGAAATAAAATGGATGTATCAGAAAGCATATATGGAAGAGGAATCTGAGTGTATATATAGAGTGTTATTACCGTAAAAGTGATGTCTTGATGAGAAAATGGAGACCTTTTCATATGCAGGTGGATGAAAAGTGGGCAGAGGTTCATCAAGTAGTATTGCCGGTGGGGTATAGAAAGGAGGTGTTGCGAGTTGCACATGAGGTACCAGTGGGAGGTTATTTGGGAGTGAGGAAATCTCAAGCTAAAATCCAGAAACATTTTTATAGGCCTGGACTACATAAATATGCAGTTACATTTTGTCAATCATGTCACACATGTCAAGTGATAGGGAAACCTCAAGCAGTGATAAAACCAGTGCCCTTAATACCCATTCCAGCATTTGAGGAACCTTTTACAAGGGTCCTAATTTATTGAGTAGGACCGCTTCCTAAAACAAAAAGTGGGAATCAATATCTTTTGTCGATAATGGATGTGTCTACTAGGTTTCCAGAGGCCATTCCAGTACGTAATATTACGGCGAAAATTACTGTGGAGGAGTTGCTTAAATTCTTTACTAGATGTGAACTACCCACAGAAATAGAATCTGATCAAGGATCGAATTTTATCTCAAGGTTATTCAAAGAAGTTATGGACAGCTTTGGAATAAAACAATTTAAATCAACTGCGTACCATCCAGAAACGCAGGGAGCGTTAGAAAGGTGGCATCAGACATTAAAGACAATGTTGAGGGCTTATTGTCAATATTATTCAGAGGATTGCGATAAAGGAATTCAGTTTGTACTGTTTGCAATTAGGGATGCACCTAATGAGTCAATCAAATTCAGTCCTTTTGAACTAATTTTTGGTCATGAGGTAAGAGGGCCACTTAAATTGATTAATGAAAAATTGGTGAATGTGAAATAGGAAATTACATTATTGGATTACGTGTCAAATTTTAGGGAACGATTGGCAGGTGAATTGGCTGGACAACATTTAAAAGTTGCAGAACATGTGATGAAACGGGTATCAGACAAGAAATCCAAAGTTCGTAGTTTTGCCAGTGGAGATAAAGTTTTAGTATGATTACCAGTGGTGGGTGAACCTTTAAAAGCTAGGTTTTGTGGTCCTTTTCAGATTGAAAGGAAATGAAGTGAGGTAAATTATGTGGTAAGAACGCCAGATAGAAGGAAATCTCACCGAGTGTGTCATGTGAATATGCTGAAAAGGTACTTTGAAAGGGAAGGAGAGAAAAATGAGGAGGTTTTAATGATTATAACTCAAAGTGACGAACTAAATCCAGATGACTGTGAATTTGAAATACCTCAAATTAAATAGGAAAATGAGGATGTTCTTAAAAATTGTGATAAATTGTTGAGTTACCTTCCAGAGGAAAAACAAACTGACTTGAAAGAGTTATTGATATCACATGGGCAAGTTTGTGGAGATAAATTGGGAAGTACTAAAATGGCTGTACATGACGTAGTTCTGGGAAATGTTGTTCCAATCAAACAATATCCATATAGACTTAACCCTTTAAAATTGGCACAGGTTAACAAAGAGATTGAGAGTATGCTTAAAAACTGCATAATTGAAGTGGGTTGCAGCCAATGGAGCTCATCCATAGTGATGGTACCTAAACCAGACGGTACCCAACGGTTGTGGGTGGACTAAGGAAAGGTTAATGCAGTTACAAGAATGGGCTCTTATCCTATCCCATGTTTGGAGGATTGCATTGTGAAGGTGGGACAATCAGCTTTTATTTCCAAACTGGATTTATTTGAAGGTTACTGGCAGCTACCTTTATCCGAAAGGGCGAAGGAGATTTCAGCTTTTGTGACTCCAGACGGTCTATACCAATTCAAGGTATGCAATTTGGCATGAAAAACGCTCCAGCCACATTTCAACCGTTAGCTAACAAAGTAATTTCAGGATTACCTAATTGTGCGGTATACATCGAGGATCTGGTAATTTTCAGCCAGACATGGAAAGAACATTTAAAACATCCGATGGAGTTATTCGATCGACTTCAGGAGGCGGGTTTGGTGATAAACCTATCCAAAAGTGAATTTGGAAAAACCCAAGTCACTTTCCTTGGCCATACAATCGGACAGGGTCAAATGGTCCCACGGAACATGAAAACAAAAGTTACTGGGGAGTTTCCAATACCCTCGACACAAAGGGAAATAATGCGATTTTTTGGCATGAGTGAATTTGATCGAACATTTGTGCCAAATTTTTGTAGCGTGGTTGCTCCACTGATGGACTTGCTGAATAAACGTTGAAAATTTCAGTGGACAGCGGAATTTCAACAGGCATTTGACTGCCTGAAAGCTGTCATAACCAATGCTCCTGTATTGGAGAATTACAAGGGACTCTGTGATCAGATTGAACTAAAGTATCTGACTTTAAAGAGACATGCCGAGGCTTAGAGAAATGGATGGTTCGTCCAGAGACTTTTTTGTTCCAAGAGACTGTCAATCGAGAAGTATTTCGGTTGGAGGAAGAAGAACAAAGAAAAATGGACTATATTATAATACCTGTTTGCGTGTGTTGTTTTTTTTAAAAACGAAAAGGTATATTTACTGTGTACATTTCTTAGTGGATGGTGCCAAAGTGAAAAAAGAAACCATCTTGAAGTTGATGGTTTATTTTTCTTGTTCAAAAAGACTGTCAATTGAGAGGGATTCCAGTTGGAGGAAGAAGAACAAGAAAAATGGACTGTATCATTATACCTGTTTGCATATGTTGTTTTTTGGAAACAAAAAAGTATATTTACTCTCTGCATTTCTTAAATTTTAGTGAAAAGGTGAAAAATGAAACCATCTTGAACTTGATGGTTTATTTTTTTCTCTTGGGAGGAGATGTCATGTGAGAGTGCCTTTAAGAAATGGGTGTTTATTACTGCAGTGATGTCAGAGTGTGGGTGGAGCTGGGCTGTCTGTCAGCTTTTAGTTTCACTTTGAGAAAAGCTGGGGTGTGTCTGTGTTTTTTTGGTTTCATTTCAGTGTTGGAGCTGCAGTCAGCCACAGAAGGCGTAATGTTGTTCCCTCTGCCATGTAAAGACTATCTCTTGTCGATTTCAGCGGGAGCGGAGCAGGCTAGTCAATTTCAGCGGGAGCACTGCGCAAGTGATTTCTGGGAGGTAAGTCTCTCCTTTAAAAACACTTGTCTTTGCAGGAGCAGGCCAGTCGATTTCAGCGGGAGCGGTGCGTTAGTGATTTCTGGGAGACCTTTACAGGAGCAGGCTAGTCAATTTCAGCGGGAGCAGTGCGCAAGTGATTTCTGGGAGGTAAGTCTCTCCTTTAAAAACACTTGTCTTTGCAGGAGCAGGCCAGTCGATTTCAGCGGGAGCGGTGCGTTAGTGATTTCTGGGAGACCTTTACAGGAGCAGGCTAGTCAATTTCAGCGGTAAACACTTACCTGGTCCCGTTTTCAGTCCTTCTTTGCTGTTTTTTTTAAATTTTAGTGTTTAAGGCGGGAACAGGAAGTTCGACCCGCGGACTTCTGGGAAGACCCTCACCAATAAATTCTGGTGGAGAGGAAACCCGAGACACTACACGTCTAGTGTCTCCCACCCGCCCTCCTCCTCTAACCTAATAATAAAACCCATTGGTGTGAGGTAAGTACCATATTTTATTATTATTATTATTTTTTAAAAAATTTAATTTAGTTGTTAGCCAGATCTTGGTAGAAAGTTAGAGGGATGGCAGGGAAGGGAGTGCAATGTTCCTCCTGCAGGATGTTTGAGGTGAGGGATGCCGTTAGTGTCCCTGCTGATTTTACCTGCAGGAAGTGCTGCCATCTCCAGCTCCTCCAAGACCGAGTTAGGGAACTGGAGCTGGAGTTGGAAGAACTTCGGATCATTCGGGAGGCAGAGGGGGTCATAGATAGCAGCTTCAGGGAATTAGTTACACCAAAGATTGGAGATAGATGGGTAACTGTAAGAGGGACTGGGAAGAAGCAGTCAGTGCAGGGATCCCCTGCGGTCGTTCCCCTGAGAAACAAGTATACCGCTTTGGATACTTGTGGGGGGGAAGACTTACCAGGGGTAAGCCATGGGGTATGGGCCTCTGGCACGGAGTCTGTCCCTGTTGCTCAGAAGGGAAGGGGGGAGAGCAGCAGAGCATTAGTAATTGGGGACTCGATAGTCAGGGGCACAGATAGGAGATTTTGTGGGAGTGTGAGAGACTCACGTTTGGTATGTTGCCTCCCAGGTGCTGATGTCTCGGATCGTGTTTTCCGGGTCCTTAGGGGGGAGGGGGAGCAGCCCCAAGTCGTGGTCCACATTGGCACTAACGACATAGGTAGGAAAGGGGACAAGGATGTCAGGCAGGCTTTCAGGGAGCTAGGATGGAAGCTCAGAACTAGAACAAACAGAGTTGTTATCTATGGGTTGTTGCCCGTGCCACGTGATAGTGAGATGAGGAATAGGAAGAGAGAGCAATTAAACACGTGGCTACAGGGATGGTGCAGGCGGGAGGGATTCAGATTTCTGGATAACTGGGGCTCTTTCTGGGGAAGGTGGGACCTCTACAGACAGGATGGTCTACATCTGAACCTGAGGGGCACAAATATCCTGGGGGGGGAGATTTGTTAGTGCTCTTTGGGGGGGGTTTAAACTAATGCAGCAGGGGCATGGGAACCTGGATTGTAGTTTTAGGGTACGGGAGAATGAGAGTATAGAGGTCAGGAGCACAGATTTGACGTCGCAGGAGGGGGCCAGTGTTCAGGTAGGTGGTTTGAAGTGTGTCTACTTCAATGCCAGGAGTATACGAAATAAGGTAGGGGAACTGGCAGCATGGGTTGGTACCTGGGACTTCGATGTTGTGGCCATTTCGGAGACATGGATACAGCAGGGACAGGAATGGATGTTGCAGGTTCCGGGGTTTAAGTGTTTTAGTAAGCTCAGAGAAGGAGGCAAAAGAGGGGGAGGTGTGGCGCTGCTAGTCAAGAGCAGTATTACGGTGGCGGAGAGGATGCTAGATGGGGACTTATCTTCCGAGGTAGTATGGGCTGAGGTTAGAAACATGAAAAGAGAGGTCACACTGTTGGGAGTCTTCTATAGGCCTCCAAATAGTTCTAGGGATGTAGAGGAAAGGATGGCAAGGATGATCCTGGATAAGAGCGAAAGTAACAGGGTAGTTTCATAGATTATCATCGAATTTACAGTGCAGAAGGAGGCCATTCGGCCCATCGAGTCTGCACCAGCTCTTGGAAAGAGCACCCCACCCAAGGTCAACACCTCCACCCTATCCCCATAACCCAGTAACCCCACCCAACACTATGGGCAATTTTGGACACTAAGGGCAATTTAGCGTGGCCAATCCACCTAACCTGCACATCTTTGGACTGTGGGAGGAAACCGGAGCACCCGAAGGAAACCCACGCACACACGGGGAGGATGTGCAGATTCCGCACAGACAGTGACCCAAGCCGGAATTGAACCTGGGACCCTGGAGCTGTGAAGCAATTGTGCTAACCACTATGCTACCGTGCTGCCCACTAATTATTATAAGTTATTATGGGAGACTTTAACTTTCCAAATATTGAATGGAAAAGATATAGTTTGAGTACATTAGATGGGTCGTTTTTTGTACAGTGTGTGCAGGAGGGTTTCCTGACACAATATGTTGACAGGCCAACAAGAGGCGAGGCCACGTTGGATTTGGTTTTGGGTAATGAACCAGGCCAGGTGTTGGATTTGGAGGTAGGAGAGCACTTTGGGGACAGTGACCACAATTCGGTGACGTTTACGTTAATAGAACATAGAACATAGAAAATACAGCACAGAACAGGCCCTTCGGCCCACGATGTTGTGCCGAACCTTTGTCCTAGATTAATCATAGATTATCATTGAATTTACAGTGCAGAAGAAGGCCATTCGGCCCTTTGAGTCTGCACCAGCTCTTGGAAAGAGCACCCTACCCAAACTCAACACCTCCACCCAACACCAAGGGCAATTTGGACACTAAGGGCAATTTATCATTAGCCAATTCACCTAACCCGCACATCTTTGGACTGTGGGAGGAAACCGGAGCACCCGGAGGAAACCCACGCAGACACGGGGAGGACGTGCAGACTCCGGACAGACAATGACCCAAGCCGGAATCGAACCTGGGACCATGGATCTGTGAAGCAATTGTGCTAGCCACAATGCTACCGTGCTGCCCTTAAGAACAAATAAATCTACACTATATCATTTTCCCGTAATCCATGTACCTATCCAACAGCTGCTTGAAGGTCACTAATGTTTCCGACTCAACTACTTCCACAGGCAGTGCATTCCATGCCCCCACTACTCTCTGGGTAAAGAACCTACCTCTGATATCCCTCCTATATCTTCCACCTTTCACCTTAAATTTATGTCCCCTTGTAATGGTGTGTTCCACCTGGGGAAAAAGTCTCTGACTGTCTACTCTATCTATTCCCCTGATCATCTTATAAACCTCTATCAAGTCGCCCCTCATCCTTCTCCGCTCTAATGAGAAAAGGCCTAGCACCCTCAACCTTTCCTCGTAAGACCTACTCTCCATTCCAGGCAACATCCTGGTAAATCTTCTTTGCACCTTTTCCAGAGCTTCCACATCCTTCCTAAAATGAGGCGACCAGAACTGTACACAGTACTCCAAATGTGGCCTTACCAAAGTTTTGTACAGCTGCATCATCACCTCACGGCTCTTAAATTCAATCCCTCTGTTAATGAACGCGAGCACACCATAGGCCTTCTTCACAGCTCTATCCACTTGAGTGGCAACTTTCAAAGATGTATGAACATAGACCCCAAGGTCTCTCTGCTCCTCCACAATGCCAAGAACTCTACCGTTAACCCTGTATTCCGCATTCATATTTGTCCTTCCAAAATGGACAACCTCACACTTTTCAGGGTTAAACTCCATCTGCCACTTCTCAGCCCAGCTCTGCATCCTATCTATGTCTCTTTGCAGCCGACAACAGCCCTCCTTACTATCCACAACTCCACCAATCTTCGTATCATCTGCAAATTTACTGACCCACCCTTCAACTCCCTCATCCAAGTCATTAATGAAAATCACAAACAGCAGAGGACCCAGAACTGATCCCTGCGGTACACCACTGGTAACTGGAATCCAGGCTGAATATTTGCCATCCACCACCACTCTCTGACTTCTATCGGTTAGCCAGTTCGTTATCCAACTGGCCAAATTTCCCACTATCCCATGCCTCCTTACTTTGTGCAGAAGCCTACCATGGGGAACTTTATCAAATGCCTTACTAAAATCCATGTACACTACATCCACTGCTTTACCTTCATCCACATGCTTGGTCACCTCCTCAAAGAATTCAATAAGATTTGTAAGGCAAGACCTACCCCTCACAAATCCGTGCTGACTATCCCTAATCAAGCAGTGTCTTTCCAGATGCTCAGAAATCCTATCCTTCAGTACCCTTTCCATTACTTTGCCTACCACCGAAGTAAGACTAACTGGCCTGTAATTCCCAGGGTTATCCCTAGTTCCTTTTTTGAACAGGGGCACGACATTAATGATGGAAAGGGATATGTATACACCGCAGGGCAAGAGTTATAGCTGGGGGAAGGTCAATTATGATGCCATTAGACGTGACTTGTGGGGGATAAGGTGGAGAAGTAGGCTGCAAGTGTTGGGCACACTGGATAAGTGGAGCTTGTTCAAGGATCAGCTACTGCGTGTTCTTGATAAGTATGTACCGGTCAGGCAGGGAGGAAGGCGTCGAGCGAGGGAACCGTGGTTTACCAAAGAAGTGGAATCTCTTGTTAAGAGGAAGAAGGAGGCCTATGTGAAGATGAGGTGTGAAGTTTCAGTTGGGGCGATGGATAGCTACAAGGTAGCGAGGAAGGATCTAAAGAGAGAGCTAAGACGAGCAAGGATGGGACATGAGAAGTATTTGGCAGGTAGGATCAAGGAAAACCCAAAAGCTTTCTATAGGTATGTCAGGAATAAGCGAATGACTAGGGAAAGTGTAGGACCAGTCAAGGACGGATGGGAAGTTGTGTGTGGAGTCTGAAGAGATAGGCGAGATACTAAATGAATATTTTTCGTCAGTATTCACTCAGGAAAAAGATAATGTTGTGGAGCAGAATGCTGAGACCCAGGCTAATAGAATAGATGGCATTGAGGTACGTAGGGAAGAGGTGTTGGCAATTCTGGACAGGCTGAAAATAGATAAGTACCCGGGACCTGATGGGATTTATCCTAGGATTCTCTGGGAGGCCAGGGAAGAGATTGCAGGACCTTTGGCTTTGATTTTTATATCATTGGCTACAGGAATAGTGCCAGAGGACTGGAGGATAGCAAATGTGGTCCCTTTGTTCTAATTGGGGAGCAGAGAAAACCCCGGCAACTATAGACCGGTGAGCCTCATGTCTGTAGTGGGTAAAGTCTTGGAGGGGATTATAAGAGACAAGATTTATAATCATCTAGATAGGAATAATATGATCAGGGATAGTCAGCATGGCTTTGTGAAGGGTAGGTCATGCCTCACAAACCTTATCGAGTTCTTTGAGAAGGTGACTGAACAGGTAGACGACGGTAGAGCAGTTGATGTGGTGTATATGGATTTCGGCAAAGCTTTTGATAAGGTTCCCCACGGTAGGCTTATGCAGAAAATACGGAGGCTGGGGATTGAGGGTGATTTAGAGATGTGGATCAGAAATTGGCTAGCTGAAAGAAGGTGGTGGTTGATGGGAAATGTTCAGAATGGAGTTCAGTTACAAGTGGAGTACCACAAGGGGGCGTTGCTGTTTGTCATTTTTATCAATGACCTAGAGGAAGGCGCAGAAGGGTGGGTGAGGAAATTTGCAGACGATACTAAAGTCGGTGGTGTTGTCGATAGTGTGGAAGGATGTAGCAGGTTACAGAGGGATATAGATAAGCTGCAGAGCTGGGCTGAGAGGTGGCAAATGGAGTTTAATGTAGAGAAGTGTGAGGTGATTCACTTTGGAAGGAATAACAGGAATGCGGAATATTTGGCTAATGGTAAAGTTCTTGGAAGTGTGGATGAGCAGAGGGATCTAGGTGTCCATGTACATAGATCCCTGAAAGTTGCCACCCAGGTTGATAGGGTTGTGAAGAAGGCCTATGGAGTGTTGGCCTTTATTGGTAGAGGGATTGAGTTCCGGAGTCAGGAGGTCATGTTGCAGCTGTACAGAACTCTGGTACGGCCGCATTTGGAGTATTGCGTACAGTTCTGGTCACCGCATTATAGGAAGGACGTGGAGGCTTTGGAGCGGGTGCAGAGGAGATTTACCAGGATGTTGCCTGGTATGGAGGGAAAATCTTATGAGGAAAGGCTGATGGACTTGAGGTTGTTTTCGTTGGAGAGAAGAAGGTTAAGAGGAGACTTAATAGAGGCATACAAAATGATCAGGGGGTTTGATAGGGTGGACAGTGAGAGCCTTCTCCCGCGGATGGAAATGGCTGGCACGAGGGGACATAGCTTTAAACTGAGGGGTAAGAGATATAGGACAGAGGTCAGAGGTAGGTTCTTTACGCAAAGAGTAGTGGGGCCGTGGAATGCCCTACCTGCTACAGTAGTGAAATCGCCAACATTGAGGGCATTTAAAAGTTTATTGGATAAACATATGGATGATAATGGCATAGTGTAGGTTAGATGGCTTTTGTTTCGGTGCAACATCGTGGGCCGAAGGGCCTGTACTGCGCTGTATTGTTCTATGTTCTATGTTCTATGTAAAGATGAGACATGAAGGTTCAGTTAGGGCGCTCGAGAGTTACAAGTTAGCTAGGAAGGACCTAAACAGAGAGCTAAGAAGAGCCAGGAGGGGACATGAGAAGTCTTTGGCAGGTAGGATCAAGGATAACCCAAAATCCTTCTTTACATATGTCAGGAATAAAAGAATGACTAGGGTAAGAGTAGGGCCAGTCAAGGACAGTAGTTGGAAGTTGTGCGCGGAGTCCGAGGAGATAGGAGTGGTGCTAAATGAATATTTTTCGTCAGTATTCATCAGGATAAAGACAATATTGACGAGGAGAATATTGAGATTCGGGCTACTAGACTAGAAGAGCTTGAGGTTCATAAGGAGGAGGTGTTAGAAATTCTGGAAAGTGTGAAATTAGATAGGTCCCGTGAGCCGGATGGGATTTATCCTATGATTCTCTGGGAAGCTAGGGAGGAGATTGCTGAGCCTTTGGCTTTGATCTTTAAGTCATCTTTGTTTACAGGAATAGTGCCAGAAGATTGGAGGATAGCAAATGTTGTTCCCTTGTTCAAGAAGGGATGTAGAGACAACCCCGGTAACTATAGACCAGTGAGCCTTACTTCTGTTGTGGACAAAATCTTGGAAAGGTTTATAACCCTCACGGGAGGGTTTAAACTAGTATGGCAGGGGGGTGGGCACGGGAGCAATAGGTCAGAAGGTGAGAGCATTGAGGGAGAACTAGGGAATAGGGACAGTGTGGCTCTGAGGCAGAGCACACAGGGAGAAGTTGCTGAACACAGCGGGTCTGGTGGCCTGATGTGCATATGTTTTAATGTAAGGAGCATTACGGGTAAGGCAGATGAACTTAGAGCTTGGATTAGTACTTGGAACTATGATGTTGTTGCCATTACAGAGACCTGGTTGAGGGAAGGGCAGGATTGGCAGCTAAACGTTCCAGGATTTAGATGTTTCAGGCGGGATAGAGGGGGATGTAAAAGGGGAGGTGGAGTTGCGCTACTTGTTCGGGAGAATATCACAGCTGTACTGCGAGAGGACACCTCAGAGGGCAGTGAGGCTATATGGGTAGAGATCAGGAATAAGAAGGGTGCAGTCACAATGTTGGGGGTATACTACAGGCCCCCCAACAGCCAGCGGGAGATAGAGGAGCAGATAGGTAGACAGATTTTGGAAAAGAGTAAAAACAACAGGGTTATGGTGATGGGCGACTTCAACTTCCCCTATATTGACTGGGACTCACTTAGTGCCAGGGGCTTAGACGGGGTGGAGTTTGTAAGGAGCATCCAGGAGGGCTTCTTAAAACAATATGTAGACAGTCCAACTAGGGAAGGGGCGGTACTGGACCTGGTATTGGGGAATGAGCCCGGCCAGGTGGTAGATGTTTCAGTAGGGGAGCATTTCGGTAACAGTGACCACAATTCAGTAAGTTTTAAAGTACTGGTGGACAAGGATAAGAGTGGTCCGAGGATGAATGTGCTAAATTGGGGGAAGGCTAATTATAACAATATTAGGCGGGAACTGAAGAACATAGATTGGGGACGGATGTTTGAGGGCAAACCAACATCTGACATGTGGCAGGCTTTCAAGTGGCAGTTGAAAGGAACATTTCTTCCTCACATGTTCCTGTGAGGAAGAAAGATAAATACGGCAATTTTTGGGAACCTTGGATGACGAGTGATATTGTAGGCCTCGTCAAAAAGAAAAAGGAGGCATTTGTCAGGGCTAAAAGGCTGGGAACAGACGAAGCCTGCGTGGAATATAAGGAAAGTAGGAAGGAACTTAAGCAAGGAGTCAGGAGGGCTAGAAGGGGTCACGAAAAGTCATTGGCAAATAGGGTTAAGGAAAATCCCAAGGCTTTTTACACGTACATAAAAAGCAAGAGGGTAGCCACTGAAGGATAGGCAAGGGAATCTATGTGTGGAGCCAGAGGAAATGGGCGAGGTACTAAATGAAACTTTGCACCAAAGAGAAGGAATTGGTAGATGTTGAGTCTGGAGAAGGGGGTGTAGATAGCCTGGGTCACATTGTGATCCAAAAAGACGAGGTGTTGGGTGTCTTAAAAAATATTAAGGTAGATAAGTCCCCAGGGCCTGATGGGATCTACCCCAGAATACTGAAGGAGGCTGGAGAGGAAATTGCTGAGGCCTTGACAGAAATCTTTGGATCCTCGCTGTCTTCAGGGGATGTCCTGGAGGACTGGAGAATAGCCAATGTTGTTCCTCTGTTTAAGAAGGGTAGCAAGGATAATCCCGGGAACTACAGGCCGGTGAGCCTTACTTCAGTGGTACGGAAATTACTGGAGAGAATTCTTCGAGACAGGATCTACTCCCATTTGGAATCAAATGGACGTATTAGTGAGAGGCAGCACGGTTTTGTGAAGGGGAGGTCGTGTCTCACTAACTTGATAGAGTTTTTCGAGGAGGTCACAAGATGATTGATGCAGGCAGGGCAGTAGATGTTGTCTATATGGACTTCAGTAAGGCCTTTGACAAGGTCCCTCATGGTAGACTAGTACAAAAGGTGAACATAGAACATAGAACATAGAACATAGAACAATACAGTGCAGTACAGGCCCTTCGGCCCACGATGTTGCACCGAAACAAAAGCCATCTAACCTACACTATGCCATTATCATCCATATGTTTATCCAATTAACTTTTAAATGCCCTCAATGTTGGCGAGTTCACTACTGTAGCAGGTCGGGTATTCCACGGCCTCACTACTCTTTGCGTAAAGAACCTACCTCTGACCTCTGTCCGATATCTATTACCCCTCAGTTTAAAGTTATGTCCCCTCGTGCCAGCCATATCCATCAGCAGGAGAAGGCTCTCACTGTTCACCCTATCCAACCCCCTGATCATTTTGTATGCCTCTATTAAGTCTCCTCTTAACCTTCTTCTCTCCAACGAAAACAACCTCAAGTCCATCAGCCTTTCCTCATAAGATTTTCCCTCCATACCAGGCAACATCCTGGTAAATCTCCTCTGCACCCGCTCCAAAGCCTCCACGTCCTTCCTATAATGCGGTGACCAGAACTGTACGCAATACTCCAAATGCGGCCGTACCAGAGTTCTGTACAGCTGCAACATGACCTCCCGACTCCGGAACTCAATCCCTCTACCAATAAAGGCCAACACTCCATAGGCCCTCTTCACAACCCTATCAACCTGGGTGGCAACTTTCAGGGATCTATGTACATGGACACCTAGATCCCTCTGCTCATCCACACTTTCAAGAACTTTACCATTAGCCAAATATTCCGCATTCCTGTTATTCCTTCCAAAGTGAATCACCTCACACTTCTCTACATTAAACTCTATTTGCCACCTCTCAGCCCAGCTCTGCAGCTTATCTATATCCGTCTGTAACCTGCTACATCCTTCCACACTATCGACAACACCACCGACTTTAGTATCGTCTGCAAATTTACTCACCCACCCTTCTGCGCCTTCCTCTAGGTCATTGATAAAAATGACAAACAGCAACGGCCCCAGAACAGATCCTTGTGGTACTCCACTTGTGACTGTACTCCATTCTGAACATTTCCCATCAACCACCACCCTCTGAAGTCACACGGGATCAGGGGTAAGCTGGCAAGGTGGATACAGAACTGGCTAGGCCATAGAAGGCAGAGAGTAGCAATGGAGGGATGCTTTTCTAATTGGAGGGCTGTGACCAGTGGTGTTCCACAGGGATCAGTGCTGGGACATTTGCTCTTTGTAGTATATATAAATGATTTGGAGGAAAATGTAACTGGTCTGATTAGTAAGTTTGCAGACGACACAAAGGTTGGTGGAATTGCGGATAGCGATGAGGACTGTCGGAGGATACAGCAGGATTTAGATTGTCTGGAGACTTGGGCAGAGAGATGGCAGATGGAGTTTAATCCGGACAAATGTGAGGTAATGCATTTTGGAAGGTCTAATGCAGGTAGGGAATATACAGTGAATGGTAGAACCCTCAAGAGTATTGAAAGTCAAAGAGATCTAGGAGTACAGGTCCACAGGTCTTTGAATGGGGCAACACAGGTGGAGAAGGTAGCCAAGAAGGCATACGGCATGCTTGCCTTCATTGGCCGGGGCATTGAGTATAAGAATTGGCAAGTCATGTTGCAGCTGTATAGAACCTTAGTTAGGCCACACTTGGAGTATAGTGTTCAATTCTGGTCGCCACACTACCAGAAGGATGTGGAGGCTTTAGAGAGGGTACAGAAGAGATTTTCCAGAATGTTGCCTGGTATGGAGGGCATTAGCTATGAGGAGCGGTTGTACAAACTCGGTTTGTTCTCACTGGAACGAAGGAGGTTGAGGGGAGACCTGATAGAGGTATAGAAAATTATGAGGGGCGTAGACAGAACGGATAGTCAGAGGCTTTTCCCCAGGGTAGAGGGGTCAATTACTAGGGGGCATAGGTTTAAGGTGAGAGGGGCAAGGTTTAGAGTAGATGTACGAGGCAGGTTTTTTACACAGAGGGTAGTGGGTCCCTGGAACTCGCTACCGGAGGAGGTGGCGGAAGCAGGGACGATAGGGACATTTAAGGGGCATCTTGACAAATACATGAATAGGATGGGAATAGAGGGATACGGACCCAGGAAGTGTAGAAGATTGTAGTTTCGTTGGGCAGCATGGTCGGCACAGGCTTGGAGGGCCAAAGGGCCTGTTCCTGTGCTGTACATTTCTTTGTTCTTTGTTCTTTGTAAGAGATAGGATGTCTAATCATCTGGAAAGGAATAATTTGATTAGAGATAGTCAACACGGTTTTGTTAAGGGTAGATCGTGCCTCACAAACCTTATTGAGTTCTTTGAGAAGATGACCAAACAGGTGGATGAGGGTAAAGCAGTTGATGTGTATATGGATTTCAGTAAAGCGTTTGATAAGGTTCCCCACGATGGGCTACTGCAGAAAATACAGAGGCATGGGATGAATGGGGTGGTTTAGCAGTTTGGATCAGAAATTGGCTAGCTGGAAGAAGACAAAGGGTGGTGGTTGATGGGAAATGTTCAGACTGGAGTCCAGTTACTAGTGGTGTACCACAAGGATCTGTTTTGGGGCCACTGCTGTTTGTCATTTTTATAAATAACCTGGAGGAGGGCGTAGAAGGATGGGTGAGTAAATTTGCCGATGACACTAAAGTCGGTGGAGTTGTGGACAGTGCGGAAGGATGTTACAAGTTACAGAGGGACATAGATAAGCTGCAGCGCTGGGCTGAGAGGTGGTTTAATGCAGAAACGTGTGAGGTGATTCATTTTGGAAGGAACAACAGGAAGACAGAGTACTGAACTAATGGTAAGATTCTTGGCAGTGTGGATGAGCAGAGAGATCTCGGTGTCCATGTACATTGATCCCTGAAAGTTGCCACCCAGGTTGAGAGGGTTGTTGAGAAGGCATACGGTGTGTTAGCTTTTATTGGTAGAGGGATTGAGTTTCGGAGCCATGAGGTCATGTTGCAGCGAAACAACACTCTGGTGCGGCCCCATTTGGAGTATTGCGTGCAATTCTGGTCGCCGCATTATAGGAAGGATGTGGAAGCATTGGAAAGGGAGCAGAGGAGATTCACCAGAATGGTTCCTGGTATGGAGGGAAGATCCGATGAGGAAAGGCTGAGGGACTTGAGGCTATTTTCGTTAGAGAGAAGAGGGTTAAGAGACTGAATTGAGGCATACAAGATGATCAGCGGATTGGATAGGGTGGACATTGAGAGCCTTTTTCCTCGGATGGTAATGTCTAGCACGAGGGGACATAGCTTTAAATTGAGGGGAGATAGATCTAGGACAGATGTCAGAGGTAGGTTCTTTACTCAGAGAGTAGTAAGGGCGTGGAATGTGTGCAACAGTAGTGGACTCGCCAACACTAAGGGCATTCAAATGGTCATTGGATAGACATGGACGATAAGGGAATAGTGTAGATGGGCTTTAGAGTGGTTTCACAGGTCAGCGCAACATCGAGGGCTAAAGGGCCTGTACTGCGCTGTAATGTTCTATGTTCTATGTTGCAGGTTACAACAGGACATTGACAGGATGCAGAGCGGGAGCTGAAAAGTGGCAGATGGAGTTCAACCTTGATAAATGTGAAGTGATTCATTTTGAAAGGTCGAATTTGAATGCTGAATACAGGGTTAAAGGCAGGATTCTTGGAAGTGTGAACAGAGGGATCTTGGGGTCCACGTACGTAGATCCCTCAAAGTTGCCACCTCGGTTGTTACGGTTGTTAAGAAGGCGTATGGTGCGTTGGCTTTCATTACCAGGGGGATTGAGTTTAGGAGCACGAGGTTTTAAACATATAACAGTACAGCACAGAACAGGCCCTTCGGCCCTCGATGTTGTGCCGAGCTTTGCCCGAAACCAAGATCAAGCTATCCCACTCCCTGTCATTCTGGTGTGCTCCATGTGCTTATCCAGTTACCGCTTGAAAGTTCCTAAAGTGTCCGACTCCACTATCACAGCAGGCAGTCCATTCCACACCTTAACCACTCTCTGAGTAAAGAACCTACCTCGGACATCCCTCCTATATCTCCCACCCCAAACCTTATAGTTATGCCCCATTGTAACAGCTACGTCCCCCCGAGGAAATAGTCTCTGAACGTCCACTCTATCTATCCCCCTCATCATCTTATAAATCTCTATTAAGTCGCCTCTCATCCTCCTTCGCTCCAATGAGAAAAGCCCTAGCCCCCTCAACCTTTCCTCATAAGACCTATCCTCCAATCCAGGCAGCATCCTGGTAAATCTCCTTTACATCCTTTCCAATGCTTCCACATCCTTCCTATAATGAGGTGACCAGAACTGCACACAATTCTCCAAATGTGGTCTCACCAGTGTCCTGTACAGTTGCAGCATAACCTCACGGTTGCAGCTTTATAAAACCCTAGTTCGACCACATTTGGAATATTGTGTCCAGTTCTGGTTGCCTCATTACCGGAAGGTTGTGGATGCTTTGGAGAGGATACAGAGGAGATTTACCGGGATTCTGCCTGGAATGGAGGGCGTGTCTTATGAAGAAAGATTGAGGGAGCTAGGGCTTTTCTCACTGGAGCGAAGAAGGAAGCGAGGTGACTTGATAGAGGTGTACAAGGTGATGAGAGGCATGGATAGAGTGGATAGCCAGAGACTTTTTGCCAGGGTGGAAATGTCTGTCACGAAGGGACATAATTCTAAGGTGATTGGAGGAACATATAGGGGAGATGTCTGTTCTTTACTCAGAGAGTGTTGGGTGCGTGGAATGCATTGCCAGCAGAGGTGGTGGAGTCTGAGTCATTCGGGACATTTAAGCAACTCTTGGACAGGCACATGTACAGCAGTAAATTGAAAGGGTGTAGGTTAGGATGACCTTAGATTAGGATAAATGGTCGGCACAATATCATGGGTCAAAGGGCCTGTACTGTGCTGTTCTATGTTCTATGTAACTGTCCTGGTTTGAGACAATTCACACCTCTTTAACCTGTGATTATCCCTCTCTCCAATTGCTCTGTCTGGAGCTGTAAAGACTTAATTACCTACAAAGACTCACATTAAAAGTATCGTCTTGCATCATTGATTTTTTGCTGTATAAATGTTTCAGGAACCCACCTCTTCACTCACCTGAGGAAGGAGCTGTGCTCCGAAAGCTAGTGATTTGAAATAAACCTGTTGGACTTTAACCTGGTGTTGAGTGACTTCTTACTGTGCTGACCTAGTGCAGGCCAGTGTTACACAGTGCAGGTTGGTGTTACATAGTGCAGGTCAGGTTTACATAGTGCAGACTAGTGTTACATAGTGCAGACTAGTCTTATATAGTACAAGATAATGTTACATAATACAGACTAGTGTTGCATAGTGCAGGATAGTCTTACATTGTGTGGGATAGCGTTACATAGAGTTACATAGTGCAGACCAGTGTTACATAGTGCAGACTAGTCTTATATAGTGCAGGATAATGTTACATAGTGCAGAATCATGTTACATAGTGCAGACTAGTGTTACATAGTGCAGACTAGTCTTATATAGTGTAGGATAGTGTTACATAATACAGACTAGTGTTGCATAGGGCAGGATAGTCTTACACCGTGTGGGATAGTGTTACATAGAGTTACATAGTGCAGACCAGTGTTACATAGTGCAGACTAGTGTTACATAGTGCAGACTAGTCTTATATAGTGCAGGATAGAGTTACATAGTGGAGACTCATGTTACATAGAGCAGACTAGTCTTACATAATGCAGACTAGAAAGAAGTCTTACAACACCAGGTTAAAATCCAACAGGTGTGTTGTAAGACTTCTGACTGTGCTCACCCCAGTCTGACGCCGGCATCTGCACATCATTGTGCAGACTACTGTTACATCGTGCAGACTAGTGTTACATAGTGTAGGCTAGTGTTACATAGTGCAGACTAGTGTTACATAGTGCAGACTAGTGTTACATAGTCAGACTAGTGTTACATAGTGTAGGTTAGTGTTACATTGTGCAGATGAGTATTACATAGTGCAGGATTGTGTTACATAGTGCAGACTAGTGTTACATAAGAACATAAGAACTAGGAGCAGGAGTAGGCCATCTGGCTCCTCGAGCCTGTTCCACCATTCAATGAGATCATGGCTGATCTTTTGTGTACTCAGCTCCACTTTCCGGCCTGAACACCATAACCCTTAGATCAAAGAACAAAGAACAAAGAAATGTACAGCACAGGAACAGGCCCTTCGGCCCTCCAAGCCTGTGCCGACCATGCTGCCCGACTAAACTACAATCTTCTACACTTCCTGGGTCCGTATCCCTCTATTCCCATCCTATTCATGTATTTGTCAAGATGCCCCTTAAATGACACTATCGTCCCTGCTTCCGCCACCTCCTCCGGTAGCGAGTTCCAGGGACCCACTACCCTCTGTGTAAAAAACCTGCCTCGTACATCTACTCTAAACCTTGCCCCTCTCACCTTAAACCTATGCCCCCTAGTAATTGACCCCTCTACCCTGGGGAAAAGCCTCTGACTATCCACTCTGTCTATGCCCCTCATAATTTTGTAGACCTCTATCAGGTCGCCCCTCAACCTCCGTCGTTCCAGTGAGAACAAACCAAGTTTATTCAACTGCTCCTCATAGCTAATGCCCTCCATACCAGGCAACATTCTGGTAAATCTCTTCTGCACCCTCTCGAAAGCCTCCATATCCTTCTGGTAGTGTGGCGACCAGAATTGAACACAAACTCCAAGTGTGGCCTAACTAAGGTTCTATACAGCTGCAACATGACTTACCAATTCTTATACTCAGTGCCCCGGCCAATGAAGGCAAGCATGCCGTATGCCTTCTTGACTACCTTCTCCACCTGTGTTGCCCCTTTCCGTGACCTGTGGACCTGTACACCTCGATCTCTCTGACTTTCAATACTCTTGAGGGTTCTACCATTCACTGTATATTCCCTACCTGCATTAGACCTTCCAAAATGCATTACTTCACATTTGTCCGGATTAAACTCCATCTGCCATCTCTCCGCCCAAGTCTCCAAACAATCTAAATCCTGCTGTATCCTCTGACAGTCCTCATCGCTATCCGCAATTCCACTGACCTTTGTGTCGTCTGCAAACTTACTAATCAGACCAGTTACATTTTCCTCCAAATCATTTATATATACTACAAACAGCAAAGGTCCCAGCACTGATCCCTGCGGAACACCACTGGTCACAGCCCTCCAATTAGAAAAGCATCCTTCCATTGCTACTCTATGCCTTCTATGACCTCTATCAGCTCACCCCTGATCCCGTGTGACTTCACCTTTTGTACTAGTCTAGCATGAGGGACCTTGTCAAAGGCCTTACTGAAGGCCATATAGACAACATCCACTGCCCTACCTGCATCAATCATCTTTGTGACCTCCTTGAAAATCAAGTTAGTGAGACACGACCTCCGTTGACAAAACAATGCTGCCTCTCACTAATACATCCATTTGCTTCCAAATGGGAGTAGATCTTGTCTCGAAGAATTCTCTCCAGTAATTTCCCTTCCACTGAAGTAAGGCTCACCGGCCTGTAGTTCCCTGGATTATCCTTGCTACCCTTCTTAAACAGAGGAACAACATTGGCTATTCTCCAGTCCTCCGGGACATCACCTGAAGACAGTGAGGATCCAAAGATTTTTGTCATGGCCTCAGCAATTTCCTCTCCAGCCTCCTTCAGTATTCTGGGGTAGATCCCATCAGGCCCTGGGGACTTATCTACCTTAATATTTTTTATGACGCCAAACACCTCGTCTTTTTGGATTTCAATGTGACCCAGGCTATCTCCACACCCTTGTCCAGACTCAACATCTACCAATTCCTTCTCTTTGGTGAATACTGACGCAAAGTATTCATTTAGTACCTCGTCCATTTCCTCTGGCTCCACACATAGATTCCCTTGCCTATCCTTCAGTGGGCCAACCCTTTCCCTGGCTACCCTCTTGCTTTTTATGTATGTGTAAAAAGCCTTGGGATTTTCCTTAACCCTAATTGCCAATGACTTTTAGTGACCCCTTCTACCCCTCCTGACTCCTTGCTTAAGTTCCTTCCTACTTTCGTTATATTCCACACAGGCTTTGTCTGTTCCAAGCCTCTTAGCCCTGACAAATGCCTCCTTTTTCTTTTTGAAGAGGCCTACAATATCTCTCGTTATCCAAGGTTCCCGAAAATTGCTGTATTCATCCTTCTTCCTCACAGGAACATGCCGGTCCTGAATTCCTTTCAACTGACACTTGAAAGCCTCCCACATGTTAGATGTTGATTTCCCCTCAAACATCCGCCCCCAATCTATGTTTTTCAGTTCCCGCCTAATATTGTTATAATTAGCCTTCCCCCAATTTGGCACATTCACCCTAGGACCACTCTTATCCTTGTCCACCAGCACTTTAAAACTTACTGAATAGTGGTCACTGTTCCCGAAATGCTCCCCTACTGAAACTTCTACCACCTGGCCGGGATCATTCCCCAATACCAGATCCAGTACTGCCCCTTCCCTCGCTGGACTGTCTACATATTGTTTTAAGAAGCCCTCCTGGATGCTCCTTACAAACTCTGCCTCGTCTAAGCCCCTGGCACTAAGTGAGTCCCAGTCAATATTGGGGAAGTTGAAGCCTCCCATCACCACCACCCTGTTGTTTTTACTCTTTTCCAAAATCTGTCTACCTATCTGTTCCTCTATCTCCCGCTGGCTGTTGGGAGGCCTGTAGTAAACCCCCAACATTGTGACTGCACCCTTCTTATTCCTGATCTCCACCCATATAGCCTCACTGCCCTCTGAGGTGTCCCCCAGTAGTACAGCTGTGATATCCTCCCTAGCCAGTAGCGCAACTCCGCCACCCCTTTTATATCCCGCTCTGTCTCGCCTGAAACATCTAAATCCTGGAACGTTTAGCTGCCAATCCTGCCCTTCCCTCAACCAGGTCTCTGTAATGGCAACAACATCATAGTTCCAAGTACTAATCCAAGCTCTAAGTTCATCTGCCTTACCCGTAATACTTCTTGCATTAAAACATATGCACTTCAGGCCACTAGACCCGCTGTGTTCAGCAACCTTTCCCTGTCTGCTCTGCCTCAGAGCCACACTGTCCCTATTCCCTAGTTCTTTCTCAATGCTCTCACCTTCTGACCTATTGCTCCCGTGCCCACCCCCCGCCATACTAGTTTAAACCCCCCCGTGTTACACTAGCAATCCTCGCGGCCAGGATATTTATGCCTCTCCAGTTTAGATGCAACCCGTCCTTCATATATAGGTCACACTTGCCCCGGAAGAGCTCCCAGTGGTCCAGATAACGGAAACCCTCCCTCCTACACCAGCTGTTTCGCCACGTGTTTAGCTGCTCTATCTTCTATTTCTATCCTCACTGGCACATGGCACAGGGAGTAATCCCGAGATTACAACCCCCGAGGTCCTGTCTTTTAACTTTCTGCCTAGCTCCCTGAACTCCTGCTGCAGGACCTCATGCCCCTTCCTGCCTATGTCGTTAGTACCAATATGTACAACGACCTCTGCCTGTTTGCCCGCCCCCTTCAGGGTGCCCTCTACCCGTTCGGAGACATCCTGGACCCTGGCACCAGGGAGGCAACATACCATCCTGGAGTCTCTTTCACATCCACAGAAGCGCCTATCTGTGCCCCTGACTATAGAGTCCCCTATTACTATTGCTCTTCTGCACTTTGACCCTCCCTTCTGAACATCAGAGCCAGCCGTGGTGCCACTGCTCTGGCTGCTGCTGTTTTCCCCTGATAGGCTATCCCCCCAACAGTACCCAAAGTATACCTGTTTGAGAGGGGGACAACCACAGGGGATTCCTGCACTGACTGCCTGCCCTTTCTGGTGGTCACCCATTTCTCTGCCTGCACCTTGGGTGTGACCACATTTCTATAACTGCTATCTATGACTTCAGTGGTGAGGCCGTGGAATGCCTTCCCGGCAACAGTAGTGAACTCGCCAACATTGAGGGCAATTAAAAGTTTATTGGATAAGCATATGGATGATAATGGCATAGTGTAGGTTAGATGGCTTTTGTTCGGTGCAACATTGTGGGCCGAAGGGCCTGTACTGCGCTGTATCGTTCTATGTTCTATGTTCTATGATGCTTTCCGCCACCTGCATGCTCCTAAGTGCATCCAATTGTTGCTCCAACAGAACCATGCGGTCTGTGAGGAGCTCCAGTTGGGTACACTTTCTGCAGATGAAGCCATCCGGGACACTGGAAGCCTGCCGGACCTGCCACATCTCACAGTCAGAGCACTGCACCCCTCTAACTGACATTGCGTCAATTAATTGGTAAATTAACGTTAAAAGTTTTTAACTTTTTTTTTAAGTTACTGTTAACTATCTGTCTCCTAGCACTAGATTTCTACTATAAATGTGAAAGCTCAATATCATACTCTCCGATCTCTGGCTTAGAGACCCATCTAAATTATAATTGAGTAATTATGTTTAATTAGTTACCAATGCTTAATTTTTTAAATTTAGTGTAGATTCCCAACCAGCCACTCAGGTCACAGCTTTTCTGTGATGTCACTTCAGTTTCCCCCCCCGCCCTCCCCACACACACAATTTGAAAAAGGTAATAAAAGTAAAAATGAGTTAAAAATCACTTACTTACCCTTTGAGGGTCTCAGATGTTCTCAGGTTCTCTCCCTGCTGATTAAAAGTTACAGGCCAGAAGAAAGAGAGAAAACAAAACAGTAGGGAAAAAGCACCTTCTCCCACTCTTCACCGAATTGCCTCACTGCTCCAAATTACCAAGTTTCAAATTCTCATTCTGTCTGTGTCTCACTCACTCAGGCTGTGTCTCTTTGACCTGCGCAACACTTACTAAGTGCGCTTTCTGTCTCTCTTTTATACAGACTTTAGGATGACTCACACTACTTAAACTTCAAAGAGAAGAATACAATGTGTACCTTTGTGCCCCTAAACAGGCCTCAGGTGACTGCCAGATAACTGCCTCTCAGCAATTAGGGTGGGGGCAGCTTCAGCCAATCAGACACTAATCTACACTGCACTTTTAACTGAAAGACAACAGAATTAGATTTATCACTTACCTTTCCTGGTTACCTCACTGCATCAAATTACCAAGTTTCAAATTCTCACTCTGTCTGTGTCTCACTCACTCAGGCTGTGTCTCTTTGACCTGTGCAATGCTTACTAAGTGCGCTGTCTGTCTGTCTTTTATACCGACTTTAGGATGACTCACACTACTTAAACTTCAAAGAGAAGAATACAATGTGTACCTTTGTGCCCCTAAACAGGCCTCAGGTGACTGCCAGATAACTGCCTCTCAGCAATTAGGGTGGGGGCAGCTTCAGCCAATCAGACACTAATCTACACTGCACTTTTAACTGAAAAACAATAGAACTAGATTTATCACTTACCTTTCCTGATTACGTCACTGCACCAAATTACCAAGTTTCGAATTCTCACTCTGTTTGTGTCTCACTCACTCACTCCCTTTATTCTTCAAAAAACTATCTATCTTTATCTTAAAAACATTTAATGAAGGAGCCTCTACTGCTTCACTGGGCAAGGAATTCCATAGATTCACAACCCTATGGGTGAAGAAGTTCCTCCTGAACTCAGTCCTAAATCTAATTCCCCTTATTTTAAGGCTATGCTCCCTAGTTCTGCTTTCACCCGCCAGTGGAAACAACCTGCCCGCATCTATCCTGTCTATTCCCTTCATAATTTTATACGTTTCTATAAGATCCCCCCTCGTCCTTCTAAATTCCAACGAGTACAGTCCCAGTCTACTCAACCTCTCCTCGTAATCCAACCCCGTCAGCTCTGGGATTAACTTAGTGAATCTCCTCTGCACACCCTCCAGTGCCAGTACGCCCTTTTTCAAGTAAGGAGACCAAAACTGAACACAATACTCCAGGTGTGGCCTCACTAACACCCTATACAATTGCAGCAGAACCTCCCTAGTCTTAAACTCCATCCCTCTAGCAACGAAGGACAACATTCCATTTGCCTTCTTAATCACCTGTTGCACCTGTAAACCAACTTTTTGCGACTCATGTACTAGCACACCCAGGTCTTTCTGCACAGCAGCATGTTTTAATATTTTACCATTTAAATAATAATAATCACTTTTGCTGTTACATAGTGCAGGCCAGCGTAACATAGTGCAGAATAGTGTTACATAGTGAAGACTAGTGTTACATGGTGCAGACTAGTGTTACATAGTGTAGACTAGTGTTACATTGTGCAGACAAAAAACAAAGAACAAAGAAATGTACAGCACAGGAACAGGCCCTTCGGCCCTCCAAGCCCGTGCCGACCATGCTGCCCAACTAAACTACAATCTTCTACACTTCCTGGGTCCGTATCCCTCTATTCCCATCCTATTCATGTATTTGTCAAGATGCCCCTTAAATGTCACTATCGTCCCTGCTTCCACCACCTCCTCCGGTAGCGAGTTCCAGGCACCCACTACCCTCTGCGTAAAAAACTTGCCTCATACATCTACTCTAAACCTTGCCCCTCTCACCTTAAACCTATGCCTCCTAGTAATTTACCCCTCTACCCTGGGGAAAAGCCTCTGACTATCCACTCTGTCTATGCCCCTCATAATTTTGTAGACCTCTATCAGGTCTCCCCTCAACCTCCTTCGTTCCAGTGAGTTTATTCAACCGCTCCTCATAGCTAATGCCCTCCATACCAGGCAACATTCTGGTAAATCTCTTCTGCACCCTCTCTAAAGCCTCCACATCTAAAGCCTCTCACTAATATGTCCATTTGCTTCCAAATGGGAGTAGATCCCGTTTCGAAGAATTCTCTCCAGTAATTTACCTACCACTGAAGTAAGGCTCACCAGCCTGTAGTTCCCGGGATTATCCTTGCTACCCTTCTTAAACAGAGGAACAACATTGGCTATTCTCCAGCCCTCCGGGACATCCCCTGAAGACAGCGTGGATCCAAAGATTTCTGTCAAGGCCTCAGCGATTTCCTCTCCAGCCTCCTTCAGTATTCTGGGGTAGATCCCATCAGGCCCTGGGGACTTATCTACCTTAATATTTTTTAAGACGCCCAACACCTCGTCTTTTTGGGTGTTACATAGTGAAGACTAGTCTTACATTGTGCAGAATAGTGTTACATAGTTCACACTAGTCTTACATCGTGCAGACTAGTGTTACATAGTGCACACGAGTCTTACATAGTGCAGGTTGGTGTTACACACTGAAGTCCAACATTACAAAGAACAAAAACAAGAACAAAGAAAAATACAGCCTTTGGCCCTCCAAGCCTGTGCTGACCATCCTACCCATCTAACCAAAAACCTTTTACACCTCTGGGGCCCCTATCCCTCTGTTCCCATGATATTCATGTATTTGTCAAGATGCCCCTTAAACAACACTATCGTACCTGCTTCCACCACCTCATTCGGCAGCGAGATCCAGGCATCCACTATCGTCTGTGTAAAACACTTCCCTTGCACATCGCTTTTAAACTTTGCACCTTTCACCTTAAACCTATACCCCCTAGTTATTGACTCTTACACTCTGGGCAAAATCGTCTGTCTATCCACTCTGTCCATGCCCCTCATAATTTTGTAGACTTATATCAGTTGCTCCTCAACCTCCATCGTATCAAATTTCTCCTCAAGCATTAGCCCTCCATTCCAGGAAACATCCTGGTAAACCTCTTCCGTACCCTCTCAAAAGCCTCCACATCCTTCTGGTAATGTGTCGACTAGAATTGAACTCAAAATGCTAGATTGGCACCTTGGCAGTGCCAACCTGGCACCTTGGCAGTGTCACTCCCAGCTGGCAGTGCCATGGTACCAGGCGGGTACTGCCAGGGTAAGTAGGTGGCACCAGCAGTGCCAGGGCACATTCCTGCCCAAAGGGCATTCAACTGGGGGCCTCCGATCCACTGGGATCTGTCTGGTCCCTGTTTGTGGTGACCAGTGCTGAATGGCGCCCGCCCGACATCTCTGAGGTGAAGTGCTTGAATCCCAAAGCGTCAGATACCTCAGGAATCTGCATATTAGAGTTAGACTTACTGCCTTGCTCTAATATGCAGGTTTGCCAAAAAGTGATCCTGCCCATTGTGGATAGGGTTCACCTTGCAGCGTCTTGCGAGATTGTGTTGAAACTCACGAGGCGTTGCGAGCCAGGTAGATTCCGGAAGCAGGGTCTCCTGGCTTTCAACAGCCATGCTGCACTGCGGCGACCTGCTTTTCCGGCACAGCTTGGCCGGAGGATATATTCCATGTGTGGCCTAAGTAAGGTTCTATACAGCTTTGGATTTTGTTTATTGTCACGTGTACCAAGGTACAATGAAAAGTATTTTTCTGCGAGCAGCTCAACAGATCATTAAGTACATGAAAAGAAAAGGAAATAAAAGAAAATACACAATAGGGCAACACAAGGTACACAATGTAGCTACATAAGCACCGGCATCGGATAGCGTTAATGAGGTTAGTCCATAAGAGGGTCGTTTAGGAATGTGGTAACAGCGGGGAAGAAGCTGTTTTTGAGTCTTTTGTGCGTGTTCTCAGACTTTTGCATATCCTGCCCGATGGAGGAAGTTGGAAGAGTGTGTAAGCCGGGTGGGAAGGGTCTTTGATTATGCTGCTTGCTTTCCCCAGGCAGCGGGAGATGTAGCTGGAGTCAATGGATGGGAGGCAGGTTCGTGTGATGGGCTGTGTTCACGACTCTCTGAAGTTTCTTGCCATCTTGGGCCGAACAGTTGCCATATCAGGCTGTGATGCAGCCAGATAGGATGCTTTCTATGGTGCATCTGTAAAAGTTGGTAAAAGTTAATGTGTACATGCCAAATTTCCTTAGTTTCCTGAGGAACTATAGGGGCTGCTGTGCTTTTTTGGTGGTAGGGTCGACATGGGTGGACTAGAGCAGATTTTTGGAGATGTGTACCACATGGAATTTGAAACTGCTAACCATCTCCACTCTGCTTTGTTGATGCTAATAGGGGTGTGTACAGTACATTGCTTCCTTAAGTCAATTACCAGCTCTTTAGCTTTGTTGGCATTGAGGGATAGATTGTTGTCACTGCACCACTCCACTAGGTTCTCTATCTCCCTCCTGTATTCTGACTCGTCGTTATTCGAGATCCGGCCCACTATGGTGGTATCATAGAACATAGAACGATACAGCGCAGTACAGGCCCTTCGGCCCACGATGTTGCACCGAAACAAAAGCCATCTAACCTACACTATGCCATTATCATCCATATGCTTATCCAATAAACTTTTAAATGCCCTCAATGTTGGCGAGTTCACTACTGTTGCAGGTAGGGCATTCCACGCCCTCACCACTCTTTGGGTCGATTTCGGCGGGAGTGGAGCTGGCTGGTTAGTCAATTTCAGCGGGAGCATTGCGGAAGTGGCTGCTGGGAGGTAAGTCAACCTTTAAAAGCACTTGTCTTTGCAGGGGCAGGCCAGTCGATTTCGGCGTGAGAACAGCTGTTGAGTCAGTTTGCTGGGAGGTAAGTCTGTCCTTTAAAAGCACTTGTCTTTGCAGGGGCAGGCCAGTCGATTTCGGCGTGAGAACAGCTGGTGAGTCAGTTTCAGTGGGAGCATTGCGGAAGTGGTTGCTGGGTGGTAAGTCTGTCCTTTAAAAGCACTTGTCTTTGCAGGGGCAGGCCAGTCGATTTCGGCGTGAGAACAGCTGGTGAGTCAGTTTCAGCGGGAGCATTGCGGAAGTGGTTGCTGGGAGGTAAGCCTGCCTTTAAAAGCACTTGTCTTTGCAGGGGCAGGCCAGTCGATTTCGGAGGGCGTGGAGCTGGCTGGTTAGTCAATTTCAGCGGGAGCATTGCGGAAGTGCTGCTGGGAGGTAAGTCAACCTTTAAAAGCACTTGTCTTTGCAGGGGCAGGCCAGTCGATTTCGGCTTGAGAACAGCTGGTGAGTCAGTTTCAGCGGGAGCACTGCGGAAGTGGTTGCTGGGAGGTAAGTCAACCTTTAAAAGCACTTGTCTTTGCAGGGGCAGGCCAGTCGATTTCGGCGTGAGAACAGCTGGTGAGTCAGTTTCAGCGGGAGCATTGCAGAAGTGGTTGCTGGGAGGTAAGTCTGTCCTTTAAAAGCACTTGTCTTAGCAGGGGCAGGCCAGTCGATTTCGGCGGGAGTGGAGCTGGCTGGTTAGTCAATTTCAGCGGGAGCATTGCGGAAGTGGCTGCAGGGAGGTAAGTTAACCTTTAAAAGCACTTGTCTTTGCAGGGGCAGGCCAGTCGATTTCGGCGTGAGAACAGCTGGTGAGTCAGTTTCAGCGGGAGCATTGCGGAAGTGGCTGCTGGGAGGTAAGTCAACCTTTAAAAGCACTTGTCTTTGCAGGGGCAGGCCAGTCGATTTCGGCGTGAGAACAGCTGGTGAGTCAGTTTCAGCGGGAGCATTGCGGAAGTGGTTGCTGGGAGGTAAGTCTGTCCTTTAAAACCACTTGTCTTTGCAGGGGCAGGCCAGTCGATTTCGGCGTGAGAACAGCTGGTGAGTCAGTTTCAGCGGGAGCATTGCAGAAGTGGTTGCTGGGAGGTAAGTCTGTCCTTTATAAGCACTTGTCTCTGCAGGGGCAGGCCAGTCGATTTCGGCGTGAGAACAGCTGGTGAGTCAGTTTCAGTGGGAGCATTGCGGAAGTGGCTGCTGGGAGGTAAGTCAACCTTTAAAAGCACTTGTCTTTGCAGGGGCAGGCCAGTCGATTTCGGCGTGAGAACAGCTGGTGAGTCAGTTTCAGCGGGAGCATTGCGGAAGTGGTTGCTGGGAGGTAAGTCAACCTTTAAAAGCACTTGTCTTTGCAGGGGCAGGCCAGTCGATTTCGGCTTGAGAACAGCTGGTGAGTCAGTTTCAGTGGGAGCAGTGCGGAAGTGGCTGCTGGGAGATAAGTCAACCTTTAAAAGCACTTGTCTTTGCAGGGGCAGGCCAGTCGATTTCGGCGTGAGAGCAGCTGGTGAGTCAGTTTCAGCGGGAGCATTGCGGAAGTGGTTGCTGGGAGTTAAGTCTGTCCTTTAAAAGCACTTGTCTTTGCAGGGGCAGGCCAGTCGATTTTGGCGTGAGAACAGCTGGTGAGTCAGTTTCAGCAGGAGCATTGCGGAAGTGGTTGCTGGGCGGTAAGTCTGTCCTTTAAAAGCACTTGTCTTTGCAGGGGCAGGCCAGTCGATTTCGGCGTGAGAACAGCTGGTAAGTCAGTTTCAGCGGGGGCATTGCGGAAGTGGTTGCTGGGAGGTAAGTCTGTCCTTTAAAAGCACTTGCCTTTGCAGGGGCAGGCCAGTCGATTTCGGCGTGAGAACAGCTGGTAAGTCAGTTTCAGCGGGAGCATTGCGGAAGTGGTTGCTGGGAGGTAAGTCTGTCCTTTAAAAGCACTTGTCTTTGCAGGGGCAGGCCAGTCGATTTCGGCGGGAATGGAGCTGGCTGGTTAGTCAATTTCAGCGGGAGCATTGCGGAAGTGGCTGCAGGGAGGTAAGTCAACCTTTAAAAGCACTTGTCTTTGCAGGGGCAGGCCAGTCGATTTCGGCGTGAGAACAGCTGGTGAGTCAGTTTCAGCGGGAGCATTGCGGAAGTGGCTGCTGGGAGGCAAGTCAACCTTTAAAAGCACTTGTCTTTGCAGGGGCAGGCCAGTCGATTTCGGCGTGAGAACAGCTGGTGAGTCAGTTTCAGCGGGAGCATTGCGGAAGTGGTTGCTGGGAGGTAAGCCTGCCTTTAAAAGCACTTGTCTTTGCAGGGGCAGGCCAGTCGATTTCGGAGGGCGTGGAGCTGGCTGGTTAGTCAATTTCAGCGGGAGCATTGCGGAAGTGCTGCTGGGAGGTAAGTCAACCTTTAAAAGCACTTGTCTTTGCAGGGGCAGGCCAGTCGATTTCGGCTTGAGAACAGCTGGTGAGTCAGTTTCAGCGGGAGCACTGCGGAAGTGGTTGCTGGGAGGTAAGTCAACCTTTAAAAGCACTTGTCTTTGCAGGGGCAGCCCAGTCGATTTCGGCGTGAGAACAGCTGGTGAGTCAGTTTCAGCGGGAGCATTGCAGAAGTGGTTGCTGGGAGGTAAGTCTGTCCTTTAAAAGCACTTGTCTTAGCAGGGGCAGGCCAGTCGATTTCGGCGGGAGTGGAGCTGGCTGGTTAGTCAATTTCAGCGGGAGCATTGCGGAAGTGGCTGCAGGGAGGTAAGTTAACCTTTAAAAGCACTTGTCTTTGCAGGGGCAGGCCAGTCGATTTCGGCGTGAGAACAGCTGGTGAGTCAGTTTCAGCGGGAGCATTGCGGAAGTGGCTGCTGGGAGGTAAGTCAACCTTTAAAAGCACTTGTCTTTGCAGTGGCAGGCCAGTCGATTTCGGCGTGAGAACAGCTGGTGAGTCAGTTTCAGCGGGAGCATTGCGGAAGTGGTTGCTGGGAGGTAAGTCTGTCCTTTAAAACCACTTGTCTTTGCAGGGGCAGGCCAGTCGATTTCGGCGTGAGAACAGCTGGTGAGTCAGTTTCAGCGGGAGCATTGCGGAAGTGGTTGCTGGGAGGTAAGTCTGTCCTTTATAAGCACTTGTCTCTGCAGGGGCAGGCCAGTCGATTTCGGCGTGAGAACAGCTGGTGAGTCAGTTTCAGTGGGAGCATTGCGGAAGTGGCTGCTGGGAGGTAAGTCAACCTTTAAAAGCACTTGTCTTTGCAGGGGCAGGCCAGTCGATTTCGGCGTGAGAACAGCTGGTGAGTCAGTTTCAGCGGGAGCATTGCGGAAGTGGTTGCTGGGAGGTAAGTCAACCTTTAAAAGCACTTGTCTTTGCAGGGGCAGGCCAGTCGATTTCGGCTTGAGAACAGCTGGTGAGTCAGTTTCAGCGGGAGCAGTGCGGAAGTGGCTGCTGGGAGATAAGTCAACCTTTAAAAGCACTTGTCTTTGCAGGGGCAGGCCAGTCGATTTCGGCGTGAGAGCAGCTGGTGAGTCAGTTTCAGCGGGAGCATTGCGGAAGTGGTTGCTGGGAGTTAAGTCTGTCCTTTAAAAGCACTTGTCTTTGCAGGGGAAGGCCAGTCGATTTTGGCGTGAGAACAGCTGGTGAGTCAGTTTCAGCGGGAGCATTGCGGAAGTGGTTGCTGGGCGGTAAGTCTGACCTTTAAAAGCACTTGTCTTTGCAGGGGCAGGCCAGTCGATTTCGGCGTGAGAACAGCTGGTGAGTCAGTTTCAGCGGGGGCATTGCGGAAGTGGTTGCTGGGAGGTAAGTCTGTCCTTTAAAAGCACTTGCCTTTGCAGGGGCAGGCCAGTCGATTTCGGCGTGAGAACAGCTGGTAAGTCAGTTTCAGCGGGAGCATTGCGGAAGTGGTTGCTGGGAGGTAAGTCTGTCCTTTAAAAGCACTTGTCTTTGCAGGGGCAGGCCAGTCGATTTCGGCGGGAATGGAGCTGGCTGGTTAGTCAATTTCAGCGGGAGCATTGCGGAAGTGGCTGCAGGGAGGTAAGTCAACCTTTAAAAGCACTTGTCTTTGCAGGGGCAGGCCAGTCGATTTCGGCGTGAGAACAGCTGGTGAGTCAGTTTCAGCGGGAGCATTGCGGAAGTGGCTGCTGGGAGGCAAGTCAACCTTTAAAAGCACTTGTCTTTGCAGGGGCAGGCCAGTCGATTTCGGCGTGAGAACAGCTGGTGAGTCAGTTTCAGCGGGAGCATTGCGGAAGTGGTTGCTGGGCGGTAAGTCTGTCCTTTAAAAGCACTTGTCTTTGCAGGGGCAGGCCAGTCGATTTCGGCGTGAGAACAGCTGGTGAGTCAGTTTCAGCGGGAGCATTGCGGAAGTGGTTGATGGGAGGTAAGTATGTCCTTTAAAACCACTTGTCTTTGCAGGGGCAGGCCAGTCGATTTCGGCGTGGGAACAGCTGGTGAGTCAGTTTCAGCGGGAGTATTGCGGAAGTGGTTGCTGGGAGGTAAGTCTGTCCTTTATAAGCACTTGTCTTTGCAGGGGCAGGCCAGTCGATTTCGGCGTGCGAACAGCTGGTGAGTCAGTTTCAGCGCGAGCATTGCGGAAGTGGTTGCTGGGAGGTAAGTCTGTCCTTTAAAAGCACTTGTCTTTGCAGGGGCAGGCCAGTCGATTTTGGCGTGAGAACAACTGGTGAGTCAGTTTCAGCGGGAGCATTGCGGAAGTGGTTGCTGGGAGGTAAGTCTGTCCTTTAAAAGCACTTGTCTTTGCAGGGGCAGGCCAGTCGATTTCGGCGTGAGAACAGCTGGTGAGTCAATTTCAGCGGGAGCATTGCGGAAGTGGCTGCTGGGAGGTAAGTCAACCTTTAAAAGCACTTGTCTTTGCAGGGGCAGGCCAGTCGATTTCGGCGTGTGAACAGCTGGTGAGTCAGTTTCAGCGGGCGCATTGCGGAAGTGGTTGCTGGGATGTAAGTCTGTCCTTTAAAAGCACTTGTCTTTGCAGGGGCAGGCCAGTCGATTTCGGCGGGAGTGGAGCTGGCTGGTTAGTCAATTTCAGCGGGAGCATTGCGGAAGTGGCTGCTGGGAGGTAAGTCAACCTTTAAAAGCACTTGTCATTGCAGGGGCAGGCCAGTCGATTTCGGCGTGAGAACAGCTGGTGAGTCAGTTTCAGCGGGAGCATTGCGGAAGTGGCTGCTGGGAGGTAAGTCAACCTTTAAAAGCACTTGTCTTTGCAGGGGCAGGCCAGTCGATTTCGGCGTGAGAACAGCTGGTGAGTCAGTTTCAGCGGGAGCATTGCGGAAGTGGCTGCTGGGAGGTAAGTCAACCTTTAAAAGCACTTGTCTTTGCAGGGGCAGGCCAGTCGATTTCTGCGTGAGAACAGCTGGTGAGTCAGTTTCAGCGGGAGCATTGCGGAAGTGGTTGCTGGGAGGTAAGTCTGTCCTTTAAAAGCACTTGTCTTTGCAGGGGCAGGCCAGTCGATTTCGGCGTGAGAACAGCTGGTGAGTCAGTTTCAGCGGGAGCATTGCGGAAGTGGTTGCTGGGAGGTAAGTCTGTCCTTTAAAAGCACTTGTCTTTGCAGGGGCAGGCCAGTCGATTTCGGCGTGAGAACAGCTGGTGAGTCAGTTTCAGCGGGAGCAATGCGGAAGTGGTTGCTGGGAGGTAAGTCTGTCCTTCAAAAGCACTTGTCTTTGCAGGGGCAGGCCAGTCGATTTCGGCGTGAGAACAGCTGGTGAGTCAGTTTCAGCGGGAGCATTGCAGAAGTGGTTGCTGGGAGGTAAGTCTGTCCTTTAAAAGCACTTGTCTTTGCAGGGGCAGGCCAGTCGATTTCGGCGGGAGTGGAGCTGGCTGGTTAGTCAATTTCAGCGGGAGCATTGCGGAAGTGGCTGCTGGGAGGTAAGTCAACCTTTAAAAGCACTTGTCTTTGCAGGGGCAGGCCAGTCGATTTCGGCGTGAGAACAGCTGGTGAGTCAGTTTCAGCGGGAGCATTGCGGAAGTGGCTGCTGGGAGGTAAGTCAACCTTTAAAAGCACTTGTCTTTGCAGGGGCAGGCCAGTCGATTTCGGCGTGAGAACAGCTGGTGAGTCAGTTTCAGCGGGAGCTTTGCGGAAGTGGTTGCTGGGAGGTAAGTCTGTCCTTTAAAAGCACTTGTCTTTGCAGGGGCAGGCCAGTCGATTTCGGCGTGAGAACAGCTCGTGAGTCAGTTTCAGCGGGAGCATTGCGGAAGTGGCTGCTGGAAGGTAAGTCTGTCCTTTATAAGCACTTGTCTTTGCAGGGGCAGGCCAGTCGATTTCAGCGTGAGAACAGCTGGTGAGTCAGTTTCAGCGGGAGCATTGCGGAAGTGGTTGCTGGGAGGTAAGTCTGTCCTTTAAAAGCACTTGTCTTTGCAGGGGCAGGCCAGTCGATTTCGGCGTGAGAACAGCTGGTGAGTCAGTTTCAGCGGGAGCATTGTGGAAGTGGTTGCTGGGAGGTAAGTCAACCTTTAAAAGCACTTGTCTTTGCAGGGGCAGGCCAGTCGATTTCGGCGTGTGAACAGCTGGTGAGTCAGTTTCAGCGGGCACATTGCGGAAGTGGTTGCTGGGATGTAAGTCTGTCCTTTAAAAGCACTTGTCTTTGCAGGGGCAGGCCAGTCGATTTCTGCGTGAGAACAGCTGGTGAGTCAGTTTCAGCGGGAGCATTGCGGAAGTGGTTGCTGGGCGGTAAGTCTGTCCTTTAAAAGCACTTGTCTTTGCAGGGGCAGGCCGGTCGATTTCGGCGTGAGAACAGCTGGTGAGTTAGTTTCAGCGGGAGCATTGCGGAAGTGGTTGCTGGGAGGTAAGTCTGTCCTTTAAAAGCACTTGTCTTTGCAGGGGCAGGCCAGTCGATTTCGGCGTGAGAACAGCTGGTGAGTCAGATTCAGCGGGAGCAATGCGGAAGTGGTTGCTGGGAGGTAAGTCTGTCCTTCAAAAGCACTTGTCTTTGCAGGGGCAGGCCAGTCGATTTCGGCGTGAGAACAGCTGGTGAGTCAGTTTCAGCGGGAGCATTGCAGAAGTGGTTGCTGGGAGGTAAGTCTGCCTTTAAAAGCACTTGTCTTTGCAGGGGCAGGCCAGTCGATTTCGGCGGGAGAACAGCTGGTGAGTCAGTTTCAGCGGGAGCATTGTGGAAGTGGTTGCTGGGAGGTAAGTCAACCTTTAAAAGCACTTGTCTTTGCAGGGGCAGGCCAGTCGATTTCGGCGTGAGAACAGCTGGTGAGTCAGTTTCAGCGGGAGCATTGCGGAAGTGGCTGCTGGGAGGTAAGTCAACCTTTAAAATCACTTGTCTTTGCAGGGGCAGGCCAGTCGATTTAGGCGTGAGAACAGCTGGTGAGTCAGTTTCAGCGGGAGCATTGCGGAAGTGGTTGCTGGGAGGTAAGTCTGTCCTTTAAAAGCACTTGTCTTTGCAGGGGCAGGCCAGTCGATTTCGGCGTGAGAACAGCTGGTGAGTCAGTTTCAGCGGGAGCATTGCGGAAGTGGTTACTGGGAGGTAAGTCTGTCCTTTAAAAGCACTTGTCTTTGCAGGGGTAGGCCAGTCGATTTCGGCGTGAGAACAGCTGGTGAGTCAGTTTCAGCGGGAGCAATGCGGAAGTGGTTGCTGGGAGGTAAGTCTGTCCTTCAAAAGCACTTGTCTTTGCAGTGGCAGGCCAGTCGATTTCGGCGTGAGAACAGCTGGTGAGTCAGTTTCAGCGGGAGCATTGCAGAAGTGGTTGCTGGGAGGTAAGTCTGTCCTTCATAAGCACTTTTCTTTGCAGGGGCAGGCCAGTCGATTTCGGCGTGAGAACAGCTGGTGAGTCAGTTTCAGCGGGAGCATTGCGGAAGTGGTTGCTGGGATGTAAGTCTGTCCTTTAAAAGCACTTGTCTTTGCAGGGGCAGGCCAGTCGATTTCGGCGTGAGAACAGCTGTTGAGTCAGTTTCAGCGGGAGCATTGTGGAAGTGGTTGCTGGGAGGTAAGTCAACCTTTAAAAGCACTTGTCTTTGCAGGGGCAGGCCAGTCGATTTCGGCGTGAGAACAGCTGGTGAGTCAGTTTCAGCGGGAGCATTGCGGAAGTGGCTGCTGGGAGGGAAGTCAACCTTTTAAAGCACTTGTCTTTGCAGGGGCAGGCCAGTCGATTTAGGCGTGAGAACAGCTGGTGAGTCAGTTTCAGCGGGAGCATTGCGGAAGTGGTTGCTGGGAGGTAAGGCTGTCCTTTAAAAGCACTTGTCTTTGCAGGGGCAGGCCAGTCGATTTCGGCGTGAGAACAGCTGGTGAGTCAGTTTCAGCGGGAGCATTGCGGAAGTGGTTGCTGGGAGGTAAGTCTGTCCTTTAAAAGCACTTGTCTTTGCAGGGGCAGGCCAGTCGATTTCGGCGGGAGTGGAGCTGGCTGGTTAGTCAATTTCAGCGGGAGCATTGCGGAAGTGGCTGCTGGGAGGTAAGTCAACCTTTAAAAGCACTTGTCTTTGCAGGGGCAGGCCAGTCGATTTCGGCGTGAGAACAGCTGGTGAGTCAGTTTCAGCGGGAGCATTGCGGAAGTGGCTGCTGGGAGGTAAGTCAACCTTTAAAAGCACTTGTCTTTGCAGGGGCAGGCCAGTCGATTTCGGCGTGAGAACAGCTGGTGAGTCAGTTTCAGCGGAAGCATTGCGGAAGTCGTTGCTGGGAGGTAAGTCTGTCCTTTAAAAGCACTTGTCTTTGCAGGGGCAGGCCAGTCGATTTCGGCGTGAGAACAGCTGGTGAGTCAGTTTCAGCGGGAGCATTGCGGAAGTGGTTACTGGGAGGTAAGTCTGTCCTTTAAAAGCACTTGTCTTTGCAGGGGCAGGCCAGTCGATTTCGGCGTGAGAACAGCTGGTGAGTCAGTTTCAGCGGGAGCAATGCGGAAGTGGTTGCTGGGAGGTAAGTCTGTCCTTCAAAAGCACTTTTCTTTGCAGTGGCAGGCCAGTCGATTTCGGCGTGAGAACAGCTGGTGAGTCAGTTTCAGCGGGAGCATTGCAGAAGTGGTTGCTGGGAGGTAAGTCTGTCCTTTAAAAGCACTTGTCTTTGCAGGGGCAGGCCAGTCAATTTCGGCGGGAGTGGAGCTGGCTGGTTAGTCAATTTCAGCGGGAGCATTGCGGAAGTGGTTGCTGGGAGGTAAGTCTGTCCTTCAAAAGCACTTGTCTTTGCAGGGGCAGGCCAGTCGATTTCGGCGTGAGAACAGCTGGTGAGTCAGTTTCAGCGGGAGCATTGCAGAAGTGGTTGCTGGGAGGTAAGTCTGTCCTTTAAAAGCACTTGTCTTTGCAGGGGCAGGCCAGTCGATTTCGGCGGGAGTGGAGCTGGCTGGTTAGTCAATTTCAGCGGGAGCATTGCGGAAGTGGCTGCTGGGAGGTAAGTCAACCTTTAAAAGCACTTGTCTTTGCAGGGGCAGGCCAGTCGATTTCGGCGTGAGAACAGCTGGTGAGTCAGTTTCAGCGGGAGCATTGCGGAAGTGGCTGCTGGGAGGTAAGTCAACCTTTAAAAGCACTTGTCTTTGCAGGGGCAGGCCAGTCGATTTCGGCGTGAGAACAGCTGGTGAGTCAGTTTCAGCGGGAGCAATGCGGAAGTGGTTGCTGGGAGGTAAGTCTGTCCTTCAAAAGCACTTGTCTTTGCAGTGGCAGGCCAGTCGATTTCGGCGTGAGAACGGCTGGTGAGTCAGTTTCAGCGGGAGCATTGCAGAAGTGGTTGCTGGGAGGTAAGTCTGTCCTTTATAAGCACTTTTCTTTGCAGGGGCAGGCCAGTCGATTTCAGCGTGAGAACAGCTGGTGAGTCAGTTTCAGCGGGAGCATTGCGGAAGTGGTTGCTGGGAGGTAAGTCTGTCCTTTAAAAGCACTTGTCTTTGCAGGGGCAGGCCAGTCGATTTCGGCGTGAGAACAGCTGGTGAGTCAGTTTCAGCGGGAGCATTGTGGAAGTGGTTGCTGGGAGGTAAGTCAACCTTTAAAAGCACTTGTCTTTGCAGGGGCAGGCCAGTCGATTTCGGCGTGAGAACAGCTGGTGAGTCAGTTTCAGCGGGAGCATTGCGGAAGTGGCTGCTGGGAGGTAAGTCAACCTTTAAAAGCACTTGTCTTTGCAGGGGCAGGCGAGTCGATTTAGGCGTGAGAACAGCTGGTGAGTCAGTTTCAGCGGGAGCATTGCGGAAGTGGTTGCTGGGAGGTAAGTCTGTCCTTTAAAAGCACTTGTCTTTGCAGGGGCAGGCCAGTCGATTTCGGCGTGAGAACAGCTGGTGAGTCAGTTTCAGCGGGAGCATTGCGGAAGTGGTTGCTGGGAGGTAAGTCTGTCCTTTAAAAGCACTTGTCTTTGCAGGGGCAGGCCAGTCGATTTCGGCGTGAGAACAGCTGGTGAGTCAGTTTCAGCGGGAGCATTGCGGAAGTGGTTACTGGGAGGTAAGTCTGTCCTTTAAAAGCACTTGTCTTTGCAGGGGCAGGCCAGTCGATTTCGGCGTGAGAACAGCTGGTGAGTCAGTTTCAGCGGGAGCAATGCGGAAGTGGTTGCTGGGAGGTAAGTCTGTCCTTTAAAAGCACTTGTCTTTGCAGGGGCAGGCCAGTCGATTTCGGCGGGAGTGGAGCTGGCTGGTTAGTCAATTTCAGCGGGAGCATTGCGGAAGTGGCTGCTGGGAGGTAAGTCAACCTTTAAAAGCACTTGTCTTTGCAGGGGCAGGCCAGTCGATTTCGGCGTGAGAACAGCTGGTGAGTCAGTTTCAGCGGGAGCATTGCGGAAGTGGCTGCTGGGAGGGAAGTCAACCTTTAAAAGCACTTGTCTTTGCAGGGGCAGGCCAGTCGATTTCGGCGTGAGAACAGCTGGTGAGTCAGTTTCAGCGGAAGCATTGCGGAAGTCGTTGCTGGGAGGTAAGTCTGTCCTTTAAAAGCACTTGTCTTTGCAGGGGCAGGCCAGTCGATTTCGGCGTGAGAACAGCTGGTGAGTCAGTTTCAGCGGGAGCAATGCGGAAGTGGTTGCTGGGAGGTAAGTCTGTCCTTCAAAAGCACTTGTCTTTGCAGGGGCAGGCCAGTCGATTTCGGCGTGAGAACAGCTGGTGAGTCAGTTTCAGCGGGAGCATTGCAGAAGTGGTTGCTGGGAGGTAAGTCTGTCCTTTAAAAGCACTTGTCTTTGCAGGGGCAGGCCAGTCGATTTCGGCGGGAGTGGAGCTGGCTGGTTAGTCAATTTCAGCGGGAGCATTGCGGAAGTGGCTGCTGGGAGGTAAGTCAACCTTTAAAAGCACTTGTCTTTGCAGGGGCAGGCCAGTCGATTTCGGCGTGAGAACAGCTGGTGAGTCAGTTTCAGCGGGAGCATTGTGGAAGTGGTTGCTGGGAGGTAAGTCAACCTTTAAAAGCACTTGTCTTTGCAGGGGCAGGCCAGTCGATTTCGGCGTGAGAACAGCTGGTGAGTCAGTTTCAGCGGGAGCATTGCGGAAGTGGTTGCTGGGAGGTAAGTCTGTCCTTTAAAAGCACTTGTCTTTGCAGGGGCAGGCCAGTCGATTTCGGCGGGAGTGGAGCTGGCTGGTTAGTCAATTTCAGCGGGAGCATTGCGGAAGTGGCTGCTGGGAGGTAAGTCAACCTTTAAAAGCACTTGTCTTTGCAGGGGCAGGCCAGTCGATTTCGGCGTGAGAACAGCTGGTGAGTCAGTTTCAGCGGGAGCATTGCGGAAGTGGCTGCTGGGAGGTAAGTCAACCTTTAAAAGCACTTGTCTTTGCAGGGGCAGGCCAGTCGATTTCGGCGTGAGAACAGCTGGTGAGTCAGTTTCAGCGGAAGCATTGCGGAAGTCGTTGCTGGGAGGCAAGTCTGTCCTTTAAAAGCACTTGTCTTTGCAGGGGCAGGCCAGTCGATTTCGGCGTGAGAACAGCTGGTGAGTCAGTTTCAGCGGGAGCAATGCGGAAGTGGTTGCTGGGAGGTAAGTCTGTCCTTCAAAAGCACTTGTCTTTGCAGGGGCAGGCCAGTCGATTTCGGCGTGAGAACAGCTGGTGAGTCAGTTTCAGCGGGAGCATTGCAGAAGTGGTTGCTGGGAGGTAAGTCTGTCCTTTAAAAGCACTTGTCTTTGCAGGGGCAGGCCAGTCGATTTCGGCGGGAGTGGAGCTGGCTGGTTAGTCAATTTCAGCGGGAGCATTGCGGAAGTGGCTGCTGGGAGGTAAGTCAACCTTTAAAAGCACTTGTCTTTGCAGGGGCAGGCCAGTCGATTTCGGCGTGAGAACAGCTGGTGAGTCAGTTTCAGCGGGAGCATTGTGGAAGTGGTTGCTGGGAGGTAAGTCAACCTTTAAAAGCACTTGTCTTTGCAGGGGCAGGCCAGTCGATTTCGGCGTGAGAACAGCTGGTGAGTCAGTTTCAGCGGGAGCATTGCGGAAGTGGCTGCTGGGTGGTAAGTCAACCTTTAAAAGCACTTGTCTTTGCAGGGGCAGGCCAGTCGATTTCGGCGTGAGAACAGCTGGTGAGTCAGTTTCAGCGGGAGCATTGCGGAAGTGGTTGCTGGGAGGTAAGTCTGTCCTTTAAAAGCACTTGTCTTTGCAGGTGCAGGCCAGTCGATTTCGGCGTGAGAACAGCTGGTGAGTCAGTTTCAGCGGGAGCATTGCAGAAGTGGTTGCTGGGAGGTAAGTCTGTCCTTTAAAAGCACTTGTCTTTGCAGGGGCAGGCCAGTCGATTTCGGCGGGAGTGGAGCTGGCTGGTTAGTCAATTTCAGCGGGAGCATTGCGGAAGTGGCTGCTGGGAGGTAAGTCAACCTTTAAAAGCACTTGTCTTTGCAGGGGCAGGCCAGTCGATTTCGGCGTGAGAACAGCTGGTGAGTCAGTTTCAGCGGGAGCATTGTGGAAGTGGTTGCTGGGAGGTAAGTCAACCTTTAAAAGCACTTGTCTTTGCAGGGGCAGGCCAGTCGATTTCGGCGTGAGAACAGCTGGTGAGTCAGTTTCAGCGGGAGCATTGAGGAAGTGGCTGCTGGGTGGTAAGTCAACCTTTAAAAGCACTTGTCTTTGCAGGGGCAGGCCAGTCGATTTCGGCGTGAGAACAGCTGGTGAGTCAGTTTCAGCGGGAGCATTGCGGAAGTGGTTGCTGGGAGGTAAGTCTGTCCTTTAAAAGCACTTGTCTTTGCAGGGGCAGGCCAGTCGATTTCGGCGGGAGTGGAGCTGGCTGGTTAGTCAATTTCAGCGGGAGCATTGCGGAAGTGGCTGCTGGGAGGTAAGTCAACCTTTAAAAGCACTTGTCTTTGCAGGTGCAGGCCAGTCGATTTCGGCGTGAGAACAGCTGGTGAGTCAGTTTCAGCGGGAGCATTGCGGAAGTGGCTGCTGGGAGGTAAGTCAACCTTTAAAAGCACTTGTCTTTGCAGGGGCAGGCCAGTCGATTTCGGCGTGAGAACAGCTGGTGAGTCAGTTTCAGCGGAAGCATTGCGGAAGTCGTTGCTGGGAGGCAAGTCTGTCCATTAAAAGCACTTGTCTTTGCAGGGGCAGGCCAGTCGATTTCGGCGTGAGAACAGCTGGTGAGTCAGTTTCAGCGGGAGCAATGCGGAAGTGGTTGCTGGGAGGTAAGTCTGTCCTTCAAAAGCACTTGTCTTTGCAGGGGCAGGCCAGTCGATTTCGGCGTGAGAACAGCTGGTGAGTCAGTTTCAGCGGGAGCATTGCAGAAGTGGTTGCTGGGAGGTAAGTCTGTCCTTTAAAAGCACTTGTCTTTGCAGGGGCAGGCCAGTCGATTTCGGCGGGAGTGGAGCTGGCTGGTTAGTCAATTTCAGCGGGAGCATTGCGGAAGTGGCTGCTGGGAGGTAAGTCAACCTTTAAAAGCACTTGTCTTTGCAGGGGCAGGCCAGTCGATTTCGGCGTGAGAACAGCTGGTGAGTCAGTTTCAGCGGGAGCTTTGCGGAAGTGGTTGCTGGGAGGTAAGTCTGTCCTTTAAAAGCACTTTTCTTTGCAGGGGCAGGCCAGTCGATTTCGGCGTGAGAACAGCTCGTGAGTCAGTTTCAGCGGGAGCATTGCGGAAGTGGCTGCTGGAAGGTAAGTCTGTCCTTTATAAGCACTTGTCTTTGCAGGGGCAGGCCAGTCGATTTCAGCGTGAGAACAGCTGGTGAGTCAGTTTCAGCGGGAGCATTGCGGAAGTGGTTGCTGGGAGGTAAGTCTGTCCTTTAAAAGCACTTGTCTTTGTAGGGGCAGGCCAGTCGATTTCGGCGTGAGAACAGCTGGTGAGTCAGTTTCAGCGGGAGCATTGTGGAAGTGGTTGCTGGGAGGTAAGTCAACCTTTAAAAGCACTTGTCTTTGCAGGGGCAGGCCAGTCGATTTCGGCGTGAGTGGTGCTGGCTGGTTAGTCAATTTCAGCGGGAGCATTGCGGAAGTGGCTGCTGGGAGGTAAGTCAACCTTTAAATGCACTTGTCTTTGCAGGGGCAGGCCAGTCGATTTCGGCGTGAGAACAGCTGGTGAGTCAGTTTCAGCGGGAGCATTGCGGAAGTGACTGCTGGGAGGTAAGTCAACCTTTAAAAGCACTTGTCTTTGCAGGGGCAGGCCAGTCGATTTCGGCGTGAGAACAGCTGGTGAGTCAGTTTCAGCGGGAGCATTGCGGAAGTGGTTGCTGGGAGGTAAGTCTGTCCTTTAAAAGCACTTGTCTTTGCAGGGGCAGGCCAGTCGATTTCGGCGTGAGAACAGCTGGTGAGTCAGTTTCAGCGGGAGCATTGCGGAAGTGGTTGCTGGGAGGTAAGTCTGTCCTTTAAAAGCACTTGTCTTTGCAGGGGCAGGCCAGTCGATTTCGGCGGGAGAACAGCTGGTGAGTCAGTTTCAGCGGGAGCGTTGCGGAAGTGGTTGCTGAGAGGAAAGTCTGTCCTTTAAAAGCACTTGTCTTTGCAGGGGCAGGCCAGTCGATTTTGGCGTGAGAACAGCTGGTGAGTCAGTTTCAGCGGGAGCATTGCGGTAGTGGTTGCTTGGAGGTAAGTCTGTCCTTTAAAAGCACTTGTCTATTCAGGGGCAGGCCAGTCGATTTCGGCGGGAGTGGAGCTGGCTGGTTAGTCAATTTCAGCGGGAGCATTGCGGAAGTGGCTGCTGGGAGGTAAGTCAACCTTTAAAAGCACTTGTCTTTGCAGGGGCAGGCCAGTCGATTTCGGCGTGAGAACAGCTGGTGAGTCAGTTTCAGCGGGAGCATTGCGGAAATGGCTGCTGGGAGGTAAGTCAACCTTTAAAAGCACTTGTCTTTGCAGGGGCAGGCCAGTCGATTTCGGCGTGAAAACAGCTGGTGAGTCAGTTTCAGCGGGAGCATTGCGGAAGTGGTTGCTGGGAGGTAAGTCTATCCTTTAAAAGCGCTTGTCTTTGCAGGGGCTGGCCAGTCGATTTCGGCGTGAGAACAGCTGGTGAGTCAGTTTCAGCGGAAGCATTGCGGAAGTGGTTGCTGGGCGGTAAGTCTGTCCTTTAAAAGCACTTGTCTTTGCAGGGGCAGGCCAGTCGATTTCGGCGGGAGTGGAGCTGGCAGGTTAGTCAATTTCAGCGGGAGCATTGCGGAAGTGGCTGCTGGGAGGTAAGTCAACCTTTAAAAGCACTTGTCTTTGCAGGGGCAGGCCAGTCGATTTTGGCGTGAGAACAGCTGGTGAGTCAGTTTCAGCGGGAGCATTGCGGAAGTGGTTGCTGGGAGGTAAGTCTGTCCTTTAAAAGCACTTGTCTTTGCAGGGGCAGGCCAGTCGATTTCGGCGTGAGAACAGCTGGTGAGTCAGTTTCAGCGGGAGCATTGCGGAAGTGGTTGCAGGGAGGTAAGTCTGTCCTTTAAAAGCACTTGTCTTTGCAGGGGCAGGCCAGTCGATTTCGGCGGGAGTGGAGCTGGCTGGTTAGTCAATTTCAGCGGGAGCATTGCGGAAGTGGTTGCTGGGAGGTAAGTCTATCCTTTAAAAGCACTTGTCTTTGCAGGTGCAGGCCAGTCGATTTCGGCGTGAGAACAGCTGGTGAGTCAGTTTCAGCAGGAGCATTGCGGAAGTGGTTGCTGGGCGGTAAGTCTGTCCTTTAAAAGCACTTGTCTTTGCAGGGGCAGGCCAGTCGATTTCGGCGGGAGTGGAGCTGGCTGGTTAGTCAATTTCAGCGGGAGCATTGCGGAAGTGGCTGCTGGGAGTTAAGTCAACCTTTAAAAGCACTTGTCTTTGCAGGGGCAGGCCAGTCGATTTTGGCGTGAGAACAGCTGGTGAGTCAGTTAAAGCGGGAGCATTGCGGAAGTGGTCGCTGGGAGGTAAGTCTGTCCTTTAAAAGCACTTGTCTTTGCAGGGGCAGGCCAGTCGATTTCGGCGTGAGAACAGCTGGTGAGTCAGTTTCAGCGGGAGCATTGCGGAAGTGGTTGCTGGGAGGTAAGTCTGTCCTTTAAAAGCACTTGTCTTTGCAGGGGCAGGCCAGTCGATTTCGGCGGGAGTGGAGCTGGCTGGTTAGTCAATTTCAGCGGGAGCATTGCGGAAGTGGCTGCTGGGAGGTAAGTCAACCTTTAAAAGCACTTGTCTTTGCAGGGGCAGGCCAGTCGATTTCGGCGTGAGAACAGCTGGTGAGTCAGTTTCAGCGGGAGCATTGCGGAAGTGGCTGCCGGGAGGTAAGTCTGTCCTTTAAAAGCACTTGTCTTTGCAGGGGCAGGCCAGTCGATTTCGGCGTGAGAACAGCTGGTGAGTCAGTTTCAGCGGGAGCAGTGCGGAAGTGGTTGCTGGGACGTAAGTCTGTCCTTTAAAAGCACTTGCCTTTGCAGGGGCAGGCCAGTCGATTTCGGCGTGAGAACAGCTGGTAAGTCAGTTTCAGCGGGAGCATTGCGGAAGTGGTTGCTGGGAGGTAAGTCTGTCCTTTAAAAGCACTTGTCTTTGCAGGGGCAGGCCAGTCGATTTCGGCGGGAGTGGAGCTGGCTGGTTAGTCAATTTCAGCGGGAGCATTGCAGAAGTGGCTGCAGGGAGGTAAGTCAACCTTTAAAAGCACTTGTCTTTGCAGGGGCAGGCCAGTCGATTTTGGCGTGAGAACAGCTGGTGAGTCAGTTTCAGCGGGAGCATTGCGGAAGTGGCTGCTGGGAGGTAAGTCTGTCCTTTAAAAGCACTTGTCTTTGCAGGGGCATGCCAGTCGATTTCGGCGTGAGAACAGCTGGTGAGACAGTTTCAGCGGGAGCATTGCGGAAGTGGTTGCTGGGAGGTAAGTCTGTCCATTAAAAGCACTTGTCTTTGCAGGGGCAGGCCAGTCGATTTCGGCGTGAGAACAGCTGGTGAGTCAGTTTCAGCGGGAGCATTGCGGAAGTGGTTGCTGGGAGGTAAGTCTGTCCTTCAAAAGCACTTGTCTTTGCAGGGGCAGGCCAGTCGATTTCGGCGTGAGAACAGCTGGTGAGTCAGTTTCAGCGGGAGCATTGCAGAAGTGGTTGCTGGGAGGTAAGTCTGTCCTTTAAAAGCACTTGTCTTTGCAGGGGCAGGCCAGTCGATTTCGGCGGGAATGGAGCTGGCTGGTTAGACAATTTCAGCGGGAGCATTGCGGAAGTGGCTGCTGGGAGGTAAGTCAACCTTTAAAAGCACTTGTCTTTGCAGGGGCAGGCCAGTCGATTTCGGCGTGAGAACAGCTGGTGAGTCAGTTTCAGCGGGAGCATTGCGGAAGTGGCTGCTGGGAGGTAAGTCAACCTTTAAAAGCACTTGTCTTTGCAGGGGCAGGCCACTCGATTTCGGCGTGAGAACAGCTCGTGAGTCAGTTTCAGCGGGAGCATTGCGGAAGTGGCTGCTGGAAGGTAAGTCTGTCCTTTATAAGCACTTGTCTTTGCAGGGGCAGGCCAGTCGATTTCAGCGTGAGAACAGCTGGTGAGTCAGTTTCAGCGGGAGCATTGCGGAAGTGGTTGCTGGGAGGTAAGTCTGTCCTTTAAAAGCAATTGTCTTTGCAGGGGCAGGCCAGTCGATTTCGGCGTGAGAACAGCTGGTGAGTCAGTTTCAGCGGGAGCATTGTGGAAGTGGTTGCTGGGAGGTAAGTCAACCTTTAAAAGCACTTGTCTTTGCAGGGGCAGGCCAGTCGATTTCGGCGTGAGAACAGCTGGTGAGTCAGTTTCAGCGGGAGCATTGCGGAAGTGGCTGCTGGGAGGTAAGTCAACCTTTAAAAGCACTTGTCTTTGCAGGGGCAGGCCAGTCGATTTAGGCGTGAGAACAGCTGGTGAGTCAGTTTCAGCGGGAGCATTGCGGAAGTGGTTGCTGGGAGGTAAGTCTGTCCTTTAAAAGCACTTGTCTTTGCAGGGGCAGGCCAGTCGATTTCGGCGTGAGAACAGCTGGTGAGTCAGTTTCAGCGGGAGCATTGCGGAAGTGGTTGCTTGGAGGTAAGTCTGTCCTTTAAAAGCACTTGTCTATTCAGGGGCAGGCCTGTCGATTTCGGCGGGAGTGGAGCTGGCTGGTTAGTCAATTTCAGCGGGAGCATTGCGGAAGTGGCTGCTGGGAGGTAAGTCAACCTTTAAAAGCACTTGTCTTTGTAGGGGCAGGCCAGTCGATTTCGGCGTGAGAACAGCTGGTGAGTCAGTTTCAGCGGGAGCATTGCGGAAGTGGCTGCTGGGAGGTAAGTCAACCTTTAAAAGCACTTGTCTTTGCAGGGGCAGGCCAGTCGATTTCGGCGTGAGAACAGCTGGTGAGTCAGTTTCAGCGGGAGCATTGCGGAAGTGGTTGCTGGGAGGTAAGTCTATCCTTTAAAAGCACTTGTCTTTGCAGGGGCAGGCCAGTCGATTTCGGCGTGAGAACAGCTGGTGAGTCAGTTTCAGCGGGAGCATTGCGGAAGTGGTTGCTGGGCGGTAAGTCTGTCCTTTAAAAGCACTTGTCTTTGCAGGGGCAGGCCAGTCGATTTCGGCGTGAGTGGTGCTGGCTGGTTAGTCAATTTCAGCGGGAGCATTGCGGAAGTGGCTGCTGGGAGGTAAGTCAACCTTGAAAAGCACTTGTCTTTGCAGGGGCAGGCCAGTCGATTTTGGCGTGAGAACAGCTGGTGAGTCAGTTTCAGCGGGAGCATTGCGGAAGTGGTTGCTGGGAGGTAAGTCTGTCCTTTAAAAGCACTTGTCTTTGCAGGGGCAGGCCAGTCGATTTCGGCGTGAGAACAGCTGGTGAGTCAGTTTCAGCGGGAGCATTAAAGAAGTGGTTCCTGGGAGGTAAGTCTGTCCTTTAAAAGCACTTGTCTTTGCAGGGGCAGGCCAGTCGATTTCGGCGTGAGAACAGCTGGTGAGTCAGTTTCAGCGGGAGCATTGCGGAAGTGGTTGCTGGGAGGTAAATCTGTCCTTCAAAAGCACTTGTCTTTGCAGGGGCAGGCCAGTCGATTTCGGCGTGAGAACAGCTGGTGAGTCAGTTTCAGCGGGAGCATTGCAGAAGTGGTTGCTGGAAGGTAAGTCTGTCCTTTAAATGCACTTGTCTTTGCAGGGGCAGGCCAGTCGATTTCGGCGGGAGTGGAGCTGGCTGGTTAGTCAATTTCAGCGGGAGCATTGAGGAAGTGGCTGCTGGGAGGTAAGTCAACCTTTAAAAGCACTTGTCTTTGCAGGGGCAGGCCAGTCGATTTCGGCGTGAGAACAGCTGGTGAGTCAGTTTCAGCGGGAGCATTGCGGAAGTGGCTGCTGGGAGGTAAGTCAACCTTTAAAAGCACTTGTCTTTGCAGGGGCAGGCCAGTCGATTTCGGCGTGAGAACAGCTGGTGAGTCAGTTTCAGCGGGAGCTTTGCGGAAGTGGTTGCTGGGAGGTAAGTCTGTCCTTTAAAAGCACTTGTCTTTGCAGGGGCAGGCCAGTCGATTTCGGCGTGAGAACAGCTCGTGAGTCAGTTTCAGCGGGAGCATTGCGGAAGTGGCTGCTGGAAGGTAAGTCTGTCCTTTAAAAGCACTTGTCTTTGCAGGGGCAGGCCAGTCGATTTCTGCGTGAGAACAGCTGGTGAGTCAGTTTCAGCGGGAGCATTGCGGAAGTGGTTGCTGGGAGGTAAGTCTGTCCATTAAAAGCACTTGTCTTTGCAGGGGCAGGCCAGTCGATTTCGGCGTGAGAACAGCTGGTGAGTCAGTTTCAGCGGGAGCATTGCGGAAGTGGTTGCTGGGAGGTAAGTCTGTCCTTCAAAAGCACTTGTCTTTGCAGGGGCAGGCCAGTCGATTTCGGCGTGAGAACAGCTGGTGAGTCAGTTTCAGCGGGAGCATTGCAGAAGTGGTTGCTGGGAGGTAAGTCTGTCCTTTAAAAGCACTTGTCTTTGCAGGGGCAGGCCAGTCGATTTCGGCGGGAGTGGAGCTGGCTGGTTAGTCAATTTCAGCGGGAGCATTGCGGAAGTGGCTGCTGGGAGGTAAGTCAAGCTTTAAAAGCACTTGTCTTTGCAGGGGCAGGCCAGTCGATTTCGGCGTGAGAACAGCTGGTGAGTCAGTTTCAGCGGGAGCATTGCGGAAGTGGCTGCTGGGAGGTAAGTCAACCTTTAAAAGCACTTGTCTTTGCAGGGGCAGGCCAGTCGATTTCGGCGTGAGAACAGCTGGTGAGTCAATTTCAGCGGTAGCTTTGCGGAAGTGGTTGCTGGGAGGTAAGTCTGTCCTTTAAAAGCACTTGTCTTTGCAGGGGCAGGCCAGTCGATTTCGGCGTGAGAACAGCTCGTGAGTCAGTTTCAGCGGGAGCATTGCGGAAGTGGCTGCTGGAAGGTAAGTCTGTCCTTTATAAGCACTTGTCTTTGCAGGGGCAGGCCAGTCGATTTCAGCGTGAGAACAGCTGGTGAGTCAGTTTCAGCGGGAGCATTGCGGAAGTGGTTGCTGGGAGGTAAGTCTGTCCTTTAAAAGCACTTGTCTTTGCAGGGGCAGGCCAGTCGATTTCGGCGTGAGAACAGCTGGTGAGTCAGTTTCAGCGGGAGCATTGTGGAAGTGGTTGCTGGGAGGTAAGTCAACCTTTAAAAGCACTTGTCTTTGCAGGGGCAGGCCAGTCGATTTCGGCGTGAGAACAGCTGGTGAGTCAGTTTCAGCGGGAGCATTGCGGAAGTGGCTGCTGGGAGGTAAGTCAACCTTTAAAAGCACTTGTCTTTGCAGGGGCAGGCCAGTCGATTTAGGCGTGAGAACAGCTGGTGAGTCAGTTTCAGCGGGAGCATTGCGGAAGTGGTTGCTGGGAGGTAAGTCTGTCCTTTAAAAGCACTTGTCTTTGCAGGGGCAGGCCAGTCGATTTCGGCGTGAGAACAGCTGGTGAGTCAGTTTCAGCGGGAGCATTGCGGAAGTGGTTGCTGGGAGGTAAGTCTATCCTTTAAAAGCACTTGTCTTTGCAGGGGCAGGCCAGTCGATTTCGGCGGGAGTGGAGCTGGCTGGTTAGTCAATTTCAGCGGGAGCATTGCGGAAGTGGCTGCTGGGAGGTAAGTCAACCTTTAAAAGCACTTGTCTTTGCAGGGGCAGGCCAGTCGATTTCGGCGTGAGAACAGCTGGTGAGTCAGTTTCAGCGGGAGCATTGCGGAAGTGGCTGCTGGGAGGTAAGTCAACCTTTAAAAGCACTTGTCTTTGCAGGGGCAGGCCAGTCGATTTCGGCGTGAGAACAGCTGGTGAGTCAGTTTCAGCGGGAGCATTGCGGAAGTGGTTGCTGGGAGGTAAGTCTATCCTTTAAAAGCACTTGTCTTTGCAGGGGCAGGCCAGTCGATTTCGGCGTGAGAACAGCTGGTGAGTCAGTTTCAGCGGGAGCATTGCGGAAGTGGTTGCTGGGCGGTAAGTCTGTCCTTTAAAAGCACTTGTCTTTGCAGGGGCAGGCCAGTCGATTTCGGCGGGAGTGGAGCTGGCTGGTTAGTCAATTTCAGCGGGAGCATTGCGGAAGTGGCTGCTGGGAGGTAAGTCAACCTTGAAAAGCACTTGTCTTTGCAGGGGCAGGCCAGTCGATTTCGGCGTGAGAACAGCTGGTGAGTCAGTTTCAGCGGGAGCATTGCGGAAGTGGCTGCTGGGAGGTAAGTCAACCTTTAAAAGCACTTGTCTTTGCAGGGGCAGGCCAGTCGATTTCGGCGGGAGTGGAGCTGGCTGGTTAGTCAATTTCAGCGGGAGCATTGCGGAAGTGGTTGCTGGGAGGTAAGTCTATCCTTTAAAAGCACTTGTCTTTGCAGGGGCAGGCCAGTCGATTTCGGCGTGAGAACAGCTGGTGAGTCAGTTTCAGCAGGAGCATTGCGGAAGTGGATGCTGGGCGGTAAGTCTGTCCTTTAAAAGCACTTGTCTTTGCAGGGGCAGGCCAGTCGATTTCGGCGGGAGTGGAGCTGGCTGGTTAGTCAATTTCAGCGGGAGCATTGCGGAAGTGGCTGCTGGGAGGTAAGTCAACCTTTAAAAGCACTTGTCTTTGCAGGGGCAGGCCAGTCGATTTTGGCGTGAGAACAGCTGGTGAGTCAGTTTCAGCGGGAGCATTGCGGAAGTGGTTGCTGGGAGGTATGTCTGTCCTTTAAAAGCACTTGTCTTTGCAGGGGCAGGCCAGTCGATTTCGGCGTGAGAACAGCTGGTGAGTCAGTTTCAGCGGGAGCATTGCGGAAGTGGTTGCTGGGAGGTAAGTCTGTCCTTTAAAAGCACTTGTTTTTGCAGGGGCAGGCCAGTCGATTTCGGCGTGAGTGGAGCTGGCTGGTTAGTCAATTTCAGCGGGAGCATTGCGGAAGTGGCTGCTGGGAGGTAAGTCAACCTTTAAAAGCACTTGTCTTTGCAGGGGCAGGCCAGTCGATTTCGGCGTGAGAACAGCTGGTGAGTCAGTTTCAGCGGGAGCATTGCGGAAGTGGCTGCCGGGAGGTAAGTCTGTCTTTTAAAAGCACTTGTCTTTGCAGGGGCAGGCCAGTCGATTTCGGCGTGAGAACAGCTGGTGAGTCAGTTTCAGCGGGAGCATTGCGGAAGTGGTTGCTGGAAGGTAAGTCTGTCCTTTAAAAGCACTTGTCTTTGCAGGGGCAGGCCAGTCGATTTCGGCGTGAGAACAGCTGGTGAGTCAGTTTCAGCGGGAGCATTGCGGAAGTGGTTGCTGGGAGGTAAGTCTGTCCTTTAAAAGCAGTTGTCTTTGCAGGGGCAGGCCAGTCGATTTCGGCGGGAGTGGAGCTGGCTGGTTAGTCAATTTCAGCAGGAGCTGAGAATTTTTCTTTTTTTTAAAATTAGTTTTTTAGGCGGGAACAGGAAGTCGACCCGCGGACGTCTGGGAAGACCCTCACCAATAAATTCTGGTGGAGAGGAAACCCGAGACAGTACACGTGTTGTGTCTCCCACCCGCCCTCCTCCTCTAACCTAATAATAAAACCCATTGGTCTGAGGTAAGTACCATATTTTATTATATTATTATTATTTTTTACAAAAATTTAATTTAGTTGTTAGCCATATCTTGGTAGAAAGTTAGAGGAATGGCAGGAAAGGGAGTGCAATGTTCCTCCTGCAAGATGTTTGAGGTGAGGGATGCAGTTAGTGTCCCTGCTGATTTTACCTGCAGGAAGTGCTGCCATCTCCAGCTCCTCCAAAACCGAGTTAGGGAACTGGAGCTAGAGTTGGAAGAACTTCGGATCATTCGGGAGGCAGAAGGGGTCATAGATAGCAGCTTCAGGGAATTAGTTACACCAAAGATTGGAGATAGGTGGGTAACTGTAAGAGGGACTGGGAAAAAGCAGTCAGTGCAGGGGTCCCCTGCGGTCGTTCCCCTGAGAAACAAGTATACCGCTTTGGATACTTGTGGGGGGGACGACTTACCAGGGGTAAAACATTGGGTACGGGCCTCTGGCACGGAGTCTGTCCCTGTTTCTCAGAAGGGAAGGGGGGAGAGGAGCAGAGCATTAGTAATTGGGGACTCTATAGTCAGGGGCACATCCTTGTCCCCTTTCCTACCTATGTCGTTAGTGCCAATGTGGACCACGACTTGGGGCTGCTCCTCCTCCCCCTTAAGGACCCGGAAAACACGATCCGAGACATCACGTACCCTTGCACCTGGGAGGCAACATACCAAACGTGAGTCTCTCACGCTCCCACAAAATCTCCTATCTGTGCCCCTGACTATCGAGTCCCCAATTATTAATTCTCTGCTCCTCTTCCCCCTTCCCTTCTGAGCAACAGGGACAGACTCCGTGCCAGAGGCCCGTACCCCATGGCTTACCCCTGGTAAGTCCCCCCCCCCCCCCACAAGTATCCAAAGCGGTATACTTGTTTCTCAGGGGAACGACCGCTGGGGGTCCCTGCACTGACTGCTTCTTCCCAGTCCCTCTGACAGTTACCCATCTATCTCCAATCTTTGGTGTAACTAATTCCCTGAAGCTGCTATCTATGACCCCCTCTGCCTCCCGAATGGTCCGAAGTTCTTCCAACTCCAGCTCCAGTTCCCTAACTCGGTCTTGGAGGAGCTGGAGATGGCAGCACTTCCTGCAGGTAAAATCAGCAGGGACACTAACGGCATCCCTCACCTCAAACATCCTGCAGGAGGAAAGTTGATAAAAGTCCTGATTAAAGTCTTGTCCTGTATGCGATACCGCCTGCTTCTGGTGGCGACCGGTTTGCAGTCGGCGGTGAGGTTCGCGAAGAGTGAGGGAGGGTCAACTTTTAGGGTCGTGAGGCTGCACATGGTGAGTGGGGGGCAGGGGCCTACCGAACTTCAGGGTTAGGCTCCTGAGGTTGCACTGGAAATCTAGTCCCAATAGGAGAGGAGCGCAGAGGTCTGGGAGCACATATAATTTAAAATTATCGTACTCGCCGCCCTGTATTGCTGGGTTGCGGCAGTGCACCCTTGGATTTGAACTGAGTGCGACCCAGAGGCAAGGGAGACGGTTTGGTGCGCCGGGAAAATTGGGAGCGAGCAGCGTCTTACCAAGTCCGGGTGAATGAAGCTCTCTGTGCTCCCAGAGTCGAAGAGGCAATTCGACTCCGGGAATTTGACTACGGTCGAACTGCCCATTTACCCGGATGGTCATCATGGAGTTCCGGAGGTACTTGGGTCGCGACTGGTCCAGGGTCACCGCGCTGAGTTGCAAGTAGTCAGCGTGGCCGGAGGTGCTGGGGCGGCACCGCGATGGCGGCCCATGTTGATCGTACGATCGCACGTGGCCAGGGGGAGGATCGCATGGTGGAGGATGGCCAAGCTGGCGGCCCCCGTGAGTTGCACGTGCTGTGAGGACTGGAAGATGGCTGCTCCCACGGCTAGCACGAGGCTGATGGGGGGGGGCGGAGTCGGCAGACACGCTGCCACGCTGCGGGATCTGCGGGCCTGTGAGTCTGAGGATCGGGCCTGTGAGTTAGAGTTCTTAGACCTGGCCAGGCAGACTTTGGCAAAATGTCCTTTTCTCCCGCAGCTGCTGCAATTCATGTTAAGGGCCGGGCAGTGCTGCCGGGCGGGGGTGTTGGGACTGGCCGCAGAAATAGCAGGGTAGTCCCCCATGATGGGCAGGCGGCCGCGCGGCACAGGCCTGGGGCAGTCTGTGGTGGGGGGTCCACGCGTGGTCAGCCGGGAACGCGGTAAGGCTCTGGAATGCTACTTCCAGAGAGGAGGCTAACTTTACCGTCTCATCCAGGTCCAGAGCCCCCTTTTTGAGTAGGCGCTGTCGCACGTAGTTAGACCGGACTCCCACCACGTGGACGTCGTGGATGGCGATTTCCATATGCCGAGTGGCCGTAACGGCCTTGTAATTGCAGTTGTGTGCGAGGACTTTGAGGTCGCGCAGGTAGTCATCTAGCGACTCCCCGGGATGCTGGCGGCGAGTGGTGAGGATGTGTCGTGCGTAGACCTCGTTCATGGGCCATACATAGAGGCGTTCGAGCATTGCGAGGGCATCTGCATAGGAGGAGGCCTCGTCGAGTTGAACAGAGATTCGATGGCTCACCCCTGTGTGGAGGAGGCTCAGCTTCTGTTCATCAGTGACGGAAGGCGTGGAGGCAGCTGTGAGATAAGCCTTGAAGCATCGAAGCCAGTGCGAAAAAATTTCTTTCGCCTCCGCGGCCTGCGGATCGAGTTCCAGTCGGTCAGGTTTGAGGGCCGATTCCATAGTTGCGTTTAAGTTGATTAAATTGATGTGACCATCAATTCACTCGAGACAAGAGTAAAGGTAAACCGTGGCTTTAACCGACTTAGAACAATGCCTGCCTGCGACTGATACAATACTACGCGCCGCCTACAGGTCGACTGCTCTTTATACCCCCCCTCAAGGGGAGGAGGCATGGGCGGAGCCCATACATGTCCCAACATGTTTCCCTATGGACGATGCCATACAGTGGCCCATAGGTGGAGCCCACAAGGGCAACAACATAACATAGATGCAAATACAAAGGCAAAGCATGGTACTGATACAGTGATGGATTATCGGTATAATACACTCACCACAATCTGCCATCTCTCCGCCTCAGACTACATATTGCAGACTCGCATTACATAATGCAGAGTGCAGACTAGTATTACCTCGTGCAGGCCAGTGTTACCTTGTGCAGACTAATGTTACATAGTGCAGACTAGTGTTACATAGTGCAGACAGCATTACATAGTGTAGACTAGTGTTATATAGTGCAGATGAGTGTTACTTTTGTTATGGGCGAGGTGTTTTCAGAACCCCAAAATGTATCATGGAGTTCAACCAACCTCCCCCTTTAATGCTATTGTTGCTTTTCCGAGCACACGGCTTGTTCTCCAGAGTGGGATTACAATTATGGACACGTGGGTTTTTAAACACAAAACAATGTTTATACTATGAACTCAACTTAATCTTTTAAATAAACATTGGATCTCTTAACACCCCTTACTTCAAAGATAACCCCAAAAATAATACAACACTAAATAATCCCTCAAAATGTTCCTTCAAACATCCAAAAAGACTTCACCTTCACAAAAACAGTAACACCAGGTTATAGTTAACATATATTTTCTGTTGGATGGGAACGATATATCAGCCTGCAGTCCCAGCAAGTTTTCATGCAGCACACAGCCAACACAGGCACTTCTCAAAATGCTTTCTCAGGACTGGCTTTTTTCCTTTCAACATTCGAGAGACTTAACACCTTTAAACAGAAACACATCAGGTTAAAGGCTTTACTATTATGAGTTTAAATCACCCAAATGATTCAGAGATAGTCTTTCATGGCAGAGATCAGAACAGATCCAGCTCAGGCACCCCCAAGCTCTTTCGAACTAAAACTAAAAGCAGAAGTGAGCTCAGCTCCCCCCAACCTCTGACATCACTTCAGTAATATGATCAGCTTCATTTGTTAAAGGTACATTACTTCAACATCCAATTCTTAAAGGCACTCTTGCATGACCCTTTTGCTTTATAAATTTAGAGTATCCAATTTTGTCCAATTAAGTGGCAATTTTGTGTGGCTAATCAACCTACCCTACACATCTTTGGGTTTATGGGGGTGAGACCCATGCTGACAAGGAGAGAATGTGCAAACTTCACACGGACAGTGACCCGGGGCTGGGATCGAACCAGGGTCCTTGGCGCCGTGAAGCAGCAGGGCCAAACACTCCGTCAACGTGTCTCCCTGAGACTAGTGTTACATAGTGCAGACTAGTGATACATAGTGATGACTAATGTTACCTAGTACAGACAAGTGTGACAGAGTGCAGACTAGTGTGACAGAGTGCAGGGCTGTGTTACATTCGCGCCACACAAGTGCCAGGCAATGACTGTCTCCTACAAGAGAGGATCGTACCATTGCCCCTTGACATTCAATGACATTACCATCGCTGAATCCCCCACAATCAACATCCTGTGATTTACTGTTGATCAGAAATTGAACAGAACTAGCCATTTTAATACTTTTTCTACCAGAGTAGGTCAAAGGCTAGTAATCCAATGGCAAATAACTCAGCTCCTGACTCTCCAAAGCCTGTCCACCTTCTGCAAGGCACATGTCAGGAGTGTAATAGCATACTCTCCACTTGCCTGAATGAGTGCAGCTCCAACAACACTCAAGAACCTCAACACCATCCAGGACAAAGTAGCCCACTTGATTGCTCCCCCCCCCCCACAAACATTCAAACCCTCCACCACGAACAGTGGCAGCCGTGTGCACCATCTACAAGATGCATTGCAGGAACTTGCCAAAGTTCCTTTGGCGGCACCTTCTAAATCCATGACCAATACCATCCAGAAGGACAAGAATAACAGATACCGGGGAACACCACCAGCTGGAGGTTGCCCTCCAAGTCACTCAGCACTCTGACTTGGACATTTATCACCATTTCTTCCCTTGTCGGTGGGTCAAAATCCTAGAGCTCCCTCCCTAACAGCACTGCCAGTGTACCTATACCTCAGGAGCTGCAGCCGTTCAAGAAGCCAACTCACCACCACCTGCTGAAGGCAACTAAGGATGGGCAATAAATGTTGGTCTAACTACCGCCGCCCACATCCCGTAAATTAATTGAAAAAAAACATAGTGTAGACTAGTGTTAGATAGTACAACTGGTGTTACGTAGTGAAGACTGGCATCATATAGTGCAGGATAGTGTTACATAGTGCATGCCAGTGTTGTACAGTGCAGTCTATTTTTACATAGCGCAGGCCGTGTTACATAGTGCAAGCTAATGCAAGTATTGCAGACTGGAGTTACATTGTGCAGGATAGGATTACAAATAGTGCAGGATAATGTTACATAGTGCAGGACAGGATAATGTTACATAGTGCAGGATAATGTTACATAGTGCAGGACAGGATAATGTTACATAGTGCAGGATAATGTTACATAGTGCAAGCTACTGTTACACACTGCAGGCTACTGTTACATAGTGCAGGGTAGTGGTACATTGTGCAGGCTACTGTTTGACAGTGCAGTCTATTGTTACATAGCGCAGGATAGTATATAATGCAGGATAGTGTTACATAGTGTAGGCTAATGTTACCTAGTGTTACGCCACCCTGAGCGGACCCTGGAGTCTCCAAATAAATGAATTAACCAATAATTTGTGTATTCTCCTGAGATCTTTAACCCTTGACTGCTTCAGTGAGTTACAGGCACCTAATTTATAAGTAAAACATTAACAAATTGTTTATTTATAACAAGAGTAAAAGATGAGGGGAGGATCCAGTTGTTGTGGTCCATGTCGGTACCAACAACATAGGCAAGTCTAGGAAAGAGGACCTGTTTAGAGATTATAAAGAGCTAGGATTCAAATTAAAAACCAGGTCCTCAAGGGTCATAATCTCCGGATTACTGCCCGAGCCACGTGCAAATTGGCATAGGGAGGCAAGAATAAGGGAAGTTAACACGTGGCTGAAAGAGTGCTGTGGGAATGAGGGGTTCCTTTTCATGGGACACTGGCATCAGTTTTGGGACAGGGGGGACCTATACCGTTGGGATGGTATCCACCTGAACCGAGCTGGGACCAGTGTTCTGGCAAAAAGAGTAAATAGGGTGGTCAATAGGACTTTAAACTAAAGTCCCGGAGGACTGGAGAATAGCCAATGTTGTTCCTCTGTTTAAGAAGGGTAGCAAGGATAATCCCGGGAACTACAGGCCGGTGAGCCAAACTTCAGTGGTAGGGAAATTACTGGAGAGAATTCTTCGAGACAGGATCTACTCCCATTTGGAAGCAAATCGACGTATTAGTGAGAGGCAGCACGGTTTTGTGAAGGGAAGGTCGTGTCTCACTAACTTGATAGAGTTTTTCGAGGAGGTCACTAAGATGATTGATGCAGGTAGGGCAGTGGCTGTTGTCTATATGGACTTCAGTAAGGCTTTTGACAAGGTCCCTCATGGTAGACTAGTACAAAAGGTGAAGTCACACGGGATCAGGGGTGAGCTGGCAAGGTGGATACAGAACTGGCTAGGCCATAGAAGGCAGAGAGTAGCAATGGAAGGATGCTTTTCGAATTGGAGGGCTGTGACCAGTGGTGTCCACAGGGATCAGTGCTGGGAACTTTGCTCTTTGTAGTATATATGAATGATTTGGAGGAAAATGTAACTGGTCTGATTAGTAAGTTTGCAGACGACACAAAGGTTGGTGTGGTGGAATTGCGGATAGCGATGAGGACTGTCAGAGGATACAGCAGGATTTAGATTGTTTGGAGACTTGGGCGGAGAGATGGCAGATGGAGTTTAATCCGGACAGATGTGAGGTAATTCATTTTGGAAGGTCTAATGCAGGTAGGGAATATACAGTGAATGGTAGAACCCTCAAGAGTATTGAAAGTCAAAGAGATCTAGGAGTACAGGTCCACAGGTCATTGAAAGGTGCAACACAGGTGGAGAAGGTAGTCAAGAAGGCATACGGCATGCTTGCCTTCATTGGCCGGGGCATTGAGTATAAGAATTGGCAAGTCATGTTGCAGCTGTATAGAATCTTAGTTAGGCCACACTTGGAGTATAGTGTTCAATTCTGGTCGCCACACTACCAGAAGGATGTGGAGGCTTTAGAGAGGGTGCAGAAGAGATTTACCAGAATGTTGCCTGGTATGGAGGGCATTAGCTATGAGGAGCGGTTGAATAAACTCGGTTTGTTCTCACTGGAATGAAGGAGGTTGAAGGGAGACCTGATAGAGGGATACAAAATTATGAGGGGCATAAACAGAGTGGATAGTCAGAGGCTTTTCCCCAGGGTAGAGGGGTCAATTACTAGGGGGCATAGGTTTAAGGTAAGAGGGGCAAGGTTTAGAGTAGATGTACGAGGCAAGTTTTTTACGCAGAGGGTAGTGGGTGCTTGGAACTCTCTACCGGAGCAGGTGGAAGCAGGGACGATAGTGACATTTAAGGGGCATCTTGACAAATACATGAAGAGGATGGGAATAGAGGGATACGGACCCAGGAAGTGTAGAAGATTGTAGTTTAGTCGGGCAGCATGGTCGGCACGGGCGTGGAGGGCCGAAGGGCCTGTTCCTGTGCTGTACATTTCTTTGTTCTTTGTTCTTGTTCTATTGGGGGGGAAGGGAAAGTCAGGGAACCAAAAGGTGAAGTAATCAGCGGGGAGCATAGCTGCTTAGGAATACAAAAAAAAACGAACAGACAAAACTCAAGAGTGGTTACGATTGTCCCCATCCCACAAAATATGACACAGAGTATGGAAAGGCTCAGTAAACCAAGGTCCACCACACTAAGAAAACAAAAAGGGACGGTCAATAGAGAATTAAAGGTGCTATATTTAAATGCACGCAGTGTACGGAACAAGGTAGATGAGCTTGTGGCCCAGATTGTGACTGGCAGGTATGATGTGGTAGGCATCACAGAGACACGGTTGCAGGGGGTTCAGGACTGGCATTTAAACATCCAGGGATTCACGACCTACTGAAAAGACAGAGAGGTGGGCAGAGGGGGTGGGGTTGCCTTGTTAATTAGGAATGAAATTAAATCAATAGCACTAAACGACATAGGGTCAGATGATGTGGAGTCTGTGTGGGTAGAGTTGAGGAACCACAAAGGCAAAAAAACCATAATGGAAGTTATGTACAGGCCTCCTAACAGTGGTCAGGACCGGGGGCACAAAATGCACCACGAAATAGAAAGTGCATGTCAGAAAGGCAAGGTCACAGTGATCATGGGGGACTTCAATATGCAGGTGGACTGGGTAAATAATGCTGCCAGTGGACCCAAGGAAAGGGAATTCATTGAATGTTTACAGGAGGGCTTTTTGGAACAGCTTGTGATGGAGCCCACAAGGGAACAGGCCATTCTGGACTTAGTGTTATGTAATGAGCCAGACTTGATTAAAGATCTTAAAGTAAGGGAGCACTTAGGAGGCAGTGATCATAATATGGTCAAATTCAATCTCCAATTTGAAAGAAAGAAGGTAGAATCAGATGTAAAGGTGTTACAGTTAAATAAAGGTAACTACAGGGGCATGAGGGAGGAACTGATGAAAATCGACTGGGAGCAGAGCCTAGTGGGAAAGACAGTAGAACAGCAATGGCAGGAGTTTCTGGGAGTAATTGAGGACACAGTACAGAGGTTCATCCCAAAGAAAAGAAATGTTATCTGAGGGAGGGGGGGATTAGGCAGCCATGGCTGACAAAGGAAGTTAGGGAATGCATCAAAGCAAAAGAGAAAGCCTATAATGTGGCAAAGAGTAGTGGGAAGTCAGAAGATTGGGATGACTACAAAAACAAACAGAGGATAACAAAGAGAGAAATAAGGAAAGAGAGGATCAAATTTGAAGGTAGGCTAGCCAGTAACATTAGGAATGATAGTAAAAGTTTATTTAAATACATTAAAAACAAACGGGAGGCAAAAGTTGACATTGTGCCGCTCCAAAATGACGCTGGTAATTTTGTGATGGGAGACAAGGAAATAGCTGAGGAACTGAATAAGTACTTTGCGTCAGTCTTCACAGTCGAAGACATGAGTAATATCCCAACAATTCCGGAGAGTCAGGGGGCAGAGTTGAATATGGTAGCCATCACAAAGGAGAAAGTGCTAGAGAAACTAAGAGGTCTAAAAATTGATAAATCTCCGGGCCCAGATGGGCTACATCCTAGAGTTCTAAAGGAGATAGCTGAAGAAATAGTGGAGGCGTTAGTTATGATCTTTCAAAAGTCACTGGAGTCAGGGAAAGTCCCAGAGGATTGGAAAATCGCTGTTGTAACCCCCTGTTCAAGATGGGAACAAGGAAAAAGATGGAAAATTATAGGCCAATTAGCCTAACCTCGGTTGTTGGCAAGATTCTAGAATCCATTGTTATGGATGAGATTTCAAAATTCTTGGAAATGCAGGGTCGGATTAAGACAAGTCAGCATGGATTTAGTAAGGGGAGGTCGTGCCTGACAAACCTGTTAGAGTTCTTTGAAGAGATAACAAATAGGTTAGACCAAGGAGAGCCAATGGATGTTATCTATCTTGACTTCCAAAAGGCCTTTGATAAGGTGCCTCACGGGAGACTGCTGAGTAAAATAAGGGCCCATGGTATTCGAGGCAAGGTACTAACATGGATTGATGATTGGCTGTCAGGAAGAAGGCAGAGAGTTGGGATAAAAGGTTCTTTTTCGGAATCGCAACTGGTGACGAGTGGTGTCCCGCAGGGTTCAGTGTTGGGGCCACAGCTGTTCTCTTTATATATTAACAATCTAGATGACGGGACTGGGGGCATTCTGGCTAAGTTTGCCGATGATACAAAGATAGGTGGAGGGGCAGGTAGTATGGAGGAGGTGGGGAGGCTGCAGAAATATTTAGAAAGTTTAGGAGAGTGGTCCAAGAACTGGCTGATGAAATTCAACGTGGGCAAGTGCGAGGTCTTGCACTTTGGAAAAACGAATAGAGGCATGGACTATTTTCTAAACGGTGACAAAATTCATAATGCTGAAGTGCAAAGGGACTTGGGAGTCCTAGTCCAGGATTCTCTAAAGGTAAACTTGCAGGTTGGGTTGAGTCCATAATTAAGAAAGCAAATGCAATGTTGTCATTCATCTCAAGAGGCTTGGAATATAAAAGCAGTGATGTACTTCTGAAGCTTTATAAAGCATTAGTTAGGCCCCATTTAGAATACTGTGAGCAATTTTGGGCCCTACACCTCAGGAAGGACATACTGGCACTGGAGCGGGTCCAGCGGAAATTCACACGGATGATCCCAGGAATGGTAGGCCTAACATACGATGAACGTCTGAGGATCCTGGGATTATATTCATTGGAGTTTAGGAGGTTGAGGGGAGATCTAATAGAAACTTACAAGATAATGAATGGCTTAGATAGGGTGGATGTAGGGAAGTTGTTTCCATTAGCAGGGGAGACTAGGACCCGGGGGCACAGCCTTAGAATAAAAGGGAGTCACTTTAGAACAGAGATGAGGAGAAATTTCTTCAGCCAGAGAGTGGTGGGTCTGTGAAATTCATTGCCACAGAGGGCGGTGGAGGCCGGGACGTTGAGTGTCTTTAAGACAGAAGTTGATAAATTCTTGATTTCTCAAGGAATTATGGACTATGGAGAGAGAGCGGGTAAATGGAGTTGAAATCAGCCATGATTGAATTGTGGAGTGGACTCGATGGGCCGAGTGGCCTTACTTCCGTTCCTAAGTCTTATGGTCTTATGAACATTTAATGGAAATAATGGAACGATGGTCTACTAGTCTACCTATTCGCAAATCCGCGTCCCAGTCTGCCCCCAGACACACAAAAGACAAAATATGGTAGGGACTAGGGAAAGGATTAAAAATAACAGGGATTAACAGGTATGAGCGATTTGAGGATCTTCGCTGCTAGGGTTGAGGTCTTTGTAGGCGGTGATCTCTTCAGAATGCAAAGGATCTTCAAGATAGACCACTCAGGCCAGACTCTCAGGCTATGGGATCCCCTTTGGAGACACACTTTAACTTGTCTTGGGCTGAGCCTTACCCACAGAAGATGCACTTCAGGGGCTGCTCAGTTTTTGGTATGTGTTCAACTTCAGCAGACTCACCAACAGCTTGTTTCAGTTATTCAGAATATCAGAGCAGTAGTTTTCACAAGGCCTTTGAGTTGTTTGGTACCTTTATGCGATGAACGCAAAGGCACAGGTGGTTTGAGGTGCATTTGTTTGAATGCGCGAAGTGTAGCAGGTAAGGCAGATGAATTTAGGGCTTGGATTAGTACCTGGTACTATATGATGGTAAGTTTTAGAATACTCATTGACAAAGACGAGAGTGGTCCTAAAGGAAGAGTGCTAAATTGGGGAAAGGCAAAGTATAACAAAATTCAGCAGGAGCTAGGGAATGTGGATTGGGAGCAGCTGTTTAAGGGTAAATCCACATTTAAAATGTGGGAGACTTTTAAGGAAAGGTTGATTAGAGTGCAGGATAGACATGTCCCTGTGAAAATGAGGGATAGAAATGGCAAGATTAGGGAACCATGGATGACGGGTGGAATTGTGAGACTAGCTAAGATGAAAAAGGAAGCATACATAAGATCTCGGCGACTTAAAACTGATGAAGCTTTGGAGGAATATCGGGAAAGTAGGACAAATCTCAAACGCGCAATAAAGAGGGCTAAAAGAGGTCATGAAATATCTTTGGCTAACAGGGTTAAGGAAAATCCTAAAGCCTTTTATTTGTATATAAGGAGCAAGAGGGTAACTAGAGAAAGGATTGGCCCACTCAAAGACAAAAGAGGGAATTTATGTGTGGAGTCAGAGGAAATGGGAGAGATTCTTAATGAGTGCTTTGCATCGGTATTCACCAAGGATATGACGGATGTTGAGGCTAGGGCTGGATGTTTAAATACTCTAGGTCAAGGCGGCATAAGGAAGGGGGAAGTTTTGGGTATTCTAAAAGGCATTAAGGTGGATAAGTCCCTGTGGTAGTACCAGATATTACAGTAACTAAGAGGCTGATGACCATTGGTTAGACCCAGGAGTCTACCATTGGCTGTTGTTATGTAGCTCCGCCCTGACAGGCGGAGTATAAGAAACGGTGCCATCCCAGCAGCCTTCACTTTCTGTACCGAAGCTGCTGGGGAACAAGTTCTAGTAGATTAAAGCCTTCAGTTATGAAATCACTTTGTCTTGAGTGTAATTGATCGCGCATCAATTTAACCTACTAGACTTAAGCTGGAAGGATGGATCTCCGAATCAAGCCGGAGTGCCTTCAACTCAGCCCCCACGCGGAGAACTCGGCTGCAATATTTAAACACTGGCTGGTGTGCTTTAAAATCTACCTCGAGACGGCAGGAGGCACCCCCTCAGAAGGACAGAAAATGCATCTCCTGCGCTCAAGGGTCAGCCCTGGGATCTACACCCTTTTCGAGGAGGCGGAGAACTATGATGCCGCGATCGAACTGTTAGAAGGACATTATATCCGCTCTGTAAATCAGGTCTACGCACGTCACCTGCTTGCAACTAGACGGCAAAGCCCCAGGGAATCGTTGAAAGATTTCTACCGCGCGCTGCTAGTGCTGGGCCGAAACTGTGGTTGCCCGCAAGTTTCGGGGAGCGAGCACACGGAACTTTTAATCAGGGATGCTTTTGTAGCAGGTATAAGCTCCCCCGCTATCCGCCGAAGACTCTTAGAAAAGGACACCCTGGGACTTAGAGAGGCACGGGCCCTGGCAGGGTCCATGGACGTTGCCTACAAAAACGCGCAGTCCTATGCGCCCGACCGCACGGCGGCCCCCTGGGCTGCGTGGCACCCCCGCAGCGGCAGCCCCACAGACCTTCCCCCTGACCCCGCAGGCCTGTGCTACGAAACGGCCCGCTAACGCCGCCGGGCCCCGCTGTTTCTTCTGCGGGCAGGCGAATCATTCCCACCCGCGCTGCCCGGCCCGCTCCGCTGCCTGCAAAGGGTGCGGCAAGAAGGGCCACTTTGTGGGGGTCTGCCAGGCCTGCGCGTGGCCGCGGTCTCCAGTGATGCCAGACTGCCGCGGCAACCCCCCCATCAGGCCTCGACCTGCCAGCGCTCACCGCCACCCCCTATCCTAGGGCCACGTGCGACCCACGGGCGCGCCCATCTTGCCCCCCGGACCCCACGCTGGACGGGTGGGTGCTGCCATTTTGTCCATCGCCGCCGCCATCTTGTTTATCCCCGGACACCATGTGCGACCCATGGGTTACGTCATCTTCAATGGGGCCCCAGGCCCCCAGCACGGCCGACTACACGCTGCCCGATCAGAACTCGCAACTGCTTCATCTGGCCTCGGTGACACTGGACCAAAGTCGACCCCGGACACTCGCAACAGCTACAACGATGGTCTTCATCAACGGCCACGAGACATCTTGCCTGATTGACTCTGGGAGCACAGAAAGCTTTGTTCACCCCGACACGGTAAGGCGCTGTTCACTTGTAACCCACCCTGTAAACCAAAGGATCTCCCTGGCCTCCGGGTCACACTTGGTGGAGATAAAGGAGTTCTGCCTAGCGAACCACACTGTCCAAGGCAGGAAGTTCGACAATTTCCGCCTGTATGTCCTGCCGCACCTCTGCGCGGCTACACTCCTGGGGTTGGACTTCCAATGCTATTTGCAAAGCCTGACCTTTAAATTCGGCGGCCCTATACCTCCCCTTACTGTCTGCGGCCTCACGACCCGTTATGTCGACCCGCCTTCCCTGTTTGCGAACCTCACCCCAGATTGCAAACCCGTCGCCACCAGGAGCAGGCGGTACAGTGCCCAGGACCGGACCTTCATCAGGTCCGAGGTCCAAAGGCTGCTGGGGAAGGGGTCATAGAAGCGAGCAACAGTCCCTGGAGAGCTCAAGTAGTGGTGGTAAAGACCGGGGAGAAGCCTAGAATGGTCATTGACTACAGCCAGACCATCATCAGGTTTACACAGCTGGACGCGTACCCTCTTCCCCGTATAGCCGACCTTGTAAACAGGATCGCACAATACACGGTTTTCTCCACAGTGGATCTCAAGTCCGCCTACCACCAGCTACCCCTCCGTAATAGTGACCGCAAGTACACTGCCTTCGAAGCAGATGGGCGGCTCTATCAATTTTTAAGAGTTCCCTTTGATGTCACTAATGGGGTCTCGGTCTTCCAGCGAGAGATGGACCGAATGGTTGACCGGTACAGCTTACGCGCAATGTTCCCGTATCTGGATAACGTCACCATCTGCGGCCATGACCAGCAGGACCACGACACCAACCTCCGCAAATTTCTCCAGACCGCGAAAATCGTTAACCTGACATACAATAAGGATAAATGCGTGTTTAGCACCGACCGTCTAGCCATTCTAGGCTACCTAGTGCGAAATGGAGTTATAGGCCCCGACCCTGAGCGCATGTGCCCCCTTATGGAGTTCTCCCTCCCTCACTGCCCCAAGACCCTGAAGCGCTGCCTCGGGTTTTTCAGCTATTACGCACAATGGGTCCCTAACCACGCAGACAAAGCCCGACCCCTAATCCAGTTCAAAATCTTCCCCCTGCCGACAGAGGCCCGCCAGGCCTTCAGCCGCATCAAAGCAGACATTGCAAAGGCCACAATGCGCGCCATCGACGAGTCCCTCCCCTTTCAGGTCGAGAGCGATGCGTCCGACATAGCTCTGGCGGCCACCCTCAACCAAACGGGCAGACCCGTGACCTTCTTCTCCCGTACCCTCCATGCTTCCGAAATTCGCCATTCCTCGGTCGAAAAAGAGGCACAAGCCATAGTAGAAGCTGTGAGACATTGGAGGCATTACCTGGCCGGCAGGAGATTCACTCTCCTCACGGACCAACGGTCGGTTGCCTTCATGTTCGATAATGCACAGCGGGGCAAGATTAAAAACGACAAGATCTTGCGGTGGAGGATAGAACTCTCCACCTTCAACTACGAGATCTTGTACCGTCCAGGGAAGCTAAACGAGCCTCCTGATGCCCTGTCCCACGGCACTTGTGCCACTGCACAAGCGGACTGCCTCCGAGCCCTCCACGAGGACCTCTGCCACCCGGGGGTCACTGGTTTCTTGCTCTTCATCAAGACCCGCAATCTGCCCTACTCCATCGAGGAGGTCAGGACAGTCACCAGGGACTGCCAAATCTGCGCAGGGTGCAAACCGCACTTCTACCGGCCAGAAAGGGCACACCTGATAAAGGCTTCCCGTCCCTTTGAACACCACAGCATGGATTTCAAAGGCCCCTCCCCTCCACCGACCACAACACGTATTTACTGAATGCGATCGATGGGTACTCCCGGTTTCCATTTGCCATCCCCTGCCCAGACATGACCACAACCACCGTCATCAAGGCCCTCCAGGGCATCTTTACACTGTTCGGTTTCCCCGCGTACATCCACAGTGATAGGGGGTCCTCCTTTATGAGCGACGAACTGCGTCAATTCCTGCTCAGCAAGGGCATCGCCTCGAGCAGGACGACCAGTTACAACCCCCGGGGAAATGGACAGGTGGAGAGGGAGAACGGAACGGTCTGGAAAACCGTTCTACTGGCCCTATGATCCAGGAATCTCCCAGTCTCCCGCTGGCAAGAATTCCTCCCGATGGCCCTCCACGCCATCCGGTTGCTGCTCTGTACAACCACAAATCAGACATCTCATGAACGTCTCCTTGTTTTCCCCAGGAAGTCCTCCTCCGGGACCTCGCTCCCAACCTGGCTAGCGACACCCGGACCCATCCTGCTTCGGAAGCACGTGCGGGCGCACAAGTCGGACCCATTGGTCGAGAGGGTCCACCTGCTGCACACTAACCCCCAGTACACCTACGTGGCATTCCTTGATGGCTGGCAAGATACAGTTTCCCTTCAGGACCTGGTGCCCGCCGGAACCCCACGCGCACCCGAACCATTACCCCCACCCCCACCCCTCCCACAGCAGTGGGAGGGGTCAGTACTCCCGCCGCTCCCGCCCAGGCCCAACCACCCACCAACGCCCCCTACAGGCGCCGCCCCTGTGTCAACCGTTTGCCCCAACAGCGCCGCCTAGGGGTGACGAAGCTGCCAGGGAGGCCGAAACCACCGGGACCCCCACCAGAATCACCACTGAAGCCCAGACGCTCCAAAAGGGCGACCAGGCCACCCGATCGACTGATTGCTTAGCTGTGACTTTAACTGTGAACCAACACTTTGTAAATATCCTCGACAGCACGGTACCTCCATACCTGATCATACCATGTTAAAGGCGACTGATACAACTGGCCACTACCCCCACCGGACTCTTTTTTAACAGGGGGTGAATGTGGTAGTTCCAGGTATTGCGGTACCTAAGAGGCTGATGACCATTGGTTAGACCTAGGAGTCTACCATTGGCTGTTGTTACGTAGCTCCGCCCTGACAGGCGGAGTATAAGAAACTGTGCCATCCCAGCAGCCTTCACTCTCTGTACCGAAGCTGCTGAGGAACAAGTTCTAGTAGATTAAAGCCTTTCGTCTTGAAATCATTTTGTCTTGAGTGTAATTGATCATGCATCAGTCCCCAGGTCCGGATGGGATCTATCCTAGGTTACTGAGGGAAGCGAGGAACAAAATAGCTGGGGCCTTAACAGATATCTTTGCAGCATCCTTGAGCATGAGTGAGGTCCCGGAGGACTGGAGAATGGCTAATGTTGTCCCTTTGTTTAAGAAGGGTAGCAGGGATAATCCAGGGAGTTATAGACCTGTGAGCTTGACGTCAGTGGTAGGCAAACTGTTGGAGAAGATATTGAGAGATAGGATCTATTTACATTTGGAAGAAAATAGACTTATCAAATAAAGAACAAAGAACAAAGAAATGTACAGCACGGGAACAGGCCCTTCGGCCCTCCAAGCCCGTGCCGACCATGCTGCCCGACTAAACTACAATCTTCTACACTTCCTGGGTCCGTATCCTTCTATTCCCATCCTATTCATGTATTTGTCAAGATGCCCCTTAAATGTCCCTATCGTCCCTGCTTCCACCACCTCCTCCGATAGCGAGTTCCAGGCACCCACTACCCTCTGCGTAAAAAACTTGCCTCGTACATCTACTCTAAACCTTGCCCCTCTCACCTTAAACCTATGCCCCCTAGTAATTGACCCCTCTACCCTGGGGAAAAGCCTCTGACTATCCACTCTGTCTATGCCCCTCATAATTTTGTATACCTCTATCAGGTCTCCCCTCAACCTCCTTCGTTCCAGTGAGAACAAACCGAGTTTATTCAACCGCTCCTCATAGCTAATGCCCTCCATAACCAGGCAACATTCTGGTAAATCTCTTCTGCACCCTCTCTAAAGCCTCCACATCCTTCTGGTAGTGTGGCGACCAGAATTTAACACTATACTCCAAGTGTGGCCTAACTAAGGTTCTATACAGCTGCAACATGACTTGCCAATTCTTATACTCAATGCCCCGGCCAATGAAGGCAAGCATGCCGTATGCCTTCTTGACTACCTTCTCCACCTGTGTCGCCCCTTTCAATGACCTGTGGACCTGTACTCCTAGATCTCTTTGACTTTCAATACTCTTGAGGGTTCTACCATTCACTGTATATTCCCTACCTGCATTAGACCTTCCAAAATGCATTACCTCACATTTGTCCGGATTAAACTCCATCTGCCATCTCTCCGCCCAAGTCTCCAGACAATCTAAATCTTGCTGTATCCTCTGACAGTCCTCATCGCTATCCGCAATTCCACCAACCTTTGTGTCGTCTGCAAACTTACTAATCAGACCAGTTACATTTTCCTCCAAATCATTTATATATACTACAAAGAGCAAAGGTCCCAGCACTGATCCCTGTGGAACACCACTGGTCACAGCACTCCAATTAGAAAAGCATCCCTCCATTGCTACTCTCTGCCTTCTATGGCCTAGCCAGTTCTGTATCCACCTTGCCAGCTCACCTCTGATCCCGTGTGACTTCACCTTTTGTACTAGTCTACCATGAGGGACCTTGTCAAAGGCCTTACTGAAGTCCATATAGACAACATCCACTGCCCTACCTGCATCAATCATCTTAGTGACCTCCTCGAAAAACTCTATCAAGTTAGTGAGACACGACCTCCCCTTCACAAAACCGTGCTGCCTCTCACTAATACGTCCATTTGCTTCCAAATGGGAGTAGATCCTGTCTCGAAGAATTCTCTCCAGTAATTTCCCTACCACTGAAGTAAGGCTCACCAGCCTGTAGTTCCCGGGATTATCCTTGCTACCCTTCTTAAACAGAGGAACAACATTGGCTATTCTCCAGTCCTCCGGGACATCCCCTGAAGACAGCGAGGATCCAAAGATTTCTGTCAAGGCCTCAGCAATTTCCTCTCCAGCCTCCTTCAGTATTCTGGGGTAGATTCCATCAGGCCCTGGGGACTTATCTACCTTAATATTTTTTAAGACACCCAACACCTCGTCTTTTTGGATCACAATGTGACCCAGGCTATCTACACCCCCTTCTCCAGACTCAACATCTACCAATTCCTTCTCTTTGGTGAATACTGATGCAAAGTATTCATTTAGTACCTCCACCATTTCCTCTGGCTCCACACATAGATTCCCTTGCCTATCCTTCAGTGGGCCAACCCTTTCCCTGGCTACCCTCTTGCTTTTTATGTACGTGTAAAAAGCCTTGGGATTTTCCTTAACCCTATTTGCCAATGACTTTTCGTGACCCCTTCTAGCCCTCCTGAATCCTTGCTTAAGTTCCTTCCTACTTTCCTTATATTCCACGCAGGCTTCGTCTGTTCCCAGCCTTTTATCCCTGACAAATACCTCCTTTTTCTTTTTGACGAGGCCTACAATATCACTCGTCATCCAAGGTTCCCGAAAATTGCCGTATTTATCCTTCTTCCTCACAGGAACATGCCGGTCCTGTATTCCTTTCAACTGCCACTTGAAAGCCTCCCACATGTCAGATGTTGATTTGCCCTCAAACATCCGCTCCCAATCTATGTTCTTCAGTTCCCGCCTAATATTGTTATAATTAGCCTTCCCCCAATTTAGCACATTCATCCTCGGACCACTCTTATCCTTGTCCACCAGTACTTTAAAACTTACTGAATTGTGGTCACTGTTACCGAAATGCTCCCCTACTGAAACATCTACCACCTGGCCGGGCTCATTCCCCAATACCAGGTCCAGTACCGCCCCTTCCCTAGTTGGACTGTCTACATATTGTTTTAAGAAGCCCTCCTGGATGCTCCTTACAAACTCTGCCCCGTCTAAGCCCCTGGCACTAAGTGAGTCCCAGTCAATATTGGGGAAGTTGAAGTCTCCCATCACCACAACCGTGTTGTTTTTACTCTTTTCCAAAATCTGTCTACCTATCTGCTCCTCTATCTCCCGCTGGCTGTTGGGAGGCCTGTAGTATACCCCCAACATTGTGACTGCACCCTTCTTATTCCTGATCTCTACCCATATAGCCTCACTGCCCTCTGAGGTCTCCTCTCGCAGTACAGCTGTGATATTCTCACGAACAAGTAGCGCAACTCCGCCTCCCCTTTTACATCCCCCTCTATCCCGCCTGAAACATCTAAATCCTGGAACGTTTAGCTGCCAATCCTGCCCTTCCCTCATCCAGGTCTCTGTAATGGCAACAACATCATAGTTCCAAGTACTAATCCAAGCTCTAAGTTCATCTGCCTTACCCGTAATACTCCTTGCATTAAAACATATGCACTTCAGGCCACCAGACCCGCTGTGTTCAGCAACTTCTCCTTGTCTGCTCTGCCTCAGAGCCACACTGTCCCTATTCCCTAGTTCTCCCTCAATGCTCTCACCTTCTGACCTATTGCTCCCGTGCCCACCCCCCTGCCATACTAGTTTAAACCCTCCCGTGTGACCCTAGCAAACCTCACGGCCAGGATATTTATGCCTCTCCGGTTTAGTTGCAACCCGTCCTTCTTATACAGGCAGCATGGTTTTGTGCAGGGAAGGTCATGTCTGACAAACCGAATAGAATTCTTTGAGGAAGTACATGTGCCTCAGACCTGTGCTGTACATTTCTTTGTTATTTGTTCTTGTTTGTTGAAGTGACAAATTTAATTGACTTCAGTAAGACGTTTGATAAAGTTCCCCATGGCAGGTTGATGGAAAAAATTAAGTCGTATGGGATTCAGGGTGTTCTCGCCAGATGGATAAAGAACTGGCTGGGCAACAGGAGACAGAGAGTAGTGGTGGAAGGGAGTGTCTCAAAATGGAGAAAGTGACTAGTGATGTTCCACAGGGATCCGTGCTCGGACCATTATTGTTTGTGATATGCAGAAATGATCTGGACGTAGGTATAGGTGGTCTGATTAGCAAGTTTGCAGATGATATTAAGATTGGTGGAGTTACAGATAGCGAGGAGGACTGTCAGAGAATACAGCAAAATATCGATAGATTGGAGAGTTGGGCAGAGAAATGGCAGATGGAGTTCAATCCAGGCAAATGCGAGGTGATGCATTTTGGAAGATCTAATTCAAGAGCAGACTATACGGTCAATGGAAGAGTCCTGGGGAAAATTGATGTCCAGAGAGATCTGGGAGTTCAGGTCCATTGTGCCCTGAAGGTGGCACGTAGGCCGATAGAGTGGTCAAGAAGGCATACAGCATGCTTGCCTTCATCGGACGGGGTATTGAGTACAAGAGTCGGCAGGTCATGTTACAGTTGTATAGGACTTTGGTTACGCCACATTTGGAATACTATGTGCAGTTCTGGTCACCACATTACCAGAAGGATGTGGATGCTTTAGAGAGGGTGCAGAGGAGATTCACCAGGACGTTGCCTGGTATGGAGGGTGCTAGCTATGAAGAAAGGTTGAGTAGATTAGGATTGTTTTCGAAGAAAAGATGGAGGTTGAGGGGGGACCTGATTGAGGTCTACAAAATTATGAGAGATATGGACAGGGTGGATAGCAACAAGCTTTTTCCAAGAGTGGGGGTGTCAATTACAAGGGGTCATGATTTCAAGGTGAGAGGGGGAAAGTTTAAGGGAGATGTGCGTGGAAAGTTTTTTACGCAGAGGGTGGTGGGTGCCTGGAACACTTTGCCAGCGGAGGTGGTAGAGGCGGGCACGATAGCATCATTTAAGATGCATCTAGACAGATATATGAATGGGCGGGGAACAGAGGGAAGTAGATCCTTGAAAAATAGGCAACAGGTTTAGATAAAGGATCTGGATCTGCGCAGGCTGGGAGGGCCTGTTCCTGTGGTGTAATTTTCTTTGTTCTTTGTTCTTTGTTCTATATTGGGATGTAATTAGGTGGCTAATGGCAGATATGATGGACTATAACTGTGAAGTTTCAGTCAGCCACTTTTAGCCGGAGCTGTGTCATTAGCTGGATTTCTCTCTCCTTCATGAATCATCTCTACTTTGATCTGAACTATTCACTGACTCCCTGTCTTCATATTTCATTTTCAGACTTTGACTTCTCAAGTTATTGCGAGCTGTTTGCCTAAGCAAGAAGATTCTGTGATTCTTTGAATGTTTTCAATTGTCTACGAATTGCCTTTCAAATGACTTTCAATTGTAATCAATAGAAGACAAATAAAACAATTTTTATTTGCACCTGAGAAGTTTTAACTGAAATTTCTACTGAGTTCTAGTATTCGCAAAGAGCTACTAAAACCGCATGGTAGATCAAGCAACTTGGCGAGCCAGCCAGGAGGGGAGGAGTTCTGAGACGAGATTGGACGACATCGGAGAGGTTCGGGAGCTTCGGCATTAATCAGAGGGGCCAGCCAGGACCCATGGCTAGACTAGCGTAAGAAACATCTTTTTCACCCATTGAAAGTCTTAAAGCCGTATCAATCAGTGCTTCGACCCCTGAAAAGAACATTTTTATAGACTGTGTTAATTCAATCAGGTGGCGGTCGTTGAAACTTAAATAAAACGGGACTGAAAACATAGTCACGGTAATGTAACAGATACACAGAAGGAGTTGACGACCAAAAAATTGGGTTTAAGACTGAGTTTATGGCGGACATGACTCCTAAAATAGATTCAGAACCTTCAAATGGTAGAGAACTACCGGATGTCTCTATTGACGATATATTGGATGACCTTGGATCTTTGATTTGTTGCTGGGCAGGGGCATGGACACCACAGTACCACACCCCTTCACAGCGAACACCATCACCTCCCACCACCGACCACCCTCACCCCCCATACCACCAAACCACCCGCATGCACACACCCCTCTGTTATATATACCTGCAGCACGACGAGCAGGGGGCACTGGGTTGGCAGTGACAACCGGTCTGGTTCATGGGATGGAGGATGATGACAGCCCGCTCTGCGATGAGCTCCATGCTCAACATTGTTGAGTGCAATTTACCACGGCCAATCCACCGAACCTACATGTCTTTGGGCTGTGGGAGGAAACTGGAGCACACGGGGAGAACGTGCTGACTCCGCACAGACAGTGACCCAGCAGGGAATCGAACCTGGGACCCTGGCGCTGTGAAGCCACAGTGCTAGCCACGTGTGTTACCGTGCTGCCCAAATAGCTGGGGACGGAGTGATGGGTCGGTTGAGGGGAGGGGGGGGGGCCTGTACTGTCCATCCACTGGGCGCAATCATCCACCACTCCTTCCTCCCAGTGACCATCACTGACTGCACCACCCCACACCCATCAGACAGAGCACCAAGGCTGGTTTTAATGGTGTGAACATGTGTTCATTCCGAACAATTAATTATATCCAGTCTGTGCCCTAGTCCCTATAACTCAACTGTGCCCTGCACCCGTGCCAACTTAACTTCTGGCCTTACGGGCCCTACCGCTATGCTTTTGTGGTTCCCCAGACGGTACAGCAGAAGTGGAGGCGGACTGCTGTGACTCCTGCCCTGCGACGAGGGTCCCCATTGGCGCACGTCTCCTGGGGCAGCCCAGCCTGGATGGTCCCGGCTGGTCCTCGGATGCCCAGAGTGGCATGGTGCCATCCTGTTCTGCCCGCTGACCACCATATGTACCAGGGACAGGAGGGGATGGGGGGCGGGGGGGGGGGGAGTCCTAGGTGCTGCGGTGTTCCGGGAGTCACTGGGACAGGCCCCAGCACCTCCTCCTCCCTCGGGTGCCCGATGGCCCCCCCGGGCTTCTCCATGGGACGGGGTGCGAGCGGAACCAACCCCCGAGGCTCCCCCGACACCTGGCGCTGCCAGTCCTGGATGCCCGCTCTGGTATCGACAAGGGTCGGAACGTTTGCAGCCCTGGAGCACAGGGAGTGAGCAATCTCCCTCTGTGTCTGTGCGACGCCGGCCATCACCTGGGCAATGCCGTCGATGCTCTCAGCCATGGCCTGCTGTGACTTGGCCATCCTGAGGGAAACTGCTGCAATCTCCAACTGGCATTGGCACAGGGCTGAGCGCAGCCCAGTCCTGGGCTTCGGCCCCTGTCTGCACAGAATGCCCCAGGCCTTGCGGTATCAGCATGGGTGCCACGCATGACCGGCACCACTCCCTGCTCCTACACGCGGATGGACACCTCCACCTGCGTCTGCAGATGCTGGAAGCCGGCCGCCATCTCCTCCTCTAGTCCTTGGGTCTCGGACTGCACCTGCACTATGGGTGGGACTGGATCTTCCAGGGGCCCGGGACCCTCTGTGCGGCAACTGGTTGCTGGGGCCCGTCTGTCCTCCGACCATCCGGCCCCTCGGCTGCTCCTACCTCTACCTGTACCGGGTCGACTGTGTGGTGCGCACCAGTGAGTGTCCCAGGAGCCTCTTCACTAATTTGCCCAACCGAGGTGATAGTCTCCGAGATGGTGTAGGAGACAGTTGTGATGGAAAGTCAGTGTCCTCCTCCAACCCGAACTCCGTGGTGTCCTGGGTCGTGGTGTCCTGGGTCATGGTGTCCTGGGTCGTGGTGTCCTGGGTCGTGGTGGCCTGGGTCGTGGTGGCCTGGGTTTTGGTGTACTGGGCCGTGGTGTCCTGGGTCGTGGTGTTCTGGGTCGTGGTGTCCTGGGTCGTGGTGTCCTGGGTCGTGGTGGCCTGGGTCGTGGTGGCCTGGGTCGTGGTGTCCTGGGTCGTGGTGGCCTGGGTCGTGGTGGCCTGGGTCGTGGTGTCCTGGGTCGTGGTGTCCTGGGTCGTGGTGTTCTGGGTCGTGGTGTCCTGGGTCGTGGTGTCCTGGGTCGTGGTGGCCTGGGTCGTGGTGGCCTGGGTCGTGGTGTACTGGGCCGTGGTGTCCTGGGTCGTGGTGGCCTGGGTCGTGGTGTACTGGGCCGTGGTGTCCTGGGTCGTGGTGGCCTGGGTCGTGGTGTTCTGGGTCGTGGTGTCCTGGGTCGTGGTGTCCTGGGTCGTGGTGGCCTGGGTCGTGGTGGCCTGGGTCGTGGTGTACTGGGCCGTGGTGTCCTGGGCCGTGGTGTCCTGGGTCGTGGTGTACTGGGCCGTGGTGTCCTGGGTCGTGGTGTCCTGGGTCGTGGTGTCCTGGGTCGTGGTGTTCTGGGTCGTGGTGTCCTGGGTCGTGGTGTCCTGGGTCGTGGTGGCCTGGGTCGTGGTGTACTGGGCCGTGGTGTCCTGGGTCGTGGTGTCCTGGGTCGTGGTGTCCTGGGTCGTGGTGTCCTGGGTCGTGGTGGCCTGGGTCGTGGTGGCCTGGGTCGTGGTGGCCTGGGTCGTGTTGGCCTGGGTCGTGGTGGCCTGGGTCGTGGTGGCCTGGGTCGTGGTGGCCTGGGTCGTGGTGGCCTGGGTCGTGGTGGCCTGGGTCGTGGTGGCCTGGGTTGTGGTGTCCTGGGTCATCTCGGGCAGAGGGCTGGTGTTCCGGCTGCTCTCCCCGTCGATGCGCGGCTGTCTGGGGAGCACCGGCTCTGGCACTCGCTGGGGGAGGGGGGCCCTGATGGGTCCGGAACATCCCTGGCTGGTCCTGTAAGACATAAGATGGAATGTATGGCTAGACAACCGGATGGGGGTGAGGCATGAGGTGGTGAGGGCCGGGGTGACGGGGGTTTGGGTGTGGGGCGAGGGGGGTTGGGGTGTCGGGTGAGGGGGGTTGGGGTGTGGTTGGGGTGGGCACACGTTTGTCGTGAGGACCCGCAACTAGGGGGGTCTCACTTTGTGACACGCCGCTGACCTCAGCATCGGCAACCTCCCTCTCCTCTGGCCCGCCGACAATGTCTAGTGCCCTCTGCTCAGGCACGGTGAGAGCACGCAGGTCTGGTGGTCCCCTCCGGTCTTCTCCTGCTCCCGGCGGTTGTGCGCAGCCTTGCCTGGGGGGGCAAACACAAACAGCAACAGTGTTAGACGGCCCGGTGAATGCAGCCCATGGGTTGGGTATCTGATGGACGTTCTGCCACCGCTACCTCACGGCGCTGAGATCCCAGGTTCAATCCCGGCCCGTCCATGTGGAGTTTGCAAATTTACCCCATGTCTGCATGGGTCTCAACCCCACAACAAAAGGTGTGCAGGGTAGGTGGATTGGCCACGCTAAATTGTTCTTTAATTGGAAAAAAAAAGAATTGGGTACTTAAAAGTTACTTTATAAATAGGAGGCCCCATGGGCTTCACGTCGCAAATCAAGACTCGTCAGGGGATTCGCCGGTACCATGCTTGCCAGCCCCCTCTTAAACTGCTCTTTCACAGCCAACCCCACACAGCTTGCAGCCATGGTGCTGTGATGACTGGCCCCACGATTCGGGGATGCCAACCTGGGGAGGCCCCTAGAAGTGGTCAATGCCAGAAAGGATGTCTTGTTACCCCAACAGTCCTGGGGGGTAAGCCACAGGGCAAACAGTGCCGCCTGGGAGGAAATTGCAGCGGCCATCAGCTCAAGCAGCGTGACCAGAAGGACCGCCACCCAGTTCCGCAAGAGGTTAATAACCTATACCGGGCCGGTTGGCACTAGGCCTCCCTCACGTCCCCTGAGGGAATACGCCTGACACTGCCCCTACCCAGCACCGAGCTGTGCCCTGGCCCATCCATGCTGTCCATGATGCCCCTACACAACCCTGCCAAAATCTTCTCTTCCCCCCCGAGAACTACCCACCCTCCCCAAAACATTCCACCACCCCCGCAGTGAACCACACGTGTGGCTAACGATGCCTTCTCTGCAGGAGAAGTTGCCCCACCTCGGAAGAGGGCCCAGACGGGCAGCGGGATGGCCGGACATCAGAATCCTCACCACCTTCAACGAACGGGCCCTGGAGGTTACGGGGGGTCCGAAGATAGAGCAGTCACCAACATGGAGGTCAGCGCATGTCGCAGAGGTGAGGATCCACCGGACCCCGACCAGATGGATTGTCAAACGTGAGTTGTTAATGCCATTCAGCCTGATTCATCCCTCCCAATGACCACATGTCCATTCACCCACAGGACCTACAGCTGACGATGTTGGCCCATCCAGAGTGGTCTCCCCCCCAACCCCCCCCCACCGCCAGCCTACCATGAGTACACCTTGGAGTGAGCTCTGAGGATGCCACCATAGATGCATCACAGTTGTTATCCCCACCCTCCATTCGCGCACAGATATGCATATCGGTGGGCAACGGTAGTGGTCAGCCTTCTGGGGCACATTCTGGTGAGCACCACACAGTTCCTGAGGCAGGAACACCCAGTCGAGACAGCAGTTGGAGGTCTACTGGATCCCAGGACCCAGCTGAGCCTCTGGAACAGGTCTACCTGGAGTTGATGCAGACGTTAGGGTGCAGCCGTTTAGAGGGGGATTTCTGCGACAATCCAGCAGGTTCATAGCCGATTGGAGGAGTTCCAGAGACTACGGGTCCAGGAGATGGGGCTGGCAATGCGTATCAAAGAGCATAGAGATGAACAATGCTAGGGTGGCAACCACAGTGGAAAGCGTGGTGCACGTCAGCAGCATTCGTGGAGGTGTTCAAGGCGTGGTGCAGTTGGCTACAGTCATGGCTGAGGGGTTCAGTAGACTGTTTTGACTCGCTGGAGGACGTGACCAAGTACCAGGCGGACCTTGATGAGGCGCTGCGGACATGTCCCAGTCTCAGAATAGCCGAAGCACTGTGGAGCTTGTCCCAGTGGGCATTGCCGAAGCGCTCCAGAGAATGCCGCATTTACTGAGAGAATCGTCGAGGATGTCGACACCATCCGGCCCCAGAGACCCCTGAGGATGCCCACCAGGGCGTCGAGGTAAACAGCAGGCTGCCTCCATCTCTGATGTGCATCCTGAGGTAACCTAGACACAGTGGTAAAGCATGTTGAGGATTACTGAGAGGGCACTGAGGGCAGGGGATGGGGGCTAGTAAGGGAGTAAGGGGGAGGAAGTATTCATTGGGGGAGGGGAGAGTGCGGTGGCACTGTCGGAAGAGTGGTGCACTGGTGGCCACTTATGTGAGATACATTAAAAAACCTTCACCATAACCAGTATGATGCCTCTGGCAATTTCTTCCATGATATGGGCCGACCAGCAAACCCTTGCCCCATCTCGCCAGACATGGGTGACCTGGACTTCGCCCCCACAGCACAGCAAGGATATGGCACAGGTGCCTCAACGTCCCTGGTTGAGGTGGAGCCTCCTGCGCACGTGTTGTCCGTCATCTCCTCAAAAGATCAGCGACGTTTATACACCTTGGGCCATCACGGGCCTCCTGCTCTGGGTCTCACCTTGGCCTGGTGGGTGGCTGGGACTCAGGGTGTGGAACGGGGCCCTGCACATGGACCACCACCTCGTGTCTCTGATCATGCTGCTGCTGCCACCGTGTCCGGGTGCCTGGCCACCCAACCCACCAGCAGCACCACCAGAGCAAGTTCCCTGAGGCCCAAAATATCATTCAAACCGTTCAATATTTGTAAGGAATTGGGAGAGGGTGTGAGACTGACAGAGATGCTTTACACCTTGGGAGCCTCCATCCCCCCACATGGCATGCCCCGCCCAAGCACACTCGGCTGCAGCGGGGCCCTTACTCACTGTACCCCACACCCTGCACCCCAGACACTCGAACATAATGTTTCCTGGATCGCGAGAATGTCCCCTCCCCCTTGCACTCACCCATCCTCCAGGTTTTCGGATGTTGGCTGCTGTGTCTGTGGCTTTGCCTCCCCCAGTGTTCAGACAGTGTCCAGGCATCACAGTCATAGAAGGCAGAGAGTAGCAATGGAAGGATGCTTTTCTAATTGGAGGGCTGTGACCAGTGGTGTTCCGCAGGGATCAGTGCTGGGACCTTTGCTGTTTGTAGTATATATAAATGATTTGGAGGAAAATGTAACTGGTCTGATTAGTAAGTTTGCAGACGGCACAAAGTTGGTGGAATTGTGGATAGCAATGAGGACTGTCAGAGGATACAGCAGGATTTAGATTGTTTGGAGACTTGGGCGGAGAGATGGCAGATGGAGTTTAATCTGGACAAATGTGAGGTAATGCATTTTGGAAGGTCTAATGCAGGTAGGGAATATACAGTGAATGGTAGAACCCTCAAGAGTATTGAAAGTCAGAGAGATCTAGGTGTACAGGTCCACAGGTCACTGAAAGGGGCAACACAGGTGGAGAAGGTAGTCAAGAAGGCATAGGGCATGCTTGCCTTCATTGGCCGGGGCATTGAGTATAAGAATTGGCAAGTCATGTTGCAGCTGTATAGAACCTTAGTTAGGCCACACTTGGAATATAGTGTTCAATTCTGGTCGCCACACTACCAGAAGGATGTGGAGGCTTTAGAGAGGGTGCAGAAGAGATTTACCAGAATGTTGCCTGGTTATGGAGGGCATTAGCTATGAGGAGCAGTTGAATGAACTCGGTTTGTTCTCACTGGAACGACGGAGGTTGAGGGGCGACCTGATAGAGGTCTACAAAATTATTAGGGGCATAGACAGAGTGGATAGTCAGAGGCTTTTCCCAGGTGCGACGGGCAAGGTTTAGAGTAGATGTACGAGGCAAGTTTTTTTACACAGAGGGTAGTGGGTGCCTGGAACTCGCTACCGGGGGAGGTGGTGGAAGCAGGGACGATAGTGACATTTAAGGGGCATCTTGACAAATACATGAATAGGATGGGAATAGAGGGTTACGGACCCAGGAAGTGTAGAAGATTGTAGTTTAGTCGGGCAGCATGGTCGGCACGGGCTTGGAGGGCCGAAGGGCCTGTTCCTGTGCTGTACTTTTCTTTGTTCTTCTTTGTTCTATAGGGATGCTCGGCAATAATTCCCACATGCTACATGGCACGCCTACCCATGGGAATTCACTTGGGATGTGTGAATGCTCACTTAACTGTGATTGCCAATTCCCCATTGGCAATTGCCTTCAGCCACACAGCTGGAGGCCTCTGCATTCAGTGGGAGTAATGGGTTGTTGGTGGGATAGACAGGCAGGGACTACGGTTTCCCCCGGAACAGATACACATGATCCAGGTTTTGGCATGGAGGACCCGTTCGCGCTTACACCCCCCCCCCTCCCAACCCCCCTCGAACGAGAGCACAACAAGGTCACTGATTCATGCCATATGTCTCTAGTCCCAGATGACCAGAGGCTGCTTTCCCCTTTGGAGGGGGGCAGAGAGCTGACTGGTGGTCATTTAACCTGAGGGTCACCACACATCAGGCGAGGGGCAAGGTTGGGAGGTGGGGCCTTCATGTATAACCTCATGCAGGGTAGCAATAAATAGCACATGCTCGAGTTAAATAGTGCAGTGTTATTTAAAACAACTTTAAATCTGGCCTGTAATATTTAAAACTAGCATGCACCAGCTAAACGTATGGCTAACTTTAAACTTTCCACTATACAGGCCAGATGTTGAAATGTACAGTCTAGCTTTAAGAGAACTGGATAGTTTTACATTCTGCAGTTTAGATTTAAGTGGTGCTTGCCCATGTCGTCCAATTCCATCAACCTAAATTTTAGCTTGCAGTCTATTGCGAGGGACTTTTAAATCTGCTGGACTATTCTCTGGTTTTCTTCCATCAGTCGCCTCCAATCTATCAGACCTCCATTTATCAGGTTCCTCTCTGAGACCCAAATTAATCAGTCTCTTACCTATCAAACCGTTATTAATCAGAGAGACCATGATCATTGTTTCAGAGTTTAAAGTTTAAATGCTCTGTGATATGTAGACTGTGAGCTTGTTAAGTTTGATTAACCCACTTTCAGGGGCCATAGATCTTCAATCTTCTTCCTTTATGTCTGTTTTAATCCCTTGTGGCTACTAAATTGACACATTCACACACAAAACCATTTAAAAATAAATTTATTGTCTTAAATAAAGATTCTCAAATCAATGTGAAATAAAGTTATAATCTTTTACAATCTGTATTAATAAATATTATTCTTCCTCCTCTGCCTTTCTGTCCAGTGAGGAAGAATCGACGGCCACTTCTTCATAATCCTTCTCGAGTGACGCCATGTCCTCACGTGCATCCTGGAACTCCCCTTCCTCCAGCCCTTCCCCCACATACCAATGGACAAAGGCCCGCTTGGCGTACATCTTATCGAATTTGAGGTTCAGTCGGGTCCAAGCCAAGGCAATGGCAGTGGTGTTGCTCAGCATACAGAGGGCCCGTTGTACCTTTGCCAGGTCACCCCCTGGCACCACTGTCGGGGGCTGGTAGTTGATGCCAACCTACAGAGGGAAAGGAAAAGATGTTAAACATACAAAATCAGATCTGTTGGTTGCCATGGAATTGCATAAACATTAAATTTAGGAACTGTATTGCGCCTGTAAATGTACCAGAAGCCAGCTCTGGTTGTTGGTTGGACTTTCAATCGAGGTGTCAAGCTTAGTTTCTGATGGAAGATTTTGTGAGGCTGCATTCAGGAGATAATTAAATTCTTTATCACATCTTTTCCAATGTGGCTTTGATTCTCATTCTTCTTATTTTAAGGGAACATTCTCGTGGTACATTCCCAGCTACAATCGAAGATTGAAACTGAGAGACTTCAACTGAAAGCCTCAGTGGGAGCTCCTGTTTGAACCAGAATTAGGGAACATTTGTTACTTTCTGTTCCAGAATGAAAATTCAGCTTTTGGCCCGGATGGAAAAGATGTCCTGTGTGCACGTGAGGCGAGATTGGAACAATCCAATGTTTCACAAAAGCCGCATGTGTTGATTACAAAGACCACACTCACCTTGAATCCAGTCGGGCACCAGTCAACAAACGAGATTGAGCGTTTGGTCTTGATGGTGGCGATGGCGGCGTTGACATCCTTTGGCACCACGTCTCCTCGGTACAGCATGCAGCACGCCATGTACTTGCCCTGGCGGGGGTCACACTTCACCATCTGGTTAGCAGGTTCAAAGCAAGAGTTGGTGATCTCCGACACCGAGAGTTGCTCGTGGTAAGCTTTCTCAGCTGATATAAGGGGCGCGTAGGTTAACAATGGAAAGTGAATGCGGGGATAGGGGACCAGGTTGGTTTGAAACTCAGTCAGGTCCACATTGAGGGCACCGTCGAACCTGAGTGAGGCCGTGATGGATGACACTACCTGTGCCATGAGACGGTTGAGGTTGGTGTAAGTTGGTCTCTCGATGTCAAGGTTACGCCGACAGACATCGTAAATGGCCTCATTGTCCACCATGAAGGCACAGTCAGAGTGCTCCAGGGTGCAGTGGGTGACGAGCACAGCATTATATGGCTCGACCACCGCAGTGGAAATCTGGGGAGCAGGGTAAATGGAAAACTCCAGCTTGGATTTCTTCCCGTAGTCAACGGAGAGTCTCTCCATCAGGAGGGAAGTAAAACCCGAGCCCGTGCCACCCCCAAAACTGTGGAAGATGAGGAAACCCTGGAGTCCGGTGCATTGATCAGCCTGTGGGTAAACAAAGGAGAAAAGATTAAAATGGAGCAAGGAATTGCAACCAGTATCAAAGAACAGTCATCAACTGTTGGCAAAGAGCAGCAAGAGATGACGAGATGGATGATTGGTGTCTGATGGGAGAGAATATTTACTGTCGGGGGAGGGATCTCAAAGGGGAAATCAGTGGTGTTGTTGAGCGTAAGGTTCAGCCTTGGGGAGCCATGTCCCAGCTGCATTTTGTGCATGTTACTGATCAGGGGAATATTGGAGTGAATCAATATGTGATAGAGGAGAGACTGAGTGGGATTTGTACACATGGGCATGAATAAGATTTCATTTACACCAAGGCATTGGGACAATGTGATGGTGAAATGAGACAGTGGTAAATGATGATATGGGTATTCTGTGCAGCTGGGAATTGCCAATGTCCCTGTTACACAACGTACCACCTTCCGTATGCGATCCAAGACCAGATCCACAATTTCCTTTCCGATGGAGCAGTGGCCCCGTGCATAGTTATTCGCTGCATCCTCCTTGCCTGTGATGAGCTGTTCCGGGTGAAAGAGCTGTCGGTAGGTGCCAGTGCGAACCTCATCTGTGGACAGGCAACAGAGATAAACAACATAGGGTGACATTGTGGCACAGTGGTTAGCACTGCTGCATCACAGTCCAGGGACCCCGTTTCAATTCCGGCCTCGGGTAACTGTGTGGAGTTTGCACTTTCTCCTCGTGTCTGTGTGGGTGTCCTTTGGGTGCTCTGGTTTCCTCCCACAGTTCAAATATGTGCAGGTTAGGTGAATTGGCCATGCTAAATTGCCCCTTCATGTCCAAAAGGTTAGATGGGGTTACTGGGTTATGGGGATAGGGTAGAGCATGGGATTAAGTGGGATGCCCTTTCCAAGGGTCCGTGCAGACTCAATGGGCCGAGCGACCTCCTTCTGCACTGTGAATTCTATGTTTCTATGACACAGACCTTTCCAGCACATTTGATGCCTTCAGGCCGCATTTCACGGAGTTTTGAAAGAAGACTGGCTGACTGAAATACCAAAAAACTATCACCTTACCAATCACGGTGGGCTCCAGATCTACAAACACAGCTCGTGGGATGTGTTTCCCCGCTCCTGTCTCACTGAAGAAGGTGTTGAAGGAGTCGTCACCACCTCCGATGGTCTTGTCACTGGGCATCTGCCCATCGGGCTGGATTCCATGCTCCAGACAATACAACTCCCAGCAAGCGTTACCGAGCTGCACTCCCGCCTGGCCAAGGTGGATTGAAAGACACTCACGCTAAAGAGAGGAGAAAGGAGATCCAATTATTTTATGAAGACAATGTCTTATAGAGTCAATATAGCTTTTCACGAAGTATGGATTTCCTGCATTCACTGTGAATCCTGCCTAGTAATTGATTGGTCCCTGCACTTTCTGCACAACTTCAATGAAAATTAAAGTTGTCATTGTCCCTTCGGACTATAGGCTACTCTCCCCTTTCAGAGGGAGAACTGACTGGTGATGATTTAACTGGAGCTCCCCACATCTCAGGCGAGAAACAAGACTCAATGAAAGCACTCCATAACTTCCACAGATTGTCCTGGTCTCTTCTGTGGATCCCTTTTCCTCATGCATATCCTTTCCCTGTGGACCCTTGTTTTGCCTATGGGTGTCATAAGAACATAAGAACGAGAAGCAGGAGTAGGCCATCTGGCCCCTCGAGCCTGCTCTGCCATTCAATGAGGTTATGGCTGATCTTTTGTGGACTCAGCTCCACTTTCCGGCCCGAACACCATAACCCTTAATCCCTTTATTCTTCAAAAAACTATCTATCTTTATCTTAAAATTTTCATATTTTCTTGCATATTCCCTCTCCCACATTAGGATATCCCTCGTGATGTTGAGTTTTCTTTCCTTGCGGATTACCTCTCTCCTAGTGAATTATGGTTTTCCTTCACCTCTCTGTTAACCTGCCTGAATCCTATTGGCTGGGGACTATTCGTTATCCCATGAAATATTTGAAGTTTATTGACAATTCAAGAATACAAAAGAATAAACAACAGTCCCGAAAATCAGTAATAGGTGAAAAGGCACCAAAGAAAATTGCAAAATCACCAGCTCTCAAGGCAGCAACCCCCAGCCCCACTCCCCGGCCCCAACGGTAGCCCCACATTTGTGGAAAGGCACCCAAATGAGCAGTGCAGACCACTGGAAAAGGTCACACCGATACGGAGCATGGCAGAAGAGAGAGGAAGAGAACACACTTTACAAAAAAAACCAACACAAAATACAGAGCAACCACAAGAAACTCTACAAACAATTAAGTACAAGGCAAAGCCCCCAACACTCCAGCAGCAGCCCCACGTCAGTGAAGAGGAACCCGCAAGCAGCTTAATCCACCGGAAACAGAAAGGCAGTGTGCGGTGCAGGAGAGAGAGAGAGAGAGAGAGAAAAAACACCTCTACCCTAACTACCACCAGGAAGGACCTCTCAACACCAGTGCACAGAAGCAGGAGGGCCACAACTGGTGAGCACCCAGCCGCTAGGCCCAAAATAACAATACACAACAAAAATACAATGATAACCATACATTCCCCAACAAAAAAACACAACCAACATCAGTACAGACAGTACACATACCAAATTGGACCACTGCCCTGCTGCTCTCACAGTTCTGGTATCCAGTCTCTAGACACCATCCAGTCCAAAACTGCAAAACAAGTCCGTTCACCTACACTTTCAACCCAGCAGCAGGCCAAACAAAATCCGTCCCACGCTCCACTCCCTGCCGGTAAGCAGAAAGGGAGCCAGTAACAAGTACAAGTCCCACCAACTGCAGGCAGGCAACTCCATCCTCTCGTTCCCCTGCAAGCAACTTCTCCTCCATCCAACTGGTTGTAGCACCATTCACCCTTGCCATGGTCCAGGCTTCGAAATCCAGAAAAGGCAGCCAGTACACAGAATAACACACCAGATCAGGGAGGAGGGTTACAGACAGAAGCAGCTGGAGCGCAGAAGCAGATTCCCCTCCAACACGTCAGAGTGTGAACTACTCAGGTGGAGTGTGAGCTCCCACAATGAGGGGTGGGGAAATCATTATCACTTACACCTGTAGAAATAGAGTTGACTAGTGTGGTACTGGCTAGAGTAGGAAGCAGTGGTGTACTACTGCTGCTGTGTATATATAGTTGTAAAAAAACTACTTTCCGTTTGACTCTACAAACTTGTGCTGGATTCTGCACGGCCCTTACAAAACTCTCATTGCTATTCTTTCTGTGAATTTCCCTTTTCTCCCAGCTGATTTTAATTTCCCAGTGAATTCCCATTCTCCTGATGTATCCACCATCCCAGTAACGTCTCACTCTCATTGTGTGTACTTAGCCATCCCTGTGGATTCCTTTGGCTTGATAAAAATCCATCAACCAATGGAGTTCCCCTGCAGCCACTCACCATGGTCTCCTTCTTTTGTAGCTCCTGAGAATGTGCCGTGTTGACATTGCCGCTATTTATACTGCGCACTTGGAGCATTCCAATCAACTGAACCGCACTCTGATTGGTTCCTGAGAACAAAACACGATGGTTGCTTAGGGAAACCATAATAAAGAAGGCTGGATGATGCTCAGCACTGATTGGTTCTTTGCGCAAATGGTGGAACAAATGTTTCACAACATTCTGTTATCAGCGGAGATCTAGGCAACGACGCCATCATTCTTATCAAATGTCCTGCAATTAACCTGCGATTAATAAAACATTTATCAAACTTAGTCAATCACACTCCATCATGCTTAACTATCCCAACATTTACATTCTTCTTTCAAGCAGCCTCTCATCCTCGACATCAAATCTGTTGTTGTTACTGTTAAATTGATGCGAGACTTAAAAATCACAAATATATCGTGCCGACTATTGTTACATGGTGCAGATTGGCGTTACAGAGTACAGGCTAGATTTGAATAACGCAGGTTAGCTTTAAATCCTGCAGACCATCTTTAAATCCTGCAGACCATCTTTTTTAAAATAAATTTAGAGTACCCAATTAATTTTTTCCAATTAAGGGGCAATTTAGCATGGCCACCACGCAAACACGGGGAGAATGTGTGAACTCTGGACAGTGACCCAGAGCCGGGATCGAACCTGGGACCTCAGCGCCATGAGCAGACTATCTTTAAACACTGCAGGCTAGCTTTAACAATTGGTGGTTAGCTGATTATTTGAAATATTGTTTATTAAAGTTTTACATTTTTACACTGTCCATAAAGATAAATGAGACGGTTACAGTTTACATGTTCCTTTTCGGCACCCACCCACTCCCCTCCCCACCCCCCCCTTCCTTCCCAATCTTTCCTCCTGCCGCTGTTTCCAGGTCTTATCCTAGGCCCGTTGCTTCACCGTAGGTAGTTGTTCAGTACCTGAGAACATCTAAGACACTCAGAAGGTAAGAAGGTAAGTAAGTGATTTTTACTCATTTTTACTTTTATACCTTTTTCAAATTGTGTGTGTCGGGGGGAAACAGAAAAGCTGTGACCTGAGTGGCTGGTTGGGAATCAACACCAAATTAAAAAAATTAAGCATTGGTAACTAATTAAACATAATTACTGAATTATAATTTAGAGGGGTATCTAAGCCAGAGATCGGAGAGTACTATATTTAGCTTTCGCATTTATATTAGAAATCTAGTGTTAGGAAACAGATAGTTAACAGTAACTTTAAAAAGAATTTTAAAAATATATAAATACAATTTTTAAAAAAACTTTTAATTTTAATTAATTGTCAGTTAGAGGGGTGCAGTGCTCTGACTGTGAGATGTGGCAGGTCCGGGAGGCTTCCAGCGTCCCAGATGGCTTCATCTGCAGAAAGTGCACCCAACTGGAGCTCCTCACAGACCGCATGGTTCGGTTGGAGCAGCAATTGGATGCACTTAGGAGCATGCAAGTGGCGGAAAGCGTCATAGATCGCAATTATATAAATGTGGTCACACCAAGGTGCAGGCAGAGAAATGGGTGACCACCAGAAAGGGCAGGCAGTCAGTGCAGGAATCCCCTGTGGTTGTCCCCCTCTCGAACAGGTATACCCCTTTGGGGGGGATAGCCTATCAGGGGAAAACAGCAGCAGCCAGAGCAGTGGCACCATGGCTGGCTCTGATGTTCAGAAGGGAGGGTCAAAGCGCAGAAGAGCAATAGTAATAGGGGACTCTATAGTCAGGGGCACAGATAGGCGCTTCTGTGCACGTGAAATAGACTCCAGGATGGTATGTTGCCTCCCTGGTGCCAGGGTCCAGGATGTCTCCGAACGGGTAGAGGGCATCCTGAAGGGGGAGGGCAAACAGGCAGAGGTCGTTGTACATATTGGTACTAACGACATAGGAAGGAATGGGGCATGAGGTCCTGCAGCAGGAGTTCAGGGAGCTAGGCAGAAAGTTAAAAGACAGGACCTCGAGGGTTGTAATCTCGGGATTACTCCCTGTGCCACGTGCCAGTGAAGCTAGAAATAGGAAGCTAGAGCAGCTAAACACGTGGCTAAACAGCTGGTGTAGGAGGGAGGGTTTCCGTTATCTGGACCACTGGGAGCCCTTCCGGGGCAGGTGTGACCTATATAAGAAGGACGGGTTGCATCTAAACTGGAGAGGCATAAATATCCTGGCCGCGAGGTTTGCTAGTGTCACACGGGAGGGTTTAAACTAGTATGGCAGGGGGGTGGGCACAGGAGCAATAGGTCAGAAGGTGAGAGCATTGAGGGAGAACTAGGGAATAGGGACAGTGGGGCTCTGAGGCATAGCAGACAGGGAGAAGTTGCTGAACACAGCGGGTCTGGTGGCCTGAAGTGCATATGTTTTAATGCAAGAAGTATTACGGGTAAGGCAGATGAACTTAGAGCTTGGATTAGTACTTGGAACTATGATGTTGTTGCCATTACAGAGACCTGGTTGAGGGAAGGGCAGGATTGGCAGCTAAATGTTACAGGATTTAGATGTTTCAGGTGGGATAGAGGGGTAAAAGGGGTGGCGGAGTTGCGCTACTGGTCAGGGAGAATATCACAGCTGTACTGCGGGAGGACACCTCAGAGGGCAGTGAGGCTATATGGGTGGAGATCAGGAATAAGAAGGGTGCAGTCACAATGTTGGGGGGTTTACTACAGGCCTCCCAACAGCCAGCGGGAGATAGAGGAGCAGATAGGTAGACAGATTTTGGAAAAGAGTAAAAACAACAGGGTTGTGGTGATGGGAGACTTCAACTTCCCCAGTATTGACTGGGACTCACTTAGTGCCAGGGGCTTAGACGGGGCGGAGTTTGTAAGGAGCATCCAGGAGGGCTTCTTAAAACAATATGTGGACAGTCCAACTAGGGAAGGGGCGGTACTGGACCTGGTATTGGAGAATGAGCCCGGCCAGGTGGTAGATGTTTCAGTAGGGAGCATTTCGGGAACAGTGACCACTATTCAGTAAGTTTTAAAGTGCTGGTGGACAAGGATAAGAGTGGTCCTAGGATGAATGTGCTAAATTGGGGGAAGGCTAATTATAACAATATTAGGCGGGAACTGAAGAACATAGATTGGGGGCGGATGTTTGAGGGCAAATCAACATCTAACATGTGGGAGGCTTTCAAGTGTCAGTTGAAAGGAATTCAGGACCGGCATGTTCCTGTGAGGAAGAAGGATAAATACGGCAATTTTCGGGAACCTTGGATAACGAGAGATATTGTAGGCCTCGTCAAAAAGAAAAAGGAGGCATTTGTCAGGGCTCAAAGGCTGGGAACAGACGAAGCCTGTGTGGAATATAAGGAAAGTAGGAAGGAACTTAAGCAAGGAGTCAGGAGGGCTAGACGGGGTCACGAAATGTCATTCGAAAATAGGGTTAAGGAAAATCCCAAGGCTTTTTACACGTACATAAAAAGCAAGAGGGTAGCCAGGGAAAGGTTTGGCCCACTGAAGGATAGGCAAGGGAATCTATGTGTGGAGCCAGAGGAAATGGGTGAGGTACTAAATGAATACTTTGCATCAGTATTCACCAAAGAGAAGAAATTGGTAGATGTTGAGTCTGGAGAAGGGTGTGTAGATAGCCTGGGTCACATTGAGATTCAAAAAGACGAGGTGTTGGGTGTCTTAAAAAATATCAAGGTAGATAAGTCCCCAGGGCCTGATGGGATCTACCCCAGAATACTGAAGGAGGCTGGAGAGGAAATTGCTGAGGCCTTGACAGAAATCTTTGGATCCTCACTGTCTTCAGGTGATGTCCCGGAGGACTGGAGAATAGCCAATGTTGTTCCTCTGTTTCAGAAGTGTAGCAAGGATAATACAGGGAACTACAGGCCGGTGAGCCTTACTTCAGTGGTAGGGAAATTACTGGAGAGAATTCTTCGAGACAGGATCTACTCCCATTTGGAAGCAAATGGACGTATTAGTGAGAGGCAGCATGGTTTTGTGAAGGGGAGGTTGTGTCTCACTAACTTGATAGAGTTTTTCGAGGAGGTCACTAAGATGATTGATGCAGGTAGGGCAGTGGATGTTGTCTATATGGACTTCAGTAAGGCCTTTGACAAGGTCCCTCATGGTAGACTAGTACAAAAGGTGAAGCCACACGGGATCAGGGGTGAGCTGGCAAGGTACAGATACAGGTACAGATACAGAACTGGCTAGGTCATAGAAGGCAGAGAGTAGCAATGGAGGGATGCTTTTCTAATTGGAGGGCTGTGACCAGTGGTGTTCCACAGGGATCAGTGCTGGGACCTTTGCTCTTTGTAGTATATATAAATGATTTGGAGGAAAATGTAACTGGTCTGATTAGTAAGTTTGCAGACGACACAAAGGTTGGTGGAATTGCGGATAGCGATGAGGACTGTCAGAGGATACAGCAGGATTTAGATTGTTTGGAGACTTGGGTGGAGAGGTGGCAGATGGAGTTTAATCCGGACAAATGTGAGGTAATGCATTTTGGAAGGTCTAATGCAGGTAGGGATTATACAGTGAATGGTAGAACCCTCAAGAGTATTGAAAGTCAAAGAGATCTAGGAGTACAGGTCCACAGGTTACTGAAAGGGGCAACACAGGTGGAGAAGGTAGTCAAGAAGGCATACGGCATGCTTGCCTTCATTGGCCGGGGCGTTGAGTATAAGAATTGGCAAGTCATGTTGCAGCAGTATAGAACCTTAGTTATGCCACACTTGGAGTATAGTGTTCAATTCTGTTCGCCACACTACCAGAAGGATGTGGAGGCTTTAGAGAGGGTACAGACGAGATTTACCAGAATGTGGCCTGGTATGGAGGGCATTAGCTATGAGGAGCGGTTGAATAAACTCGGTTTGTTCTCACTGGAACGAAGGAGGTTGAGGGGCGACCTGATAGAGGTCTACAAAATTATGAGGGGCATAGACAGAGTGGATAGTCAGAGGCTTTTCTCCGGGGTAGAGGGGTCAATTACTAGGGGGCATAGGTTTAAGGTGAGAGGGGCAAGGTTTAGAGTAGATGTACGAGGCACGTTTTTTACGTAGAGGGTAGTGGGTGCCTGGAACTCGCTACCGGAGGAGGTTGTGGAAGCAGGGACGATAGTGACATTTAAGGGGCATCTTGACAAATACATGAATAGGATGGGAATAGAGGGATACGGACCCAGGAAGTGTAGAAGATTGTAGTTTAGACGGGCAGCATGGTCGGCACGGGCTTGGAGGGCAGAAGGGCCTGTTCCTGTGCTGTACATTTCTTTGTTCTTTATTGGTTTGTCTGTGGGCAGTGCCCTCTTTCTCCCTTCTTCCATGTCGCTTGGCCTCCCCTACTTTCTTTTCTGCTCTTCCCCACCTATTGTCTGCTAGCTTTTTTGAGGGTTCTTTTTCGTGTGGCCTTGTATTGGGCCCTCTGGTTCCCATGTGGGTCTCTCCTTGGCCTCCCCCTTGGTGCTTCCTTCGGTCTCTCTCCCGCGGTTTCCTCCCCCCCTCCACCACCACCCTCGTTCCTGTCTCCTTTCTGTGGTCCTGGTGGTTCCCGTGCATCCACTCGGAATCCCCCCTCTCTACCAGTTGTTGGCTTCGAACAGGTCTTGTAACAGGTTGGTGAATGGCCCCCACGCTGTGTGGAAGCCATCTTCAGACCCTCAGATGTTGTACTTGATCTTCTCCAGGTGAATAAATTCCGATAGGTCTGCCAGCCAGTCTGCAGCTGCGGGTGGTGCTGCTGATCGCTCGCCGAGCAGGATTCTCCGGCGGGCAATTAGGGAAGCAAAGCCAAAGGCGTCATTCCCCATATATAGTTCTGGCTGGTCCGATACCCTGAAGACTGCCACTCTCAGACACGGCACCACCCTCAACCCCACAACTTTGGACATAGCCTCGAAGAAGGCTGTCCAGAACCCAACAAGTCTGGGGCATGCCCAGAACATGTGGGTGTGGTTGGCCGGGCCCTTCTGGCACGGTTCACATTCGTCCTCCACCTCCGGGAGGCAGAACCTGCTCATTTGGGTTCTGGTCAGGTGTGCTCTGTGCACCACTTTTAGCTGCATTACGCTTAGCCTTGCACAGGAGGAGGTGCAGTTGACCTTGTTCAGTGCTTTGTTCCAGAGTTCCCAACCTACTTCCGTTCCCAGCTCTTCATCCCATTTTCCCCTGGTTTTGTTCAGTGGGGAGTGTGTCCTTTCTGACAAGCCTCCATATATGTCCCTGCAGATCTCCTTTCCCAGAGCGTCCAGTAACTCCTCCAACATTGTGTCTCTTGGGGCCATTGAGTACATTGTCGTCTCCTTCCGGAGAAAGTTTTTCATTTGCAGATGTCGGAGTTCCTGTCTGTTCGGTAGTTCCAATCTCCCTGTCAGCTTCTCTAGGGTCACTAGTCTGTCCCCCCATGTAAAAGACCCTAACTGTCAGTGTCCCCCCTCCTGTCCCCACCTCTTAAAGGTGGCGTCTATTTGCCGCAGATGGGGGCCATGGTAGACACCTCGGTCAGACTGAAGTGCTGCTTCATCTGGTTCCAGGTTCTGTGTTGCTGCTACCACTGGGCTGGATGAGTGTTTGTTGGTGGGGATGGGAATGCTGTCGTGGCGAGGGCTCGGAGGGTCATTCCTATACAGGAGAACTCCTCCATCCCCATCCATTCCGTGTTTGGTTCCTTCACCCATCCTCTCACTCTTTTGGCCATAGCTTCGCAGTGGTAATGTTGCAAGTTTGGGAGGGCCAGGCCTCCCATGCTTCTTCATTCTTTTTTTTTGTTCTTTCACATCAGCAACATTTAAGAGGCATCTGGATGGATACATGAATAGGGAGGAAATAGAGGAATACGGAAGAAGGATTTTTTTTAGTTAGGACATCATGATTGTCACGGGCTTGGAGGGCCGCCGAGCCTGTTCCTGTGCTGTATCTTTCTTTGTTCTTTGTTCTACTTTGCAGTGTTGTTTTAGAGGTTCTTGGATTCTTCCCCCCACAAACGCCATAATCATTTTGTCTATTGCTTGGAAAAAGGCCTTGGGGATGTAAATCAGTCTGGATCTGAACAGGAAGAGGAACCTGAGCAGTGCGTTCATCTTGATCTTCTGCACCCTCCCTGCCAGGGAAAGTGGGAGTGCATCCCATTTGTAGGTCCTTTTTAACTTCCGCCGCCAGACTGGACAGGTTTTCTTGTGGATCCATGTCCAGTCATGGACTATCTGGATCCCCAGGTAGCGGAATATGTTTCAGACTATTTTAAATGGTAGACCCTCCAGTTCTGCCCCTCCTCCCCTGGGGTTCACCAGGAACATTTCGCTTTTGCCCAGCTTGAGTTTGTAGCCCGAGAAGGCTCCGAACTCTCCCAGAAGCTTCGTGATTTCTTTCATGCCGTTTTGCAGGTCCGAGATGTAGAGGAGCAGGTCATGCACAGAGTGAGACTCTGTGCTCTCTGCCTCCTCTGGATTCCGCTCCAGCCTCTCGCGTCTTTGGACTGTTGAAGACCTTTTCTGGTGTTCTCTCTGGGGTCAGTATCACATTCATCCGTTGTCTGATGTTCGTAGTCAGTTGTCTATCCTTAATAAAGCCTGTCTGGCCCTCTGCAACCACCTCTAGTACACAGTTCTCCAGTATGTTGGCTAGGATTTTTGCGAGTATTTCCGCATCCACATTGAGCAGCAAAAAAGGTCAGTATGATCCGTATTCCGTTGGGCCTTGTCTTTTTTGGTATCAGAGATATGGTGGCCTGTTTTAGTGTTAGAGACAGGATGCCCCTCGCCAGTGAGTCTGTGAACATCTCCTGCAGATGCGGGTTGAGAGCCAATGCAAATCTTTTGTAGAAGTACAAAAGTTGTTGATTAACAACTTCCTTACCTTGCAGGTCAGCTGTTAGTTTCGGGAGATCAGTTTTGGGAGCAGGCCTATTGGCTGACTGTAAATTAGGAAGGATACAAAAGGTGTGTCTGAAGTGCCTATAGAAACAGAGTGCTGGAGGCAAACAGAGTGTATCTAAGTTTGGGTAAGGCTGAGTTCGGGTAAGAGGTGAGTGAGGGCTGTGTTTGTTTTTTGGAGTTTGGGGTTGAGTTTCTCCCCCCGCCCCCCCCCCCCAAAAAAAAAAAATCCAATTAATTAAGTAAATTAATTAACTAGTTAAGGGAATTTGGTGCTGATCTTAAGGAGGTGCAGAGAAGCAGACCTGTGAGGGAGCCTCGGGAGCAATTACATCACAGCCAGCAGGTAAGTGATTTCTCTCTCTTTGACTCTCTTAGCTGTGTAGTGTAGTTCAAATTTAACTTCAGGTTTAAGTCATGGCAGGAGAGCTCAGACCCGTGTCATGCTCCTCTTGTGAGATGTGGCAAGTCAGGGACCCTTCTTTTCCCAAAGGTAGGGGAGTCTAAAACTAGAGGGCATAGGTTTAAGGTGAGAGGGGAGAGATTCAGAAGGGCCCAGAGGGGCAATTTCTTCACTCAGAGGGTAGTGAGTGTCTGGAATGGGCTGCCAGAGGTAGTAGTAGAGGCGGGTACAATTGTGTCTTTTAAAAAACATTTAGATAGTTACATGGGTAAGATGGGTATAGAGGGTTATGGGCCAAGTGCGGGCAACTGGGACTAGCTTAATGGTAAAAACTGGGCGGCATGGACTGGTTGGGCCGAAGGGCCTGTTTCCATGCTGTAAACTTCTATGATTCTATGATTCTAAGTACGCCGGGAACCCATCGGGTCCAGGCGCCTTCCCGGCATGCATGGTGTTGATACTCTCCATGACCTCTCTCAGTCCTATTGGTGCTTCCAGCTCCCTCCGTCTATCGTCCCCCATGACTAGAAATCCAGTCCATCGAGGAACTGTTTCATCCCCAAGTCCCTAATTGGGGTCTCAGAGGTGTAGCCCCCGGCAGAATGCCTCAAAAGCTTTGTTGACCTTTCTTGGTTTGGCTACAGTCTGCATCTGCTATCCTTCACCTGCGCTATTTTCCTTTAGGCAGCTTTCTCAGCTGATGAGCCAGCAGGCGGCTAGCCTTCTTCCCGTGCTCATAGATTCTGGCGGAAGGCCTTGTCGGACACGAGAGTCATGTCAAACCTCTATATGCGGCATTGGGCACAACCCGTCTCCAATCTCACAACCATGCAGTATGAAACGTGTTCGGAGATTATGATCGCGGAGTATTCCGCTCTCGCTATTTCTGGAAATACTGATTTCCCCACTATAAAGATGTTGATGAGTGTGTAGACCTTGCACACTGGTTAGAAGAACAGAAATTCCTTCTCACCTGGGTGCAGGAACCGCCATGGGTCCACTGCCCCATGTGCTCCATAAACGCTCCCAGTTTCATAGCTATGCCTGTCGTTTTCCCAGGTGACTATCCTGGCGGCGGGGTTCTGTTCCCCTTTTCCTGCGGGATCATCCATACTTACCTGGTGGACGTGCCTCTGCACGCCGGGGTTTCAATTTGTTGAGAGGCAATCCAAAATGGCCATTGTCACCGTTCTCACCATGAAGCCGGCCCCCTGTGTTCTTGGGTTTTCCTTTGTCCAGATGCCACCCAACATGACCGTCAACTGTATGTTCACCACGTGGGTAAGCCCCTGTACTCCGGGGTCTCCCTTTGTTTCCGTAAGTGGCTGCTTATGGTGCCATCTTGTTCCATCTTCCCAAACCTGACCTGAAGCCTTCTCTTCCTTATTGCTGTGTTCCACCCCCGCGGCACCGATTTCCCCCCTCTATCCTTCTCTCTGCTCTCCCATGTCTAAGTTCCTGTCATACCAGTAGTTCCAGTTCCTCAGTCAGTTCTCCTGAAGGTGGTACACAGGGCACACCTGACCAGACTTGCATGAGCGAGTTCTTCCCAGAGGTGGAAGACAGATGCGAGCGGTGTCAGGGACATCCGGCCAACCACTGCCACATATTCTTGTCTTGCCCAAGGCTGACCAGATTCCGGACTACCTTCTTCGAGGCCAAGTCCGAGGTCATGGCGGTTAGGGTGGAGCCATGCCCATTAGTAGTTGTCCTCAGGGTATTGGAGCAGCCAGCGAAGGGAGGGGGACCAACGCCCTGGCCTGCGCCTCCCTAATAGCCCGGAGATGACTCCAGCTCAGATGGAGATCGGCAGCGCCACCTTGCCGACCTGCCGGAATTATAATTCTAATTATAATAATCTTTATTGTCATAAGTCGATTTACATTAACACTACAATGAAGTTACTGTGAAAAGCCCCTAGTCACCACATTCCGGCACCTGTTTGGGTACACAGAGGGAGAATTCAGAATGTCTAAATTACCTAACAGCACGTCTTTTGAGACTTGTGGGAGAAAACCAGAGCACCGAGAGGAAACACACGCAGATACGGGGAGAACATGCAGACTCCGCACAGACAGTGACCCAAGCTGATTTGATTTATTATTGTCACAATGTATTAGTATACAGTAAAAAGTATTGTTTCTTGCATGCTGTACAAACAATGCATACCATACATAGGGAAGGAAGGAGAGACTGCAGAATATAATGTTACAGTTATAGCAAGGTGCAGAGAAAAGATCAACTTAATACGAGGTAGGTCCATTCAAAAGTCTGGTGGCAGCAGGGAAGAAGCTGTTCTTGAGTCGGTTGGTAAGTGACCTCAAACTTTGGTATCTTTTTCCTGACGGAAGAAGGTGGAAGAGAATATGTCCTTAATTATGCTGGCTGCCTTTCTGAGGCAGCGGGAATTATAGATAGAGTCAATGGATGGGAGGCTGGTTTGCGTGATGGACTGGGCTACATTCACAACCTTTTGTAGTTTCCTGCGGTCTTGGGCAGAGCAGGCTCCATACCAAGCTATGATACAACCAGAAAGAATGCTTTCTATGGTGCATCTGTAGAAGTTGGTGAGGGTCGTAGTTGACGCCAAATTTCCTTAGTCTTCTGAGAAAGTAGAGTCGTTGGTGGGCTTTCTTAACTATAGTGTCGGCATGGGGGGACCAGGACAGGCTGTTGGTGATCTGTACACCTAAAAGCTTGAAGCTCTCGACCCTTTCTACTGCGTTCCCATTGATGTAGACAGGGGCATGTTCTCCACTACGCTTCCTGAGGTCATTGACAATCTCCTTCGTTTTGTTGACATTGAGGGAGAGATTATTGTCGTCGCACCAGTTCACCAGATTCTCTATCTCATTCCTGTACTCTGTCTCGTCATTGTTCGAAATCCAACCCACTACGGTGGTGTCATCAGCAAATTTGAAAATCGAGTTGGAGGCGAATTTGGCCACAGTCATAGGTGTTAGGGGGCTGAGGACACAGCCTCGTGCGGCACCGGTGTTGAGGATGATTGTGGAGAGATGTTGTTGCCTATCTTTACTGATTGTGGCCTGTGGGTTAGAAAGTTCAGGATCCAGTTGCAGAGGGAGGAGCCGAGGCCAAGGTCACGGAGTTTGGAGATGAGTTTCGTAGGAATGGTGGTGTTGAAGGCTGAGCTGTAGTCGATAAATAGGAGTCTGACATAGATGTCTTTGTTATCTTGGTGTTCCAGGGTAGAGTGCAGGGCCATGGAGATGGCGTCTGCTGTGGACCTGTTGCAGCGGCAGGCAAACTGTAGTGGATCAAGGCAATCCGGGAGGCTGGAGTTGATTCGTGCCATGACTACCCTTTCAGAGCCACTGGACGATAGTCATTAAGGCACGCTGCTTGACTTTTTTTTGGTACAGGGATGATGGTCGTTTTCTTAAAGCAGATAGGGACCTCAGATTGTTGTAAGGAGAGGTTGAAGATGTCTGCGAATACCCCCGCCAGCTGATTCGCGCACAACCTGAGTGCCCGTCCGGGTACCCCATCCGGGCCAGTGGCTTTCCGAGGGTTGACCTTCGAGAAGGCTGCTCTGACGTCTGCAGTGGTGATCTCAGATACAAGTTCATCCGCGGCTTCTGGGTGGAGGGCTCGCTTTCACTGACCTCTTGCTCAAAGCGGGCATAGAATGCGTTGAGCTCATCAGGGAGGGGTGCTTTGGAGCGGACTATTTTACATGCCTTCATCTTACAGCCTGTTATGTCTTGCACACCTTGCCATAGATGGCAAGGATCCGTGTGGCTAGTCTGGGACTCGAGTTTGGTCCGGTACTGTCTTTTGGCATCTTTGATGGATTTCTTTAGATCATATCTGGCTTTCTTGTAGAGGTCAGGGTCACCTGACTTGAACGTCTCAGACCTAGACTTCAGCAAGCAGTGGATATCCCTGTTCATCCAAGGTTTCCGGTTGGGAAACTATTTGTGGTGGTGACTATTTCGTCCAGTGCGATTTTCACATTCGCATGGGGTGGGATGTAAACTGCATCAGGATAACGGAGCTGAACTCCCTCGGAAGGTAGAAGGGGCGGCATTTTAGCGTCAGGTATTCTAGGTCCGGGAGCAGAAACTCGCCAGAGTAGCTACATCTAGGCACCAGGAGGTGTTAATTAAGAGGCAGACCCCACGTCCCCTTGCCTTGCCTGAGGCCGCCATACGGTCCATTTGGTGGATTGAGAAGCCCTCTGGTTGTAGGGCACAGTCCGGTGAAGCAGGAGTGAGCCATGTCTCCGTGAAAGAGCACACAGCAGTCCTTAGTTTTCTTTGAAAAGTGAGTCTGGCTTTAAGTTCGTCTAGCTTGTGTTGTAGAGATTGGACATTAGCTGGGAGTAAGCTAGGCAGAGGGGCTTTGGGGCCGCGTTGTTTCACTCTCACTTGCAAGCCTGCACGTTTTCCACGATTCCTGGAGTGACTGCTTTTTTTCGAACCTGGGAGACGGTGAGAGTACGCAGTGTTAAGGGAATGGAGTTAATGCGGTCGGGGTCGGGCCCTAGGACCCCGTTTTCCACCACGTAACCAAGGATGGCGAGGCGTGTTGTGCGGAAAACGCATTTCTCCTTATTATATGTGAGGTTAAGGAGCTTAGCGGTGTGGAGGAAGTGTCGGAGGTTAGCGTCATGGTCCTGCTGGTCATGGCCGCCGATGGTGACATTACCCAGATACAGGAACGTGGCCCGCAGCCCGTACTGGTCAACCATTCGGTCCATCTCCCGTTGGAAGACCGAGACCCCATTGGTGACGCCGAAGGGGACCCTGAGGAAGTTGTAGAGGCGGCCATCTGCCTCAAAGGCAGTGTCTTGGTGGTCCTCCGGGCAGATAGGGAGCTGGTGGTACGCGGACTTCAAGTCAACAGCAGAGAAGACTCGATACAGATTGATTGACCATATCAGATATGTGGGGAAGGGGGTACGCATCGAGCTGTGTACACTGGTTGATCGTTTGACTGTAGTCGGTGACCATCTGGTGCTTCTCCCCAGTCTTGACGACCACCACTTGGGCTCTCCAGGGGCTGGTACTGGCCTCTATGATCCCTTCCCGCAGGAGTCGCTGGACCTCTGACCTGATAAAGGCCTTGTCCCGGGCACTGTATCGTCTGCTCCTAGTGGCGACGGCCTTACAGTCTGGGGTGAGTTAGCGAAGAGCGAGGGTGGAGCGACCTTAAGGTTCGCGAGGCTACAGACAGTGAGGGGGGGCAGGGGTCCACTGAACTTCAAGGTAAGGCTTCGGAGGTGGCACTGAAAATCAAGACCCAGTAATAGGGCAGCGCAGAGATGAGGGAGGACGTAGAGCTTGATATTAGCGTCCTCTACGCCCTGTAATAAAAGGATTGTGACACAGTACCCCCGGATCTCCACGGAATGTGATCGGGAAGCCAGGGAGATTGTCTGGGTCATGGGTAAAATTGGGAGGGAGCAGCGCCTTACCGTATCTGGGTGGGTGAAGCTGTCAGTGCTCCCGGAGTCGAAGAGGCAGGTCATCTCGTGCCCATTGATCTGGACGGCCATCATGGATTTAGTGAGGTGATGCGGTCGAGACATGTCGAGGGTGATGGAGGCGAGCTTCGGAAGGTGGGTGGGCTGGTCAAGAGTAGCGGAGGCCAGCGTATGAACCAGCAGTGGTTCCGGGAGGTGGCGGGGTGATTCCAAGATGGCGGCTCCCACGGGTCGCACGTGGCGGGTGGCGTCGAAGGTGGCAGCCCCCACGGGTCGCACGTGGCGGCTGATGTGGTAGATGGGGACAGTCCCAACAGGCAACATGCAGCACTGCTGCTGCTGGGTCTGGAAACTTTAGGAACAGGTCGGGCCTGGGACTTTGGCGAAGTGTCACTTCTTTCCGCACCCATTGCAGATCGCGCTCCGTGGTGTGCAGCGTTGTCTGGGGTGCTAACCCTGGCCACAAAAGTAGAATCTCGGGCCTCCGGAGTTGGCGGATTGATGCGCGGCACAGGCTTGCGACGCACCCGGGTCGGGTGATGGCGGCACCCACGACGTGCACTAGGGTACCACGTGGTTGGAGGTGAAGGCATCCATGTTATGGAAGGCCACTTCAGCGAATTCTAGAGCTGCACGGTCTCTTGGAGGTCGAGTGTACCCCCTTCTAGCAGGCGCTGGCGGATGTAGGTAGATTTTATGCCAGCGACATAGGCGTCCCTGATCAGAAGTTCCATGTGCTGGACCACCTGACAACTACAGTTCCGGCCGAGTACCCGCAAGGCACGCAGGAATTCGACCTGCGATTCTCTGAGGCGTTGACGCCTCGTGGCAAGGCGATGCCTAGCGTAAACCTCATTTACTGCCTTTTCGTACTGCCCCTTCAGCAGCGTTATCGCCTCCGTGTACGAGGCAGCATCCCTGATAAGGAAGAAAACCAGCGGGCTTACCCGGGCGTTGAGGACTCGAAGCTTGTGGATGTCGGCGACGGCGTCGGCGGCAGATTCGAGGTAAGCTTCGAAGCAGCTTAGCCAGTGCTCGAATGTCTCTGTGGCGTCGGCTGCTTGGGGGTCCAGTTCCAGGTGATCAGGCTTGAGTGGCGCATCCATCTTAATCGTTTATCTTAGTAAATTGATGTGCCATCAATTACAACAAAGACGAGTTGTGGAACAAAACTGTGGCTTTAATAAGTTAAACGAGAGCCTGCTGGTAACTGATCCCGAACTGGGGAAGGGCCAGAGGTCAGCCACCTTTATACAGAGCCTGAGGGGAGGAGCCACAGGCAGAGCCAGCAGAGACAACAAACAATATATACAATACAGTAACAGTGGTTTTCCACAATATAATACAGTAACAGTGGTTTACCACAGCTGTGTCCAATGAGGTTATTCACTCTGGTCGGTGTGTGGATAGAGGATTTGTTGCCTTGCTTGCGGTTCCTGCATCGGTAGGTGGGTCTGCACGGTCGAGCGCTGCAGATCGCAGTTGGGCTGCGGTTTGTCTTCACAGGTCAGTGGATGTCCAGACCATTCTCCGGCGTGGATGGGGTGGAAGGCCGGTAAGTGGATCGCGGTTGCGGATGAGGCGATGGCCGGGACCGTGTGTTGGGGTCTGCGGGGTCCTTTCCAGATCACGGTCTTCGTTCAGAGGACGGAGGATCTCTAGACCTGCAAGTGAATTTGAAAGAGCAGTATTAGTGATTGTTAGGCTGTGGGAGTTGGGTTTTAGGAGTGTAGCGACTGTAGAGGTGGGGGAGGGGGGGGGGGGGGGGGAGGAGTGAAAGGATTGCTTGGGGCCTGCAGGGGGTTGCAGCTCTCTGGGTCAGAGGGGTTGGAAGCTGGGGAGGGGGGGGGGGGGGAAGGCTGCAGCTGTTGGGATGCTTGTCTGGTCGTTGGAGAACAGCAGAGTGGAGGTCCCGGCTTCTGTGGTGTTTTCCAAGTCTCTGGGAGCTTGTAGAGTGAAGGCCCTGGCTTCCAGGGCGTTTTCCTGGTCTCCAGCAGCCGCTGTAGGAGAATTCCCAGGCCTGGGACTGCAGCTCCGGCAGCTGCTCATATGTGGTCGGCTGCTCCGGGTCCATTTCAGGTCATCAGTTTCAGGTGTCTCCAGAGTCCTAAAGATCGCTAAATCTGTAAGTAATTGAATTAGAACATTGTTAGAGAGTTTAAAAGAGATAGAATGAAGTTTTAGAAGCATAGAACGAGACCAAAAGATTGAATTAGAGGGTATGTTGGGCACAGCTTGCAAGAAGTCGCCTTGCTCCGGCGCCATCCTAAGTCTAAAGCTGGAAATCAAACCTGGGACCCTGGCGTTGTGAAGCAACAGTGCTAACCGCTGTGCTACCGTGCCGCCCTCCGAAGGCTCGAAAAAATTTAATTTGCCATTGGGGTTGGATGATGGGTTCCACCATCTTCAAATACCTGTTTGGGATCAGCAGCGGGGGGGGGGTGGGGGGTGGGTAGCTAGGAGTAGGAAGGGCGGGATGGCAGTGAGGAGAAAGCAGGGGAGGGCTACATCAATTCACACCACTATGAGGAAGAAAGTGTTTGCACCACACCTGTGGCACAAGCAGTATTACTGTAACAATTTCCTGCAAATTGATGAATTCCCATTCTTTTTTAAACTATCTCTAATGCTGTACATAGTAAATATCCAGTTTTAAATTATGTTACTGCTGTGTATTTTGATTATATTTTATTTGTTGGTTATAAATGAAAGTTCTCAATAAAAATGCTTAAAAAAGTAATGTAGACTAGTGTTAAATAAAACAGCTAGGGTGAGGGACAACTTATTGCAGAACAACTTTCATAATGCAAACTTTAGTAAAGCATTTGACAAGGTACCTCATGAAAGACTGGTGCAAAATATTAAATCACACAGGGTCAGGAGTGAATGAGCTAGATGGATTCAGAACTGGCTTGACCATAGAAGACAGAGGGTAGCAGTGGAGGGTGTTTTTCCGAATGGAGGTCTGTAACTAGTGGTGTTCTGCAGGAATAAGTACTGGGACCTCTGCTGTTTGTAATATATATATATAAATGACTTGGAAGTAAACGTAGTGGGTCACATTAGCAAGTTTGCAGATGATACTAAGACTGCAGGAGTTGGGGATAGTGAAGCAGACTGTCAGAGAATACAGCACGATATAGATAGGCTGCAAAATTGAGCGGAGCAATGGCGGGTGGAATTTAACCCGGATAAATGCGAAGTGATGCATTTCGGTAGATCCAATTCAGGTGGGAGCTATAAAATAAATGGCAGAACCATCAGGAGCAAAGAGACACAGAGATCTGGACATGCAGGTCCACAGATCCTTAAAAGTGGCAGCACAGGTGGAAATGGTGGTAAAGAAAGCATATTGCCATACTGCTTGCCTTCATCGGACGGGTTATCCAGTATAAAAGTTTGCAAGTTATGTTGCAGCTATATAGAACAATGGTGAGACCACATTTGGAATACTGTGTCTAATTCTGGTCACCACACTACCATAAGGCTTTGGTGGAGGCTTTGGAGAGAGTACAGAAAAGATTTACCAGGATGTTGCCTGATATGGAGGGTATTAGCTATGAGGAGAGATTGAATAAACTGGGATTGTTCTCCTTAGAAAGACGGAGGCTGAGGGGCAACCTGATGGAAGTATATAAAATTATGAGGGATACAGAAAGGGTGAATAGTTGGAGGCTTTTCACAGGGCGGAAATCACAATTACAAGGGGCACACGTTCAAGGTGAGGGGGGATAGGTTCAGTGGAGATGTGTGGGGGAAGTTTTTTTTTTTTTTTTTTTTACACAGAGGGTGGTGGTGGCCTGGACTGCACTGCCAAGTGAGGTGGTTGAGGCAGATACGTCAGCAACCTTTACGACTTATCTGGATAGACACATGAACGGACGGGGTATAGAAGGATACAGGCAGTTGGTTTAGATAGGACATGTGATAGGTGCAGACTTGGAGGGCCGAATGGCCTGTTCTTGTGCTGTAGTGTTCTTTGGTATTAAGTAAGGGGTGGGGGTAAATATTGCTGACTATCTTTAATAATCAAGACTAGTTTTAAATTAAGCAGCTAGGGTGGGGCAGAATTTGCAGACTAACTTAATAATGCAGACCACTGTTAAATAAAGCAGATGGGGTGGGGGTAAATATCGCAGGCTAACTTTAATAATGCAGTCTAGTTTTAAATATTACAGATTAATTTTTTAATAAATATTTTTACTAGCTTTTTCAAATTAAAAAAAATAATTTACATTACACATAATTACCTAACATTTAACAATTCCTCCCTCAACCCGAGCTGTATAAATTGATCTGGCCAGTGTGGTACCGGCTAGAGAAGGAAGCAATGATTAACTACTGCTGCTCCCTACATATTGTTGTAACTAAAGTTACTTTCTGTTTGACTCTAGAAACGTGCTGGATTCTTCGTGGCCCTCACAAACTGCCGATGAAGTTCAAGTTGGATAGCTGTCCATGCTGCTGAAGCCACCTCCTTGGACGTTTATTGGATACAGGTTGGAAGTTTTTTTTCTGTTGCATCAACACTGAAATAAATACACAAAACACAAACCATGGTAGAATGTTCATTTTTACCACTTGTACTCAGCCCACAAGCTATAGGGGCAGACTATGCCATCTTTGTAAGTCATCCTAACCCTTGCTGTTAGGCTTGTAAAATTTAATTTACGGATCTGAGCCCAATCTCAAGCCACCTGTACCCCCAAGTTCCTAAGTGGTTGGTTGCTGCCCGAAACAGCAACTCTCCCATGTTCTGTCCTTCCCTCAGTGATGAAATTGAAAAACGCTCACTTTTTCTAAAATTTAACTTCTAGTCTTAGAAGGCTTCAAACCTTTTTAATAGTCCAATCAAGGTATCTTGTCAGGTGTATGTATATATATATATATATATATAAAAAAAAGTAAATCATCGGCACATAATGAAAACCTGCGTTCAACCCTCCCCCATCTCATTATCCCCATCCATTTATTTGAGCTCCTCAAGCACAATGGCCAAGGGTTCTATCGCTAAAGTAAATTGTACAGGGAACATGGGCACCCTTACCTCATTTCCCTCTGTAGCTGAAAGTACGCCAAGCTCACTTTGTTCACCCTCAGATCAGAGTACTATTATCTGACCATGCTGCGAATTTGGGCCCAATTCCAAACTGTTACAACACTACAAACAAACACTAACCATTCACCTTCTCTACATCTAATGCCACTATCAACCATTGCTCCTTCCTCTCTGCTGGAGTCAAAACCACGTTTAACAGGCATTGTACATTTGAAGCTAACTGCCTCCCCTTTACGAATCCCGTCTGGTCTTCCTCCACTAGCCGCAGCAAGCACTTCTCTAATCGAAGAGCCAACACCTTTGCCAATATCTTAACGCCTATGTTTAATCATGATATTGGCCGATTTGACCCACAATCCATCGGATCTTTATGTTTCTTCAACAATAGTGAAATTGAAGCTTGACCCATTATGTCTAGGAGCAGCCTCCTTTTCACTGCATCTTCAAATATCATTAACAGCAGTGGAGCCAGTTTATCCATACATTTCTTTTAGAACTCCATCGGGAATCCATCCGGCCCTGCTGACTTCCCCATCTGATCTTCTCTGTTGCAGTCTGTAGTTCCTCCCCCCTATAGGTACCTCCAGTCCGGCCTTATCTTCTTCATCTAGCATTGGAAATTTCAAGTCCTTGAAGAACTTTTGCATATCCCACTCATCCCCCGGGGGCTCTGTTCTATACAAATTCGGATAAAACTTCTCAAACACCTTATTCACCTTTTCTGGTGCTGATACCAACTTTCTTGTTTCATCCCGGACCTGTATAATCTCCCTCGAGGCCACCTGATGTCTAAATTGGCTAGCTAACACCTGACTAGCCTTGTCCCCATATCCATACACAGTTCCGCTAGCCCACCTTAACTGTCATACTGCTTTCCTAGTTGATAATAAATCAAACTTCATTTGAAGCCCCTTCCTGCTGTTCAATAACTCCGATATTGGTTTCTCCGCATACTTCCCATCCACCTCCAGAATTTCGGCCACTAGTCATTGGTGTTCCTCCCTTACTTCCCTATCCATCTGTGCCTTGTATTAGATCATTTCCCCTCACACTACTGCCTTTAGAACTTCCCAAACCATTGAAGGTGAGGCCTTCCCATTATTATTATGCATAATAAATCCATAACTACACTCATCCTTTCGCAAAAGCCCAAATCTGCCAACAATCCCTTATCCATTGGCCAAGGAAGTCTTTGAACCAAGACTACTCCAAGGAACTTCTAACAATTATGGGGCATGGTCTGAAATAATGATGTTGGAATAATCTGCTTTCCTCATCCTAGGTAGTAGGATGAAAAAAAATTGATCCTTGAATATGCATTGTGTACTGGGGAGAAGGAGGAATATTGGGCACAATTCTCTGGAAAGATTTCTAGGTGTTGTAGCGAGCGGGAATTGCCGTGGGCCTCCTGGAGCTTGGCTCAGTGAGGCCAGGAGAAATGTCCTGTTCCCCTGAGGGTCCTGGAGGGTCAGCCATAGGGCAGCCAGTGCTGCCTGGGATGAGGTAGCGGTGGCTATTAGCTCAGTGAGCGTGACCAGGAGGACTGGCCTCCATTGCTGAAAAAAGGTCAATGACCTACACTGGGCAAAAAGTGTGAGTAGACACCAATGCCCCACCCTTAAGACCTTTCTGCCCCCACTTGCCCCACTCCCAAACTCTCCATGCAACACCCAACCCTCATTTCACAAATCCCCTGATGAATGTGATATACAATAGTTACTTTAAAGATATTCGTTACTGTAATGTAGATATAGGCTGGTCTAATTCATGTTAGTTCACAGACAAAGGATTTCAGAGAGCATGGCAAAGGAGGGGTGGGGGGGGGGGGGAGATGGGGTGTTTAGAGTATGAGGAGAAAAGGATGCTGGGTAATAAGAGGCCAGGGGAAGGGATGAGAAGTGAGCCAATTAGGATGTATGGCCAGGTCAGGAGGGGTATAGGATGACCTATGGGAATCGTGCATGTGAAACCTGATGCCATTTAAATGTGTTGGTAGAGATTTCTTTGTTCTACAGAATCACTCGATTCTGGAGACCCAGGAGGCAGCTTGCATTCTGGGTTTGTGTGAAACGAGTCAGACTTGCAAGTCAATTAAAAATAAGTAATGCTATGCCTACAAATCCATCTCGAGTTTTATTGAGGCCAGACTGACAGGTGAAGAATTTGTTGTTTCTAATTTGGTGCCGGAAACCCGGGATTTCTCAAGACGGTTCGGACCAACCGCGAAATCAGAATTAGACTGATTTTGGACAAGGAGAGTGGAAAAGGGCCCACAATGCCAAAATGACCACTCATCGATTTTCCCCCTCTTCTTATGGTCTGATTAGTCTGGTCACTATTGGTACGGAAAGATCGTTTTGACGAAATCAAAGGTCAGTCTGGGGATTAGAAATTTAACTGATGGGATTTCACAATTGATGATTCGGTTTTGGAATTAATGGGACATAAAAAAGATGGTTTAATTCCATGTGTGAGTGATGATTCGGTTTTGTGTTAGTTTTGGAATTAATGTGACATCAAAAAAGATGGTTTAATTCCATGTGTGAGTGTTTTTGAAGAACTAATGCGACCTCAGGATGAGGGTTTAGTTCAATGAGTGTTTTTGAATCTATAGTTGATTAAGCTAAAATTGTATCCTTGGACTGTAGTGGCGAGAAACGATAAATTTTAAAACAAACTGGGTGCTGCATGTGAGTTAAAGCAGAAGTCTCTCAAAGGGTTAACAGCAGCTTGAGATAATAGGCAGCTTGTGGTGTAATTGGATATCTTTCTTTCGAGTCAGTGAAACTCCAGCAAAGTTACGTTTTGAATTAATTAAAGGAAACCAGTGGGTTTCTCCACCTCTTTGATAAAGGTTTATTATTTTCGAAAGCAATTGATTGAAATTGCCAGAATCTTAAGTTTTAATTACTTGAAATAATGTTTCTCATTTTATTTGTGAATTAATAGAAACTTAAAGAAACACACTGACACCATTTTAAAAAGTGTAAATCTGGAAATAACAGTTGACTTTGCTCCGGTATAAATCACCGCAGCTAACTGCACCCTCATTGATGGCAGCCAACATTTTTGTGAATGTAAGAAAAACTTGTTAAAAGAAAAATTGTTAAGACATAGAATTAATTAAGTTGTAAAAGTTACACAAGTTTGTGTTAAGCAAATCGTAAATTTAGTTCTGAGTTGAGATCAGAGCTAAGCTGCAGGTTTCAGTAATTCAATTTGAATTTTCAAACATTAAGTTTTAAAAGAACACTGTTAAAACCTTTTCAATAATTTTGCCAAGTAGCAAAAATTGCCATTGGTTATAAATAGGCAAATAAAAATAAAAATTAATAATTTAAAAAAAAGAGAGCCAAAGTATGAAAGCTAAAGAGTTAATTAGATTATGGAGACAATATTGTCAACATGAGGGGGATAAGATCATGTTATTACGTTGGCAAGAAAATGCCCTTAAAATGGGGATTCCAATTAGTGAAGGGGGAAACCAGAAAATGAGAGATCTTGAAAAAGGAGTGTGCATTCAAAAAAAAGCGCAAGCAAAGAGGGTGGAAAAAAAACCCCAATGGGTTACGTAGTTCAATGGCTGGCCTTGCATTGACAGAGACAGAGAAGACTAGAGAATTGGACCGACTGCACTGGTAGCATTGTCTGCACTAATTCCGGAACCACCAGAGTATCATAATTTATATCCAGTCACTGCTCCCCAGATTCAAATCATGCCAGCCTCTCCAGCCCCTTCGGTTGATAGTGTGGGTCCTATTTTACCATCTTCACTGTCTGCAAGAGAAGGGGAGCTCTGTTCCACAAGCCCAGTTAGCTCTAGGACCCGATCTCGGACAGCGAGTGAAGGGCTTGATCCTATCCAGAAACAATCACAAATACCACCTAAATCCCTTCAGACCGATATAGTAGGACAAAAAAGTACGAGAACAAAGGAAGAGGATAGGGATGGTTCTGAGGAGCTGGAGCTCCCTCTCGTGACAGGGAAGGACATCGAAGTCTTGGAAGAGCCAGAGGAATCAGCTACAGCTGATAGTGAGACTCTGGGACAGTTGCCGATTAGGAAAATACCAAACCCTGACGCTGTGACGGCGGCGGCCCAGCCCACGATAGATGTTCATTTCCCATGGAGACCAGTGAGATGATGGCTATTATGGCTGCAATCCCAGACAGGAAGAAATCTCCTGCTGCTTTCGTGGATCATCTGAGAACTACCATCTCAGTTTATCAAGCTGATTCTAGGGACCTCTGGGCCCTAGTCCAGCAGGCTTTAACCCCAGAAGAGTACCACAATCATCTCAATCACTTGAATTATACTAGCCATGCCGCACTCCAGCAAGCCCATGCGTTGTACGATGATAGACGGACACAAATCCTGAATGCATTGAATAACACATTTCAAAAGCCCATAAACATTTCTGCTATATTAGACCTCAAACCTAAAAAGACTGAAGAGCCAGAGGAATTTCTGGATCATTTTAATGAAATCTACCATGGGCAGTGTCAGGCAATCCACGTCTGACCAAAATGGTCAGAATTCCCCTCAATATTGTGCTATGTTAATGCATTGCCTACCACCTTCCGTGGCTACTGCCGTGAAATGTAATAACATGAATTGGACACAGAACGGCCAAGGGCCAGGGCAGTCAGATTTTATTGGAAGGAGGGTGTAGACCAGGAAGAAGGCTCAGTTACAACGATTAAGACTGAGTATGTAATGAAAAAGGATGATCCGAGACCCCAACCAGCGGCAGAACCAGCTGGAACCCCAATATTGTGACTTTGGGTGGGTGGATCAACACGGGGAGGATATCAAACCCACACAAATGGACCCTCAGCTCCTCTTTGTGGCCCACCGTATGCACCAACAGCTTTACAACTGCCGCCCCCTCTGAGGGGCCATTGGTCTACTGGTAAAAGAGGAAGGGGCAGATATAGAGGGAACAATGCATGTTTTAATTGTGGCCATGCAGATCACTGGCAACAGGAATGCCCCTTTAAAAGACGGGCAGCAGAAGGAGACTACCTGACCCAAAAGGAGGGGGACCCACAAAGGAGAAGACAGACGAGGTACACCGACTTCTCCCAGGCAAACCCTTTCCCAACACAAGATTGACTAGCTAATTTAGTCATAAGGATTCTCCAATCGGACAGGGAACCTATTATCTCTCTGCAGACAGGAGATCAACATCACCCATTTGTAATCGACACTGGAGCAGTCATGTCTTCGGTGCAATCAGAACTTCGACTACCACTATCCGACCACACCCAGCATTTGTCGGGGTTCCAAAGACAAGGTGTGTGAGTATCCTGTTTCTGAACCTGTGACAGTCACTTACGAGAATAAGTCTGCGGATCAGTTTATAGTGACTACTGGATTGGACTGTAACTTGTTGGCCCGAGATTTACTGTGTATCTTCCAGCTACAGCTAGAGTGCGGAGACGAAGGGGTAACGGTTCAATCATGGAGGATGAGACAACAGTGCTATATTTCTATCACCCCCCAGTGGTGGACGTTAGACATTGAACATTCACTGCATCACGTTACCCTGGCCTATGACAGAACCGGAGAAAACAGGGTGTTGGAGGACAAATACCGGCCGTTAATTGGGACCGAATGGCCAGTCAAGGTTACAGCCACAGTCATGGGAAAAGAAGGTGTAGCCGATTTTGTTACAATACCACCACATTTATGGCCACAGTCAGCTTCGGTAAGCCCTCATATTACACGTCAGGTCCACGACCAGTACCATGCCAAGGATATATGGCCTATGGTAAGGAGGGCAGTGGATCATTCGGATCCAACAGAGTACGCACTTCAAGTCACGCCAGACGACACTGCCATAAAATATTTTGAGGTCCCTGAAACGATTAACACTCGACTGCAGCATCACCGGGGATGTGATGTTTTGGAATATGTCAATCCACAGGTCTGGGCGGAATACCCATCACAAGTGGGAAAGACAAATGTTACACCTATTAAGGTAACGATTAAGGACCATGTAAAGCTGCCTTCCATTCGGCAATACCCCCTGAAACCCCAAGCCGCCCAGTCTAGACAAATTAATCCGAGAGCTGTTGCAACAGGGTATTTTGGTCCCTTCCCAATCAGAATGTAACACCCCCATACTTGCTGTGCCTAAATCAGCCAAGCCAGACCAGTACCGATCAGTACAGGATTTACGTTCAATCAATGCCATCGCACAGCCGGTACATGCTCTCACTCTCCAACAGGATATTACGGTGTATAGCTCCCACTCGGTCATCGCACTACTGGGGCAACTGCAGACTCAGCATCTTACCACAGCTCGTCAGAATAGGTATGAGAGAGACCTTTTGAACAATCCACGTCTGACATTTAAACACTGTACCACTATCAATCCAGCCTGTTTTCTTAGTGGTCCCCCTGTCCATGAAGACGCACCTGGCCACGACGGTTTAGCCTTGATTCAGGAAACTACCACAATAAGGGACGATCTGAGTGATATTCCGTTAGAACAACCTGACATGATTATGTATGGTCAAATATCTCACCAGGATAGTTAATGACCTACTACAGGCCCTCCTTATGCCCGCGCAGATTTCCGTCATTGAATGCGCTGCCCATACAAACGGTAAGACCCCAGTTGACGTTGGTAATGAACAAGCAGATTGTGCAGCGCGGATAGCCGCGTAAATTCAGCAAGTGATGGTCCCTAAAATGTTAAGTCAGTCTAAACGATCTACTATAAATATGTCTGCTTCTGACAAGTCAATGCCAACCATCCAAGACATCATAAGGTTACAGGAAGACGCTCCTAAGAGTGATAAACAAATGTGGAAACGGTTAGGTTGTTCATATGATTCTGTTTCCTCTTTATGGACCACGCCAGCACATCAGACTTGTATGTCTGATGTACTGGCTTTATGGATCGTTGAATGTGTACACTTTGCAACTCATTGTGGGGCTTGGGGGACTAGTGATTTGTTGCTGGACACTTGGTGGCACCCTAAAATGCAGGGGTTGGCCCAGAGTATCAGTAATCGGTGTTTAATCTGTCAGCAATATAACACTGGCAAAGGTATCCCTTGTGGTATGGGGCAAACCGCATTGCCCAGTGGTCCCGTTGAGACGCTCCAAATGGATTGCATTGAGTTAGAAAGGTGTCAATGTTATAAATATGTTTTGGTTATTGTGGATGTGTTCCGCAGATGGGCGAGGTGTATCCGACTACCGATAATCAAGCTGCTACTGTGGTTAAGGTTCTGAGGCGGGAAATCATTCCCCAGTACGGCATACCAGCTCAGTTGAGTTCTGATAACGGGCCTCATTTTCTTGGACAGATTAACCTCCCTTCCCCAGCGCTATTTTACAGGTGTTGAGCATGATGGGGTGGCTACGCACCGCCTGTGTGATCTTTGGCCTCACCTCGCTTGGAATGACATCTGCGACGGACATGGAAAAGGGAAATATTATCTAAATTTGTAACCGCAATCAAACAAGGACATTTCGTTTATGCAGAGGTGATGTTCTTCGATGCCCCCATATACGAGGGCATGGTTTCGACTTATGGAAGGTCATCAAATTAACGGACAATGCAGGACTCATGAAGCAATTGCACCGGTCCCGGCGATGGGAAGGGAACATTACATGGACATTGCCTTATTTTTGGAGTACATGTAAATTTGATTTTGGATGTGTTAAGATTGGTGCCATAAAGGTAAAATCAGACCGTCAGGAGAGGGTAGGAAGTGGTTGTGAGAGAGAGAGGGGGACTAGAGAGAGGACGGGGCGTGTAAGGAGGGGAGTACAACTAGAACGTAGGTTATCAGGAGATACACTTAATTCATTTAGGGCCCAGGCTGAGGAAAACCCGGGTAGTATGAATCTCTTCTACCAGATTTACCACCGCTTGTATGGCCAGGGACGGGTTGTCTGATACCCGAACCCCGCAACGGTGTCTAGGTTATTTTCTGTTTCACCGCTTCGGGGCACTCCCCAAACGTTGGTTCATTGTCAGCGTTCCGAGCCACCGCCCGAGCAAGTCACTCTTCCTTACGATCAGTGTTCAGCACCACCGGCTATTTGCCTTCCCCTTCCTCGGGATAATTCCCACTCACAGTATGATAGGCTGCAACGGTGGAGGGCGTACATACCTAGCCACTTCACTCCCAATAGGGACTACTGTGTCGTACGAGAATTATTTCAGCAGTGACGGGTATGGCTGTTTGCTGGTAGAGGTGGAACAACATGTCTGTTCCCCACCTGTACAGACAGGAGGTGCCATATCACCCAGGCGTCTGGCCAATGCGTCTGTTACAACACCACCTGCGTTCCATTGAACGCCGGCCTCCAGTTCCTTTGTGGCTGGGCGAATGTCTCTCATATCACTGTTGGGACTAGGGCTTTCCGCATTGCTAGGATGGCCAATGGGCGTCCCAAAGCTGGATAAACTGGGGAATCCCTACGCAACCGATATACTGATTGTGATGGAAGCCTGGGGTTTGGAGGTTGGAAGGACTGGATAGGCGCCCCTAGAATCTTGGCTGTTAGGATCCACGAGGGTGCAACGGATGAGGGGGGGGGGGCTACAACAGGAATTGGAAATGCAGCGACGAATATTTTTAGATGAGGGGCCGTAGCTACGGATTGAATAGCTAGGTTATCATGAAATGATAAAAGGAGGGAATGACGAATGTGATATAAAATAGTTACTTTAAAGATATTAGTTACTGTAATGTAGATATAGGCTGGTCTAATTCATGTTAGTTCGCAGACAAAGGATTTCAGAGAGCATGGCAAAGGAGGGGGGTATTTAGAGTATGAGGAGAAAAGGATGCTGGGTAATAAGAGGCCAGGGGAAGGGATGAGAAGTGAGCCAATTAGGATGTATGGCCAGGATGGGTATAGGAATCGTGTATGTGAAACTTGATGTGTTGGTAGAGATTTCTTTGTTCTACAGAATCACTCGATTCTGGAGACCCAGGAGGCAGCTTGCATTCTGGGTTTGAGAGAAACGAGTCAGAATTGCAAGTCAAATAAAAATAACTAATTCTATGCCTACAAATCCATCTCGAGTTTTATTGAGGCCAGAATGACGGGTAAAGAATTTATTGTTTCTCACCCCCACCACTCCTGTGAACCATGCATGTGGCTAATAATGCCCTCTCGGTCTCCCACAATCGGCGGGGGAGGGCCCAGACTAGAAGAGGTGTGGCAGACATCAGAATCCTCACCAACTTCGAGGTAACCGGTGTGGCCGAGGACAGGGCGGTCACCAACGCGGAGGCTGGCCGACGCGACAGAGGTGAGGAACCACCAGACTCCAAGGACCTGTCAAGCATATGTCAGCCTTATTGACTGACCCATCCCTCCCACTGACAACATTTCCATTCTCCCACAGGTCCTCCAGCCGATGGCGCCAGCCCATCCCTGGTGACCCTCTCACCAGCCTCCTATGAGACCACCTCGGAGAGCTCGGAGGATGCCACCATATTCGTCGCGTCACTGCTGTCATCCCCACTGTCCACCAGCGCAGATAGATGATCCTCAGTGGGAAATGTTAGTGGACAGGCTTCTGGGGCACAATCTGGTGAGAACCACACTGCTGATGATGTACATCAGGTGGAGGCAGGAACCCCCAGGCAAGACAGTTGGAGGTCTTCTGGATCCTAATACCCAGCTGGGTCCCAGTCAGATGCCGAGCCTGTGGAAGAGGTTTTCCTGGAGCTGATAGAGATTTCATAGAATTTACATAGATTTTACAGTGCAGAAGGAGGCCATTCGGCCCATCGAGTCTGCACCAGCTCTTGGAAAGAGCACCCTACCCAAGATCAACACCTCCACCCTATTCCCATAACCCAGTAACCCCACCCAACACTAAGGGCAATTTATCATGGCCAATCCACCTAACCTGCACATCTTTGGACTGTGGGAGGAAACCGGAGCACCCGGAGGAAACCCACTCACACACGGGGAGGATGTGCAGACTCCGCACAGACAGTGACCCAAGTCAGAATCGAACCTGGGACCTTGGAGCTGTGAAGCAATTGTGCTATCCACAATGCTACCGTGCTGCCCTTGTTAGGGTGCAGCCGGGACATTGAGGGAAACATCACTCCAGCAGATCCATAGCTAATTGGAGGAGTCCCAGAGGCTACGGGCGCTGGAGATGTTGCCGGCAGTGCATGGCTCAGAGGCCAACACTGCTAGGTTGGCGGCCGCAGCAGAGAGTCTGGTGCACGACCTCGGCACCATTAGTGAAAGCTTCCAAGGCGTCACGCAGTCGATGAAGGCCATGGCTGAGGGTCTCAACACAATGCCCGCCTCGCGGGGGGATATGACCCAGTACCAGGCTGACCTTTTGCGGGACATCTCAGATTGGCATAGCTGAGGCACTGTAGAACTTGTGCCAAAGGTGTCGACATGATGGTGCGGACCATGGGAACCGCCAGTGCTGGCAGAGCCAAATGATGTAGGGAGAACTGGGGCTCGAACCAGCTGCTCTTCCATCACAAGGTGAACCCCAGGACCCTGTGGGCACCGACCGGGAGGACGGGGAGCTGGACGCCAACCCAGACCCATTGCATGGAATGTGGATGGTGGCCTCCAGCTTCCTCGAGTTCCACCCCTCTGATGAGACCATGTCTCGCAGCCAGCACATGGGACAGGCTGTGCATGTGCCGCCAAGAAGTGAGCCAGGGCTCTCTGGCCCCACAGCCCCCAGAGGGCTCCCGCCAGGGACATCGAAGGCCAGAAGACGAGGAAATCATCTGGCTGCCTTCACCTCAGATGTGCATCCTGGGGAGACACCTCGACGTAGCAGTAGAGCTAGGAAGGCAGAGCCCATCAAGGGTTACTGAGGGCACAAGGGAAGCGGGGCTTGGGGTGGGCAGCACCTTCGGGAGAGTGGGGAATTGTAAAACGCAATAAACACCCTTGATCACAACCAGAATGATGCCTATCACTTTCTTTCGCATAGAGGATCAACCTCCGAACCCTGGCCCATCTCTCCAGACATTCCCCTCCCACCCCCTACCCCGGGCACACTGAGTGCAGGTTATGGGTGTGAGCCAGCACTCAGCAGACGTGCAGGTGTCAGACTATGGCATAGATTGAGGAGCACTGACGCTCAGCTCTCTGCAAGTTATTACACCCTGGCCCCGGACAGTGACCCGCTGACAGTGCCGACAGTCCCAGCACCCTGGGGTAATGTTTCATATACCCTAGGAGGGCGGGAAATGGGAGTGGAGGGGTGATGGATCAAGCCACGTCCTCAGTTAATCGGCAAGTATTGGCATCATTAGTCAGGTCCTGAACGGGTACCTCTTATCCCCCAAGAACCAGCCACCTATCCTGGGGTGCTCCTCGAAGAGGCCCTGGGTTGTCCAACTGCCCCAGGATGTAGCTGTCTGGACACTTCCCAGGAAGTGGGCACCCATATGCATTATCTTCATCTGGTGATCACACACGTGCTGTATGTTGAAGGGGTGTAACCCCTTTTAGTTAACATAGGGCACCCCCAGATGGCCCAGTGAGTGCAGGGCGACATGCCTGGCATTTATTACCCCCTGGACCTGGGTCATCCTGGTGATGCTGGAGAAACCTGCTGCGCGGGCACCTTGCTGGGCTTGCTCCATGTCAAAGATGATATAGTTTTCAGCCCGGGCATACAGGGCATCCGTGACCTGTCGGATGCACCTGTGGGCTGTGAGATACCACACAGATCCCCGCTTGAGCCCGAGAATGATTCTGAGGCATAAAGGTTCAGTGCTGCGGTGACTTTGATGGCCACGAGGAGGTGGTGTCCTCCTCCTTCATGTGGTACTAGGTCCGCGGGGATATGGCACAGATGCTGCACCGTCTCCTTGTTGAGGTGGAACCAGCTGTGCAACGCGCTGTCCGTCATTTGCTCGAACAACCAGTGATGCCTGTACACTGTGAGCCATCGCAGGACTCCACCACTATTACCTGATGGGTGGCAAGGTGCTCAGGATGTGGTGCGGGATTCGTTCCGTGGGCCGCCGCCTCGAGCATCTGCAGACACTGTTGCTGCATCGTCTCCGGCATCTGGCCGCCCGGACTGCCAGCAGCACCACTGGGGCAAGTTTTGGGTCAAATATCCATGCCATGGCATTCAATATCTGTAAGGAATTGGGAAAGGAAAGTGCTAGACTGACAAACAGCAGTGTCCCACCCCAGGACCCTCCATTACCCAAGCGATTCCCCTCCACCCAGAAGGCCCTTCCCATGCACAGCCGGCCACAGTGGCCCCCCCTCGTGGCACCTCAGACTCCAGTATCCTGGACAACCGCTCACGTCACCTGGATTTGGCGCTGGTCCACTCCACACGACACTGACCCACCGTCCGGGCATGGACATGTTCCGGGAGCTGTGTCCCATCCTCTGGGTGTTTGAATATCTGCTGCGTGTGTTCTTATGCCACCCACAGCGTTCAGGTACAGTGTACAGGCATCACGGTCTGATTTGGATGCTAGACATTGACTCCCAAATGCTACATGGCCCACCCACCCACAGAAATTCACTGGGGTTGTGTGAAGTGCTTACTTAAATACGATTACCAATTCCCTATTAGCAATAGCCATCAGCCGCATGGACAGAGGCCTCGGTAGGCGGTGGGGGTTATTGGTGGGCCAGACAGGCAGGGACAAGGTTTGCCACTGGAACGGGTAAACACGATCCAGGGGTTCACATGATGGCGGCGTGAGCGGTTTCCCCCGGTTGCCCCCTAGCCCCGCCCTCCCCCCATGGCAGCCCACACCAGCCAGGGCTGTCTCGCCTCTCCCCCAGCCGATGAACCCCCCACCCACTGCCGAGCACTGGGATGGCAAGCCCAGCACCCCTGGCTTTTTGCCTGTCAGCAAAGATGGCTACTCCCCTCCGAAGTCCTTCCGCCAGGTTCACATTTTTAAAATGGAGTTCTAATCGGCGCTAGTGTGACCACTTGCTCGGACGGCCGATGAATGAAGGGAGGCCGTTTGATAATATCTCGTTAATTGTACGGAAATAGGGCTTACGTGGTGATAATTAGATTCTCGAGGTCCCAATTTCGCCTATGGGAGCAGGCCAGTTGCAGCGCAAACTGTTTGGCGCCTAGCCCGGTTCTCGTTTTCAACCTATGCTTGAGCAAGACGCTGACTCAATGGGCAGAAGGGCCACTTTTATGTTGTTTTATTCTGAGTTTCTGTGAACTTCGGGTTCATAGAATTTACAGTGCAGAAGGAGGCCATTCGGCCCTTCGAGTCTGCACCGGCTCTTGGAAAGAGCACCCTACCCAAGGTCAACACCTCCACCCTATCCCCATAACCCCACCCAACACTAAGGGCAATTTTGGACACTAAGGGCAATTTATCATGGCCAATCCACCTAACCTGCACATCTTTGGACTGTGGGAGGAAACCGGAGCACCCGGAGGAAACCCACGCACACACGGGGAGGATGTGCAGACTCCGCACAGACAGTGACCCAAGCCAGAATCGAACCTGGGACCCTGGAGCTGTGAAGCAATTGTGCTAACCACCATGCTGCCCTTCAATACAGTGTTTAAATCCCCACCTAGAACCAACTGATGTGTATCGGTACTTGGAATGGATGCCATCAGCCTTTTCATAAATCCTACATTGTTCTAGTTTGGGACATGTATATTGACCAGTACCACCGATCTTCCCTCCAATGTTCCTTTGTCAATGACGTACCTGCCCCTTGATCTACTATTACTTGCTCTATCTGGAACTTAACCCTTGTGCTCACCAGTATTGCCAGCCCTCGGGCCCTGCTATTAAAACCTGAGTGGAACAGCAGACTCACCCATCCCTTTTGGAGTCGTAACTGATCTTTCCCCCTCAAATGAGTCTCCTGTAGCAGCATCACATCGGCTTTCAAACTCTTCAGATGTGAGACGACTCTTGTCCTCGTTACCGGACCTCCCAGTTATTGGTGGGCCATTTTCCCAGTCTCCGTACGCTCCATGTCATCAACCCGAAAGGAATCTTTCACCACCACCCGCCCACTTCTCTACCTGTTCAACCATCACTCTTCTGAGGGGCATGGCTGTCCCGCCAGTATTTCAAATTCCTCACCTCATTTTTAGAAGCTTTGGCCTCACCCTCCAGGAGAGCCTGACCCTTATCTCCATCAGCCAGCTTCCCGCACCCCTCCCATCCCCCTATCCCATAAATCCCCCGATATTTGCTCTCGAAACTGCTTTCTTCATCTTTACCCTTATTTCACATTCATTCACACCTCCTTGGCCAGCCAAATCCTGTTTTAACAGATTCGGCCCACCGCAGCCGCTCCCCCCCACCACACTTCCGTTCACTAGCCAGCCCCAGCGTACTAGCAAGGTGGCCCCGGTTAAAGCCCTCTTCATTAACGTCTCAAATATAAAAGGTATCATTTTATCCATCTCCCTACTTTCTTTTGTAATATATTTTATTTTCATTGTGTTTTTTCTCCCTTCTTCAACATGCAAATTTCCTACCCCCAGTTCTTACCTCAACATTTATATATATAATTCTAACATAATACTAACAACCAAATATGTTAATAATAAACATCAAAACTGTATATAAGGGGGCAACTATAACATAACATCCCATCATCTCCAATTTAATCCAACCTAACCACAATATCAGAGCTCCAACATATGATTTAATCCAATCCCAGGCCTTTATAATAATCATAATCTTTATTGGTGTCACATTAACACTGCAATGAAGTTACTGTGAAAATCCACTAGCTCCCACACCATCGTCTGTTCGGGTACACGGAGGGAGAATTCAGAATGTCCAAATTACCCAACAGCATGACCTTCGGGACTAGAGGAAACTGGAGCACCCGGAGGAAACCCACGCAGACACAGGAGAACGTGCAGACTCCACAAAGACAGTGACCCAGCCGGGAACTGATCCTGGATCGCTGGCGAGGTGAAGCAACTGTGCTAACCACTGTGTTATCGTGCTGCCCTGACGAACGCCTCTGCCGTCTCTGCTGAATCATAAAAAAGGTCCTTGGAGTTGTATGTCACTTGTAACCTCGCTGGGTAGACCACTCCGAATCATATATCCCTCTTATCGAGTGCAGCATTCGCCTTGTTGAAAGCCATACATTTTTTTCACCAGCTCAGTTGTCACATCTTGATAGATGCGAATGGCGTTGCCTTCCCATCTCACCTCCCATTTCAGTTCACCCATTGCAATACTTGTTCCTTAGCCTGATACATGCTGAAGTAAACAATCACTGCTCTTGGTGATTAGTTCAACTGTGGTTTCGGGCGAAGTGATCGGTGGGCCTTGTCTAGCTTGAAAGGTCGACCTCCTCCTCTTCTTCACAGGACACTTTTGCAAACGTTCTGCCAAAGTATTCTGTTGGTCTCTGGCCTGCTCGACGCTCTGGCAGCCCCACAATCCGAAGATTATTCCTTCTCGACCAGTTCTCCAAGGGCGTGAGCCACCGGCTCGACCTGTGTGGCTGGTGAATGCCGGGAGAGCCCTCTCCTGGGCTTCCCGGCAGACTTCATACCTCGCGGGATTCACACAAGTCCCACAAAGGCATTGGAGTCAGAATCCCACCCCGAACAAATGGCGCACGCTGAAGTCGGTTTTAAACTGACTTTGGCGAACTTACCCAACATCCACTCTTAATTCTCCGGTCTTGCCAGCAAAGCAGCCGGGCGCCGTTCAGCACTGCTCCATACAAACGTGGACCAGGCGGAGACCCCAGGGTGGTCGGGGTCAGTGCAGGGTGCCTCTCTGGCCCTCCCCCTGGAACATGGGCATTTTGGCACTGCCCAGCTGAAACCTTGGCACCACCATCCTGGCACTGCCAAGGTGCCCGTATGGCATTGCCAAGCTGGCAGGAGAACTGCCTGGATGTCATGGTGGCAGTGCAAGGGCCAAGATGGCACTACCAAGGGCCGGGGGCAAGGAGGGGCCATGCCCATAAAAGGAGGGTTGGAGTGGGGGTTTGGAGTGGAGGTGAGGTAAATAGCAGCAGGTAAATAGCGGCCTCTGGGTGGCTGGGGTGATGGGTAGGGGTCCTGGAATGGAGGTAGTTCTTGTTGTATTCTCTATTCTGCTTTACCTGGATGACTCGAATGCGTAGTGATGAATAAAGAACTCAAAGCTTTGTTAACGAACAATCTATAAATTGATTACACTGCTAACGAAGATTCGTTCACATTCTAAACATAGAACATCAGTACTGTACAGCACACTACAGGCCCTTCGGCCCACGATGTTGTGCCCAACTAGTTTGAAACTAAGATCAAATCAACCTACTCCCAATCATTCTAGTGCACTCCATAGGCTATCCAATAACCACTTGAAAGTTCTTAAAGTGTCCGACTCCACTACCATAGCTGGGAGTGTGTTCCACGCCCCAACCACTGAGTAAAGAACATACCTCAGACAGTCCTCCTATATCGTCCACCATGAACCTTATAGTTATGCCCCCTTGAAACAGCTACATCCACCCGAGGAAAAAGTCGCTGAACGTCCACTCTTTCTATCCCTCTCACCATCTTATACACCTCAATCAAGTCACCTCTCATCCTCCTTCGCTCCAAAGAGAAAAGCCCTAGCTCCGTCAACCTTTCCTCATAAGACCTATCCTCCAATCCAGGCAGCATCCTGGTAAATCTCCTTCGCACCCTTATCAATGCTTCCATATCCTTCCTATAATGAGGTGACCAGACCTGCACACAATATTACAAATGTGGTCCAACCAAGGTCTTGTACAGTTGCAGCATAACCTCATGGCTCTTAAACTCAATCTCCCTGTTAATAAACGCTAACACACTACAGGCTTTCTTCACGGCTCTATCCACTTGGGTCGCAACTTTCAGAAATCTATGGACATGAACTCCGAGATCTCTCTGCTCCTCCACATTCTTCAGAACCCTGCCGGTAACCGTGTAATCCGCATTCAAATTTGTCCTACCAAAATGAATCACCTCACACTTATCAGGGTTAAACTCCATCTGCCACTTTTTAGCCCAGCTCTGCATCCTATCAATATCTCTTTGCAGCCTACAACGGCCCTCCACATTATCCACTACTCCACCAATCTTGGTGTCATCAACAAATTTAATAACCCAACCTTCAACTCCATCATCCAAGTCATTGATTAAAATCACAAATACCAGAGGACCCAGCACTGATCCCTGAGGTACATCGCTGGTGACTGGGCTCCAGGATGAAAATTTACCATCTACCACCACCCTCTGTCTTCTATGTGATAGCCAGTTACTGTTCCAATCGGCCAAATTTCCCTCTATGCCATGCCTCCTTACTTTCTGCATGAGCCGACCATGGGGCACTTTATCAAACGCCTTACTAAAATCCATGGATACGACATCAACTGCTCTACCTTCATCTATGTACTTAGTTACCTCCTCAAAGAATACAATCAAACTTGTGAGGCAAGACTTACCCCTCACAAATCCTTGCTGACTATCCTGGATTAAGCTGTATCTTTCCAAATGATCATAAATCCTATCCCTCAGGACCCTTTCCAATAATTTACCTATGACCGAAGTGAGACTAACCGGCCTATAATTCCCAGGATTATACCTATTCCCTTTCTTGAACAAGGGGACAGCATTCACCTCTCTCGTCTTCTGGCACTATTCCTGTAGACAGTGAGGACATAAAGATCAAAGCCAAAGGCTCTGCAATCTCATCCCTGCCTCCCAATGAATCCTAGGATATATCCCATCAGGCCCAGGGGGCTTATCTATCCTCAGGCTTCTCAATTTCTAACACATCTTCCTTCCAAATATCTACCTCCTCCAGCCTACCAGCCTGTATCACACTATCCTCCTCAACAACATGGCCCCTCTCCTTTGTGAACACTGAAGAAAAGTATTCATTTAGGGCCTCTCCTATATCTTCAGACTCCATGCACACGTTCCCACCACTGTCCTTGACTGACCCTAACCTCAGCTTGGCATTCTTTTATTCCTCACATAAGTGGAAAAAGTCTTGGGGTTTTCCTTGATCCTACCCGCCAAGGACTTCATAGATTATCATAGAATTTACAGTGCAGAAGGAGGCCATTCGGCCCATCGAGTCTGCACCGGCTCTTGGAAAGAGCACCCTACCCAAGATCCACACTTCCACCCTATCCCCATAACCCAGTAACCCCACCCTACACTAAGGGCAATTTTGGACACTATGGGCAATTTATCATGGCCAATCCACCTAACCCGCACATCTTTGGACTGTGGGAGGAAACCGGAGCACCCGGAGGAAACCCACGCACACACGGGGAGGATGTGCAGACTCCGCACAGACAGTGACCCAAGCTGGAATCGAACCTGGGACCCTGGAGCTGTGAAGCATTTGTGCTATCCACAATGCTACCGTGGACTTCTCATGCCCACTCCTAGATCTCCTAAGCCCTTTCTTGAGCTCCTTCCTAGCTATCTTCTCTCACTCAAGTGCCCCAACTGAACCTTGTTTTCTCATCCTTACATAAGCCCACTTCTTCCTCTTGCCTTACAGAAGCCCCTTCTTCCTCTTGACAAGACATTCAACCTCTTTTGTAAACCCTTACTTGACCATTTCCTCCCTGCCTGACAGGGACATACATATCAAGGACACGCAGTATTTGCTCCTTGAACAAGCTCCACATCTCAATTGTGCCTATCCCTGACAGTTTCTGTTTCCATCTTATGCTCCCCAATTCTTGCCTAATCGCATCGTAATTACCCTTCCCCCAGTTATAAACCTTGCCCCGCCGTATGTCTATTCCTCTCCATTGCTATAGTGAAAGTCACCGAACTGTGGTCACTATCTCCAAAGTGCTCCCCCACAAACAAATCTAACACTTGGCCCGGTTCATTACCCAGTAACAAATCCAATGTGGCCCCGCCTCTAGCCGGTCTATCCACATATTGTGAGAGGAAACCCTCCTGCACACACTGGATAAAAACAGCCCCATCCAAACTATTTGAATTATAGTGGTTCCAATCAATATTTGGAAAGTTAAAGTCACCCATGACAACCACCTGTGACTGCCGCACCTATGCAAAATCTGCATTGCAATTTTTTCCTCCACATCTCTAGTACTGTTTGGGGGCCTATAGAAAACTCCTAACAAAGTGACCGCTCCTTTCCTATTTCTAACTTCAGCCCACACTACCTCAGTAGACAGAACCTCCTCAAACTGCCTTTCTGCAGCCATTATACTATCCTTGATTAACAATGCTACTCCCCCAACTCTTTTACAACCTTTCCTAATCTTACTGAAACATCTAAGCCCTGGAACCTCCAACAACCATTCCTGCCCCTGTTCTATCCACGCCTCTGTAATGGCCACAACATCGTATTCCCAGGTACCAATCCATGCTTCAAGCTCACCAGCCTTATTCCTGATGCTCCTCGCATTGAAGTACACACACTTCAAACCACCTTCATGCCTACAGATCCACTCTTGCGACCTTGGTAGCTTCCTTAGTACTGCACTACCCTCAACTTCCTGAACTCCAGCAACGCTATCTCCAGGACTACAAATCAGTTTCCCATCCCCCTGCCAAATTAATTTAAACCCCCCCTATCGCCGAAGAGCTGCAGCAAATTTCCATCCCAGGATATTGGTGCCCCTCTGGTTCAGGTATAACCTGTTCTGTTTGTACAGATCCCATTTTCCCTAGAATGTGCTCGAATTATCCAAGTAACTGAAACCCTACCTCCTACACCATCCCTGTAGCCACGGGTTTAACTGCACTCTCCCTGTTCCTCACCTCGCTAGCACGTGGCACTGGCAGCAAACCAGAGATGACAACGCAGTCTGTCCTGGATCTCAGCTTCCACCCTAGCTCCCTGAATTCCTGTTTTAGATCCGTCCCTTTTCCTACCTATGTCGTTGGTACCGATGTGTACCACGACTTGTGGCTGCTCCCCCTTAAGGATCCTGAAAACACGATCAGAGACGTCACGGACCTTGGCAGCCGGGAGGCAACACACCAACCGTGAGCCTCGATCGTTGCCGGAGAACCGACGATCTGTACCTCTAACTATAGAGTCTCCAATAAGTAATGCTCTCCTGCTCTCCCCCCTTCACTTCTGAGCCACAGGGACAGACTCAGTGCCAGAGACCTGGTCACCGTGGCTTACCTCCGGTAGGTCATCCCCCACCACCCCCAACAGTATCCAAAACGGTATACTTGTTATTGAGGGGATCAACCACAGGGGATCCCTGGACTGACTGCTTCTTCACCCTCCTTTTAAACATCACCCAGCTACCTTCATTCTTAGGAGTAACTACATCCCTGTAGCTTCTGTCGTAAACACCACTGGTGATATACTGCATGTATTACAGCACTGCCCGTGTATTACAAGTACTACGGTAATTCTCTGCCTGCTGGCTCCTCCCAGCAGGCAGCGTATAAAAGAGTATGCTCTCCTGTGATGTTTCTATACTGGTTCCAGCTGCAGGAGGCACAACATCTTGTGCAATAAAGCCTCGATTGTTTCACCATTCTCGTCTCGTGGTAATTGACGGTACATCAATTTATTGCACAAGATTTTAAAAGATGAACATCTTAATCAAGCGTGATCGCCTGGAGCTGAGCCCTCACGCAGCCAACGCCATGTCCACCTTCGACAACTGGCTAGCCTGCTTCGAAGGCTACCTCAGAGCAGCCACTGAAGAACTCTCGGACCCACAGAAGTTCCAAGTCCTCTACTCACGGGGGAGCACTGAAATTTTTCCCCTCATCTAGGATGCACCCACCTACACAGAAGCGATGATGCTACGAAAGGGACATTACGTTAAGTAGGTGACTCAAGGGTACGCCAAGCACTTCCTGGCCACGAGACGGCAACTCCTGGGGGACACTCTGGACGGTTTCCTGCGGGCCCTACAGATTCTCGGTAGGATCGGTGACTGCCAGGCAGTTTCGGCAGTCCAACACACCGAACTATTAATCAGAGACGCTTATGTCACGGGATAAGGAGAAATGAGTGTTCCGCACCAACCGCTTAGCCATCCTTGGCTACGTAGTGGAAAATGGAGTCCTAGGGCCCGACCCCGACCGCATGTGCCCCTTCCTGGAATTCCCTCTCCCCCACTGCCCCAAGACCCTGAAACAATGCCTGGGGTTTTTCTCGTATTACGCCCAGTGGGTCCTGAACTATGCAGACCAGGCCCGCCCACTCAGCAAGTCCACAGTTTTCCCCCTGATGGCAGAGGCCCGCCAGGCCTTCAACCACATCAAGGCGGACATCGCCAAGGCCACGATGCATGCGGTCGACAAGACCTTTCAGGTGGAGAGCGATGCATCAGATGTAACTCTAGCCGCCATCCTCAACCAGGAGGACAGACCCATGGCTTTCTTTTCCCGCACCCTCCATGCCTCTGAAATTCGGCACTCCTCTGTCGAAAAGGAGGCCCAAGCCATTGTGGAAGCTGTGCGACATTGGAGGCATTACCTGGCAGCAGGAGATTCACTCTCCTCACTGACCAACGGTCGGTTGCCTTCATGTTTAACAATACGAAGTGGGGCAAGATCAAAAATGACAAGATCTTGAGGTGGAGGATTGACCTCTCCACCTATAACTATGAGATCCTGTATTGCCCGGGGAAGCGCAATGAGCCCCCTAATGCCCTATCCCGCGGTACATGTGCCAGCGCACAAGTGGACCGACTCCGGACTCTCCACTATGACCTCTGTCACCCGGGGGTAACCCGGTTCTTCCATCTTGTCAAGGCCCGCAACCTGCCCTACTCCATTGAGCAGTTCAGGACCGTAACCAGAGACTACCAAGTCTGCGCAGAGTGCAAGCCGCACTTCTCCTGGCCAGATGAGTGCACCTGGTGAAGGCCTCCCGCCCCTTTGAGCGCCTCAGCATGGACTTCAAAGGGCCCCTCCCCTCCACCGACCGCAACGTGTACTTCCTCAATGTAATTGACGAGTACTCCCAGTTCCCCTTCGCGATCCCATGCCCTGACATGACTACTGCCACGGTCATTAAAGCCCTGCACAGCATCTTCACACTGTTTGGTTTCCCCACCTACATCCACAGTGATCGGGGATCCTCTTTCATGAGCGATGAGGTGCGTCAGTTCCTGCTCAGCAAGGGCATCGCCTCGAGCAGGACGACTAGCTACAATCCCCGGGGAAACAGGCAGGTGGAGAGGGAGAATGGACAGTCTGGAAGGCCGTCCTGCTGGTCTAGAAATCTCCCAGTCTCCCGCTGGCAGGAGGTCCTCCCCTGACGCGCTCCACTCCATCCGGCCGCTCCTCTGCACCGCCACTAATGAGACCCCTCACGAACGTGTTATGGAATGTGATATTCTGCTAATCTTTACCAGCAATAAACTGATTTTAAGCTAGCTTGGCTAATGTAACAATGGAGACTTCATATTGACAAAGATTGAGTAAAATATCAATGCTCTTACAAACTGCATTGGACTCCTGCCACCTCGTTGCCATGGAACTCAGTCCTAGTCCTTGACAATTAGCACAAGCAGTGTCAAATTGTCTTGCAACTGTGCTGTTATAATCTATGATGGAATTTTATGCTGTTTCATGTATCTATTGAAGACCTGAATTTGTGCGCTAAAATTCTCATTTTTAAATGAGTATTTAAAACTAGGGCTTAATATTTATGCTTAAACAGCTATCTTTTACCTATACTAGTTGTATTTGAAATACCTGGCTTCTACACTCGCTCCCAACATGGCTGACAGTTCCTGGACCTGTCCTCGTCTGGAAGCATGTGCGGAGCCATCAATCGGATCCCTTGGTCACAAAAGTCCCCCTCCTCCATGCAAACCTGCAGTACACCTACGTGGCACAGCCCGACGGGCGCCAGGACACAGTCTCCCTCCAGGACCTGGCACCCACTGGGTCCCCACCGCTGACCCCCGACCTGACACCACTCCTCACCCCCCCCCCCCAGTTGCCTCATTCACCCCTGCGCCACCCACCCTCCAGCGAACCTCACCGCAGCCCCACCCCAGCAGGATCCGTCCTCGCACTGGATCTGACAAATCAAATTTCTTTACCCGTCAGTCTGGCCTCAATAAAAGTCGAGATGGATTTGCAGGTACAGCATTAGTTGTTTTATTTGACTTGCAAGCCTGATTCATTTCACAGAGGCACAGGACTAGTCTCCTACACCCCGGGAAAGCGAATGAACAAGGAGACAAAGGGATTTCTGCAAATACATTCAAATGGCATCAAGTTTCACATACACGATTCCCATAGGTCATCCTATACCCCTCCTGACCTGGCCATGCATCCTGATTGGCTCACTTCTCATCCCTTCCTCTGGCCCCCTTATTACCCAGCATCCTTTTCTCCTCCTTGCTGGACACACCTTTGCCATGTGGTCTGAAATCTTTTGTCTGTGAACTCACCAGAATGAGACTGGCCTATCTCTACATTACAGTAACTAATATCTCTAAAGTAACTATTTTATATCACATTCGTCAGATCCATTCAGGGACGAAGACGAGGACAACACGCTCCCGGAGTTGCAGGTGACCACATTGGTGCCCGTATCACCACCAAGACTGAGGCGATCACAGCGGAGTGTCAACACCCCCGACAGACTTAATCGGTAATGTTTTAGTCACCCCTGCTGGACTCTTTTTTTTTTTTTTAAAAACAGGGGGTGAATGTGGTAAACACCACTAATGATATATTGCATATATTACAGCACTGCCCGTGTATTACAGGTACTACGGTAAATCCCTGCCTGCTGGCTCATCCCAGCAGGCGGCGTATAAAAGTGTTATGCTCTCCTGCGCTGCTTCCATTCTGGTTCCAGCTGCAGGAGGCACAACATCTTGTGCAATAAAGCCTCGATTGTTTCACCATTCTCATCTCGTGGTAATTGACGGTACATCAGGTTCTATCTATAACCGACTGTGCCTCCCGAATGATCCTCAAGATATCCAGCTCCAGCTCCCTAACACGGTCTTTGAGGAGCTGGGTGCACTTCCCACAGATGAACTCAGCAGGGTCACCGACGGTGTCCCTCACCTCGAACATCCTTCTAAAGTAGAAGGTTATTGTACAAAACTATGCTATCTCTAACTTACAGAACTCTTAAGTGTACAACTGCTCTCTATGCCTGACCCTCTTCCAGTTCTCTCCTAACTCTTAACTTCTAATCATCTAATCATCTTCTAATCCCAGAATCCCCCAGTCACATGACATATGACTTTGGTGGTTCCCCCTCGTAGTAAGAAACATTATCATTAACTTGATAACTCTTTACAAAGATGTTTGGAGATTTTTACAAACATGTGTAGAGTAAGAAGCATTGTATGTTCTTAACATGTAATGGAGTACTGAAATTGTACAGTAGTTAACAATTTAAATTAAAAAAATTTTTTTTTTTTTTTTTAAAAAACAGTCCACAAATTGAGTCTGTACTCAGTCTTCACTCGTGGTAGTGTGTTGAAGTCCAAACAAGTCATCAGCTCAAATCGATCAGGTGTTCGACTGGTTGAACCACTTTTGTTGTGTGTCCTTTTCCTTAAAAACTGGTTGGCCTGACTTATTTTTTGTCTAAACAATGTCCTTTTCTTCCTGGCATTGGTGCCATTATGAATGAATTTTGTATTGTCTACACATTTTCGTTTGTTTGACCTTGACCTGTAGTTGTGTTTCCCACACTGTCCTGCAGTCACTTGCCATCTGGATTTCTTTCCAGTCTGTATGGTCTGTCAAGTGTGGCTGCAAGTTTCAACACTTTCTTGCCATTGCATTGGACTGTGCTGTTTAGTTGTCCTTCGGTTTCAGAGTCGTACCATTGTGTACAGTCTGTTGTTCCATAGTTCTGCTTTGTGCGCTCAGGAGCTGTTACATCTGGATTGTTTGATTCATTTTCAAACTTTTTAGTATCAGTGCCCTTTGTATTACTGATGTTTTGATGCACTTTATGATTTCAGGTTCATGTGGATGATCTGATGCACCGTTGACCTTTGTGACATCAGTCCCTTCTGGATGATCCAATTTATTTGTTCTCTTGGTGCTCCTCCTCTGGAGTCAACTCGAAGATGTCATTTTCTTGTAGGCTGTTCACAATTTATGTGTTCAATTGATCTGTTCATTGTTGCACTCTGATTGTCAGGTTCTGTTGTACAGTGCAGCTGAGATCTGTCAGTCTCGCTTTTGTCCTGCACAGCTTGTATGCTACTTGTGATCACTTTGTCATTATTCGCAAATACAGTGGGTAGACCTTCATAGCCTTCTTTTTGTTGATCAAATAAACTAGATTGACCTTCATAGTCTTCTTCTTTCATTGTTCGCTCTGGAGGCTTTCATTTCTGGTTGTTCATTTGTCTGGTTACTACTGTCCAATGTAGCAATGGTATGCATTTCCATCAATGTATTGGATTCATCTACCATTAAGTAGAGTGCTATTTAGAGTTTCAATCTTGTTACTAACAGAATATTCATCAAATCCAAATATCTCTGCCATATCGGAGTAACATACTTCAATGCATGATTTATCTTCTTTAATTTTAGATGTTAACATTTTCTTCTTGTTGCATGCTGCAAACATTTTGTTTCATGGTGCTGCAAATGTCTCCTTCAGTTGTTTGTTCAAATTCAGTCAATGTTCTGCCCTGCAGGGTAAAAAACTTCTGTGTCTTTAAAACTTGTTTTTATTTTCCGGGCAGTTTTTGTTTAAGTGGGCGTGTCCACAATGTTCTGACGTCATTATGTCCGTGATGTCATGCGCAAACTTCAAGTGCACATGTGCAATCTGCCTATGCCCAGAATGATATTCTTCCGGATCGTGTCTTCTTTTAAAGTGCGCGTTTTTTTCAGGTGCGCTTGCGCAGATCAGTCTTTTTCAGCGCAATGATCTTTTAATTGCGTCATAGCTTTCAGGGAGACAAAATATTTATTTACTGTGATTCAACATTTTGGCACTTCTATTTTTAGACTCTTTAGTCGCACGGGACATTTTAATTGAATATTCAGGCATCATTTTTTGTTTCTTTTGCAGTCTTTTACACAGGTTTGCATTTCTTTTACACTCACAATGATGATCAAATTTTTTACTGACTACTTCAAAGTTATTTTTTTCTGCTTCATCCTCAAAGTGGAATGAGTTATACACTTCTGTAGCCTGTTGTCCAGCCATTAGTAGTAATAAAGCAGTTTTATTCTTATCACTGGCAGTTTCTAGGTTTGAGGATGAGAGATACAGTTCAAACTCTTGTTTGACTATTTTCCAGTTTACATCTACAATACCAAATATGCTGAATGCTTTTGGAAACTGCAGACCTTCCATGACGCTTCCATGGTATTTATTTTTGTGATGTTTCGGATTGTAGCTGGAGTCTTATTGTTGGTTCTGGAGTCTGTTCGAAATTTTCTTTGCACATTTTTTTTCTTTTTCTTCAAACAGAGATTCTTTCTTTCTCCCTAAACCTGACTAATCTACTCCAGGACCGCTTCTGGTACCATTTGGATTCTCTATTCTGCTTTACCTGGATGGCTCGGATGCGTAGTGTTGAATAAAGAACACAAAGCTATGTTAACGAATAAACTATAAATTTATTACACTACTAACAAAGATTTGTTCACATTCCTAAAGTAGAAGTTTATTGTGTAAATACTGCTTGCTGAAGTCTAGGTCTGAGGCCTTCAAGTCAGGCGACCCTGACCTCTACAAGAAAGCCAGATATGATCTAAAGAAATCCATCAAAGATGCCAAAAGACAGTACCGGAGCTCGAGTCCCAGGCTAGCCACATGGATCCCTGCCGTCTATGGCAAGGTCTGCAAGACATAACGGGCTACAAGATGCAGGCATGTAAAATAGTCGGCTCCAACACACCCCTCCCTGATGAGCTCAACGCATTCTAGGCCCGCTTTCAGCAAGAGCGAGCCCTCTACCCCAGAAGCCGCAGATGAACTTGAGATCACCACTGTAGACGTCAGAGCAGCCTTCTCGAAGGTCAACCCATGGAAAGCCACTGGCCCGGATGGGGTACCCGGACAAGCACTCAGATCTTGTGGGATCATCTGGCAGGGGTATTCACAGACATCTTCAACTTCTCTTTACAACAATCGGAGGTCCCTATCTGCTTCAAGAAGACGACTATCATTCCTGTACCAAAAAAACGTCAAGCAGTGTGCCTTAATGTCTATCGTCCAGTGGCTCTGACATGCACCATCATGAAGTGCTTCGAAAGGTTAGTCGTGGCACGAATCAACTCCAGCCTCCCGGATTGCCTTGATCCACTACAGTTTGCCTACCGCTGCAACAGGTCCACAGCAGACACCATCTCCATGGCCCTGCACTCTACCCTGGAACACCAAGATAACAAAGACATCTATGTCAGACTCCTATTTATCGACTACAGCTCAGCCTTCAACACCACCATTCCGACGAAACTCATCTCCAAACTCCGTGACCTTGGCCTCAGCTCCTCCCTCTGCAACTGGATCCTGAACTTTCTAACCCACAGGCCACAATTAGTAAAGATAGGCAACAACATCTTCTCCACGATCATCCTCAACACCGGTGCCCCACGAGGCTGTCCTCAGCCCCCTAACACCTATGATTGTGGGGCAAAATGTCCCTCCAACTCGATTTTCAAATTTGCTGATGACACCACCGTAGTGGGTTGGATTTCGAACAATGACGAGACAGAGTACAGGAATGAGATAGAGAATCTGGTGAACTGGTGCGACGACAATAATCTCTCCCTCAATGTCAACAAAACAAAGGAGATTGTCATCGACTTCAGGAGAACATGCCCCTGTCTACGTCAATGGGAACGAAGTAGAAAGGGTCGAGAGCTTCAAGCTTTTAGGTGTACAGATCACCAACAGCCTGTCCTGGTCCCCCCCATGCCGACACTATAGTTAAGAAAGCCCACCAACGACTCTACTTTCTCAGAAGACTAAGGAAATTTGGCATGTCAGCTACGACCCTCACCAACTTCTACAGATGCACCATAGAAAGCATTCTTTCTGGTTGTATCATAGCTTGGTATGGAGCCTGCTCTGCCCAAGACCGCAGGAAACTACAAAAGGTTGTGAATGTAGCCATCACACAAACCAGCCTCCCATCCATTGACTCTATCTATAATTCCCACTGCCTCAGAAAGGCAGCCAGCATAATTAAGGACCCCACGCACCCCGGACATACTCTCTTCCACCTTCTCTCGTCAGGAAAAAGATACCAAAGTTGGAGGTCACGTGCCAACCAACTCAAGAACAACTTCTTCCCGACTGCCATCAGCTTTTGAATGGACCTACTGCGTATTAAGTTGATCTTTTCTCTACACCTTGCTATAACTGTAAAATTATATTCTGCAGTCTCTCCTTCCTTCCCTATGTATGGAATGCATTGTTTGTACAGCATGTAAGAAACAATACTTTTCACTGTATACTAATACATGTGACAATAAATCAAATCAAAAACTATGCTCTCTCTAACTTCCAGAACTCTCAAGTATACAACTGCTCTCAATGTCTGACCCCCTTTCAGCTCTCTCCTAACTCTTAGCTCCTAATCATCTAATCATTTTCTAATCTAAGAATCCCCTAGTCGCATGATGTATATGGGGTGGGGCAGCACGGTAGCTTTGGTGGATAGCACAATTGCTTCACAGCTCCAGGGTCCCAGGTTCGATTCCAGCTTGGGTCACTGTCTGTGCGGAGTCTGCACATCCTCCCCGTGTGTGCATGGGTTTCCTCAGAGTGCTCCGGTTTCCTCCCAGTCCAAAGATGTGCAGGTTAGGTGGATTGGCCATGATAAATTGCCCTTAGTGTCCAAAACTGCCCTTAGTTGGTTGGGGTTTCTGGGTTATGGGGATAGGTTGGCGGTGTTGGCCTTGGGTAGGGTGCTCTTTCCAAGAGCCGGTGCAGACTCGATGGGCCGAATGGCCTCCTGCACTGTAAATTCTGTGATTCATATGACTGTTCTGTAGCTCATGAAGCATTATCATTAACTTGTTAACTCTTTACATCCCAGTTAACTCTTTAAATCCCAGTCAATATACACATCATTATTGCTGTAAGGGGGCTTGGGGGGGGGGGGGGCTAAAGAGGGGGATCCCCAGGGACTCCATAGAGGGCTGTCCTCGCCTGGGGGGGGGGGGGGGTGCGGTAGTGCCCATGTGTGTGAGAAGTGACATTGGCCATGGGTGGGGGAGTACATGCTCATTTAGAGACTAGGGCTCCATTTTAAAGTGGCGGCCCGATATCGGAGTTCAGCTCCCCTGTGCAAAACAAAATTTTGGGCTCAATTCTCACTCGAGCGAAACGAGGCCGGTGAATAGCATGAGATGCGGAAAATGAGAACTGCAAGCGCCAATCAGTTTGCAATGCAACCGGCCTGTTCGGCATCTCGCAGCAGAGTTGAGATAACAATCATTTAAATCCTAATTCCATACAATTAACGAGAGCACCCCACATCCACCGGCCTCCCGTGATTCAGTGGCCTCCCCAGCAAGTGGCCACACTGGGGCCAATTAGTACTCCTTTTGAAAATGTGGCAAGTAGCCATCTTTGCTCACTGGCAAAGAGCCCGGGAGTGCTGGGCCTGCCCCCAAGTGCTTGGTGGGGCATGGGGGAACCCTCCTGAGGGATGGGTGAGTGCCACAGGGAGGGGCAGATGCGGGCTTATCAGAGGAGTGGAGTTTGGGGGAACTGTTGAATGTAATGTCCTTGTCGGATGGTCTGATTTATATTACAAGAACACTTTTAGCTAAAGCTATAAATTATCAACATTAACTGTGGGAGGCAGCACGGTGGCTCACGGCACTGAGGTCCCAGGTTCGATCCCGGCTCTGGATCACTATCCTTATGGAGTTTGCACATTCTCCCCGTATTTATGTGGGTTTCGCATCCACAACCCAAAGATGTGCAGGGTAGGTGGATTGGTCATGCTAACTTGCCCCTTAATTGGAAAAAATGAATTGGGTACTCCAATTAAAAAAAAAACATTAACTGTGGGTAAATGACATACAAAACAACAGATGAACTGTATATTTATGCACAAGCAACCTCTCTCTCCAGCTCCCTACAGTCAGCCTGTTGTCACAAAGAACAAAGAAATGTACAGCACAGGAACAGGCCCTTCGGCCCTCCAAGCCCGTGCCGACCATGCTGCCCGACTAAGCTACAATCTTCTCCACTTCCTGGGTCCGTATCTTTCTATTCATGTATTTGTCAAGATGCCCCTTAAACGTCACTATCGTCCCTGCTTCCACCACCTCCTCCGGTAGAGAGTTCCAGGCACCCACTACCCTCTGCGTAAAAAACTTGCCTCGTACATCTACTCTAAACCTTGCCCCTCTCACCTTAAACCTATGCCCCCTAGTAATTGACCCCTCTACCCTGGGTAAAAGCCTCTGACTATCCACTCTGTCTATGCCCCTCATAATTTTGTAGACCTCTATCAGGTCTCCCCTCAACCTCCTTCGTTCCAGTGAGAACAAACCGAGTTTATTCAACCGCTCCTCATAGCTAATGCCCTCCAGACCAGGCAACATTCTGGTAAATCTCTTCTGCACCCTCTCTAAAGCCTCCACATCCTTTTGGTAGTGTGGCGACCAGAATTGAACACTATACTCCAAGTGTGGCCTAACTAAGGTTCTATACAGCTGCAACAAGACTTGCCAATTCTTATACTCAATGCCCCGGCCAATGAAGGCAAGCATGCCATATGCCTTCTTGACTACCTTCTCCACCTGTGTTGCCCCTTTCAGTGACCTGTGGATCTGTACTCCTAGATCTCTTTGACTTTCAATACTCTTGAGGGTTCTACCATTCACTGTATATTCCCTACCTGCATTAGACCTTCCAAAATGCATTACCTCACATTTGTCCGGATTAAACTCCATCTGTCAGCTCTCCGCCCAAGTCTCCAAACAATCTAAATCCTGCTGTATCCTCTGACAGTCCTCATCACTATCCGCAATTCCACCAACCTTTGTGTCGTCTGCAAACTTACTAATCAGACCAGTTACATTTTCCTCCAAATCATTTATATATACACACTACAAAGAGCAAAGGTCCCAGCACTGATCCCTGTGGAACACCACTGGTCACAGCCCTCCAATTAGAAAAGCATCCTTCCATTGCTACTCTCTGCCTTCTATGACATAGCCAGTTCTGTGTCCACCTTGCCAGCTCACCCCTGATCCCGTGTGACTTCACCTTTTGTACTAGTCTACCATGAGGGACCTTGTCAACGGCCTTACTGAAGTCCATACAGACAACATCCACTGCCCTACCTGCATCAATCATCTTAGTGACCTCCTCGAAAAACTCTATCAAGTTAGTGAGACACGACCTCCCCTTCACAAACCCATGCTGCCTCTCACTAATACATCCATTTGCTTCCAAATGGGAGTAGATCCTGTCTCGAAGAATTCTCTCCAGTAATTTCCCTACCACTGAAGTAAGGCTCACCGGCCTGTAGTTCCCTGGATTAACCTTGCTACCCTTCTTAAACAGAGGAACAACATTGGCTATTCTCCAGTCCTCCGGGACATCACCTGACTCTAACATTCACTTATATACTAGTGAGACTCCTAGTGATCAGTAAATGAATTACAATACAGCCATGATATCACTACATCCCCTTTCCTAGAAGGAATAAATTAATACATTATCATCCGTATATTTACAAGTTATATCATGATATATATATCATGGCTTGTAGCACGGCTTCAGTGATGTAATTTGTGGGTGTAGCTGGGCTGTGGCTGTCAGGTAAGAGGGGGTTTAGTGTTTTGGTTTTATTTTTGGTTTGTTGGTTTGGACTTGTAATAGGTCCACGGAGGCAGCAGTCCCGTCACCAGAATTCCTTTTATTTACAAACCCAACAGCTGAACAACCATGACCATTCAGTCTGTTGTCTGCACCAGGAGTGCAGAGGATCTGACACTCCCTGTTATATACACAGAAAGGGGTTCCCTGATTGGGCCACGAATCAGGGAACTCTTATTTTAATTGGCAATCACAAATGCCTGGCCTAAGTCATTACATCCCTCCCCCAAAGTCCAAGGAGCACATATAGTCCTCATGACCGCTTGTCGGCTCTGGAGCTGCGGATGGACTCACTTTGGAGCGTCCGCGATGCTGAGGACGTCGTGGATAGCACGTTTAGCGAGTTGGTCACACCGCAGGTGAAAGGTACTGAGGGAGATAGTAAATGGGTGACCAAAAGACAGAGCAAGAGTAGGAAGGCAGTGCAGGTGTCCTCTGCGGTCATCTCCCTGGAAAACAGATATACCGCTTTGGAGACTGTTGAGGGAGATGGCTCACCAGGGGAAGGCAGCAGCAGCCAGGTTCATGGCACCGTGGCTGGCTCTGCTGTGCAGCTGGGCAGGAAGAAGAATGGCAGGGATATAGTGATAGGGGACTCAATTGTAAGGGGAATAGACAGGCGGTTCTGCGGACGCAATCGAGACTCCAGGATGGTATGTTGCCTCCCTGGTGCAAGGGTCAAGGATGTCTCGGAGCGGCTGCAGAACATTCTGGGGGGGGGGGGGGGGGGGAAGGAGGGAGGAGGGTGAACAGCCAGCTGTCGTGGTGCACATAGGCACCAACGATATAGGTAAAAAACAGGACGAGGTCCTGCAAGCTCAATTTAGGGAGCTAGGAGTTAAACTAAAAAGTAGGACCTCAAAAGGTAGTAATCTCAGGATTGCTACCAGTGCTACGAACTAGTCAGAGTAGGAATATCAGGATAGAGAGGATGAATGCGTGGCTTGAGAGATGGTGCAAGAGGGAGGGATTCAAATTCCTGGGACATTGGAACCGATTCTGGGAGAGGTGGGACCAGTACAAACTGGACGGTCTGCACCTGGGCAGGACTGAAACCGATGTCCTAGGGGGGGTGTTTGCGAGAGCTGTTGGGGAGAGTTTAAACTAATGTGGCAGGGGGATGGGAACCGATGCTGGAAGTTGGAAGGTAGTAAAACAGGGACAGAAATAAAAGGCAGTAAGGGGGAAAGTGTAAGGCAGAGAAGCCATAGTCAAAAATCAAAAAGGGCGACAGTACAAGGTACAGTGACTGAGGGGAGCTCAGTGAATAGGACCAGGAATACTAAAAGAAATAAAACGGGAAGTGAAAACATTAATGGTAAGCGACGCGGCAGGTTGTTACAGGAAGATATGGGTTCGACGACAAGGAAAATTAGGAGGAAGGTTAAGAGGAAATATAACTTAGGAGAGGTTACTGATCGAGGTGTTAAGATTAAGAACAGAGGTAAAAAAGCCAACATAAGTGTACTTTACCTGAATGCTCGTAGTATTCGGAATAAGGTAAATGAGTTGATGGCGCAAATCATCGTGAATGACTATGATTTAGTGGCCATTACTGAAATATGGTTAAAGGATGGTCACGACTGGGAGTTAAACATCCGAGGGTATCAAACTTTTCGGAAGGACAGAGTGGATGGTAAGGGAGGTGGTGTAGCTCTGTTATTTAAGGATGACATCCGGGCAACAGTAAGGGATGACATCGGTGCTATGGAGGATAAGGTTGAATCCATTTGGGTGGAAAGCAGGAATAATAAGGCGAAAAAGTCACTGATAAGAGTAATCTATAGGCCACCAAATAGTAACATTATGGTGGGGCAGGCAATAAACAAAGAAATAACAGATGCATGTAGAAATTGTACAGCAGTTATCATGGGGGATTTTAATCTACATGTTGATTGGTTTAACCAGGTCGGTCAAGGCAGCCTTGAGGAGGAGTTTATAGAATGTATTTGCGATAGTTTCCTCAAACAGTATGTAATGGGACCTACGAGGGAACAAGCGGTCCTCGATCTGGTCCTGTGTAATGAGACAGGATTGATTCAGGATCTCATAGTTAGGAATCCTCTCGGAAGGAGCGATCACAATATGGTGGAATTTAAAATACAGATGGAGGGTGAGAAGATAAAATCAAGCACGAGTGTTTTGTGCTTAAACAAAGGAGATTACAATGGGATGAGAGAAGAACTAGCTAAGGTAGGCTTGGAGCAAAGACTTTATGGTGAAACAGTTGAGGAACAGTGGAGAACCTTCCAAGTGATTTTTCACAGTGCCCAGCAAAGGTTTATACCAACAAAAAGGAAGGACGGTAAAAAGAGGGAAAATCGACCTTGGATATCTAAGGAAATAAGGGAGAGTATCAAATTGAAGGAAAAAACATACAAAGTAGCAAAGATCAGTGGGAGACTAGAGGACTGGGAAATCTTTAGGGGGCAACAGAAAGCTATAAAGAAGAGTGAGATAGATTATGAGAGTAAACTTGCTCAGAATATAAAAACAGATAGTAAAAGTTTCTACAAATACATAAAACAAAAGAGTGGCTAAGGTAAATATTGGTCCTTTAGAGGATGAGAAGGGAGATTTAATAATGGGAGATGAGGAAATGGCTGAGGAACTGAACAGGTTTTTTGGGTCGGTCTTCAGTGGAAGACACAAATAACATGCCAGTGACTGATGGAAATGAGGCTATGACAGGTGAGGACCTGGAGAGGATTGATATCACCAAGGAGGTAGTGATGGGCAAGCTAATGGGGCTAAAGGTAGACAAGTCTCCTTGGCCCTGATGGAATGCATCCCAGAGTGCTAAAAGAGATGGCTAGGGAAATTGCAAATGCAATAGTAATAATTTACCAAAATTCACTAGACTCTGGGGTGGTCCCGGCGGATTGGAAATGAGCAAACGTGACACCACTGTTTAAAAAAGGAGGTAGGCAGAAAGCGGGTAATTATAGGCCAGTGAGCTTAACTTCGGTAGTAGGGAAGATGCTGGAATCTATCATCAAAGAAGAAATAGCGAGGCATCTGGATGGAAATTGTCCCATTGGACAGACGCAGCATGGGTTCATAAAGGGCAGGTCGTGCCTAACTAATTTCGTGGAATTTTTTGAGGACATGAACAGTGCGGTAGATAACGGGGAGCCAATGGATGTGGTATATCTGGGTTTCCAGAAAGCCTTTGACAAGGTGCCACACAAAAGGTTGTTGCATAAGATAAAGATGCATGGCATTCAGGGGAAAGTAGTAGCATGGATAGAGGTTTGATTAATTAATAGAAAGCAAAGAGTGGGGATTAATGGGTGTTTCTCTGGTTGGCAATCAGTAGCTAGTGGTGTCCCTCAGGGATCAGTGTTGGGCCCACAACTGTTCACAATTTACATAGATGATTTGGAGTTGGGGACCAAGGGCAATGTGTCCAAGTTTGCAGACGACACTCAGATAAGTGGTAAAGCAAAAAGTGCAGAGGATACTGGAAGTCTGCAGAGGGATTTGGATGGCTAAGTGAATGGGCTAGGGTCTGGCAGATGGAATACAATGTTGACAAATGTGAGGTTATCCATTTTGGTAGGAATAACAGCAAAAGGGATTATTATTTAAATGATAAAATATTAAAACATGCTGCTGTGCAGAGAGACCTGGGTGTGCTAGTGCATGAGTCGCAGAAAGTTGGTTTTCAGGTGCAACAGGTGATTAAGAAGGCAAATGGAATTTTGTCCTTCATTGCTAGAGGGATGGAGTTTAAGACTAGGGAGGTTATGCTGCAATTGTATAAGGTGTTAGTGAGGCCACACCTGGAGTATTGTGTTCAGTTTTGGTCTCCTTACTTGAGAAAGGACGTACTGGCGCTGGAGGGTATGCAGAGGAGATTCACTAGGTTAATCCCAGAGCTGAAGGGGTTGGATTACGAGGAGGGGTTGAGTAGACTGGGACTGTACTTGTTGGAATTTAGAAGGATGAGGGGGGGATCTTATAGAAACATATAAAATTAAGGGAATAGATACGATAGATGCGGGCAGGTTGTTTCCACTGGCGGGTGAAAGCAGAACTCAGGGGCATAGCCTCAAAATAAGGGGAAGTAGATTTAGGACTGAGTTTAGGAGGAACTTCTTCACCCAAAGGGTTGTGAATCTATGGAATTCCTTGCCCAGTGAAGCAGTAGAGGCTCCTTCATTAAATATTTTTAAGATAAAGATAGATAGTTTTTTGAAGAATAAAGGGATTAAGGGTTATGGTGTTCGGGCCGGAAAGTGGAGCTGAGTCCACAAAAGATCAGCCATAACCTCATTGAATGTTGGAGAAGGCTCGAGGGGCCAGATGGCCTACTCCTGCTCCTAGTTCTTATGTTCTTATGAATCTCCGGCTTCATTTTTGTGCCGGGTCCGGCTTCGCCACTTCGCCCTCCGACGTGGGGAGGGGGGGGGGGTTTATAACGGCTAGGCGCCCGTCTTTTCCATTGTGAGCGCCTGAGGGGCGGTTCGCCCCTTTCCTCCGGCGGCAGGGGTGCAGCTGCGGCATCATCCATGGTGTCCATATCTGAGTCCGATGTCCTCACCAGTGGTGTCGGAGGGGCGTGAATAGTTTGTCGGGGAAGACTCACCACAGTCCTTGGTATGCTCTTCTCTCCTTACAGATGCTGCCAGACTTGGATGAGATTTTCCAGCTTTTTCTCTTTAGTTTCAGATTCCAGCATCCACAGTAATTTGCTTGTACCCCAGATAGGTTACTTGAGGTGCTAGGACAACACATTTATCTCTCTTTAGGCGCACGTCTGCTGCTGAAAACCTCCCAAGGAGTTCCTCCAGGTTTTGCAGGTGTTCTTCCTTTGTTTTTTCTATAATGAGGATGTCGTCTAGGTAAATGGCAACTTGTGGCAATATATTCTCCATTGTGAGGTAATGCATTTTGGAAGGTCTAATGCAGGTCGGGAATATACAGTGAATGGTAGAACCCTCAAGAGTATTGACAGTCAGAGAGATCTAGGTGTACAGGTCCACAGGTCACTGAAAGGGGCAACACAGGTGGAGAAGGTAGTCAAGAAGGCATACGGCATGTTTGCCTTCATTGGCTGGGGCATTGACTATAACAATTGGCAAGTCATGTTGCAGCTGTATAGAACTTTAGTTCGGCCACACTTGGAGTATAGTGTTCAATTCTGGTCGCCACACTACCAGAAGAATGTGCATGCTTTAGAGTGGGTGCAGAAGAGATTTACCAGGATGTTGCCTGGTATGGAGGGTATTAGCTATGAGGAGCGGTTGAATAAACTCGGTTTATTTTCACTGGAACGAAGGAGGTTGAGGGGCGACCTGATAGACGTCTACAAAATTATGAGGGGCATAGACAGAGTGGATAGTCAGAGGCTTTTTCCCACGGTAGAAGGGTCAATTACTAGGAGGCATAGGTTTAAGGTGCGAGGGGCAAGATTTAGAGGAGATGTACGAGGCAAGTTTTTCACGCAGAGGGTAGTGGGTGCCTGGAACTCACTACCGGAGGAGGTAGTGGAAGCAGGGACGATAGGGACATTTAAGGGGCATCTTGACAAATATATGAATAGGATGGGAATAGAAGGATACGGACCCAGGAAGTGTAGAAGATTGTAGTTTAGTCGGGCAGTATGGTCGGCACGGGCTTGGAGGGCCGAAGGGCCTGTTCCTGTGCTGTACATTTCTTTGTTCTTTGTTCTTTGTTCTATTGGGTTGGCTTAGTGAACTCAACGACAGTGAGGGGTGAGCGTATAGCTGTTTGCTTTTCAGGTGTTATATTCAAGCTTTTCAGGTGTTGTGTTATAGTCATTGGCTCTTTCAGAGGCTCAGATGTTTTTGAGGTTGGAGAAGGTCACGTGAAGTATCTTACAAATGGTGACTAAAACAAGGCTTTTAGAATTTCAAAAACATTACAGTTAACATTGCCTGACAGAGTACGGAAAGGAGAAGTAATTGCGGTGGTAGCTGAGCATTTAAAATTGCCTGAGATACAGTCAGAATTATTGGAAGTGGCAAGAATTCAATTACAGATGAAGCAGCTTGAACATGAAAAAGAATGAAAGCAGCTTGAATTCAAAATGAAGGAAAAGGAAAGAATAGCCCTAACAGAACTAACAGCAAGAGAAAGAGAGAAAAGGGAAAAGAAAAGGAGAGAGAGGAAAGGGGAAAAGGAAATGACTGAGTGGAAAGGGAAAAAGAGAGAGACTTTGAACTTCGGAAACTGGCCATGAGCGTCAGTTAAAATGGTCGGAGGTAAAAAGAAAAGAGGATAGTGATGAGGATAGTGAGAAAGAGCAAGAGCTTCGTAGTTGCAGGCTAGGTGGGGATCTATTTAAATATGTCCAAGCATTGCCAAGATTGGCTAAATTGGCTAATTGGCTAAATTCTTCACGAGATCTACCTACCAACTTTGTTTGAATCAGTAATACCCACATGTCCTGTGGCCATTTAATTTGTTCAGCCACCATCTCAAATTAAATTAAAAAGGCTTCTACATCCTTCTCATCAGAGACGGTGGCTGAACAAATTAAATGGCCACAGGACATGTGGGTATTACTGATTCAAACAAAGTTGGTAGGTAGATCTCGTGAAGAATTTATCCAATTAAGGGGCAATTTAGCATGCTCAATCCACCTATCCTACACATCCTTGGGCGTGGGGGTGAAACAGACACAGGAAGAATGTGAAAACTCCATACGGACAGTGACCCAGGGCCACGATTCAAACCCGAGTCCTCAACGCCGTAGGCAGCAGTGCTAACCACTGTGCCATCGTGCTGCCCCTGCCACCATGCTGCCCCCGAGGAGGATATTTTTCTGTTGTAACTCTGCCAGTTTTCCTGCACTAAAAATATCTCTTAATTTAGCACAGGGCTAAATCGCTGGCTTTGAAAGCAGGCCAGCAGCACGGTTCAATTCCCGTAACAGCCTCCCCGAACAGGCGCCGGAATGTGGTGACTAGGGGCTTTTCACATTTGAAGCCTACTTGTGACAATAAGCGATTTTCATTCATTTCATTTCATGAAGCGGTGATAGATAAGATGGTGCCAGATCTCTTTAAAGAATTTACTTGTGAGGGTAGAGTTTATTCATGTGTACCAGGAGGAGTAGGTAATGAAGTCAAAATTTGAAGCGATATGGGAGCAAGCCTAGAGATGAGGAGCTATGTAATTTGGGAGGAATATTGCCAGAAAAGGTGGTAATATGTGGAATTCAGGGTGAGAAGAGTTCATTATATAAGGTAAGGTTGGAAAGTCCAGTGAAATGTGGTGAATTGGTAGTCGGAGTAATAGAGAAATTATCTTGTACAGGATTACAGTTTATCTTGGGTAATGATATAGATGGATCACAGGTGGGAGTGATGCCTACTGTGGTTGATACACCAGTGGAAAATCAAACAACTGAATTGTTGAAGCACGAATATCCTGGGATTTTTCCAGATTGTGTAGTAACAAGGTCACAAAGTCACAGGTTAAGACAAGAGGAGAAATCAAAGAGTGAAGATAAAGTTGAAGTTCAATTATCAGAAACGATTTTTGATCAGATGGTTGGAAAAGAACAGGTGGAGGATGAGGTGGATATTTTAAAAAAAAAAAATTTAGAGTACCCAATTTTTTTTTCCAATTAAGGGGCAATTTAGCATGCTCAATCCACCTATCCTACACATCCTTGGGTGTGGGGGTGAAACCCATGCAAACACAGGAAGAATGTGAAAACTCCATACGGATAGTGACCCAGGGCCACGATTCAAACCCGGGTCCTCAACGCCGTAGGCAGCAGTGCTAACCACTGTGCCATCATGCTGCCCCTGCCACCATGCTGCCCCCCGAGGAGGATATTTTTAGTTCAGGAAAGCTGGCAGAGTTACAACAGAAAGATAGAAATAAAACAAATGTATCGGAAAGCATACACAGAAGAGGAATCGGAGTGTATACCAGAAGGTTATTACCTTAAAAATGATATCTTAATGAGAAAATATAGACTTTTACAAATGCAGGCGGAGGAAAAGTGGGCAGAAGTTCATCAAGCGGTATTGCCGGTAGGGTATAGAAAGCAGGTGTTGTGAGTTGAACATGAGGTACCAGTGGGAGGTCATTTGGGAGTAATGAAAACTCAAACTAAAATACAAAAACATTTTTATTGGCCTGGACTACATAAAGATGTAGTTAAAGTTTGTCGATCATGTCACACATGTCAAGTGAAGAAAGAAGAATACAGCACAAGAACAGGCCCTTCGGCCCCTCCAAGCCTGCGCCGACCATGGTACTTGCCGAAACTAAAATTGTATGCAGTTACGGAGTCCGTTTCTTCCCTCTTCCACCCTATTCATGGGTTAGTCTAGATGCCCCTTAAATGCCGCTATCGTACCTGGTCCCACCACTTCCCCAGGCAGCCCGTTCCATATATTTACCATCCTCTGTGTAAAAAACGTGCCTCGCACATCGCTTCTAAACTTTTCCCCACGCACTTTAAATCTATGTCCCCGAGTACTTGACTCTCCTACCCTAGGAAAGAGCATCTGACTATCCACACTGTCCATGGCACTCATAATCTTGTAGACCTCTAGCTGTTCGCCTCTCAACCTCTTTCGTTCCAGTGAGAACAGACCATGTTTATCTAATCTCTCCTCATAGCTAATTCCCTCCACATCAGCCAACATGCCAGTAAACCGCTTATGTACCCTCTTCAAAGCATCCATTTCCTTTTGGCAGTGTCGCAACCAGAATTGTACAAATGAGGCCTAACTAAGGTCCAACATGACTGGCTGCAACATGACTTGTCAATTTTTATATTCAATGCCCCGACCAATGAAGGCCAGCATGCCTGCTTGACCACCTCATCCACATGCGTTGCCACTTTCAGTGATTGTTAGACATGCATGCCGAGATCTCTTTGCCTGTCAGTACTCACAAGAGCTCTACCATTTACTGTGTAATTCCTACATGCATTGAACCTTCCAAAGTGTATTACCTCACACTTCCGGATTAGAACATAGAACATAGACCAGTACAGGTCCTTCAGCCCATGATGTTGTGCCGACTATTTATCCTAATCTAAGATCAATCTAACCTACACCCCTTCAATTTACTGCTGTCCATGTGCCTGTCCAAGAGTCGCTTAAATGTCACTAGAACAAAGAACAAAGAACAAAGAAATGTACAGCACAGGAACAGGCCCTTCGGCCCTCCAAGCCCGTGCCGACCATGCTGCCCAAACTAAACTACAATCTTCTACACTTCCCGGGTCCGTATCCCTCTATTCCCATCCTATTCATGTATTTGTCAAGATGCCCCTTAAATGTCACTATCGTCCCTGCTTCCACCACCTCCTCCGGTAGCGAGTTCCAGGCACCCACTACCCTCTGCGTAAAAAACTTGCCTCATACATCTACTCGAAACCTTGCCCCTCTCACCTTAAACCTATGCCCCCTAGTAATTGACCCCTCTACCCCGGGGAAAAGCCTCTGACTATCCACTCTGTCTGTGCCCCTCATAATTTTGTAGAACTCTACCAGGTCGCCCCTCAACCTCCTTCGTTCCAGTGAGAACAAACCAAGTTTATTCAACCGCTGCTCATAGCTAATGCCCTCCATACCAGGCAACATTCTGGTAAATCTCTTCTGCACCCTCTCTAAAGCCTCCACATCCTTCTAGTAGTGTGGCGACCAGAATTGAACACTATATTCCAAGTGTGGCCTAACTAAGGTTCTATACAGCTGCAACATGACTTGCCAATTCTTATACTCAATGCCCCGGCCAATGAAGGCAAGCATGCCGTATGCCTTCTTGACTACCTTCTCCACCTGTGTTGCCCCTTTCAGTGACCTGTGGACCTGTACTCCTAGATCTCTTTGACTTTCAATACTCTTGAGGGTTCTACCATTCACTGTATATTCCCTACCTGCATTAGACCTTCCAAAATGCATTACCTCACATTTGTCCGGATTAAACTCCATCTGCCACCTCTCCGCCCAAGTCTCCAAACAATCTAAATCCTGCTGTATCCTCTGACAGTCCTCATCGCTATCCACAATTCCACCAACCTTTGTGTCGTCTGCAAACTTACTAATCAGACCAGTTACATTTTCCTCCAAATCATTTATATATACTACAAACAGCAAAGGTCCCAGCACTGATCCCTGTGGAACACCACTGGTCACAGCCCTCCAATTAGAAAAGCATCCTTCCATTGCTACTCTCTGCCTTCTATGACCTAGCCAGTTCTGTATCCACCTTGCCAGCTCACCCCTGATCCCGTGTGGCTTCACCTTTTGTACTAGTCTACCATGAGGGACCTTGTCAAAGGCCTTACTGAAGTCCATATAGACAACATCCACTGCCCTACCTGCATCAATCATCTTTGTGACCTCCTCCAAAAATTCTATCAAGTTAGTGAGACACAACTTCCCCTTCACAAAACCATGCTGCCTCTCACTAATACATCCATTTGCTTCCAAATGGGAGTAGATCCTCTCTCGAAGAATTCTCTCCAGTAATTTCCCTACCACTGAAGTAAGGCTCACCGGCCTGTAGTTCCCTGGATTATCCTTGCTACACTTCTGAAACAGAGGAACAACATTGGCTATTCTCCAGTCCTCCGGAACATCACCTGAAGACAGTGAGGATCCAAAGATTTCTGTCAAGGCCTCAGCAATTTCCTCTCCAGCCTCCTTCAGTATTCTGGGGTAGATCCCATCAGGCCCTGGGGACTTATCTACCTTGATATTTTTTAAGACACCCAACACCTCGTCTTTTTGAATCTCAATGTGACCCAGGCTATCTACACACCCTTCTCCAGACTCAACATCTACCAATTTCTTCTCTTTGGTGAATACTGATGCAAAGTATTCATTTAGTACCTCGCCCATTTCCTCTGGCTCCACACATAGATTCCCTTGCCTATCCTTCAGTGGGCCAAACCTTTCCCTGGCTACCCTCTTGCTTTTTATGTAAGTGTAGAAAGCCTTGGGATATTCCTTAACCCTATTTTCGAATGACTTTTCGTGACCCCGTCTAGCCCTCCTGACTCCTTGCTTAAGTTCCTTCCTACTTTCCTTATATTCCACACAGGCTTCGTCTGTTCCCAGCCTTTGAGCCCTGACAAATGCCTCCTTTTTCTTTTTGACGAGGCCTACAATATCTCTCGTTATCCAAGGTTCCCGAAAATTGCCGTATTTATCCTTCTTCCTCATAGGAACATGCCGGTCCTGAATTCCTTTCAACTGACACTTGAAAGCCTCCCACATGTCAGATGTTGATTTGCCCTCAAACATCCGCCCCCAATCTATGTTCCTCAGTTCCCGCCTAATATTGTTATAATTAGCCTTCCCCCAATTTAGCACATTCATCCTAGGACCACTCTTATCCTTGTCCACCAGCACTTTAAAACTTACTGAATAGTGGTCACTGTTCCCGAAATGCTCCCTACTGAAACATCTACCACCTGGCCGGGCTCATTCCCCAATACCAGGTCCAGTACCGCCCCTTCCCTAGTTGGACTGTCCACATATTATTTTAAGAAGCCCTCCTGGATGCTCCTTACAAACTCCGCCCCGTCTAAGCCCCTGGCACTAAGTGAGTCCCAGTCAATATTGGGGAAGTTGAAGTCTCCCATCACCATAACCCTGTTGTTTTTACTCTTTTCCAAAATCTGTCTACCTATCTGCTCCTCTATCTGCTGGCTGTTGGGAGGCCTGTAGTAAACCCCCCAAACATTGTGACTGCACCCTTCTTATTCCTGATCTCCACCCATATAGCCTCACTGCCCTCTGAGGTGTCCTCCCGCAGTACAGCTGTGATATTCTCCCTGACCAGTAGCGCACCTCCGCCACCCCTTTTACCCCTCTATCCCACCTGAAACATCTAAATCCTGGAACATTTAGCTGCCAATCCTGCCCTTCCCTCAACCAGGTCTCTGTAATGGCAACAACATCATAGTTCCAAGTACTAATCCAAGCTCTAAGTTCATCTGCCTTACCCGTAATACTTCTTGCATTAAAACATATGCACTTCAGGCCACCAGACCCGCTGTGTTCAGCAACTTCTCCCTGTCTTCTCTGCCTCAGAGCCCCACTGTCCCTATTCCCTAGTTCTCCCTCAATGCTCTCACCTTCTGACCTATTGCTCCTGTGCCCACCCCCCTGCCATACTAGTTTAAACCCTCCCGTGTGACACTAGCAAACCTCGCGGCCAGGATATTTATGCCTCTGCAGTTTAGATGCTACCCGTCCTTCTTATATAGGTCACACCTGCCCCGGAAGAGCTCCCAGTGGTCCAGATAACGGAAACCCTCCCTCCTACACCAGCTGTTTACACCATCCAATTGCTGCCCCAACCGAGCCATGCGGTCTGTGAGGAGCTCCAGTTGGGTGCACTTTCTGCAGATGAAGACAGTCCGGGATGCTGGAAGCCTCCCGGACCTGCCACATCTCACAGTCAGAGCACTGCCCCCTCTAACTGACATTGCGTCAATTAATTAAAATTAAAAGTTTAAAAATTAAAAAAAAGAATATTTTAAATTAAAAAAAAAGTTACTGTTAACTATCTGTTTCCTAGCACTAGATTTCTAATAAAAATGCGAAAGCTAAATATAGTACACTCCGATCTCTGGCTTAGATACCCCTCTAAATTATAATTAAGTAATTATGTTTTATTAGTTACCAATGCTTAAGTTTTTAATTTAGTGTAGATTCCCAACCAGCCACTCAGGTCACAGCTTTTCTGTGATGTCACTTCAGTTTCCCCCCAACACACACAATTTGAAAAAGGTATAAAAGTAAAAATGAGTAAAAATCACTTACTTACCTTCTTACCTTCTGAGTGTCTTAGATGCTCTCAGGTTCTCTCCCTGACAGAGACAGCTCCTCCTCCTCCGAACGGCTCCCGAAACTAGGCCGCGATTTTAAAAAATCTCCGCTCTGACTCGCAGCTACTGCGCTTTTTTAAATCTCCCGCGCTGTTTTCAGTATCCCGGCTCACTCACCTCTCGCGCTGTTTTCAATGTCCCGGCTCACTCAGCTCACGCGCTGTTTTCAATGTCCCGGCTCACTCAGCTCCCGCGCTGTTTTCAATGTCCCGGCTCACTCACCTCTCGCGCTGTTTTCCATGTCCCGGCTCACTCACCACTCGCGCTGTTTTCAATGTCCCGGCTCACTCACCTCTCGCGCTGTTTTCCATGTCCCGGCTCACTCACCTCTCGCGCTGTTTTCACTGTCCCGGCTCACTCACCTCCCGCGCTGTTTTCACTGTCCCGGCTCACTCACCTCTCCCGCTGTTTTCAATGTCTCGGCTCACTCACCTCTCGCGCTGTTTTCAATGTTCCGGCTCACTCACCTCTCGCGCTGTTTTCAATGTCCCGGCTCACTCAGCTCCCGCGCTGTTTTCAATTTCCTGGCTCACTCAGCTCCCGCGCTGTTTTCAATTTCCCGGCTCACTCAGCTCCCGCGCTGTTTTCAATTTCCCGGCTCACTCACCTCTCGCGCTGTTTTCAATGTCCCGGCTCACTCACCTCTCGTGCGGTTTTCAATGTCCCGGCTCACTCACCTCCCGCGCTGTTTTCACTGTCCCGGCTCACTCACCTCTCCCGCTGTTTTCAATGTCCCGGCTCACTCACTTCTCGCGCTGTTTTTAATGTCCCGGCTCACTCACCTCTCGCGCTGTTTTCAATGTCCCGGCTCACTCAGCTCCCGCGCTGTTTTCAATTTCCTGGCTCACTCAGCTCCCGCGCTGTTTTCAATTTCCCGGCTCACTCAGCTCCCGCGCTGTTTTCAATTTCCCGGCTCACTCACCTCTTGCGCTGTTTTCAATGTCCCGGCTCACTCACCTCTCGCGCGGTTTTCAATGTCCTGGCTCACTCAGCTCCCGCGCTGTTTTCAATGTCCCGGCTCACTCACCTCTCGCGCTGTTTTCAATGTCCCGGCTCACTCACCTCTCGCGCTGTTTTCAATGTCCCGGCTCACTCACCTCCCGCGCTGTTTTCAATGTCCTGGCTCACTCACCTCCCGTGCTGTTTTCAATGTCCCGGCTCACTCAGCTCCCGCGCTGTTTTCAATGTCCCGGCTCACTCACCTCTCGCGCTGTTTTCACTGTCCCGGCTCACTCAGCTCCCGCGCTGTTTTCACTGTCCCGGCTCACTCAGCTCCCGCGCTGTTTTCAATGTCCCGGCTCACTCACCTCCTGTGCTGTTTTCAATGTCCCGGCTCACTCATCTCTCGCACTGTTTTCACTGTCCCGGCTCACTTACCTCCCTCGCTGTTTTCAATGTCCTAATGACTCTGACTCCATCACCTCCACTGGCATTGCATTCCATGCACCCATCACCCTCTATGTCAAGAACCTCCCTCTGACAACTTCCCTATACCTTCCTCCAATCACCTTAAAATTAAACGCCATCTGCTATTTCTCCACCCAAGATTCCAGCCAGTTTTATCCTGCTGTATCCTTTGACAATCCACTTCACTATCCGCAACTCCAGCAATTTTTGTGCTGTTTGCGAACTTACTAATCAGACCAGCTGCATTTTCTTCCAAATCATTTTTTTACACCACGAACAACAAAAGCCCCAGAACTGATCCCTGTGGAACGCCGCTAATCACAGCCTTCCATTCAGAAAAGCACCCTTCTACTGCTACCCTCTGTCTCCTGTGCCCAAGCCAGTATTGTATCCAACCTGCCAGCTCTCCATTGATCCCATGTGACTTCACCTTTTGTACCAGTTCACCACTAAGGTACCTTGTAAAAGCCTTTACTGAAGTCCATGTATACAATATCTCCTGCCTTTCCCGCATCTATCATATTTGTCACTTCCTCGAAACATTTGATCAAATAAGTGAGGCACGACCTCCCCTTCACAAAATAATGCTGTCCATCACTAATAAGTCCATTTGTTTCCAAATGTGAGTAAATCCTATATCTAAGAATGTTTTCCAATAATTTCCCTACCACTGACGTAAGGCTCACCGGCTTATAATTTACTAGATTATCCCTGCTGCCCTTCTAAATAATGGAACAACATTGGCTACTCTCCAATCCTCTGGAACTTCTTCTGTAGCCAATGAGGATACAAAGATTACTGTCAAGGCCCCAGCAATTTCCTCCCTTGCTTCCCTCAGTATTCTGGGGTAGATCCATCAGGCCCTGGGGACATCTACTGTAATGCTTTTTAAGATGCCCAACACCTCCTCTTTATTCACATCAACATGACTCAGAATATCTACACACTCTACCCTATACTCTTCATCCACCAAGTACTTATTTTTGGGGAATACTGAGGCAGAGTATTCATTTAGTATCTCACCCATTTCCTTTGGTTCTATACATGGATTCCCTCCAATATCCTTGAATGGACCAACTCTTTCTCTGACTATCCTCTTGCACTTTACATGTGTATAAAATGGCTTAGGATTATGCTTAATCCTGCTTGCCAACAACATTTCATGATCCCTTTTAGCCTTCCTAACTCCTACCTTAAGTTCCTTCCTACTTGGTTTACATTCTTCAAGGGCTTCATCTGTCCTTAGCCTTTTAGACCTTATGAATGCTTCCTTTTTCATTTTGTCAAGATTTATAATATCCCTCGTTATCCAGGATTCCCGATACTTAGCACCCTTATCTTTCATCCTCACAGGTAAATGCTAACCCTGAATTCTAATCAACTGACATTTGAAAGCCTCCCTCAAACAGCCTCGCCCATTCAATACTCTCCAGATCCTGCCCAATGCTGTTGTACTTAGCCTCCCCCCAGTCTAACACCTTCACCTGAGGACCACTCTTGTCCTTTCTCATAAGCAGTTTAAAACGTACAGAATTATGATCACTGGTTCAGAAATGATCTCCTACTGAAACTTTGACCATCTGGCCGGGCTCATTTCCCAGCACCAGGTCTAATATGGCCCTTCCTGAGTTCTGCTAGTTACATATTGTTTCAAGAAACTCTCCTGGACACTCATTCCAAATTCTGTTCCATTCATGCCTCTAGCAGTAAGCGTGTCCCAGTCAATATGGGGAAAGTTATCTCAATCTGGCTGTTAGGAGGTCTGCAGTAAACCCCCAACATTGTGACAGCACCCTTCCTATTCCTGTGCTCTACCCATATTGCCTCGCTGCCTGAACCCTCCAATGTGTCCTCCCTCAGCACAGCTGTGATAATCTCCTAAACCAATAATGTAACCCCTGCACCCCTTTTGCATTCCCCTTTATCTTGCTTGAAGCATCTAAATCCTGGAATGTTTAGTTGCCAATCCTGTCCCTCTTTCAACCAAGTTTCTGGAATAGCAACAATATCGTAATTCCACACACTAATCCAAGCTATGTTGACCAACCACTCCTTGCCTGTTCTTCCTCTTTATCTTACTGGCCTTAGTCTGTAGTCTCCCTCGGTTATTTCTCCCACTGACCTACAGCTCTGGTTCCCATCCCCCTGTCATTCTAGGCAGTTAAATCTGTTTCTCTGCCTTCCACTTTTCTCCTGACTAGCTTTTGTTTCTGTCCCCTCTTTACTACCCTCTGACTTCCTGCATTGGTTCTCATCCCCGTGCCGCATTAGTTTAAACCCTCCCCAATAGCGCTAGCAAACAACCCCCAGAAGACATTGGTTCCAGTCCTGACCAGGTGTAGACCGTCCAATTTGTAATGGTCCCACCTCTCCCAGAACCGGTTCCAATGTCCCAAAAATCGGAATCCCTCCATTTCTCAAGCCACACATTCATCCTGTCTACCCTGTCAGCCCTACTCTGACTAGCACGTGGCACTGGTAGCAATCTCGAGATTCTACATTTGAAGTCCTACTTTTTAGTTTATCTCTTAACTCCCTAAATTCAGAATATAGGACCTCACCCTGTTTTTTACCAATATTGTTGGTGCCTATATGCACCAAAGCAGCTGACTGTTCACCCCCCCCCTTTAGAATGCCCTGCAGCCGGTCTGACACATCCAGGACCATTGCACCCAGGAGGCAACATACCTTCCTGGAGTCTCGCTTGTGTCCGCAGAAACGCTGTCTACTTCCCTTACAATCGGGAACATAAAGACTGACACTAAGAGTTTCTATAGATTTGTGAAGAGAAAGAGATTGGTAAAGACAAATGTAGGCCCCCTACAGACAGAAACAGGGGAATGCATAATAAGGGACAAAGAAATGGCTGAGCAATTGAATACATACTTTGGTTCTGTCTCCACAAAAGAGGACACAAATCAGATGCAAGAAATGTTGGAGAATGAAAGGTTTAGTGAGAGGGAAGAACGGAGGGAGATAAATATTCATAGAGAAATGGTGCTGGGAAAATTGATGGGATTCAAGGGGGATAAATTTCCAGGGCCTGATAATCTGCATCCCAGAGTGTTTAAGGAGGTGGCTCTGGAAATTGTGGATGCATTGGTGGTCATCTTCCGGGATTCTATAGATTCTGGAACGGTCCCTGCAGATTGGAGGTAGATAATGTCATTCCAATATTCAAAAAGGGTGGTAGAGAGAAAAAAGGGAATTATAGACCAGTAAGCCTAACATCGGTAGTGGGAAAAATTCTTGAATCCATTATCAAGGACTTTATAGCGGAACATTTAGAAAGCAGTGGCAGGATCAGTCAGAGTCAGCATGGATTTATGAAGTGGAAATCATGCTTGACAAATCTGTTGGAATTCTTTGATGATGTAACCAGTACAGTTGACAAGGGGGAGCCAGTTGATGTGGTATATTTGGACTTTCAGAAGGCGGTTGACAAAGTCCCGCATAAGAGATTATTGTGCAAGATTAAAGCGCATGGGATTGGGGGAAGTGTATTGAGGTGGATAGAAAACTGGTTGGCAGAGAGGAACTAAAGTGTAGGAATTAATGGGTCCTTTTCAAATTGGCAGGCAGTAACTAGTGGGGTACCACAGGGATCGGTGCTGGGACCCCAGCTATTCATAATCTATATTAATTATTTGCTTGAGGGAACAAAATGTATCATCTCAAAGTTTGCAGATGATACCAAGTTGGGTGGGAGGGTGAACTGTGATGAGGATGCAGGGATCCTACAGCAAGATCTGTACAGGTCGGGCGAGTGGGAAAATCAATGGAAAATGCAGTATAATTTGGATAGCATGAAGGTATTCACTTTGGAAGCAAAAACAGGAAGGCAGATTACTACTTGAATGGTTGTAAATTGGGAGAGGGGAGTGTGCAGCGGGACCTGGGTGTCCTTGTGCACCAGTCACTGAAGGTATGTATGCAGGTGCAGCAGGTGGTAAAGAAGGCTAATGGTGTGTTGGCCTTCATTGCGAGAGGTTTTGAGTACAGAAGCAGGGATGTGCTGCTGCAATTATACAGGGCCACACCTAGAATATTGTGTGCAGTTTTGGTCTCCTTTTCTGAAGAAGGATGTGCTTGCTGTCGGGCGAGTACAGCGAAGGTTTACCAGACTGATTCCAGGGATGGCGGGACTGTCATATGAGGAGAGATTGACTAGGTTAGGATTGTTTTCGCTGGAGTTCAGAAGAATGACGGGGGATCTCATAGAGACTGATACAATTCTAAATGGACTAGATGCAGGGAAGATGTTCCCAATGGTGGTTGTGTCCAGAACCAGGGGTCACAGTCTGAGGATTCAGGGTAAACCATTTTGGACAGAGATGAGGAAATATTTATTCACCTAAAGAGTGGTGAGCCTGTGGAAGTAGTTGATGCTAAAACATTGAATATGTTCAAGAGGCAGCGAGATATAGCACTTGGGGCAAATGGAATCAAAGGCTTTGGGGAGAAAGCAGGATCAGCCTATTGAGTTGGATGATCAGCCATGATCGTGATGAATGGTGGAGCAGGCTCGAAGGGCCAAAAGGCCTCCTCCTGCTCTTATCTCCAATGTATCTATGAATCCCCTATCTCTATAGCTCTACCATTCTTTTTCCTGCCCTCCTGCGCTGCAGCGCCAGCCACGGTGCCATGAACCTGGCTACAGTTGCCTTCCCATGGCGAGCCATCTCCCCCAACAGTATACAAAGTGGTATATCTGTTTTGGAGGGAGATGACCGCAGGAGACCCCTGCACTGCCTTCCTACTCTTCCTCTGTCTGGTGATAACCCATTTGCTATCTCCCTCAGTACGCTTTATCTGTGGTGTGACCAATCATTTAATGTGCTGTTCACGACTTCCTCAGCATCGTGGATGCTCCAAAGTGAGTCGATCCGCAGCTCCAGAGCCGTCAAGCGGTCTAACAGGAGTTGCACCTGGATACACTTGTTGCACGTGAAGGTGCCAGAGACAGTGGGCACGTCCCTGAACTCTCATATCGCACAAGAGGAGCATGACACGGGTCTGGAATCTCCTGCCATGTCTAAACCCTTAAGTTAACTGACAAAACAACTACAATGCCAAGAGAAAAAGATAAAAATGAAAGGAAAAACTACTTACCAGTCATGAGCCAATCACTTACCTGTTGGCTTGCTACCCTCCAGTAAGTGTGAGAAGAAAAAAAATCACAAAACAAAACTCTTACCTTACAAAATGTAGGTCAGAATCTACTCCGGTGAGCCTAGGAATGAACGGGTTCAGGGCACGATTCACCTGATTTCTAGAGAACCACTCACCTTCTCTGACTGGAGTCCGGATTTCTCCTGTTCAGCTCTGCTCTCAATATGAAGGGCTTACCTGTTAGTCACCAATTAGCGATCTCCCTTGTAGTCACCTGCAGCAGGGCATGGACACTCACTAGAAATTTGAGTGTGACAAATCAAGGGATAAAAAGCACCTCCTCCGACGCAGCCTCAAATTCCTACCTAGCTTCAAATTCCCAGCTCCCAAACTCACTCTTTGATGTGTCTGCATCTGGCTGTGTCTTCTGTGCTGTGCTGGAAAAGCTTGGTAGGGGTGTGGCAAATTCTGGAGCACAAGTCTTCAGTCCTATTGCAGGTGGTAATGTCCTCTTTTGACTACTGCAAGCTTTGGTTAAATAGTTCTGACTAGCTTTAGTTAGTGCAGGTCAGATATCTTTACGTAAGGTGGGCTTGAATTAAATGATGCAGGGTAGCATTAAATAGCAAATGCTCAGTTTAAGTAGTGTTGAAATAGGGCAAGATTACTTAAATTGGGTAGGCCAACTTTAAATGGGGTATGCTAGCTTTCAATAGTACAGGTCAGATTTAAACTGTAAGGCCAGCTTTAAATTGTACTGGCCAACTTTAATCTGCATAGGCCAGATTTAAACGATATATCATATTTAAACAGTCCAGCTTTAAGAGAACTGGGTAGACAGTTTTACATTCTGTGGTACAGTTTTAAGTGGTGCTTACCCATGTCCTCCAGTTCCATCAATCTAAACTTTAGCTAGCAGTCTATTAATCTGTGAGGGTCTTTATCCAATTGGTGGATAATTCTCTGGTTTCCCTCTGTAACTCATCTCCAATCTATCAAATCTCCATTTAGAAGATCCCCCTCCATGAGAGCCAAATTAATCAGGCTATTACCTATTAAACCAATATCAATCAGAGAGACCATGATCATTGTTTTAGAAATTAAGAATTGAAATGTTCTGTGATATCTAGACTGTGATCCCGGCGAGTTTGATTTACCCACTTTCAGGGTCCATGGATCCTGTTCAATCTTATTGGCTACTAAATTGACATTCACACACAAAACCATTTAAAAATAAATTTATTGACTTAAATAAAGACCATCAAATAAATGTGAAATAAAGTTATAATCTTTTACAATCTGTATTAATAAATATTATTCTTCCTCCTCTGCCTTTCTGTCCAGTGAGGAAGAATCGACGGCCACTTCTTCATAATCCTTCTCGAGTGACGCCATGTCCTCACGTGCATCCTGGAACTCTCCTTCCTCCAGCCCCTCCCCCACATACCAGTGGACAAAGGCCCGCTTGGCGTACATCTTATCGAATTTGAGGTTCAGTCGGGTCCAAGCCAAGGCAATGGCGGTGGTGTTGCTCAGCATACAGAGGGCCCGTTGTACCTTTGCCAGGTCACCCCCTGGCACCACTGTTGGAGGCTGGTAGTTGATGCCAACCTACAGAGGGAAAGGAAAAGATGTTAGAACTTCAAAATCAGATCTGTTGGTTGCCATGGAATTGCATAAACATTAAATTTAGGAACTGTATTGCGCCTGTAAATGTACCAGAAGCCAGCTCTGGTTGTTGGTTGGACTTTCAATCTAGGTGTCAAGCTTAGTTTCTGATGGAAGATTTTGTGAGGCTGCATTCAGGAGATAATTAAATTCTTTATCACATCTTTTCCAATGTGGCTTTGATTCTCATTCTTCTTATTTTAAGGGAACATTCTCGTGGTACATTCCCAGCTACAATCGAAGATTGAAACTGAGAGACTTCAACTGAAAGCCTCAGTGGGAGCTCCTGTTTGAACCAGAATTAGGGAACATTTGTTACTTTCTGTTCCAGAATGAAAATTCAGCTTTTGGCCCGGATGGAAAAGATGTCCTGTGTGCACGTGAGGCGAGATTGGAACAATCCAATGTTTCACAAAAGCCGCATGTGTTGATTACAAAGACCACACTCACCTTGAATCCAGTCGGGCACCAGTCAACAAACGAGATTGAGCGTTTGGTCTTGATGGTGGCGATGGCGGCGTTGACATCCTTTGGCACCACGTCTCCTCGGTACAGCATGCAGCACGCCATGTACTTGCCCTGGCGGGGGTCACACTTCACCATCTGGTTGGCTGGTTCAAAGCAAGAGTTGGTGATCTCCGACACCGAGAGTTGCTCGTGGTAAGCTTTCTCAGCTGATATAAGGGGCGCGTAGGTTAACAATGGAAAGTGAATGCGGGGATAGGGGACCAGGTTGGTTTGAAACTCAGTCAGGTCCACATTGAGGGCACCGTCAAACCGGAGTGAGGCCGTGATGGATGACACTATCTGTGCCATGAGACGGTTGAGGTTTGTGTAAGTTGGTCTCTCGATGTCAAGGTTACGTCGGCAGACATCATAAATGGCCTCATTGTCCACCATGAAGGCGCAGTCAGAGTGCTCGAGGGTGCAGTGGGTGACGAGCACAGCATTATATGGCTCGACCACCGCAGTGGCAATCTGGGGAGCAGGGTAAATGGAAAACTCCAGTTTGGATTTCTTGCCGTAGTCAACGGAGAGTCTCTCCATCAGGAGGGAAGTAAAACCCGAGCCCGTGCCACCCCCAAAACTGTGGAAGATGAGGAAACCCTGGAGTCCGGTGCATTGATCAGCCTGTGGGTAAACAAAGGAGAAAAGATTAAAATGGAGCAAGGAATTACAACCAGTATCAAAGAACAGTCATCAACCGTTGGCAAAGGGCAAGCAAGAGGTGGTGAGATGGATGATTGGAATCTGACGGGAGAGAATATTTACTGTGAGGGGGAGGGAGAGTCAATCTCAGGGTGGAAAAGCAGTGATGTTGAGAGTAAGGTTTAGCCTTGGGTGCCATGTCCCAGCTGCCTATTGTGATCAGGGGAATATTGGAGTGAAATCAACATGAGATAGAGGAGAGACTGAGTGGGATTTGTACACATGGACATGAATAAGATTTCATTTACACCAAGGCATTGGGACAGCATGATGGTGAAATGTGAGAGTGGTAAATGATGATATGGGTATTCTGTGCAGCTGGGAGTTGCCAATGTCCCTGTTACACAACGTACCACTTTCCGTATGCGATCCAAGACCAGATCCACAATTTCCTTTCCGATGGAGCAGTGGCCCCGTGCATAGTTATTCGCCGCATCCTCCTTGCCTGTGATGAGCTGCTCTGGGTGAAAGAGCTGGCGGTAGGTGCCGGTGCGGACCTCATCTGTGGACAGGGAACAGAAATGAAGAAACAGGGACACAGACCTTTCCAGCACATTTGATGCCTACAGACTGTATTTCACTGAGTTTTGAAACAAAACTGGCTGACTGAAGGACCAAAAAACTATCACCTTACCAATCACGGTGGGCTCCAGATCTACAAACACAGCTCGTGGGATGTGTTTCCCCGCTCCTGTCTCACTGAAGAAGGTGTTGAAGGAGTCGTCACCACCTCCGATGGTCTTGTCACTGGGCATCTGCCCATCGGGCTGGATTCCATGCTCCAGACAATACAACTCCCAGCAAGCATTACCAAGCTGCACTCCCGCCTGGCCAAGGTGGATTGAAAGACACTCACGCTAAAGAGAGGAGAAAAAAGATGCAAATATTTTTTCAGCACAATGCTTTATAAAGTCAATATAGCTGGAAGTAGAGAGGTGTGTGCGAGGTGAGATGGTGGCGTACTTTATTGTCACTGGACTAGTAATCCAGAGACCCAGCATAATAATCTGGGGACCTGGGTTCGAATGCCACCATGGCAGGTGATGGAATTTCAACTCAAAACAATAACTGTAATTAAAAGCCCAATGATGACCATGAAAGCATTGTCGATTGTCGTAAAAACCCATCTGGTTCACTAATGTCTTTCAGGGAAGGAAATCTGCCATTCTTACCTGGTCGGGCCTACATTTGACTCCAGACCCACAGCAATATGGTTGCCTCTTAATGCCCTCTTAAATGGCCCAGAAAGTTACAAAAAGACCAAAAAGGAATGAAACTGGATGGGCCACCTGGCATTGAACCAGGCCCCAAAAATGACAACAGCAAACCCAGACCCTGCCTAGCATACACCTCAAGCACTGCAGCAGTTCAAGAAGGCAACTCACCACCTTCTGAAAGGCCACTAGAGTAGGGCAATAAATGCTGGTGATGCCCACATTCTGGAAATGGATAAAATAGAATAAAATGTTAAAAAGAACACAGTACGGATTCCCTGCATTGCAGCGGTCCCTGATTAGCCCCTCCACTTTCTGCAGGGTTTTATTCCTCCCTCAATTAAAGCCTTGTTTCATTGTCGATCACTCCATAACTTCCGCAGATTGTCCTCGTCTCTCCTCTGTGGAAAGAGTCTTCCCCTGTGGATTTATTTTCCTCTTGCATGTCCATTTACTGTGGAGCCTTGTTTTCTCTATGGATGAATGTCTTCCTCCATATTCCCGCTGCCACATTTGGATGTCCGTCATGATGTTGTTTCCTTGTCTTGCGGGTTACCTCTCTCCGACTCAGTTAAGATTTCTATTTACCTCCCATTGCTACTCCTCCTGTGCATTTCCCCTTTCTCCCAGCTGATTTCCCTTTTCAAATGAATTCCCATTCCACTGACGTATCCACCATCTCAGTAACTTCTCACTCTCATATTGTGCATCTTGCCTTTCGTGTGGATTCCTTTGAACAAAGAACAAAGAACAATACAGCACAGGAACAGGCCTTCGGCCCTCCAAGCTGTACAGTAATAATACCAACCTTGGCCAAAATCCTCAGCACTTCCTTGTGCCGCATCCCTCTATACCCATCCTATCCATGTATTTATCAAGATGCCTTTTAACATCGTTAATGTATCTGCTTCCACAACCTCCCCTGGCAACGTGTTCCAGGCACTCACCACATTCTACGTAAAAAAAACCTGCCTCACACATCTCCTCTAAACTTTGCCCCAGGAACCTTAAACTTATGCACCCTGGTTACTGATCCCTCCACCCTGGGAAAGAGTGCTTGCCCACTCTATCCATACCCCTCAAAATCTTGCAGACCTCTATCAGGTCACCCCTCAACCTCCATCTTTCTAATGAAAACAGTCTGAATCTATTCAGCCTCTCCACATAGCTAACACTCTCCAGACCAGGCAACATCCTTGTAAACCTCCTCTGGACCCCCTCCACAGCTTCCACATCCTACTGGTAGTGTGGCAAATTGTGCACAATAAAGCTCCATGAGCTTCTGCTGCAGTCACTCACCATGATCTCCTCCTGCTCCTGAGAATGTGCCGTGTGTTTACGTTGCCGCTATTTATACCGCGCTCCTTGGAGCATTTTAATCAACCGAACCGTGCTCTGATTGGTCCTTGAGAACAAAACATAACAGTTGCTCAGGGAAACCATAATAAAGAAAACTGTATGATGCTCAGCGCTGATTGGTTCTTTGCGCAAATGACGGAACAAACGGTTTGCGACATTCTGTTATTGGAGAAGTTCCCGGCAACAAGGCCATCTTTGCTGAACAAATATCCTTCAATCAAACTGCAATTAATAAAGATCCATTGATCAGAGCCACACAAATCAAATCCACATCCATCACGCCCCAGTCAACCCCACTGATCGATCACAATCCCCACAATTACATTCCTGCATTCAGACACTCCCCACTCCCTTACCCTCAAAATGACAGCCATCAACAATGCTCCATTTCTCAATCACCCACAAAACAGATTCACAACTAACTGACCGACAGCGAAGAAGCACCATAAGACCATAAGACCATAAGACATAGGAGCGGAAGTAAGGCCATTCGGCCCATCGAGTCCACTCCACCATTCAATCATGGCTTATTTCAACTCCATTTACCCGCTCTCTCTCCATAGCCCTTAATTCCTCGAGAAATCAAGAATTTATCAACTTCTGTCTTAAAGACACTCAACGTTCCGGCCTCCACCGCCCTCTGTGGCAATGAATTCCACAGACCCACCACTCTCTGGCTGAAGAAATTTCTCCTCATCTCTGTTCTAAAGTGACTCCCTTTTATTCGAAGGCTGTGCCCCCGGGTCCTAGTCTCCCCTGCTAATGGAAACAACTTCCCTACATCCACCCTATCTAAGCCATTCATTATCTTGTAAGTTTCTATTAGATCTCCCCTCAACCTCCTAAACTCCAATGAATATAGTCCCAGGATCCTCAGACATTCATCATATGTTAGGCCTACCATTCCTGGGATCATCCATGTGAATCTCCGCTGGACCCGCTCCAGTGCCAGTATGTCCTTCCTAAGGTGTGGGGCCCAAAATTGCTCACAGTATTCTAAATGGGGCCTAACTAATGCTTTATAAAGCTTCAGAAGTACATCCCTGCTTTTATATTCCAAGCCTCTTGAGATGAATGACAACATTGCATTTGCTTTCTTAATTACGGACTCAACCTGAAAGTTTACCTTTAGAGAATCCTGGACGAGGACCCCCAAGTCCCTTTGCACTTCAGCATTATGAATTTTGTCACCGTTTAGAAAATAGTCCATGCCTCTATTCTTTTTTCCAAAGTGCAAGACCTCGCACTTGCCCACGTTGAATTTCATCAGCCATTTCGTGGACCACTCTCCTAAACTGTCTAAATCTTTCTGCAGCCTCCCCACCTCTTCCATACTACCTGCCCCTCCACCTATCTTTGTATCATCGGCAAACTTAGCCAGAATGCCCCCAGTCCCGTCATCTAGATCGTTAATATATAAAGAGAACAGCTGTGGCTCCAAAACTGAACCCTGCGGGACACCACTCGTCACCGGTTGCGATTCCGAAAAAGAACCTTTTATCCCAACTCTCTGTCTTCTGCCTGACAGCCAATCATCAATCCATGTTAGTACCTTGCCTCGAATACCATGGGCCCTTATTTTACTCAGCAGTCTCCCGTGAGGCACCTTATCAAAGGCCTTTTGGAAGTCAAGATAGATAACATCCATTGGCTCTCCTTGGTCTCACCTATTTGTTATCTCTTCAAAGAACTCTAACAGGTTTGTCAGGCATGACCTCCCTTAGTAAATCCATGCTGACTTGTCCTAATCCGACCCTGCACTTCCAAGAATTTAGAAATCTCATGCTTAACGATGGACTTTAGAATCTTGCCGACAACCGAGGTTAGGCTAATTGGTCTATAATTTTCCATCTTTTTCCTTGTTCCCTTCTTGAACAGCGGGGTTAGAACAGCGATTTTCCAATCCTCTGGGACTTTCCCTGACTCCAGTGACTTTTGAAAGATCATAACTAACGCCTCCACTATTTCTTCAGCTATCTCCTTCAGAACTCTAGGATGTAGCCCATCTGGGCCTGGAGATTTATCAATTTTTAGACCTCTTAGTTTCTCTAGCACTTTCTCCTTTGTGATGGCTACCATATTTAACTCTGCCCCCTGACTCTCCGGAATTGTTGGGATATTACTCATGTCTTCTACTGTGAAGACTGACGCAAAGTACTTATTCAGTTCCTCAGCTATTTCCATGTCTCCCATCACAAAATTACCAGCGTCATTTTGGAGCGGCCCAATGTCAACTTTTGCCTCCCGTTTGTTTTTAATGTATTTAAAGAAACTTTTACTATCATTCCTAATGTTACTGGCTAGCCTATCTTCATATTTGATCCTCTCTTTCCTTATTTCTCTCTTTGTTATCCTCTGTTTGTTTTTGTAGCCTTCCCAATCTTCTGACTTCCCACTACTCTTTGCCACATTATAGGCTTTCTCTTTTGCTTTGATGCATTCCCTAACTTCCTTTGTCAGCCATGGCTTCCTAATCCCCCCTCTGATAACCTTTCTTTTCTTTGGGATGAACCTCTGTACTGTGTCCTCAATTACTCCCAGAAACTCCTGCCATCGCTGTTCTACTGTCTTTCCCACTCGGCTCTGCTCCCAGTCGACTTTCATCAGTTCCTCCCTCATGCCCCTGTAGTTACCTTTATTTAACTGTAACACCTTTACATCTGATTCTACCTTCTTTCTTTCAAATTGGAGATTGAATTCGACCATATTATGATCACTGCCTCCTAAGTGCTCCCTTACTTTAAGATCTTTAATCAAGTCTGGCTCATTACATAACACTAAGTCCAGAATGGCCTGTTCCCTCGTGGGCTCCATCACAAGCTGTTCCAAAAAGCCCTCCTGTAAACATTCAATGAATTCCCTTTCCTTGGGTCCACTGGCAGCATTATTTACCCAGTCCACCTGCATATTGAAGTCCCCCATGATTACTGTGACCTTGCCTTTCTGACATGCACTTTCTATTTTGTGGTGCATTTTGTGCCCCCGGTCCTGACCACTGTTAGGCGGCCTGGACAGAACTCCCATTCTGGGTTTTTTGCCTTGGTGGTTCCTCAACTCTACCCACACAGACGGCACATCATCTGACCCTATGTCGTTTAGTGCTATTTATTTAATTTCATTCCTAATTAACAAGGCAACCCCGCCCCCTCTGCCCACCTCTCTGTCTTTTCGATAGGTTGTGAATCCCTGGATGTTTAAATGCCTGCCCTGAACCCCCTGAAACCATGTCTCTGTGATGCCTACCACATCATACCTGCCAGTCACAATCTGGGCCACAAGCTCATCTACCTTGTTCCGTACACTGCGCGCATTTAAATACAGCACCTTTAATTCTCTATTGACCGTCCCTTTTTGTTTTCTTAGTGTGGTGGACCTTGGTTTACTGAGCCTTTCCATACACTGTGTCATATTTTGTGGGATGGGGACTATCGTAACTTCTCCTGAGTTTTGTCTTTTCGTGCTTTTTTGTATTCCTAAGCAGCTACGCTTCCCACTGATTGGTTCCCTGACTTTCCCTTCCCTTCCCCCCCAATCTTTAGTTTAAAGTCCTATTGACCACTCTATTTACTCTTTTCGCCAGAACACTGGTCCCAGCTCGGTTCAGGTGGAGACCATCCCAACGGTATAGGTCCCCCCTGTCCCAAAACTGATGCCAGTGTCCCATGAAAAGGAACCCCTCTTTCCCACACCACTCTTTCAGCCACGTGTTAACTTCCCTTATTCTTGCCTCCCAATGCCAATTTGCACGTGGCTCGGGCAGCAATCCGGAGATTATGACCCTTGAGGACCTGTTTTTTAATTTGAATCCTAGCTCTTTATAATCTCTAAACAGGTCCTCTTTCCTAGACTTGCCTATGTTGTTGGTACCGACATGGACCACAACAACTGGATCCTCCCCCTCCCTCTCCAGTATCCTTTCAAGCCAGTCAGAGATGTCCCGTACCCTAACACCGGGCAGGCAACATACCATGCGGGACTCTTTATCCTGCTCACAAAGGATACTATCTATCCCCCTGATAATAGAATCCCCTACAACTACAACTTGCCTATTTACTCCCTCCCCTTAAATGGCCTGCTGAACCATGGTGCCTTGGTCAGCTGACTCATCCTTCCTGCAGCCCTGTTCGCCATCCACACAGGGAGCAAGTGCCTCATACCTGTTGGACAGGGTCAAGGGCTGAGGCTCCTGAGTTCCTGACTGCTGGTTCCCTTTACCTGCCTGACTTGCAGTCTCACCATCATTTAAAACGCTGTCAATTATACACTCTCAGTTTCCCATGAAATCAGAGACCATCTATCCGAGGTGCTGGCTGGATTATATGTTACAGCGGATCTTTGCGTAGGAGTTACCACACCTAAACTGGCCATTGGTCCCAACAACTTCATTTCCATGCTCATTCTCCTTTTGAGCATCCTGGCATCAATCAGTAACATGAATCATACCCCATCAATCAGAGTCCCATCAATCACTCCCCATCAATCAGAGTCCCATCAATCAGTGTCCCATCAATCACACCCCATCAATCAGAGACACATCAATCACACTCCATTAATCAGAGTCCCATCAATCACACCCCATCAATCACACCCCGTCAATCAGAGTCACATCAATCACACCCCAACAATCAGAGTCACATCAATCACACCCCATCAATCAGAGTCACATCAATCACACCCAATCAATCGTATTCATATCAATCACACCCAATCAATCGTATTCACATCAATCACATCCCATCAATCAGAGTCACATCAATCAGAGTCACATCAATCACACCCCATCAATCAGAATCACATCAATCACACCCCATCAATCAGAATAACATCAATCACACCCCATCAATAACTCCCCATCAATCACACCCCATCAATCAGAGTCCCATCAATCCGAGTCTCAACAATCGCACCCCATCAATCAGAGTCACATCAATCACACCCTATCAATCAGAGTCACACCCATCACACCCCATCAATCAGAATAACATCAATCACACCCCATCAATCAGAGTCACATTAATCAGAGTCACATCAATCACACCCCATCAATAAGTCACATCAATCGCACCCCATCAATCACACCCCATCAAACAGAGTCACATCAATCAGAGTCACATCAATCACACCCCATCAATCAGAATCACATCAATCACACCCCATCAATCAGAGTCACATCAATCACACCCCATCAATCAGAGTCACATCAATCAGAGTCACATCAATCACACCCCATCAATCAGAGTCACATCAATCACACCCCATCAATGAGAATCACATCAATCACACCCCATCAAACAGAGTCACATGAATCAGAGTCACACCAATCACAGCCCATCAATCAGAATCACATCAATCAGACCCCATCAATCAGAATAACATCAATCACACCCCATCAATAACAATAAGGCGCAGCACGGTAGCATTGTGGATAGCACAAAAGCTTCACAGCTCCAGGGTCCCAGGTTCGATTCCGGCTTGGGTCACTGTCTGTGCGGAGTCTGCACATCCTCCCCGTGTGTGCGTGGGTTTCCTCCGGGTGCTCCGGTTTCCTCCCATAGTCCAAAGATGTGCCGGTTAGGTGGATTGGCGATGCTAAATTTCCCATAGTGTCCAAAATTGCCCTTAGTGTTGGGTGGGGTTACTGGGTTATGGGGATAGGGTGGAGGTGTTGACCTTGGGTAGGGTGCTCTTTCCAAGAGCCGGTGCAGACTCGATGGGCCGAATGGCCTCCTTCTGCACTGTAAATTCTATGATTCTATGAATCACACACCATCAATCAGAGTCAGGTCAATCATTCCGGGCAGCACGGTAGCATTGTGGATAGCACAATTGCTTCACAGCTCCAGGGTCCCTGATTTGATTCCGCCTTGCGTCACTGTCTGTGCGGAGTCTGCACATCCTCCCCATGTGTGCGTGGGTTTCCTCCAGGTGCTCCGGTTTCCTCCAACAGTCCAAAGATGAGCAGGTTAGGTGGATTGGCCATGATAAATTGCCCTTAGTGTCCAAAATTGCCCTTAGTCTTGGGTGGGGTTACTGGGTTATGGGGATAGGGTGGAGGTGTTGACCTTGGGTAGGGTGCTCCTTCCAAGAGCCGGTTCAGACTCGATGGGTCGAATGGACTCCTTCTGTATTGTAAATTCCATGACATCCCATCAATCAGAGTCACATCAATCACACACCATCAATCACACACCATCAATCACACACCATCAATCACACCCCATCAATCAGAGTCACATCAATCACACCCCATAAATCACACCCCATCAATCAGAGTCACATCAATCACACCCCATCAAAACACTCACCATCAATCACACCCCATCAATCAGAGACCCTTCATTCCGAGTCTCAACAATCACACCCCATCAATCAGAGTCACATCAATCACACCCCATCAATCAGAGTCACATTAATCACACTCCATCAATCAGAATAACATCAATCACACCCCATCAATCAGAGTCCCATCAATCACACCCCATCAATCAGAGTCACATCAATCACACAACATCAATCAGAGTCAAATCAATCACACAACATCAATCAGAGTCACATTAATCACACCCCATCAATCAGAATCACATCAATCACACCCCATCAATCAGAGTCACATGAATCACACCCCGTCAATCAGAGTCACATCAACCAGAGTTCCATGAATCCGAGTCTCAACTGACAAACAAGAATTTCTTTACCCGTCAGTCTGGCCTCAATAAAAGTCGAGATGGATTTGCAGGTACAGCATTAGTTATTTTATTTGACTTGCAAGCCTGATTCATTTCACAGAGGCAAAGGACTCAGGACTAGTCTCCTCGACCCTTGGAAAACAAATGAAGAAGGAGACAAAGGGATTTCTGCAAATACATTCAAATGGCATCAAGTTTCACATACACGATTCCCATAGGTCATCCTATAACCCTCCTGACCTGGCCATACATCCTGATTGGCTCACTTCTCATCCCTTCCTCTGGCCCCCTATTACCCAGCATCCTTTTCTCCTCCTTTGCTGGACACACCTCCTCCTTGCATTGCCATGCTGTCTGAAATCCTATGTCTGTGAACTCACCAGGATGAGACTGGCCTATCTCTACATTACAGTAACTAATATCTCTAAAGTAACTATTTTATATCACATTCGTCACAACCATCACATCCCTTCAATCAAAGTCACATCAATTACACCCCATCAACAGAATAACATCAATCACACCTCATCAATCAGAGTCACATCAATCAGAGTCACATCAATCACACCCCATCAATCACACCCCATCAATCAGAGACACATCAATCATACCCCATCAATCAGAGTCACATCAATCACACCCCATCAATCAGAGTCACATCAATCACGTGACATCAATCAGAGTCATATCAATCACACCCCATCCATCAGAGTCAGATCAATCAATCCACATCAATCAGAGTCACATCAATCACTCCCATCAATCACACCCCATCAACCAGAGTCCCATAAATCCGAGTCTCAACAATCACACCCCATCAATCAAAGTCACATCAATTACACCCCATCAATCAGACTAACATCAATCACACCCCATCAATAAGAGCCACATCAATCACACCCCATCAATCACACCCCATCAATCAGTCACATCAATCACACCCGATCAATCACACACCATCAATCACACCGAATCAATAACTCCCCATCAATCACACCCCATCAACCAGAGTCCCATCAATCCGAGTCTCAACAATCAGACCCCATCAATAAGAGTCACATCAATCACACTCCGTCAATCAGAATCACATCAATCACACCCCATCAATCAGAGCCACATCAATCACACACCAACAATCACACCCCATCAATCACACCCCATTAATCACACCCCATCAATCACACCCCATCAATCAGAGTCACATCTATCACACCCCATCAATCAGAGTTACATCAATCACACCCCATCAAGCAGAGTTACATCAATCACACCCCATCAATCACACCCCATCAATCACACCCCATCAAGCACATCCCATCAATCAGAGTCCCATCAATCACACCCCATCAATCACATCCCATCAATCAGAGTCACATCAATCACGCCCCATCAATCACACCCTATCAATCAGAGTCACATTAATCACACCTCATCAATCAGAGTCACATCAATCAGAGTCACATCAATTACACCCCATCAATCACACCCCATCGATCAGAGTCATATCAATCACTCCCCATCAATCAGAGTTACATTAATCACACCACATCAATCACATCCCATCAATCAGAGTCACATCAATCACAACCATCAATCACACCCTATCGATCAAAGTCAATTCAATCACACCCTATCAATCAGAGTCACATCAATCGCACCCCATCAATCAGAGTCACATCAATCAGAGTCACATCAATTACACCCCATCAATCACACCCCATCAATCAGAGTAATATCAATCACACCCCATCAATCAGAGTTACATTAATCACACCCCATCAATCACATCCCATCAATCAGAGTCACATCAATCAGAGTCACATCAATCACACCCCATCAATCAGAATCACATCAATCACACCCCATCAATCAGAATAACATCAATCACACCCCATCAATAACTCCCCATCAATCACACCCCATCAATCAGAGTCCCATCAATCCGAGTCTCAACAATCACACCCCATCAATCAGAGTCACATCAATCACACCCTATCAATCAGAGTCACACCCATCACACCCCATCAATCAGAATAACATCAATCACACCCCATCAATCAGAGTCACATTAATCAGAGTCACATCAATTACGCCCCATCAATAAGTCACATCAATTGCACCCCATCAATCACACCCCATCAATCACACCCCATCAATCAGAATCACATCAATCACACCCCATCAATCAGAGTCACATCAATCACACACCATCAATCAGAGTCACATCAATCAGAGTCACATCAATCACACCCCATCAATCAGAGTCACATCAATCACACCCCATCAATGAGAATCACATCAATCACACCCCATCAATCAGAGTCACATGAATCAGAGTCACATCAATCACACCCCATCAACCAGAGTCCCATCAATCCGAGTCTCAACAATCAGACCCCATCAATAAGAGTCACATCAACCACACCCCGTCAATCAGAATCACATCAATCACACCCCATCAATCAGAGCCACATCAATCACACCCCAACAATCACACCCCATCAATCACACCCCATTAATCACACCCCATCAATCACACCCCATCAATCAGAGTCACATCTATCACACCCCATCAATCAGAGTTACATCAATCACACCCCATCAAGCAGAGTTACATCAATCACACCCCATCAATCACACCCCATCAATCACACCCCATCAAGCACATCCCATCAATCAGAGTCCCATCAATCACACCCCATCAATCACATCCCATCAATCAGAGTCACATCAATCACGCCCCATCAATCACACCCTATCAATCAGAGTCACATTAATCACACCTCATCAATCAGAGTCACATCAATCAGAGTCACATCAATTACACCCCATCAATCACACCCCATCGATCAGACTCATATCAATCACACCCCATCAATCAGAGTTACATTAATCACACCCCATCAAACACATCCCATCAATCAGAGTCACATCAATCACAACCATCAATCACACCCTATCAATCAAAGTCACTTCAATCACACCCTATCAATCAGAGTCACATCAATCGCACCCCATCAATCAGAGTCACATCAATCAGAGTCACATCAATTACACCCCATCAATCACACCCCATCAATCAGAGTAATATCAATCACACCCCATCAATCAGAGTTACATTAATCACACCCCATCAATCACATCCCATCAATCAGAGTCACATCAATCAGAGTCACAGCAATCACACCCCATCAATCAGAATCACATCAATCACACCCCATCAATCAGAATAACATCAATCACACCCCATCAATAACTCCCCATCAATCACACCCCATCAATCAGAGTCCCATCAATCCGAGTCTCAACAATCACACCCCATCAATCAGAGTCACATCAATCACACCCTATCAATCAGAGTCACACCCATCACACCCCATCAATCAGAACAACATCAATCACACCCCATCATTCAGAGTCACATTAATCAGAGTCACATCAATCACACCCCATCAATAAGTCACATCAATCGCACCCCATCAATCACACCCCATCAATCACACCCCATCAATCAGAATCACATCAATCACACCCCATCAATCAGAGTCACATCAATCACACACCATCAATCACACCCCATCAATCAGTCACATCAATCACACCCGATCAATCACACACCATCAATCACACCGAATCAATAACTCCCCATCAATCACACCCCATCAACCAGAGTCCCATCAATCCGAGTCTCAACAATCAGACCCCATCAATAAGAGTCACATCAATCACACTCCGTCAATCAGAATCACATCAATCACACCCCATCAATCAGAGCCACATCAATCACACACCAACAATCACACCCCATCAATCACACCCCATTAATCACACCCCATCAATCACACCCCATCAATCAGAGTCACATCTATCACACCCCATCAATCAGAGTTACATCAATCACACCCCATCAAGCAGAGTTACATCAATCACACCCCATCAATCACACCCCATCAATCACACCCCATCAAGCACATCCCATCAATCAGAGTCCCATCAATCACACCCCATCAATCACATCCCATCAATCAGAGTCACATCAATCACGCCCCATCAATCACACCCTATCAATCAGAGTCACATTAATCACACCTCATCAATCAGAGTCACATCAATCAGAGTCACATCAATTACACCCCATCAATCACACCCCATCGATCAGAGTCATATCAATCACTCCCCATCAATCAGAGTTACATTAATCACACCACATCAATCACATCCCATCAATCAGAGTCACATCAATCACAACCATCAATCACACCCTATCGATCAAAGTCAATTCAATCACACCCTATCAATCAGAGTCACATCAATCGCACCCCATCAATCAGAGTCACATCAATCAGAGTCACATCAATTACACCCCATCAATCACACCCCATCAATCAGAGTAATATCAATCACACCCCATCAATCAGAGTTACATTAATCACACCCCATCAATCACATCCCATCAATCAGAGTCACATCAATCAGAGTCACATCAATCACACCCCATCAATCAGAATCACATCAATCACACCCCATCAATCAGAATAACATCAATCACACCCCATCAATAACTCCCCATCAATCACACCCCATCAATCAGAGTCCCATCAATCCGAGTCTCAACAATCACACCCCATCAATCAGAGTCACATCAATCACACCCTATCAATCAGAGTCACACCCATCACACCCCATCAATCAGAATAACATCAATCACACCCCATCAATCAGAGTCACATTAATCAGAGTCACATCAATTACGCCCCATCAATAAGTCACATCAATTGCACCCCATCAATCACACCCCATCAATCACACCCCATCAATCAGAATCACATCAATCACACCCCATCAATCAGAGTCACATCAATCACACACCATCAATCAGAGTCACATCAATCAGAGTCACATCAATCACACCCCATCAATCAGAGTCACATCAATCACACCCCATCAATGAGAATCACATCAATCACACCCCATCAATCAGAGTCACATGAATCAGAGTCACATCAATCACACCCCATCAACCAGAGTCCCATCAATCCGAGTCTCAACAATCAGACCCCATCAATAAGAGTCACATCAACCACACCCCGTCAATCAGAATCACATCAATCACACCCCATCAATCAGAGCCACATCAATCACACCCCAACAATCACACCCCATCAATCACACCCCATTAATCACACCCCATCAATCACACCCCATCAATCAGAGTCACATCTATCACACCCCATCAATCAGAGTTACATCAATCACACCCCATCAAGCAGAGTTACATCAATCACACCCCATCAATCACACCCCATCAATCACACCCCATCAAGCACATCCCATCAATCAGAGTCCCATCAATCACACCCCATCAATCACATCCCATCAATCAGAGTCACATCAATCACGCCCCATCAATCACACCCTATCAATCAGAGTCACATTAATCACACCTCATCAATCAGAGTCACATCAATCAGAGTCACATCAATTACACCCCATCAATCACACCCCATCGATCAGACTCATATCAATCACACCCCATCAATCAGAGTTACATTAATCACACCCCATCAAACACATCCCATCAATCAGAGTCACATCAATCACAACCATCAATCACACCCTATCAATCAAAGTCACTTCAATCACACCCTATCAATCAGAGTCACATCAATCGCACCCCATCAATCAGAGTCACATCAATCAGAGTCACATCAATTACACCCCATCAATCACACCCCATCAATCAGAGTAATATCAATCACACCCCATCAATCAGAGTTACATTAATCACACCCCATCAATCACATCCCATCAATCAGAGTCACATCAATCAGAGTCACAGCAATCACACCCCATCAATCAGAATCACATCAATCACACCCCATCAATCAGAATAACATCAATCACACCCCATCAATAACTCCCCATCAATCACACCCCATCAATCAGAGTCCCATCAATCCGAGTCTCAACAATCACACCCCATCAATCAGAGTCACATCAATCACACCCTATCAATCAGAGTCACACCCATCACACCCCATCAATCAGAACAACATCAATCACACCCCATCATTCAGAGTCACATTAATCAGAGTCACATCAATCACACCCCATCAATAAGTCACATCAATCGCACCCCATCAATCACACCCCATCAATCACACCCCATCAATCAGAATCACATCAATCACACCCCATCAATCAGAGTCACATCAATCACACACCATCAATCAGAGTCACATCAATCAGAGTCACATCAATCACACCCCATCAATCAGAGTCATATCAATCACACCCCATCAATGAGAATCACATCAATCACACCCCATCAATCAGAGTCACATGAATCAGAGTCACATCAATCACAGCCCATCAATCAGAATCACATCAATCAGACCCATCAATCAGAGTCACATCAATCACACCCCATCAATCAGAGTCACATGAATCAGAGTCACATCAATCACAGCCCATCAATCAGAATCACATCAATCAGACCCCATCAATCAGAGTCACATCAATCACACCCCATAAATCACACCCCATCAATCAGAGTCACATCAATCACACCCCATCAAAACACTCACCATCAATCACACCCCATCAATCGGAGACCCTTCATTCCGAGTCTCAACAATCACACCCCATCAATCAGAGTCACATCAATCACACCCCATCAATCAGAGTCACATTAATCACACTCCATCAATCAGAATAACATCAATCACACCCCATCAATCAGAGTCCCATCAATCACACCCCATCAATCACACCCCAGCAATCAGAGACATATCAATCACAGCCCATCAATCAGAGTCACATCAATCACACCCCATCAATCAGAGTCACATCAATCACACCCCATAAATCACACCCCATCAATCAGAGTCACATCAATCACACCCCATCAAAACACTCACCATCAATCACACCCCATCAATCGGAGACCCTTCATTCCGAGTCTCAACAATCACACCCCATCAATCAGAGTCACATCAATCACACCCCATCAATCAGAGTCACATTAATCACACTCCATCAATCAGAATAACATCAATCACACCCCATCAATCAGAGTCCCATCAATCACACCCCATCAATCACACCCCAGCAATCAGAGACATATCAATCACAGCCCATCAATCAGAGTCACATCAATCACACCCCATCTATCAGAGTCACATCAATCACACCCCATCAATCAGAGTCACATCAATCACACCCCATCAATCAGAGTCACATCAATCACACGACATCAATCAGAGTCACATCAATCACACGACATCAATCAGAGTCACATTAATCACACCCCATCAATCAGAATCACATCAATCACACCCCATCAATCAGAGTCACATAAATCACACCCCATCAATCAGAGTCACATCAACCAGAGTTCCATGAATCCGAGTCTCAACTGACAAATCAAGAATTTCTTTACCCGTCAGTCTGGCCTCAATAAAAGTCGAGATGGATTTGCAGGTACAGCATTAGTTATTTTATTTGACTTGCAAGCCTGATTCATTTCACAGAGGCAAAGAACTCAGGACTAGTCGCCTAGACCCTTGGAAAACGAATGAAGAAGGAGACAAAGGGATTTCTGCAAATACATTCAAATGGCATCAAGTTTCACATACACGATTCCCATAGGTCATCCTATAACCCTCCAGACCTGGCCATACATCCTGATTGGCTCACTTCTCATCCCTTCCTCTGGCCCCCTATTACCCAGCATCCTTTTCTCCTCCTTTGCTGGACACACCTCCTCCTTGCATTGCCATGCGGTCTGAAATCCTTTGTCTGTGAACTCACCAGGATGAGACTGGCCTATCTCTACATTACAGTAACTAATATCTCTAAAGTAACTTTTTTATATCACATTCGTCACAACCATCACATCCCTTCAATCAAAGTCACATCAATTACACCCCATCAATCAGAATAACATCAATCACACCTCATCAATCAGAGTCACATCAATCAGAGTCACATCAATCACACCCCATCAATCACACCCCATCAATCAGAGACACATCAATCATACCCCATCAATCAGAGTCACATCAATCACACCCCATCAATCAGAGTCACATCAATCACGTGACATCAATCAGAGTCACATCAATCAGAGTCATATCAATCACACCCCATCCATCAGAGTCAGATCAATCAATCCACATCAATCAGAGTCACATCAATCACTCCCATCAATCACACCCCATGAATCAGAGTCACATCAATCACACCTCATCAATCACACCCCATCAACCAGAGTCCCATAAATCCGAGTCTCAACAATCACACCCCATCAATCAAAGTCACATCAATTACACCCCATCAATCAGAATAACATCAATCACACCCCATCAATCAGAGCCACATCAATCACACCCCATCAATCACATCCCATCAATCAGTCACATCAATCACACCCGATCAATCACACACCATCAATCACACCCCATCATTAACTCCCCATCAATCACACCCCATCAAACAGAGTCCCATCAATCCGAGTCTCAACAATCAGACCCCATCAATAAGAGTCACATCAATCACACCCTGTCAATCAGAATCAGATCAATCACACCCCATCAATCAGAGCCACATCAATCACACCCCATCAATCACACCCCATCAATCACACCCCATTAATCACACCCCATCAATCACACCCCATCAATCAGAGTCACATCTATCAGAGTCACATCAATCACGCCCCATCAATCACACCCTATCAATCAGAGTCCCATCAATCACACCCCACCAATCAGAGTCACATCAATCACACGACATCAATCAGAGTCACATCAATCACACGACATCAATCAGAGTTACATCAATCACACCCCATCAAGCAGAGTTACATCAATCACACCCCATCAATCACACCCCATCAATCACACCCCATCAATCACATCCCATCAATCAGAGTCACATCAATCACGCCCCATCAATCACACCCTATCAATCAGAGTCACATCAATCACACCTCATCAATCAGAGTCACATCAATCAGAGTCACATCAATCGCACCCCATCAATCAGAGTCACATCAATCACACCCCATCAATCAGAGTCCCATCAATCACACCCCACCAATCAGAGTCACATCAATCACACGACATCAATCAGAGTCACATCAATCACACGACATCAATCAGAGTCACATTAATCAGACCCCATCAATCAGAGTCACATCAACCAGAGTTCCATGAATCCGAGTCTCAACTGACAAATCAAGAATTTCTTTACCCGTCAGTCTGGCCTCAATAAAAGTCGAGATGGATTTGCAGGTACAGCATTAGTTATTTTATTTGACGTGCAAGCCTGATTCATTTCACAGAGGCAAAGGACTCAGGACTAGTCTCCTAGACCCTTGGAAAACGAATGAAGAACGAGACAAAGGGATTTCTGCAAATACATTCAAATGGCATCAAGTTTCACATACACGATTCCCATAGGTCATCCTATAACCCTCCTGACCTGGCCATACATCCTGATTGGCTCACTTCTCATCCCTTCCTCTGGCCCCCTATTACCCAGCATCCTTTTCTCCTCCTTTGCTGGACACACCTCCTCCTTGCATTGCCATGCGGTCTGAAATCCTTTGTCTGTGAACTCACCAGGATGAGACTGGCCTATCTCTACATACAGTAACTAATATCTCTAAAGTAACTATTTTATATCACATTCGTCACAACCATCACATCCCTTCAATCAAAGTCACATCAATTACACCCCATCAATCAGAATAACATCAATCACACCTCATCAATCAGAGTCACATCAATCAGAGTCACATCAATCACACCCAATCAATCACACCCCATCAATCAGAGACACATCAATCATACCCCATCAATCAGAGTCACATCAATTACACCCCATCAATCAGAGTCACATCAATCACGTGACATCAATCAGAGTCACATCAATCAGAGTCATATCAATCACACCCCATCGATCAGAGTCAGATCAATCAATCCACATCAATCAGAGTCACATCAATCACTCCCATCAATCACAGCCCATCAATCAGAATAACATCAATCACACCTCATCAATCAGAGTCACATCAATAAGAGTCACATCAATCACACCCCGTCAATCAGAATCACATCAATCGCACCCCATCAATCAGAGCCACATCAATCACACCCCATCAATCACACCCCATCAATCACACCCCATTAATCACACCCCATCAATCAGAGTCACATCAATCAGAGTCACATCTATCACACCCCATCAATCAGAGTTACATCAATCAAACCCCATCAAGCAGAGTTACATCAATCACATCCCATCAATCACACACCATCAATCACACCCCATCAAGCACATCTCATCAATCAGAGTCCCATCAATCACACCCCATCAATCACATCCCATCAAGCAGAGTCACATCAATCACGCCCCATCAATCGCACCCTATCAATCAGAGTCACATCAATCACACCTCATCAATCAGGGTCACATCAATCAGAGTCACATCAATTACATCCCATCAATCACACCCCATCAATCAGAGTCATATCAATCACACCCCATCAATCAGAGTTACATTAATCAAACCCCATCAATCACATCCCATCAATCAGAGTCACATCAATCACAACCATCAATCACACCCTATCAATCAAAGTCACTTCAATCACACCCTATCAATCAGAGTCACATCAATCGCACCCCATCAATCAGAGTCACATCAATCAGAGTCACATCAATTACACCCCATCAATCACACCCCATCAATCAGAGTAATATCAATCACACCCCATCAATCAGAGTTACATTAATCACACCCCATCAATCACATCCCATCAATCAGAGTCACATCAATCAGAGTCACATCAATCACACCCCATCAATCAGAATCACATCAATCACACCCCATCAATCAGAATAACATCAATCACACCCCATCAATAACTCCCCATCAATCACACCCCATCAATCAGAGTCCCATCAATCCGAGTCTCAACAATCACACCCCATCAATCAGTGTCACATCAATCACACCCTATCAATCAGAGTCACACCCATCACACCCCATCAATGAGAATAACATCAATCACACCCCATCAATCAGAGTCACATTAATCAGAGTCACATCAATCACACCCCATCAATAAGTCACATCAATCGCACCCCATCAATCACACCCCATCAATCACACCCCATCAATCAGAGTCACATCAATCACACCCCATCAATCAGAATCACATCAATCACACCCCATCAATCAGAGTCACATCAATCACACACCATCAATCAGAGTCACATCAATCAGAGTCACATCAATCACACCCCATCAATCAGAGTCACATCAATCACACCCCATCAATGAGAATCACATCAATCACACCCCATCAATCAGAGTCACATGAATCAGAGTCACATCAATCACAGCCCATCAATCAGAATCACATCAATCAGACCCCATCAATCAGAATAACATCAATCACGCCCCATCAATAACAATAAGGGGCAGCACGGTAGCATTGTGGATAGCACAAAAGCTTCACAGCTCCAGAGTCCCAGGTTCGATTCCGGCTTGGGTCACTGTCTGTGCGGAGTCTGCACATCCTCCCCGTGTGTGCGTGGGTTTCCTCCGGGAGCTCCGGTTTCCTCCCACAGTCCAAAGATGTGCTGGTTAGGTGGATTGGCTATGCTAAATTGCCCATAGTGTCCAAAATTGCCCTTAGTGTTGGGTGGGGTTACTGGGTTATGGGGATAGGGTGGAAGTGTTGACCTTGGGTAGGGTGCTCTTTCCAAGAGCCAGTGCAGACTCGATGGGCCGAATGGCCTCCTTCTGCACTGTAAATTCTATGATTCTATGAATCACACACCATCAATCAGAGTCAGGTCAATCACTCCGGGCAGCACGGTAGCATTGTGGATAGCACAATTGCTTCACAGCTCCAGGGTCCCTGATTCGATTCCGCCTTGGGTCACTGTCTGTGCGGAGTCTGCACATCCTCCCCATGTGTGCGTGGGTTTCCTCCAGGTGCTCCGGTTTCCTCCAACAGTCCAAAGATGAGCAGGTTAGGTGGATTGGCCATGATAAATTGCCCTTAGTGCCCAAAATTGCCCTTAGTCTTGGGTGGGGTTACTGGGTTATGGGAATAGGGTGGAGGTGTTGACCTTGGGTAGGGTGCTCTTTCCAAGAGCCGGTTCAGACTCGATGGTTCGAATGGACTCCTTCTGTATTGTAAATTCCATGACATCCCATCAATCAGAGTCACATCAATCACACACCATCAATCACACACCATCAATCACACCCCATCAATCAGAGTCACATCAATCACACCCCATAAATCACACCCCATCAATCAGAGTCACATCAATCACACCCCGTCAAAACACTCGCCATCAATCACACCCCATCAATCAGAGACCCTTCATTCCGAGTCTCAACAATCATACCCCATCAATCAGAGTCACATCAATCACACCCCATCAATCAGAGTCACATTAATCACACTCCATCAATCAGAATAACATCAATCACACCCCATCAATCAGAGTCCCATCAATCACACCCCATCAATCACACCCCAGCAATCAGAGACATATCAATCACAGCCCATCAATCGGAGTCACATCAATCACACCCTATCAATCAGAGTCACATCAATCACACGACATCAATCAGAGTCACATCAATCACACGACATCAATCAGAGTCACATTAATCACACCCCATCAATCAGAATCACATCAATCACACCCCATCAATCAGAGTCACATGAATCACACCCCATCAATCAGAGTCACATCAACCAGAGTTCCATGAATCCGAGTCTCAACTGACAAATCAAGAATTTCTTTACCGGTCAGTCTGGCCTCAATAAAAGTCGAGATGGATTTGCAGGTACAGCATTAGTTATTTTATTTGACTTGCAAGCCTGATTCATTTCACAGAGGCAAAGGACTCAGGACTAGTCTCCTAGACCCTTGGAAAACGAATGAAGAAGGAGACAAAGGGATTTCTGCAAATACATTCAAATGGCATCATGTTTCACATACACGATTCCCATAGGTCATCCTATAACCCTCCTGACCTGGCCATACATCCTGATTGGCTCACTTCTCATCCCTTCCTCTGGCCCCCTATTACCCAGCATCCTTTTCTCCTCCTTTGCTGGACACACCTCCTCCTTGCATTGCCATGCGGTCTGAAATCCTTTGTCTGTGAACTCACCAGGATGAGACTGGCCTATCTCTACATTACAGTAACTAATATCTCTAAAGTAACTATTTTATATCACATTCGTCACAACCATCACATCCCTTCAATCAAAGTCACATCAATTAAACCCAATCAATCAGAATAACATCAATCACACCTCATCAATCAGAGTCACATCAATCAGAGTCACATCAATCACACCCCATCAATCAGACACATCAATCATACCCCATCAATCAGAGTCACGTCAATCACACCCCATCAATCAGAGTCACATCAATCACGTGAAATCAATCAGAGTCACATCAATCAGAGTCATATCAATCACACCCCATCCATCAGAGTGAGATCAATCAATCCACATCAATCAGAGTCACATCAATCACTCCCATCAATCACACCCCATCAATCAGAGTCACATCAATCACACCTCATCAATCACACCCCATCAACCAGAGTCCCATAAATCCGAGTCTCAACAATCACACCCCATCAATCAAAGTCACATCAATTACACCCCATCAATCAGAATAACATCAATCACACCCCATCAATCAGAGTCACATCAATCACACCCCATCAATCACACCCCATCAATCAGTCACATCAATCACACCCGATCAATCACACACCATTAATCACACCCCATCAATAACTCCCCATCAATCACATCCCATCAAACAGAGTCCCATCAATCCGAGTTTCAACAATCAGACCCCATCAAGAAGAGTCACATCAATCACACCCCGTCAATCAGAATCACATCAATCACACCCCATCAATCAGAGCCACATCAATCACACCCCATCAATCACACCCCATCAATCACACCCCATTAATCACACCCCATCAATCACACCCCATCAATCAGAGTCACATCTATCACACCCCATCAATCAGAGTTACATCAATCACACCCCATCAAGCACATCCCATCAATCAGAGTCCCATCAATCACACCCAATCAATCACATCCCATCAATCAGAGTCACATCAATCACGCCCCATCAATCACAACCTATCAATCAGAGTCACATCAATCACACCTCATCAATCAGAGTCACATCAATCAGAGTCACATCAATTACACCCCATCAATCACACCCCATCAATCAGAGTGATAATAAATCACACCCCATCAATCAGAGTTACATTAATCGCACCCCATCAATCACATCCCATCAATCAGAGTCACATCAATCACAACCATCAATCACACCCTATCAATCAAAGTCACTTCAATCACACCTTATCAATCAGAGTCACATCAATCGCACCCCATCAATCAGAGTCACATCAATCAGAGTCACATCAATTACACCCCATCAATCACACCCCATCAATCAGAGTAATATCAATCACACCCCATAAATCAGAGTTACATTAATCACACCCCATCAATCCCATCCCATCAATCAGAGTCACATCAATCAGAGTCACATCAATCACACCCCATCAATCAGAATCACATCAATCACACCCCATCAATCAGAATAACATCATTCACACCCCATCAATAACTCCCCATCAATCACACCCCATCAATCAGAGTCCCATCAATCCGAGTCTCAACAATCACACCCCATCAATCAGAGTCACATCAATCACACCCTATCAATCAGAGTCACACCCATCACACCCCATCAATCAGAATAACATCAATCACACCCCATCAATCAGAGTCACATTAATCAGAGTCACATCAATCACACCCCATCAATCAGAATCACATCAATCACACCCCATCAATCAGAGTCACATCAATCACACCCCATCAATCAGAGTCACATCAATCACACCCCATCAATCAGAATCACATCAATCGCACCCCATCAATCACACCCCATCAATCACACCCCATCAATCAGAGTCACATCAATCACACCCCATCAAACAGAATCACATCAATCACACCCCATCAATCAGAGTCACATCAATCACACCCCATCAATCAGAGTCACATCAATCAGAGTCACATCAATCACACCCCATCAATCAGAGTCACATCAATCACACCCCATCAATGAGAATCACATCAATCACACCCCATCAATGAGAATCACATCAATCACACCCCATTAATCAGAGTCACATGAATCAGAGTCACATCAATCACAGCCCATCAATCAGAATCACATCAATCAGACCCCATCAATCAGAATAACATCAATCACACCCCATCAATAACAATAAGGGGCAGCACGGTAGCATTGTGGATAGCACAAAAGCTTCACAGCTCCAGGGTCCCAGGTTCGATTCCGGCTTGGGCCACTGTCTGTGCGGAGTCTGCACATCCTCCCCGTGTGTGCGTGGGTTTCCTCCGGGTGCTACGGTTTCCTCCCACAGTCCAAAGATGTGCAGGTTAGGTGGATTGGCTTTGCTAAATTTCCCATAGTGTCCAAAATTGCCCTTAGTGTTGGGTGGGGTTACTGGGTTATGGGGATAGGGTGGAGGTGTTGACCTTGGGTAGGGTGCTCTTTCCAAGAGCTGGTTCAGACTCGATGGTTCGAATGGACTCCTTCTGTATTGTAAATTCCATGACATCCCATCAATCAGAGTCACATCAAAACACTCACCATCAATCACACCCCATCAATCAGAGACCCTTCATTCCGAGTCTCAACAATCACACCCCATCAATCAGAGTCACATCAATCACACCCCATCAATCAGAGTCACATTAATCACACTCCATCAATCAGAATAACATCAATCACACCCCATGAATCAGAGTCCCATCAATCACACCCCATCAATCACAACCCAGCAATCGGATACATATCAATCACAGCCCATCAATCAGAGTCAGTTCAATCACACCCCATCAATCAGAGACCCATCAATCACACCCCATCAATCAGAGTCACATCAATCACACCCCATCAATCAGAGTCACATGAATCACACCCCATCAATCAGAGTCACATCAACCAGAGTTCCATGAATCCGAGTCTCAACTGACAAATCAAGAATTTCTTTACCCGTCAGTCTGGCCTCAATAAAAGTCGAGATGGATTTGCAGGTACAGCATTAGTTATTTTATTTGACTTGCAAGCCAGATTCATTTCACAGAGGCAAAGGACTCAGGACTAGTCTCCTAGACCCTTGAAAAACGAATGAAGAAGGAGACAAAGGGATTTCTGCAAATACATTCAAATGGCATCAAGTTTCACATACACGATTCCCATAGGTCATCCTATAACCCTCCTGACCTGGCCATACATAGTGATTGGCTCACTTCTCATCCCTTCCTCTGGCCCCCTATTACCCAGCATCCTTTTCTCCTCCTTTGCTGGACACACCTCCTCCTTGCATTGCCATGCGGTCTGAAATCCTTTGTCTGTGAACTCACCAGGATGAGACTGGCCTATCTCTACATTACAGTAACTAATATCTCTAAAGTAACTATTTTATATCACATTCGTCACAACCATCACATCCCTTCAATCAAAGTCACATCAATTACACCCCATCAATCAGAATAACATCAATCACACCTCATCAATCAGAGTCACATCAATCAGAGTCACATCAATCACACCCCATCAATCAGAGTCACATCAATCACGTGACATCAATCAGAGTCACATCAATCAGAGTCATATCAATCACACCCCATCCATCAGAGTCAGATCAATCAATCCACATCAATCAGAGTCACATCAATCACTCCCATCTATCACACCCCATCAATCAGAGTCACATCAATCACACCTCATCAATCACACCCCATCAACCAGAGTCCCATAAATCCGAGTCTCAACAATCACACCCCATCAATCAAAGTCACATCAATTACACCCCATCAATCAGAATAACATCAATCACACCCCATCAATCAGAGTCACATCAATCACACCCCATCAATCACACCCCATCAATCAGTCACATCAATCACACCCGATCAATCACACACCATCAATCACACCCCATCAATAACTCCCCATCAATCACACCCCATCAACCAGAGTCCCATCAATCCGAGTCTCAACAATCAGACCCCATCAATAAGAGTCACATCAATCACACCCCGTCAATCAGAATCACATCAATCGCACCCCATCAATCAGAGCCACATCAATCACACCCCATCAATCACACCCTATCAATCACACCCCATTAATCACACCCCATCAATCACACCCCATCAATCAGAGTCACATCTATCACACCCCATCAATCAGAGTTCCATCAATCACACCCCATCAAGCAGAGTTACATCAATCACATCCCATCAATCACACCCCATCAATCACACCCCATCAAGCACTTCCCATCAATCAGAGTCCCATCAATCACACCCCATCAATCACATCCCATCAATCAGAGTCACATCAATCACGCCCCATCAATCACACCCTATCAATCAGAGTCACATCAATCACACCTCATCAATCAGGGTCACATCAATCAGAGTCACATCAATTACACCCCATCAATCACACCCCATCAATCAGAGACATATCAATCACACCCCATCAATCAGAGTTACATTAATCACACAACATCAATCACATCCCATCAATCAGAGTCACATCAATCACAACCATCAATCACACCCTATCAATCAAAGTCACTTCAATCACATCCTATCAATCAGAGTCACATCAATCGCACCCCATCAATCAGAGTCACATCAATCAGAGTCACATCAATTATACCCCATCAATCACACCCCATCAATCAGAGTAATATCAATCACACCCCACCAATCTGAGTTACATTAATCACACCCCATCAATCACATCCCATCAATCAGAGTCACATCAATCAGAGTCACATCAATCACACCCCATCAATCAGAATCACATCAATCACACCCCATCAATCAGAATAACATCAATCACACCCCATCAATAACTCCCCATCAATCACACCCCATCAATCAGAGTCCCATCAATCCGAGTCTCAACAATCACACCCCATCAATCAGTGTCACATCAATCACACCCTATCAATCAGAGTCACACCCATCACACCCCATCAATGAGAATAACATCAATCACACCCCATCAACCAGAGTCACATTAATCAGAGTCACATCAATCACACCCCATCAATAAGTCACATCAATCGCACCCCATCAATCACACCCCATCAATCACACCCCATCAATCAGAGTCACATCAATCACACCCCATCAATCAGAATCACATCAATCACACCCCATCAATCAGAGTCACATCAATCACACACCATCAATCAGAGTCACATCAATCAGAGTCACATCAATCACACCCCATCAATCAGAGTCACATCAATCACACCCCATCAATGAGAATCACATCAATCACACCCCATCAATCAGAGTCACATGAATCAGAGTCACATCAATCACAGCCCATCAATCAGAATCACATCAATCAGACCCCATCAATCAGAATAACATCAATCACGCCCCATCAATAACAATAAGGGGCAGCACGGTAGCATTGTGGATAGCACAAAAGCTTCACAGCTCCAGGGTCCCAGGTTCGATTCCGGCTTGGGTCACTGTCTGTGCGGAGTCTGCACATCCTCCCCGTGTGTGCGTGGGTTTCCTCCGGGTGCTCCGGTTTCCTCCCACAGTCCAAAGATGTGCTGGTTAGGTGGATTGGCTATGCTAAATTGCCCATAGTGTCCAAAATTGCCCTTAGTGTTGGGTGGGGTTACTGGGTTATGGGGATAGGGTGGAGGTGTTGACCTTGGGTAGGGTGCTCTTTCCAAGAGCCAGTGCAGACTCGATGGGCCGAATGGCCTCCTTCTGCACTGTAAATTCTATGATTCTATGAATCACACACCATCAATCAGAGTCAGGTCAATCACTGCAGGCAGCACGGTAGCATTGTGGATAGCACAATTGCTTCACAGCTCCAGGGTCCCTGATTCGATTCCGCCTTGGGTCACTGTCTGTGCGGAGTCTGCACATCCTCCCCATGTGTGCGTGGGTTTCCTCCAGGTGCTCCGGTTTCCTCCAACAGTCCAAAGATGAGCAGGTTAGGTGGATTGGCCATGATAAATTGCCCTTAGTGCCCAAAATTGCCCTTAGTCTTGGGTGTGGTTACTGGGTTATGGGAATTGGGTGGAGGTGTTGACCTTGGGTAGGGTGCTCTTTCCAAGAGCCGGTTCAGACTCGATGGGTCGAATGGACTCCTTCTGTATTGTAAATTCCATGACATCCCATCAATCAGAGTCACATCAATCACACACCATCAATCACACACCATCAATCACACCCCATCAATCAGAGTCACATCAATCACACCCCATAAATCACACCCCATCAATCAGAGTCACATCAATCACACCCCGTCAAAACACTCACCATCAATCACACCCCATCAATCAGAGACCCTTCATTCCGAGTCTCAACAATCACACCCCATCAATCAGAGTCACATCAATCACACCCCATCAAGCAGAGTCACATTAATCACACTCCATCAATCAGAATAACATCAATCACACCCCATCAATCAGAGTCCCATCAATCACACCCCATCAATCACACCCCAGCAATCAGAGACATATCAATCACAGCCCATCAATCGGAGTCACATCAATCACACCCCATCAATCAGAGTCACATCAATCACACCCCATCAATCAGTGTCCCATCAATCACACCCCATCAATCAGAGTCACATCAATCACACGACATCAATCAGAGTCACATCAATCACACGACATCAATCAGAGTCACATTAATCACACCCCATCAATCAGAGTCACATGAATCACACCCCATCAATCAGAGTCACATCAACCAGAGTTCCATGAATCCGAGTCTCAACTGACAAATCAAGAATTTCTTTACCCGTCAGTCTGGCCTCAATAAAAGTCGAGATGGATTTGCAGGTACAGCATTAGTTATTTTATTTGACTTGCAAGCCTGATTCATTTCACAGAGGCAAAGGACTCAGGACTAGTCTCCTTGGAAAACGAATGAAGAAGGAGACAAAGGGATTTCTGCAAATACATTCAAATGGCATCAAGTTTCACATACCCGATTCCCATAGGTCATCCTATAACCCTCCTGACCTGGCCATACATCCTGATTGGCTCACTTCTCATCCCTTCCTCTGGCCCCCTATTACCCAGCATCCTTTTCTCCTCCTTTGCTGGACACACCTCCTCCTTGCATTGCCATGCGGTCTGAAATCCTTTGTCTGTGAACTCACCAGGATGAGACTGGCCTATCTCTACATTACAGTAACTAATATCTCTGAAGTAACTATTTTATATCAGATTCGTCACAACCATCACATCCCTTCAATCAAAGTCACATCAATTAAACCCCATCAATCAGAATAACATCAATCACACCTCATCAATCAGAGTCACATCAATCAGAGTCACATCAATCACACCCCATCAATCACACCCCATCAATCAGAGACACATCAATCATACCCCATCAATCAGAGTCACGTCAATCACACCCCATCAATCAGAGTCACATCAATCACGTGAAATCAATCAGAGTCACATCAATCAGAGTAATATCAATCACACCCCATCCATCAGAGTCAGATCAATCAATCCACATCAATCAGAGTCACATCAATCCCTCCCATCAATCACACCCCATCAATCAGAGTCACATCAATCACACCTCATCAATCACACCCCATCAACCAGAGTCCCATAAATCCGAGTCTCAACAATCACACCCCATCAATCAAAGTCACATCAATTACACCCCATCAATCAGAATAACATCAATCACACCCCATCAATCAGAGTCACATCAATCACACCCCATCAATCACACCCCATCAATCAGTCACATCAATCACACCCGATCAATCACACACCATCAATCACACCCCATCAATAACTCCCCATCAATCACACCCCATCAAACAGAGTCCCATCAATCCGAGTTTCAACAATCAGTCCCCATCAATAAGAGTCACATCAATCACACCCCGTCAATCAGAATCACATCAATCACACCCCATCAATCAGAGCCACATCAATCACACCCCATCAATCACACCCCATCAATCACACCCCATTAATCACACCCCATCAATCACATCCCATCAATCAGAGTCACATCTATCACACCCCATCAATCAGAGTTACATCAATCACACCCCATCAAGCAGAGTTACATCAATCACACCCCATCAATCACACCCATCAATCACACCTCATCAAGCACATCCCATCAATCAGAGTCCCATCAATCACACCCCATCAATCACATCCCATCAATCAGAGTCACATCAATCACGCCCCATCAATCACACCCTATCAATCAGAGTCACATCAATCACACCTCATCAATCAGAGTCACATCAGTCAGAGTCACATAAATTACACCCCATCAATCACACCCCATCAATCAGAGTCATATCAATCACACCCCATCAATCAGAGTTACATTAATCACACCCCATCAATCACATCCCATCAATCAGAGTCACATCAATCACAACCATCAATCACACCCTATCAATCAAAGTCACTTCAATCACACCTTATCAATCAGAGTCACATCAATCGCACCCCATCAATCAGAGTCACATCAATCAGAGTCACATCAATTACACCCCATCAATCACACCCCATCAATCAGAGTAATATCAATCACATCCCATCAATCAGAGTTACATTAATCACACCCCATCAATCACATCCCATCAATCAGAGTCACATCAATCAGAGTCACATCAATCACACCCCATCAATCAGAATCACATCAATCACACCCCATCAATCAGAATCACATCAATCACACCCCATCAATCAGAATAACATCAATCACACCCCATCAATAACTCCCCATCAATCACACCCCATCAATCAGAGTCCCATCAATCCGAGTCTCAACAATCACACCCCATCAATCAGAGTCACATCAATCACACCCTATCAATCAGAGTCACACCCATCACACCCCATCAATCAGAATAACATCAATCACACCCCATCAATCAGAGTCACATTAATCAGAGTCACATCAATCACACCCCATCAATAAGTCACATCAATCGCACCCCATCAATCACACCCCATCAATCACACCCCATCAATCAGAGTCACATCAATCACACCCCATCAATCAGAATCACATCAATCACACCCCATCAATCAGAGTCACATCAATCACACCCCATCAATCACACCCCATCAATCAGAGTCACATCAATCACACCCCATCAATCAGAGTCACATCAGTCACACCCCATCAATGAGAATCACATCAATCACACCCCATTAATCAGAGTCACATGAATCAGAGTCACATCAATCACAGCCCATCAATCAGAATCACATCAATCAGACCCCATCAATCAGAATAACATCAATCACACCCCATCAATAACAATAAGGGGCAGCACGGTAGCATTGTGGATAGCACAAAAGCTTCACAGCTCCAGGGTCCCAGGTTCGATTCCGGCTTGGGTCACTGTCTGTGCGGAGTCTGCACATCCTCCCCGTGTGTGTGTGGGTTTCCTCCGGGTGCTCCGGTTTCCTCCCACAGTCCAAAGATGTGCAGGTTAGGTGGAATGGCTTTGCTAAATTTCCCATAGTGTCCAAAATTGCCCTTAGTGTTGGGTGGGGTTACTGGGTTATGGGGATAGGGTGGAGGTGTTGACCTTGGGTAGGGTGCTCTTTCCAAGAGCCGGTGCAGACACGATGGGCCGAATGGCCTCCTTCTGTACTGTAAATTCTATGATTCTATGAATCACACACCATCAATCAGAGTCAGGTCAATCACTCCGGGCAGCACGGTAGCATTGTGGATAGCACAATTGCTTCACAGCTCCAGGGTCCCTGATTCGATTCCGCCTTGGGTCACTGTCTGTGCGGAGTCTGCACATCCTCCCCATGTGTGCGTGGGTTTCCTCCAGGTGCTCCGGTTTCCTCCAACAGTCCAAAGATGAGCAGGTTAGGTGGATTGGCCATGATAAATTGCCCTTTGTGTCCAAAATTGCCCTTAGTCTTGGGTGGGGTTACTGGGTTATGGGGATAGGGTGGAGGTGTTGACCTTGGGTAGGGTGCTCTTTCCAAGAGCCGGTTCAGACTCGATGGTTCGAATGGACTCCTTCTGTATTGTAAATTCCATGACATCCCATCAATCAGAGTCACATCAATCACACCCCATCAATCACACACCATCAATCACACCCCATCAATCAGAGTCACATCAATCACACCCCATCAAAACACTCACCATCAATCACACCCCATCAATCAGAGACCCTTCATTCCGAGTCTCAACAATCACACCCCATCAATCAGAGTCACATCAATCACACCCCATCAATCAGAGTCACATTAATCACACTCCATCAATCAGAATAACACCAATCACACCCCATCAATCAGAGTCCCATCAATCACACCCCAGCAATCACACCCCAGCAATCAGAGACATATCAATCACAGCCCATCAATCGGAGTCACATCAATCACACCCCATCAATCAGAGTCACATCAATCACACCCCATCAATCAGAGTCCCATCAATCACACCCCATCAATCAGAGTCACATCAATCACACGACATCAATCAGAGTCACATCAATCACACGACATCAATCAGAGTCACATTAATCACACCCCATCAATCAGAATCACATCAATCACACCCCATCAATCAGAGTCACATGAATCACACCCCATCAATCAGAGTCACATCAACCAGAGTTCCATGAATCCGAGTCTCAACTGACAAATCAAGAATTTCTTTACCCGTCAGTCTGGCCTCAATAAAAGTCGAGATGGATTTGCAGGTACAGCATTAGTTATTTTATTTGACTTGCAAGCCTGATTCATTTCACAGAGGCAAAGGACTCAGGACTAGTCTCCTAGACCCTTGGAAAACGAATGAAGAAGGAGACAAAGGGATTTCTGCAAATACATTCAAATGGCATCAAGTTTCACATACACGATTCCCATAGGTCATCCTATAACCCTCCTGACCTGGCCATACATCCTGATTGGCTCACTTCTCATCCCTTCCTCTGGCCCCCTATTACCCAGCATCCTTTTCTCCTCCTTTGCTGGACACACCTCCTCCTTGCAATGCCATGCGGTCTGAAATCCATTGTCTGTGAACTCACCAGGATGAGACTGGCCTATCTCTACATTACAGTGACTAATATCTCTAAAGTAACTATTGTATATCACATTCGTCACAACCATCACATCCCTTCAATCAAAGTCACATCAATTACACCCCATCAATCAGAATAACATCAATCACACCTCATCAATCAGAGTCACATCAATCAGAGTCACCTCAATCACACCCCATCAATCACACCCCATCAATCAGAGACACATCAATCATACTCATCAATCAGAGTCACATCAATCACACCCCATCAATCAGAGTCACATCAATCACGTGACATCAATCAGAGTCACATCAATCAGAGTCATAGCAATCACACCCCATCCATCAGAGTCAGATCAATCAATCCACATCAATCAGAGTCACATCAATCACTCCCATCAATCACACCCCATCAATCAGAGTCACATCAATCACACCTCATCAATCACACCCCATCAACCAGAGTCCCATAAATCCGAGTCTCAACAATCACACCCCATCAATCAAAGTCACATCAATTACACCCCATCAATCAGAATAACATCAATCACACCCCATCAATCAGACTCACATCAATCACACCCCATCAATCACACCCCATCAATCAGTCACATCAATCACACCCCATCAATCACACACCATCAATCACACCCCATCAATAACTCCCCATCAATCACACCCCATCAACCAGAGTCCCATCAATCCGAGTCTCAACAATCAGACCCCATCAATAAGAGTCACATCAATCACACCCCGTCAATCAGAATCACATCAATCGCATCCCATCAATCAGAGCCACATCAATCACACCCCATCAATCACACCCTATCAATCACACCCCATTAATCACACCCCATCAATCACACCCCATCAATCAGAGTCACATCTATCACATCCCATCAATCAGAGTTACATCAATCACACCCCATCAAGCAGAGTTACATCAATCACATCCCATCAATCACACCCCATCAATCACACCCCATCAAGCACTTCCCATCAATCAGAGTCCCATCAATCACACCCCATCAATCACATCCCATCAATCAGAGTCACATCAATCACGCCCCATCAATCACACCCTATCAATCAGAGTCACATCAATCACACCTCATCAATCGGGGTCACATCAATCAGAGTCACATCAATTACACCCCATCAATCACACCCCATCAATCAGAGTCATATCAATCACACCCCATCAATCAGAGTTACATTAATCACACCCCATCAATCACATCCCATCAATCAGAGTCACATCCATCACAACCATCAATCACACCCGATCAATCAAAGTCACTTCAATCACACCCTATCAATCAGAGTCACATCAATCGCACCCCATCAATCAGAGTCACATCAATCAGAGTCACATCAATTACACCCCATCAATCACACCCCATCAATCAGAGTAATATCAATCACACCCCATCAATCAGAGTTACATTAATCACACCCCATCAATCACATCCCATCAATCAGAGTCACATCAATCAGAGTCACATCAATCACACCCCATTCATCAGAGTCACTTCAATCACACCCCAAGAATCGTATTCACATCAATCACACCCCATCAATCGTATTCACATCAATCGCAAACCATCAATCCGAGTCTCATCAATCCGAGTCTGATCAATCTGAATAACATCAATAACACACCATCAATTTTATTCACATCAATTGAAAACTATCAATCGAAATCCCATCAACACAATCTCATCAATCCGAGTCACATCAATCACCCCATCAATCAGAATCACTCACCTAATGAAGAAGCTGTGCTTCGAAAGCTAGGGATTCCAAATAAACATGTTGGACTTCACCCTGGTGTTGTAAGAGTTCATATTGTACCCACCCTAGTCCAATACTGGCATCTCCGCATCATTAATCAGAGTCACATCAATCAACCTCTATCAACCGGAGTCACACCAATTACATCCCATTATTCATGATAACACAAATCACATCCCATCAATCAGAGTCATATCAATCACACCCTATCAATCAGTCACATCAATCACACACCATCAATCAGAGTCACATCAATCACACTCCATCAATCAGATTCACATCAATCAGAGTCACATCAATCACACCGCATCAATCAGACCCCATTAATCAGAGTCACATCAATCACACCCCATGAATCGTATTCACATCAATTACATCCCATCAACCAGAGTCACATCAATCACCCCATCAATCAGAGTCATGTCAATCGCACGCCATTAACAAGAGTCCCGTCAATCACCCCATCAATCGAGTAACATCAATCACACCCCATCAATCAGTCGCATTGATTACGCCCCGTCAAACAGAGTGAAATTAATTAGACCCCATCAATCAGAGTCATATCAATCACTCCCCATCAATAAGAATAACATCAATCACACTCCATCAATCAGAGTCAGAGTGACATCAATCACACCACATCTATCACACCCCATCAATCAGAGACACATCAATCACACCCCATCAATCAGAGTCACATCAATCACACCCCATCAATCAGAGTCACATCAATCACACCCCATCAATCAGAGTCACATCAATCAGAGTAACATCAATCACACCCCATCAATCAGAGTCACATCAATCACAGCCATCAATCACACCCCATCAATCAGAGTCACATCAATCACACCCGATCAATCACACACCATCAATCACACCCCATCAATAACTCCCCATCAATCACACCCCATCAACCAGAGTCCCATCAATCCGAGTCTCAACAATCAGACCCCATCAATAAGAGTCACATCAATCACATCCCGTCAATCAGAATCACATCAATCGCATCCCATCAATCAGAGCCACATCAATCACACCCCATCAATCACACCCTATCAATCACACCCCATTAATCACACCCCATCAATCACACCCCATCAATCAGAGTCACATCTATCACACCCCATCGATCAGAGTTACATCAATCACACCCCATCAAGCAGAGTTACATCAATCACATCCCATCAATCACATCCCATCAATCACACCCCATCAAGCACTTCCCATCAATCAGAGTCCCATCAATCACACCCCATCAATCACATCCCATCAATCAGAGTCACATCAATCACGCCCCATCAATCACACCCTATCAATCAAAGTCACATCAATCACACCTCATCAATCGGGGTCACATCAATCAGAGTCACATCAATTACACCCCATCAATCACACCCCATCAATCAGAGTCATATGAATCACACCCCATCAATCAGAGTTACATTAATCACACCCCATCAATCACATCCCATTAATCAGAGTCACATCCATCACAACCATCAATCACACCCGATCAATCAAAGTCACTTCAATCACACCCTATCAATCAGAGTCACATCAATCGCACCCCATCAATCAGAGTCACATCAATCAGAGTCACATCAATCACACCCCATCAATCAGGGTAATATCAATCACATCCCATCAATCAGAGTTACATTACTCACACCCCATCCATCACATCCCATCAATCAGAGTCACATCAATCAGAGTCACATCAATCACACCCCATTAATCAGAGTCACTTCAATCACACCCCAAGAATCGTATTCACATCAATCACACCCCATCAATCGTATTCACATCAATCACACCCCATCAACCGTATTCACATCAATCACACCCTATCAATCGTATTCACATCAATCACACCCCATCAATCGTATTCACATCAATCGCAAACCATCAATCCGAGTCTCCTCAATCCGAGTCTGATCAATCTGAATAACATCAATAACACACCATCAATTTTATTCACATCAATTGAAAACCATCAATCGAAATCCCATCAACACAATCTCATCAATCCGAGTCACATCAATCACCCCATCAATCAGAATCACTCACCGAACGAAGAAGCTGTGCTTCGAAAGCTAGGGATTCCAAATAAACATGTTGGACTTCACCCTGGTGTTGTAAGGGTTCTTATTGTACCCACCCTAGTCCAATACTGGCATCTCCGCATCATTAATCAGAGTCACATCAATCAACCTCTATCAACCGGAGTCACACCAATTACATCCCATTATTCATGATAACACAAATCACATCCCATCAATCAGAGTCATATCAATCACACCCTATCAATCAGTCACATCAATCACACACCATCAATCAGAGTCACATCAATCACACTCCATCAATCAGATTCACATCAATCAGAGTCACATCAATCACACCGCATCAATCAGACCTCATTAATCAGAGTCACATCAATCACACCCCATGAATCGTATTCACATCAATTACATCCCATCAACCAGAGTCACATCAATCACCCCATCAATCAGAGTCATGTCAATCGCACGCCATTAACAAGAGTCCCGTCAATCATCCCATCAATCGAGTAACATCAATCACACCCCATCAATCAGTCACATTGATTACGCCCCGTCAATCAGAGTGAAATTAATTAGACCCCATCAATCAGAGTCATATCAATCACTCCCCATCAATAAGAATAACATCAATCACACTCCATCAATCAGAGTCAGAGTGACATCAATCACACCACATCTATCACACCCCATCAATCAGAGACACATCAATCACACCCCATCAATCAGAGTCACATCAATCACACCCCATCAATCAGAGTCACATCAATCACACCCCATCAATCAGAGTCACATCAATCAGAGTAACATCAACCACACCCCATCAATCAGAGTCACATCAATCACACCCATCAATCACACCCCATCAATCAGAGTCACATCAATCACACCCGATCAATCACACACCATCAATCACACCCCATCAATAACTCCCCATCAATCACACCCCATCAACCAGAGTCCCATCAATCCGAGTCTCAACAATCAGACCCCATCAATAAGAGTCACATCAATCACACCCCGTCAATCAGAATCACATCAATCGCATCCCATCAATCAGAGCCACATCAATCACACCCCATCAATCACACCCTATCAATCACACCCCATTAATCGCACCCCATCAATCACACCCCATCAATCAGAGTCACATCTATCACACCCCATCAATCAGAGTTACATCAATCACACCCCATCAAGCAGAGTTACATCAATCACATCCCATCAATCACACCCCATCAATCACACCCAATCAAGCACTTCCCATCAATCAGAGTCCCATCAATCACACCCCATCAATCACATCCCATCAATCAGAGTCACATCAATCACGCCCCATCAATCACACCCTATCAATCAGAGTCACATCAATCACACCTCATCAATCGGGGTCACATCAATCAGAGTCACATCAATTACACCCCATCAATCACACCCCATCAATCAGAGTCATATCAATCACACCCCATCAATCAGAGTTACATTAATCACACCCCATCAGTCACATCCCATCAATCAGAGTCACATCCATCACAACCATCGATCACACCCGATCAATCAAAGTCACTTCAATCACACCCTATCAATCAGAGTCACATCAATCGCACCCCATCAATCAGAGTCACATCAATCAGAGTCACATCAATTACACCCCATCAATCACACCCCATCAATCAGAGTAATATCAATCACACCCCATCAATCAGAGTTACATTAATCACACCCCATCAATCACATCCCATCAATCAGAGTCACATCAATCAGAGTCACATCAATCACACCCCATCAATCACACCCCATCAATCAGAGTAATATCAATCACACCCCATCAATCAGAGTTACATTAATCACACCCCATCAATCACATCCCATCAATCAGAGTCACATCAATCAGAGTCACATCAATCACACCCCATTAATTAGAGTCACTTCAATCACACCCCAAGAATCGTATTCACATCAATCACACCCCATCAATCGTATTCACATCAATCACACCCCATCAACCGTATTCACATCAATCACACCCTATCAATCGTATTCACATCAAGCACACCCCATCAATCGTATTCACATCAATCGCAAACCATCAATCCGAGTCTCATCAATCCGAGTCTGATCAATCTGAATAACATCAATAACACACCATCAATTTTATTCACATCAATTGAAAACCATCAATCGAAATCCCATCAACACAATCTCATCAATCCGAGTCACATCAATCACCCCATCAATCAGAATCATTCACCTAATGAAGAAGCTGTGCTTCGAAAGCTAGGGATTCCAAATAAACATGTTGGACTTCACCCTGGTGTTGTAAGAGTTCTTATTGTACCCACCCTAGTCCAATACTGGCATCGCCGCATCATTAATCAGAGTCACATCAATCAACCTCTATCAACCGGAGTCACACCAATTACATCCCATTATTCATGATAACACAAATCACATCCCATCAATCAGAGTCATATCAATCACACCCTATCAATCAGAGTCACATCAATCACACCGCATCAATCAGACCCCATTAATCAGAGGCACATCAATCACACCCCATGAATCGTATTCACATCAATTACATCCCATCAACCAGAGTCACATCAATCACCCCATCAATCAGAGTCATGTCAATCGCACGCCATTAACAAGAGTCCCGTCAATCACCCCATCAATCGAGTAACATCAATCACACCCCATCAATCAGTCACATTGATTACGCCCCGTCAATCAGAGTGAAATTAATTAGACCCCATCAATCAGAGTCATATCAATCACTCCCCATCAATAAGAATAACATCAATCACACTCCATCAATCAGAGTCAGAGTGACATCAATCACACCACATCTATCACACCCCATCAATCAGAGACACATCAATCACACCCCATCAATCAGAGTCACATCAATCACACCCCATCAATCAGAGTCACATCAATCACACCCCATCAATCAGAGTCACATCAATCAGAGTAACATCAATCACAACCCATCAATCAGAGTCACATCAATCACACCCATCAATCACACCCCATCAATCAGAGTCACATCAATCACACCCCATCACCCAGAGTCCCATAAATCCGAGTCTGAACAATCACACCCCATCAATCAAAGTCACATCAATTACACCCCATCAATCAGAATAGCATCAATCACACACCATCAATCACACCCCATCAATCGCACCGCATCAATAACTCCCCATCAATCACACCCCATCAACAAGAGTCACATCAATCCGAGTCTCAACAATCACACCCCATCAATCCGAGTCTCAACAACCACACCCCATCTATCAGAGTCACATCAATCACACCCCTTCAATCACACCCCATCAATCAGAGTCACATCAATCACACCCCATCAATCACACCCCATCAATCAAACCCCATCAGTATCTCCACATCAATCACACGCCATCAACCAGAGTCCCATCAATCCGAGTCTCAACAATCACAACCCAAGAAACAGAGTCACATCAATCACACGCCATCAACCAGAGTCCCATCAATCCGAGTCTCAACAATCACAACCCAAGAAACAGAGTCATATCAATCACATCCCATCAATCAGAGTCCCATGAATCCGAGTCACATCAATCCACCCCATCGATCAGAATAAAATCAATCACACCCCATCAATCAGAGTCACATCAATCCACCCCATCAATCAGAATAACAGCAATCACTCCCCATCAATCAGAGTCACATCAATTGCTCCCCATCAATCAGCGTACCTCAATCACCTCCCATCAATCAGAGCCACATCAATCACACCCCATCAATCAGAGTCACATCAATCACACCCCATCAATCAGAATCACATCAATCACACCCCATCAATCACTCCCCATCAAAAAGAGTCACATCAATTGCTCCCCATCAATCAGAGTATCTCAATCTCCTCCCATCAATCAGAGCCACATCAATCACACCCCATCAATCAGAGTCACATCAATCACACCCCATCAATCAGAATAACATCAATCAGAGTCACATCAATGACACCCCATCAATCACACTCAAACTATCAGAGTCACATCAATCACACCCCATCAATCAAAGACACATCAATCACACCCCATCTATCAGAGTCACATCAATCGCACCCCATCAATTAGAGTCACATCAATCCGAGTCTCAACATTCACACCCCATCAATCAGAGCCACATCAATCCACCCCATCGATCAGAATAACATCAATCACACCCCATCAATCAGAGTCATATCAATCCACCTCTTCAATCAGAATAACATCAATCACACCTCATCAATAAGAGTCACATCAATCACACCCCATCAATCAGAGTTACATTAATCACACCCCATCAATCACACCCCATCAATCAGACTCACATCAATCACACCGCATCAATCAGACCACATTAATCAGAGTCACTTCAATAACACCCCATGAATCGTATTCACATCAATCACACCCCATCAATCGTATTCACATGAATCACACCCAATCAATCGTATTCACATCAATCGCAAACCATCAATCCGAGTCTCCTCAATCCGAGTCTGATCAATCAGAATAACATCAATAACACACCATCAATTTTATTCACATCAATTGAAAACCATCAATCGAAATCCCATCAACACAATCTCATCAATCCGAGTCACATCAATCACCCCATCAATCAGAGTCACTCACCTAATGAAGGAGCTGTGCTTCGAAAGCTAGTGATTCCAAATAAACATGTTGGACTTCACCCTGGTGTTGTAAGAGTTCTTATTGTACCCACCCTAGTCCAATACTGGCATATCCGCATCATTAATCAGAGTCACATCAATCAACCTCTATCAATCGGAGTCACACCAATTACATCCCATCAATCATGATAACACAAATCACATCCCATCAATCAGAGTCATATCAATCACACCCTATCAATCAGTCACATCAATCACACACCATCAATCAGAGTCACATCAATCACACTCCATCAATCAGATTCACATCAATCAGAGTCATATCAATCACACCCTATCAATCAGTCACATCAATCACACACCATCAATCAGAGTCACATCAATCACACTCCATCAATCAGATTCACATCAATCAGAGTCACATCAATCACACCGCATCAATCAGACCCCATTAATCAGAGTCACATCAATCACACCCCATGAATCGTATTCACATCAATTACATCCCATCAATCAGAGTCACGTCAATCACCCCATCAATCAGAGTCATGTCAATCGCACGCCATTAACTAGAGTCCCGTCAATCACCCCATCAATCGAGTAACATCAATCACACCCCATCAATCAGTCACATTGATTACGCCGCGTCAGTCAGAGTGACATTAATTAGACCCCATCAATCAGAGTCATATCAATCAATCCCCATCAATATGAATAACATCAATCACACTCCATCAATCAGAGTCACATCAGTCAGGGTGACATCAATCACACCCCATCTATCACACCCCATCAATCAGAGACACATCAATCACACCCCATCAATCAGAGTCACATCAATCACACCCCATCAATCAGAGTCACAGAAATCACTCCCCATCAATCAGAGTCACATCAATCACACCCATCAATCACACCCCATCAATCAGAGTCACATCAATCACACCCCATCACCCAGAGTCCCATAAATCCGAGTCTGAACAATCACACCCCATCAATCAAAGTCACATCAATTACACCCCATCAATCAGAATAGCATCAATCACACACCATCAATCACACCCCATCAATCGCACCGCATCTATAACTCCCCATCAATCACACCCCATCAACAAGAGTCACATCAATCCGAGTCTCAACAATCACACCCCATCAATCCGAGTCTCAACAACCACACCCCATCAATCAGAGTCATATCAATCCACCTCTTCAATCAGAATAACATCAATCACACCCCATCAATAAGAGTCACATCAATCACACCCCATCAATCAGAGTTACATTAATCACACCCCATCAATCACACCCCATCAATCAGACTCACATCAATCACACCGCATCAATCAGACCACATTAATCAGAGTCACTTCAATAACACCCCATGAATCGTATTCACATCAATCACACCCCATCAATCGTATTCACATGAATCACACCCCATCAATCGTATTCACATCAATCGCAAACCATCAATCCGAGTCTCCTCAATCCGAGTCTGATCAATCAGAATAACATCAATAACACACCATCAATTTTATTCACATCAATTGAAAACCATCAATCCCATCAACACAATCTCATCAATCCGAGTCACATCAATCACCCCATCAATCAGAGTCACTCACCTAATGAAGGAGCTGTGCTTCGAAAGCTAGTGATTCCAAATAAACATGTTGGACTTCACCCTGGTGTTGTAAGAGTTCTTATTGTACCCACCCTAGTCCAATACTGGCATATCCGCATCATTAATCAGAGTCACATCAATCAACCTCTATCAATCGGAGTCACACCAATTACATCCCATCAATCATGATAACACAAATCACATCCCATCAATCAGAGTCATATCAATCACACCCTATCAATCAGTCACATCAATCACACACCATCAATCAGAGTCACATCAATCACACTCCATCAATCAGATTCACATCAATCAGAGTCATATCAATCACACCCTATCAATCAGTCACATCAATCACACACCATCAATCAGAGTCACATCAATCACACTCCATCAATCAGATTCACATCAATCAGAGTCACATCAATCACACCGCATCAATCAGACCCCATTAATCAGAGTCACATCTTTCACACCCCATGAATCGTATTCACATCAATTACATCCCATCAATCAGAGTCACGTCAATCACCCCATCAATCAGAGTCATGTCAATCGCACGCCATTAACTAGAGTCCCGTCAATCACCCCATCAATCGAGTAACATCAATCACACCCCATCAATCAGTCACATTGATTACGCCCCGTCAGTCAGAGTGACATTAATTAGACCCCATCAATCAGAGTCATATCAATCAATCCCCATCAATATGAATAACATCAATCACACTCCATCAATCAGAGTCACATCAGTCAGAGTGACATCAATCACACCCCATCTATCACACCCCATCAATCAGAGACACATCAATCACACCCCATCAATCAGAGTCACATCAATCACACCCCATCAATCAGAGTCACATAAATCACTCCCCATCAATCAGAGTCACATCAATTGCTCCCCATCAATCAGCGTACCTCAATCACCTCCCATCAATCAGAGCCACATCAATCACACCCCATCAATCAGAGTCACATCAATCACACCCCATCAATCAGAATCACATCAATCACACCCCATCAATCACTCCCCATCAAAAAGAGTCACATCAATTGCTCCCCATCAATCAGAGTATCTCAATCTCCTCCCATCAATCAGAGCCACATCAATCACACCCCATCAATCAGAGTCACATCAATCACACCCCATCAATCAGAATAACATCAATCAGAGTCACATCAATGACACCCCATCAATCACACTCAAACTATCAGAGTCACATCAATCACACCCCATCAATCAAAGACACATCAATCACACCCCATCTATCAGAGTCACATCAATCACACCCCATCAATTAGAGTCACATCAATCCGAGTCTCAACATTCACACCCCATCAATCAGAGCCACATCAATCCACCCCATCGATCAGAATAACATCAATCACACCCCATCAATCAGAGTCATATCAATCCACCTCTTCAATCAGAATAACATCAATCACACCTCATCAATAAGAGTCACATCAATCACACCCCATCAATCAGAGTTACATTAATCACACCCCATCAATCACACCCCATCAATCAGACTCACATCAATCACACCGCATCAATCAGACCACATTAATCAGAGTCACTTCAATAACACCCCATGAATCGTATTCACATCAATCACACCCCATCAATCGTATTCACATGAATCACACCCAATCAATCGTATTCACATCAATCGCAAACCATCAATCCGAGTCTCCTCAATCCGAGTCTGATCAATCAGAATAACATCAATAACACACCATCAATTTTATTCACATCAATTGAAAACCATCAATCGAAATCCCATCAACACAATCTCATCAATCCGAGTCACATCAATCACCCCATCAATCAGAGTCACTCACCTAATGAAGGAGCTGTGCTTCGAAAGCTAGTGATTCCAAATAAACATGTTGGACTTCACCCTGGTGTTGTAAGAGTTCTTATTGTACCCACCCTAGTCCAATACTGGCATATCCGCATCATTAATCAGAGTCACATCAATCAACCTCTATCAATCGGAGTCACACCAATTACATCCCATCAATCATGATAACACAAATCACATCCCATCAATCAGAGTCATATCAATCACACCCTATCAATCAGTCACATCAATCACACACCATCAATCAGAGTCACATCAATCACACTCCATCAATCAGATTCACATCAATCAGAGTCATATCAATCACACCCTATCAATCAGTCACATCAATCACACACCATCAATCAGAGTCACATCAATCACACTCCATCAATCAGATTCACATCAATCAGAGTCACATCAATCACACCGCATCAATCAGACCCCATTAATCAGAGTCACATCAATCACACCCCATGAATCGTATTCACATCAATTACATCCCATCAATCAGAGTCACGTCAATCACCCCATCAATCAGAGTCATGTCAATCGCACGCCATTAACTAGAGTCCCGTCAATCACCCCATCAATCGAGTAACATCAATCACACCCCATCAATCAGTCACATTGATTACGCCGCGTCAGTCAGAGTGACATTAATTAGACCCCATCAATCAGAGTCATATCAATCAATCCCCATCAATATGAATAACATCAATCACACTCCATCAATCAGAGTCACATCAGTCAGGGTGACATCAATCACACCCCATCTATCACACCCCATCAATCAGAGACACATCAATCACACCCCATCAATCAGAGTCACATCAATCACACCCCATCAATCAGAGTCACAGAAATCACTCCCCATCAATCAGAGTCACATCAATCACACCCATCAATCACACCCCATCAATCAGAGTCACATCAATCACACCCCATCACCCAGAGTCCCATAAATCCGAGTCTGAACAATCACACCCCATCAATCAAAGTCACATCAATTACACCCCATCAATCAGAATAGCATCAATCACACACCATCAATCACACCCCATCAATCGCACCGCATCTATAACTCCCCATCAATCACACCCCATCAACAAGAGTCACATCAATCCGAGTCTCAACAATCACACCCCATCAATCCGAGTCTCAACAACCACACCCCATCAATCAGAGTCATATCAATCCACCTCTTCAATCAGAATAACATCAATCACACCCCATCAATAAGAGTCACATCAATCACACCCCATCAATCAGAGTTACATTAATCACACCCCATCAATCACACCCCATCAATCAGACTCACATCAATCACACCGCATCAATCAGACCACATTAATCAGAGTCACTTCAATAACACCCCATGAATCGTATTCACATCAATCACACCCCATCAATCGTATTCACATGAATCACACCCCATCAATCGTATTCACATCAATCGCAAACCATCAATCCGAGTCTCCTCAATCCGAGTCTGATCAATCAGAATAACATCAATAACACACCATCAATTTTATTCACATCAATTGAAAACCATCAATCCTATCAACACAATCTCATCAATCCGAGTCACATCAATCACCCCATCAATCAGAGTCACTCACCTAATGAAGGAGCTGTGCTTCGAAAGCTAGTGATTCCAAATAAACATGTTGGACTTCACCCTGGTGTTGTAAGAGTTCTTATTGTACCCACCCTAGTCCAATACTGGCATATCCGCATCATTAATCAGAGTCACATCAATCAACCTCTATCAATCGGAGTCACACCAATTACATCCCATCAATCATGATAACACAAATCACATCCCATCAATCAGAGTCATATCAATCACACCCTATCAATCAGTCACATCAATCACACACCATCAATCAGAGTCACATCAATCACACTCCATCAATCAGATTCACATCAATCAGAGTCATATCAATCACACCCTATCAATCAGTCACATCAATCACACACCATCAATCAGAGTCACATCAATCACACTCCATCAATCAGATTCACATCAATCAGAGTCACATCAATCACACCGCATCAATCAGACGCCATTAATCAGAGTCACATCTTTCACACCCCATGAATCGTATTCACATCAATTACATCCCATCAATCAGAGTCACGTCAATCACCCCATCAATCAGAGTCATGTCAATCGCACGCCATTAACTAGAGTCCCGTCAATCACCCCATCAATCGAGTAACATCAATCACACCCCATCAATCAGTCACATTGATTACGCCCCGTCAGTCAGAGTGACATTAATTAGACCCCATCAATCAGAGTCATATCAATCAATCCCCATCAATATGAATAACATCAATCACACTCCATCAATCAGAGTCACATCAGTCAGAGTGACATCAATCACACCCCATCTATCACACCCCATCAATCAGAGACACATCAATCACACCCCATCAATCAGAGTCACATCAATCACACCCCATCAATCAGAGTCACATAAATCACTCCCCATCAATCAGAGTCACATCAATCACACCCATCAATCACACCCCATCAATCAGAGTCACATCAATCACACCCCATCACCCAGAGTCCCATAAATCCGAGTCTGAACAATCACACCCCATCAATCAAAGTCACATCAATTACACCCCATCAATCAGAATAGCATCAATCACACACCATCAATCACACCCCATCAATCGCACCGCATCAATAACTCCCCATCAATCACACCCCATCAACAAGAGTCACATCAATCCGAGTCTCAACAATCACACCCCATCAATCCGAGTCTCAACAACCACACCCATCTATCAGAGTCACATCAATCACACCCCTTCAATCACACCCCATCAATCAGAGTCACATCAATCACACCCCATCAATCACACCCCATCAATCAAACCCCATCAGTATCTCCACATCAATCACACCCCATCAACCAGAGTCCCATCAATCCGAGTCTCAACAATCACAACCCAAGAAACAGAGTCATATCAATCACATCCCATCAATCAGAGTCCCATGAATCCGAGTCTCAGCAATCACACCCCATCAATCAGAGTCACATCAATTACACCCCATCAATCAGAGTCACATCTATCACACCCCATCAATCAGAGTTACATCAATCACACCCCATCAAGCAGAGTTACATCAATCACACCCCATCAATCACACTCCATCAATCATACCCCATCAGGCACATCCCATCAATCAGAGTCCCATCAATCACACCCCATCAATCACATCCCATCAATCAGAGTCACATCAATCACACCCCATCAATAAGAGTCACATCCATCACATCCCATCAATTAGAGTCACATCAATCAGAGTCACATCAATCACACCCCATCAATCAGAATCACATCAATCACACCCCATCAATCACTCTCCATCAATCAGAGTCACATCAATCACACCCCATCAATCACACGCCATCAATCAGAGACACATCAATCACACCCCATCAAACCCATCCCGTCAATCAGAGTCACATCAGTAACACCCCATCAATCAGAATACCCCGTCAATCACACCCCATCAATAACTCCCCATCCATCACACCCCATCAATTAGAGTCCCATCAATTGGCAGGTAGGATCAAGGAAAACCCAAAAGCTTTCTATAGGTATGTCAGGAATAAGCGAATGACTAGGGAAAGAGTAGGACCAGTCAAGAACAGGGATGGGAAGTTGTCTGTGGAGTCTGAAGAGATAGGGAGAGATACTAAATGAATATTTTTCGTCAGTATTCACTCAGGAAAAAGATAATGTTGTGGAGGAGAATGCTGAGCCCCAGGCTAATAGAATAGATGGCATTGAGGTACGTAGGGAAGAGGTGTTGGCAATTCTAGACAGGCTGAAAATAGATAAGTCCCCGGGCCTGATGGGATTTATCCTCGGATTCTCTGGGAGGCCAGGGAAGAGATTGCTGGACCTTTGGCATTGATTTTTATGTCATCATTGGCTACAGGAATAGTGCCAGAGGACTGGAGGATAGCAAATGTGGTCCCTTTGTTCAAAAAGGGGAGCAGAGACTACCCCGGCAACTATAGACCGGTGAGCCTCACGTCTGTAGTGGGTAAAGTCTTGGAGGGGATTATAAGAGACAAGATTTATAATCATCTAGATAGGAATAATATGATCAGGGATAGTCAGCATGGCTTTGTGAAGGGTAGGTCATGCCTCACAAACCTTATCGAGTTCTTTGAGAAGGTGACTGAACAAGTAGACGAGGGTAGAGCAGTTGATGTGGTGTATATGGATTTCAGTAAAGCGTTTGATAAGGTTCCCCATGGTAGGCTATTGCAGAAAAAACGGAGGCTGGGGATTGAGGGTGATTTAGAGATGTGGATCAGAAATTGGCTAGCTGAAAGAAGACAGAGGGTGGTGGTTGATGGGAAATGTTCAGAATGGAGTTCAGTTACAAGTGGCGTACCACAAGGATCTGTTCCGGGGCCGTTGCTGTTTGTCATTTTTATCAATGACCTAGAGGAAGGCGCAGAAGGGTGGGTGAGTAACTTTGCAGACGACACTAAATTCGGTGGTGTTGTCGACAGTGTGGAAGGATGTAGCAGGTTACAGAGGGATATAGATAAGCTGCAGAGCTGGGCTGAGAGGTGGCAAATGGAGTTTAATGTAGAGAAGTGTGAGGTGATTCACTTTGGAAGGAATAACAGGAATGCGGAATATTTGGCTAATGGTGAAGTTCTTGGAAGTGTGGATGAGCAGAGGGATCTAGGTGTCCATGTACATAGATCCCTGAAAGTTGCCACCCAGGTTGATAGGGTTGTGAAGAAGGCCTATGGAGTGTTGGCCTTTATTGGTAGAGGGATTGAGTTCCGGAGTCAGGAGGTCATGTTGCAGCTGTACAAAACTCTGGTACGGCCGCATTTGGAGTATTGCGTACAGTTCTGGTCTCCGCATTACAGGAAGGACGTGGAGGCTTTGGAGCGGGTGCAGAGGTGATTTACCAGGATGTTGCCTGGTGTGGAAGGAAAATCTTATGAGGAAAGGCTGATGGACTTGAGGTTGTTTTCGTTGGAGAGAAGAAGGTTAATAGAGGCACACCAAATGATCAGGGGGTTGGATAGGGTGGACAGTGAGAGCCTTCTCCCGCGGATGGAAATGGCTGGCACGAGGGGTCATAGCTTTAGACTGAGGGGTAATAGCTATAGGACAGACGTCAGAGGTAGGTTCTTTACGCAAAGAGTAGTGAGGCCGTGGAATGCCCTACCTGCAACAGTAGTGAACTCGCCAACATTGAGGGCATTTAAAAGTTTATTGGATAAACATATGGATGATAATGGCATAGTGTAGGTTAGATGGCTTATGTTTCGGTGCAACATTGTGGGCCGAAGGGCCTGTAATGCGCTGTATCGTTCTATGTTCTAATCCGAGTCTCAACATTCACACCCCATCAATCAGAGTCACATCAATGCACCCCATCGATCAGAATAACATCAATCACAGCCCATCAATCAGAGTCACATCAATCCTCCCCTTCAATCAGAATAACATCAATCACACCCCATCAATAAGAGTCACATCAATCACACACCATCAATCAGAGTCACATCAATCTCACCACATCAATCAGAGTCACATCAATCAGAGTCACATCAATCAGAATCACATCAATCACACCCCATCAATCACTCCCCATCAATCAGAGTCACATCAATTGCTCCCCATCAATCAGAGTATCTCAATCTCCTCCCATCAATCAAAGACACATCAATCACACCCCATCAATCAGAGTCACATCAATCGGGATGAGCAGCAAAGCGAGTGCGGGGCTGGGCCTGGGCCTGTCATTGAGTCAGGGGAATGAGCAGCATTCAGGCGCCACAGAGTAAATATGCGGAGCTGCTTGCTATAATCGAAGAGTTGGGCAAAGACATTCGACCAACATATGCGGGCAGTAAAAGTGCAATGGAACGTCTAAAACGTGGAATTATTCATGCTCGAGGCCTAGTGAGGTAATGTCTGGCCGAAACGGAACGCAATGCACGATCGTAACTTTAGCGCCATTTGAAATTATATTGAACTCCCAAGAAGGTTTTGAGTGGTTTATTTCTGGAGAGGAAAGTGCTACTTCTTTTGTAACAGTCTTTCTGATCACACTGATTGTTTAAGTTTAAGTATTGTCAATTTTGCATTTGAACCATAACAAAAAGGCGGAGCGCAAAAGATTTTTCACTCCGATGGATACTTCAAGAAGATGTTGGGTCTTTCATCCAAGTTTTGATTTTTCCAAGCCCATCAGACAATGTGGCCCATTGTTCTCTTTAACCTTTCAGGGCCAAAGTTACAAGTTTTGAATTTATTAGAAAAGGAGACAGGGACGTAATTAGAAAAAATATTTTTGCACTTGACACCAAACTGGAGGACTGGATATGGCTGGAACTTCGCAGAACAAAGTTTAGTTTCCTCTAAATTATAATTTATGTTTTGCCATTGTACAGAAGGTAAATGGACATCTTTGTATTGATTTCTTCTTATAATAAAGATTATTTTCATTAAAAAAAAAAAAAAAAGTTAAGAGGAAGAAGGAGGCCTATGTGAAGATGAAGTGTGAAGTTTCGGTTGGGGCGATGGATAGTTACAAGGTAGCGAGGAAGGATCTAAAGAGAGAGCTAAGACGAGCAAGGAGGGGACATGAGAAGTATTTGGCAGGAAGGATCAAGGAAAACCCAAAAGCTTTCTATAGGTATGTCAGGAATAAGCGAATGACTAGGGAAAGAGTAGGACCAGTCAAGGACAGGGATGGGAAATTGTGTGTGGAGTCTGAAGAGATAGGCGAGATACTAAATGAATATTTTTCGTCAGTATTCACTCAGGAAAAAGATAATGTTGTGGAGGAGAATGCTGAGACCCAGGCTAATAGAATAGATGGCATTGAGGTACGTAGGGAAGAGGTGTTGGCAATTCTGGACAGGCTGAAAATAGATAAGTCCCCGGGACCTGATGGGATTTATCCTAGGATTCTATGGGAGGCCAGGGAAGAGATTGCTGGACCTTTGGCTTTGATTTTTATGTCATCATTGGCTACAGGAATAGTGCCAGAGGACTGGAGGACAGCAAATGTGGTCCCTTTGTTCAAAAAGGGGAGCAGAGACAACCCTGGCAACTATAGACCGGTGAGCCTCACGTCTGTAGTGGGTAAAGTCTTGGAGGGGATTATAAGAGACAAGATTTATAATCATCTAGATAGGAATAATATGATCAGGGATAGTCAGCATGGCTTTGTGAAGGGTAGGTCATGCCTCACAAACCTTATAGAGTTCTTTGAGAAGGTGACTGAACAGGTAGACGAGGGTAGAGCAGTTGATGTGGTGTATATGGATTTCAGCAAAGCGTTTGATAAGGTTCCCCATGGTAGGCTATTGCAAAAAATACGGAGGCTGGGGATTGAGGGTGATTTAGAGATGTGGATCAGAAATTGGCTAGCTGAAAGAAGACAGAGGGTGGTGGTTGATGGGAAATGTTCAGAATGGAGTACAGTCACAAGTGGAGTACCACAAGGATCTGTTCTGGGGCCGTTGCTGTTTGTCATTTTTATCAATGACCGAGAGGAAGGCGCAGAAGGGTGGGTGAGTAAATTTGCAGACGATACTAAAGTCGGTGGTGTTGTCGATAGTGTGGAAGGATGTAGCAGGTTACAGAGGGATATAGATAAGCTGCAGAGCTGGGCTGAGAGGTGGCAAATGGAGTTTAAGGTAGAGAAGTGTGAGGTGATTCACTTTGGAAGGAATAACAGGAATGCGGAATATTTGGCTAATGGTAAAGATCTTGAAAGTGTGGATGAGCAGAGGGATCTAGGTTTCCATGTACATCGATCCCTGAAAGTTGCCACCCAGGTTGATAGGGTTGTGAAGAAGGCCTATGGAGTGTTGGCCTTTCTTGGTAGAGGGATTGAGTTCCGGAGTCGGGAGGTCATGTTGCAGCTGTACAGAACTCTGGTACGGCCGCATTTGGAGTATTGCGTACAGTTCTGTTCACCGCATTATTGGAATGACGTGGAGGCTTTGGAGCGGGTGCAGAGGAGATTCACCAGGATGTTGCCTGGTATGGAGGGAAAATCTTATGAGGAAAGGCTGATGGACTTGAGGTTGATTTCGTTGGAGAGAAGAAGGTTAAGAGGAGATTTAATAGAGGCATACAAAATGATCAGGGGGTTGGATAGGGTGGACAGTGAGAGCCTTCTCCCGCGGATGGATATGGCTGGCACGAGGGGACATAACTTTAAACTGAGGGGTAATAGATATAGGACAGAGGTCAGAGGTAGGTTCTTTACGGAAAGAGTAGTGAGGCCGTGGAATGCCCTACCTGCTACAGTAGTGAACTCGCCAACATTGAGGGCATTTAAAAGTTTATTGGATAAACATATGGATGATAATGGCATAGTGTAGGTTAGATGGCTTTTGTTTCGGTGCAACATCGTGGGCCGAAGGGCCTGTACTGCGCTGTATTGTTCTATAATCACACCCCATCAATCAGAATAACATCAATCAGAGTCACATCAATCTCACCCCATCAATCACACTCAAACTATCAGAGTCACATCAATCCACCCCATCGATCAGAATAAAATCAATCACACCCCATCAATCAGAGTCACATCAATCCACCCCATCAATCAGAATAACATAAATCACTCCCCATCAATCAGAGTCACATCAATTGCTCCCCATCATTCAGCGTACCTCAATCACCTCCCATCAATCAGAGCCACATCAATCACACCCCATCAATCAGAGTCACATCAATCACACCCCATCAATCAGAATAACATCAATCAGAGTCACATTAATCACACCCCATCAATCACACTCAAACTATCAGTCACATCAATCACACCCCATCAATCAAAGACACATCAATCACACCCCATCAATCAGATTCACTTCAATCACACTCCATCAATTAGAGTCCCATCAATCCGAGTCTCAACATTCACACCCCATCAATCAGAGCCACATCAATCCACCCCATCGATCAGAATAACATCAATCACACCCCATCAATCAGAGTCATATCAATCCACCCCTTCAATCCAAATAACATCAATCACACCCCATCAATAAGAGTCACATCAATCACACCCCATCAATCAGAGTTACATCAATCTAACCCCTTCAATCAGAGTCACATCAATCAGAGTCACATCAATCACACCCCATCAATCAGAATCACATCAATCACACCCCATCAATCACTCCCCATCAATCAGAGTCACATCAGTTGCTCCCCATCAATCAGAGTACCTCAATCACCTCCCATCAATCAGAGCCACATCAATCACACCCCATCAATTAGAGTCACATCAATCTCACACTCCATCAATCAGAATAACATCAATCAGAGTCACATCAATCACACCCCATTATTCACACTCAACCAATCAGAGGCACATCAATCACACACCATCAATCACACCCCATCAATCAGAGTCACATCAATCACTCCCCATCAATCAGAGTCCCATGAATCCGAGTCTCAGCAACACACCCCATCAATGAGAGTCACATTAATCACACCCCATCAATCAGAGTCCCATGAATCCGAGTCGCAGCAATCACACCCCATCATTAAGAGTCACATCAATCACACCCCAGCAATCACTCCCCATCAATTAGAGTCACATCAATCACACCCCATCAATCACACCCCATCAATCACACCCAATCAATCAGTGTCACATCAATCAGACTCACATCAATCACACCCAATCAATCAGAGTCAGGTCAATCTCTCCCCATTAGTCAGAGTTCCGTCAATCACACCCCATCAATCACACCCCATCAATCAGAGTCACATCAATCACACCCGATCAATCACACCCCATCAATAAGAGTCACTTCAATCACACCCATCTATCAGAGTCACATCAATCGCACCCCATTAATCAGAGACACATCAATTAGAGTCACATTAATCACACCCCATCAATCGCACGCCATCAATCACCCCATTGATCACACCCCATCAATAAATCCCCATCCATCATACCCCATCAATTAGAGTCCCATCAATCCGAGTCTCAACAAACACACCCCATCAATCAGAGTCACATCAATCCATCCCATCGATCAGAGTCACATCAATCACACCCCATCAATCAGAGTCCCATGAATCCGAGTCTCAGCAACACACCCCATCAATCAGAGTCACATTAATCACACCCCATCAATCAGAGTCCCTTGAATCCGAGTCGCAGCAATCACACCCCATCAATAAGAGTCACATCAATCACACCCCAGCAATCACTCCCGATCAATTAGAGCCACATCAATCACACCCCATCAATCACACCCCATCAATCACACCCAATCAATCAGAGTCACATCAATCACACCCCATGAATCACACCCCATCAATCAGAGTCACATCAATCAGACTCACATCAATCACACCCAATCAATCAGAGTCAGATCAATCTCTCCCCATTAGTCAGAGTTCCGTCAATCACACCCCATCAATCACACCCCATCAATCAGAGTCACATCAATCACACCCGATCAATCACACCCCATCAATAAGAGTCACTTCAATCACACCCATCTATCAGAGTCACATCAATCGCACCCCATTAATCAGAGACACATCAATTAGAGTCACACTAAACACACCCCATCAATCAGAGTCACATTAATCACACCCCATCAATCAGAGTCCCTTGAATCCGAGTCGCAGCAATCACACCCCATCAATAAGAGTCACATCAATCACACCCCAGCAATCACTCCCGATCAATTAGAGTCACATCAATCACACCCCATCAATCACACCCCATCAATCACACCCAATCAATCAGAGTCACATCAATCACACCCCATGAATCACACCCCATCAATCAGAGTCACATCAATCAGACTCACATCAATCACACCCAATCAATCAGAGTCAGATCAATCTCTCCCCATTAGTCAGAGTTCCGTCAATCACACCCCATCAATCACACCCCATCAATCAGAGTCACATCAATCACACCCGATCAATCACACCCCATCAATAAGAGTCACTTCAATCACACCCATCTATCAGAGTCACATCAATCGCACCCCATTAATCAGAGACACATCAATTAGAGTCACACTAATCACACCCCATCAATCGCACGCCATCAATCACCCCATTGATCACACCCCATCAATAAATCCCCATCCATCATACCCCATCAATTAGAGTCCCATCAATCCGAGTCTCAACAAACACACCCCATCAAACAGAGTCACATCAATCCATCCCATCGATCAGAAAAACATCAATCACACCCCATCAATCAGAGTCACATCAATCAGAGTCACATCAATTACACCCCATCAATCACACCCCATCAATCAGAGTCATATCAATCACACCCCATCAATCAGAGTTACATTAATCACACCCCATCAATCACAACCCATCAATCAGAGTCACATCAATCACACCGCATCAATCAGACCCCATTAATCAGAGTCACATCAATCACACCCCATGAATCGTATTCACATCAATCACACCCCATTAATCGTATTCACATCAATCACACCCCATCAATCGTATTCACATCAATCGCAAACCATCAATCCGAGTCTCATCAATCCGAGTCCGTCAATCAGAATAACATCAATAACACACCATCAATTTTATTCACATCAATTGAAAACCATCAATCGAAATCTCATTTACACAATCTCATCAATCCGAGTCACATCAATCACCCCTTTAATCAGAGTCACTCACCTAATGAAGAAGCTGTGCTTCGAAAGCTAGTGATTCCAAATAAACATGTTGGACTTCACCCTAGTGTTGTAAGAGTTCTTATTGTACCCACCCTAGTCCAATACCGGCATCTCCCCATCATTAATCAGAGTCACATCAATCAACCTCGATCAATCGGAGTCACACCAATTACATCCCATCAATCATGATAACACAAATCACATCCCATCAATCAGAGTCATATCAATCACACCCTATCAATCAGTCACATCAATCACACACCACCAATCAGAGTCACATCAATCACACTCCATCAATCAGATTCACTTCAATCAGAGTCACGTCAATCACCCCATCAATCGGAGTAATATCAATCACATCCCATCAATCAGAGTCACACCAATCACCCCATGAATCAGAGTCATGTCAATCGCACGCCATTAACCAGAGTCCCGTCAATCACCCATCAATCGAGTAACATCAATCACACCCCATCAATCAGTCACATTGATTACGCACCGTAAATCAGAGTTACATTAATTAGTCCCCATCAATCAGAGTCATATCAGTCACTCCCCATCAATCAGAATAACATCAATCACACTCCATCATTCAGAGTCACATCAATCAGAGTCACATCAATCACACCCAATCTATCACACACCATCAATCAGAGTCACATCAATCACATCCCATCAATCAGAGTCACATCAATCACACCCCATCAATCAGAGTCACATCAATCACGCCCCATCAATCAGAGTCACATCAATCAGAGTCACATCAATCACACCCCATAATCAGAATCACATCAATCACACCTCATCAATCAGAGTCACATCAATCACACCCCATCAATCAGAGTCAGATAAATCACTCCCCGTCAATCAGAGTTACATCAATCACACCCATCAATCACACCCCATCAATCAGAGTCACATCAATCACACCTCATCAATCACACCCCATCACACAGAGACCCATAAATCCGAGTCTCAACAATCACACCCCATTAATCAAAGTCACATCAATTACACCCCATCAATCAGAATAACATCAATCACACACTATCAATCACACCCCATCAATCGCACCCCATCAATAACTCCCCATCAATCACACCCCATCAACAAGTGACCCATCAATCCGAGTCTTAACATTCCCACCCCATCAATCAGAGTAACATCAATCCACCCCATCGATCAGAATAACATCAATCACAACCAATCAATCAGAGTCACATCAATCCACCCCTTCAATCAGAGTCACATCAATCACACCCCATCAATCAGAGTCAGATCAATCAGGGTCACATCAATCACACCCCATCAATCAGAATCACATCAATCACACCCCATCAATCACTCCCAATCAATCAGAGTCACATCAATTGCTCCCCATCAATCAGAGTATCTCAATCTCCTCCCATCAATCAGAGCTCCATCAATCAGACCCCATCAATCATAGTCACATCAATCACACCCCATGAATCAGATTAACACCAATCAGAGTCACATCAATCACACCCCATCAATCACACTCAAACTATCAGAGTCACATCAATCACACACCATCAATCAGAGTCACATCAATCACACCCCATCAATTAGAGTCCCATCAATCCGAGTCACAACATTCACACCCCATCAATCAGAGTCACATCAATCCACCCCATCGATCAGAATAACATCAATTACACCCCATCAATCAGAGTCACATCAATCCACCCCTTCAATCAGAATAACATCAGTCACACCCAATCAATAAGAGTCACATCAATCACACCCCATCAATCAGAGTCAAATCAATATCACCACATCAATCAGAGTCACATCAATCAGAATAACATCAATCAGAGTCACATCAATCACACCCCATCAATTAGAGTCCCATCAATCCGAGTCTCAACATTCACACCCCGTCAATCAGAGTCACATCAATCCACCCCATCGATCAGAATAACATCAATTACACCCCATCAATCAGAGTCACATCAATCCACCCCTTCAATCAGAATAACATCAGTCACACCCCATCAATAAGAGTCACATAAATCACACCCCTTCAATCAGAGTCACATCAATCTCACCACATCAATCAGAGTCACATCAATCAGAGTCACATCAATCACACCCCATCAATCAGAATCACATCAATCACACCCCATCAATCACTCCCCATCAATCAGAGTCAAATCAATATCACCACATCAATCAGAGTCACATCAATCAGAGTCACATCAATCAGAGTCACATCAATCACACCCCATCAATCAGAATCACATCAATCACACCCCATCAAACACTACCCATCAATCAGAGTCACATCAATTGCTCCCCATCAATCAGAGTACATCAATCACCTCCCATCAATCAGAGCCACATCAATCACACCCCATCAATCAGTCACATCAATCAGAATAACATCAATCAGAGTCACATCAATCACACCCCATCAATTAGAGTCCCATCAATCCGAGTCTCAACATTCACACCCCGTCAATCAGAGTCACATCAATCCACCCCATCGATCAGAATAACATCAATCAGAGTCACATCAATCACACCCCATCAATCGCACGCCATCAATCACCCCATTGATCACACCCCATCAATAAATCCCCATCCATCATACCCCATCAATTACAGTCCCATCAATCCGAGTCTCAACAAACACACCCCATCAATCAGAGTCACATCAATCCATCCCATCGATCAGAAAAACATCAATCACACCCCATCAATCAGAGTCACATCAATCAGAGTCACATCAGTTACACCCCATCAATCACACCCCATCAATCAGAGTCATATCAATCACACCCCATCAATCAGAGTTACATTAACCACACCCCATCAATCACAACCCATCAATCAGAGTCACATCAATCACACCGCATCAATCAGACCCCATTAATCAGAGTCACATCAATCACACCCCATGAATCGTATTCACATCAATCACACTCCATCAATCGTATTCCCATCAATCACACCCCATCAATCGTATTCACATCAATCGCAAACCATCAATCCGAGTCTCATCAATCCGAGTCCGTCAATCAGAATAACATCAATAACACACCATCAATTTTATTCACATCAATTGAAAACCATCAATCGAAATCCCATTTACACAATCTCATCAATCCGAGTCACATCAATCACCCCATTAATCAGAGTCACTCACCTAATGATGAAGCTGTGCTTCGAAAGCTACTGATTCCAAATAAACATGTTGGACTTCACCCTAGTGTTGTAAGAGTTCTTATTGTACCCACCCTAGTCCAATACCGGCATCTCCGCATCATTAATCAGAGTCACATCAATCAACCTCGATCAATCGGAGTCACACCAATTACATCCCATCAATCATGATAACACAAATCACATCCCATCAATCAGAGTCATATCAATCACACCCTATCAATCAGTCACATCAATCACACACCATCAATCAGAGTCACATCAATCACACTCCATCAATCAGATTCACATCAATCAGAGTCACGTCAATCACCCCATCAATCGGAGTAATATCAATCACATCCCAGCAATCAGAGTCACATCAATCACCCCATGAATCAGAGTCATGTCAATCGCACGCCATTAACCAGAGTCCCGTCAATCACCCGATCAATCGAGTAACATCAATCACACCCCATCAATCAGTCACATTGATTACGCCCCGTAAATCAGAGTTACATTAATTAGTCCCCATCAATCAGAGTCATATCAGTCACTCCCCATCAATCAGAATAACATCAATCACACTCCATCATTCATGTGTCCCATCAATCAGAGTCACATCAATCACACCCAATCTATCACACACCATCAATCAGAGTCACATCAATCACATCCCATCAATCAGAGTCACATCAATCACACCCCATCAATCAGAGTCACATCAATCACGCCCCATCAATCAGAGTCACATCAATCAGAGTCACATCAATCACACCCCATCAATCAGAATCACATCAATCACACCCCATCAATCAGAGTCACATCAATCACACCCCATCAATCAGAGTCAGATCAATCACTCCCCATCAATCAGAGTTACATCAATCACACCCATCAATCACACCCCATCAATCAGAGTCACATCAATCACACCTCATCAATCACACCCATCACACAGAGTCCCATAAATCCGAGTCTCAACAATCACACCCCATTAATCAAAGTCACATCAATTACACCCCATCAATCAGAATAACATCAATCACACACTATCAATCACACCCCATCAATCGCACCCCATCAATAACTCCCCATCAATCACACCCCATCAACAAGTGACCCATCAATCCGAGTCTTAACATTCCCACCCCATCAATCAGAGTAACATCAATCCACCCCATCGATCAGAATAACATCAATCACAACCAATCAATCAGAGTCACATCAATCCACCCCTTCAATCAGAGTCACATCAATCACACCCCATCAATCAGAGTCACATCAATCAGGGTCGCATCAATCACACCCCATCAATCAGAATCACATCAATCACACCCCATCAATCACTCCCCATCAATCAGAGTCACATCAATTGCTCCCCATCAATCAGAGTATCTCAATCTCCTCCCATCAATCAGAGCTCCATCAATCAGACCCCATCAATCAGAGTCACATCAATCACACGCCATCAATCAGAATAACACCAATCAGAGTCACATCAATCACACCCCATCAGTCACACTCAAACTATCAGAGTCATATCAATCACACACCATCAATCAAAGATGTGATCAATCACACCCCATCAATCAGAGTCACATCAATCACACCCCATCAATTAGAGTCCCATCAATCCAAGTCTCAACATTCACACCCCATCAATCAGAGTCACATCAATCCACCCCATCGATCAGAATAACATCAATTACACCCCATCAATCAGAGTCACATCAATCCACCCCTTGAATCAGAATAACATCAGTCACACCCCATCAATAAGAGTCACATCAATCACACCCCATCAATCAGAGTCACATCAATCTCACCACATCAATCAGAGTCACATCAATCAGAGTCACATCAATCACACCCCATCAATCAGAATCACATCAATCACACCCCATCAAACACTACCCATCAATCAGAGTCACGTCAATTGTTCCCCATCAATCAGAGTACCTCAATCACCTCCCATCAATCAGAGCCACATCAAACACACCCCATCAATCAGAGTCACATCAATCAGAATAACATCAATCAGAGTCACATCAATCACACCCCATTATTCACACCCCATCAATCAGAGTCACATCAATCAGAATAACATCAATCACACCCCATCAATCAGAGTCACATCAATCATACCCCATCTATCAGAGTCCCATGAATCCGAGTCTCAGCAACACACCCCATCAATCAGAGCCACATTAATCACACCCCATCAATCAGAATAACATCAATCAGAGTTACACCAACCACACCCCATGAATCACACCCCATCAATCAGAGTCACATCAATCAGAGTCACATCAATCACACCCAATCAATCAGAGTCAGATCAATCACTCCCCATTAATCAGAGTCACATCAATCACACCCCATCAATCACACCCCATCAATCAGAGTCACATAAATCACACCCGATCAATCACACCCCATCAATCAGAGTCACTTCAATCCACCCCATCGATCAGAATAAAATCAATCACACGCCAACAAGCAAAGTCACATCAATCCATCCCTTTAATCAGAATAACATCAAACACGCCCCATCAATCAGAGTCACATCAATCAGAGTCACATCAATCACTCCCCATCAATCAGAGTCACATCAATTGCTCCACATCAATCAGAGTACCTCAATCACCGCCCATCAATCAGAGTCACATCAATCACACCCCATCAATCAGAGTCACATCAATCAAACCCCATCAATTGGAGTCACATCAATCACACACCATGAATCACACCCCATCAATCAGAGTCACATCAATCACACCCCATCAATCAGAGTCACATCAATAACACCCAATCAATCCGAGTCACATCAATCAGAGTCACTTCAATCACACCCCATCAATCCGAGTCACATCAATCACAGCCCGTCAATCAGAGTCACATCAATAACACCCAGTCAATCCGAGTCACATCACTCAGAGTCAGATCAATCACACCCCATCAATCAGAGTCACATCAATTACACCCCATCAATCCGAGTCACATTAATAACAGCCCATCAATCAGAGTCACATCAATCACACCCCATTAATCATACCCCATCAATCAGAGTCACATCAATCATACCCCAACAATTAGAGTCACATCAATAGCACCCAATCAATCAGAGTCACATCAATCAGAGTCACATCAATCACACCCCATCAATTAGAATCACATCAATCACACCCCATCAATAACTCCCCATCCATCACACCCCACCAATTAGAGTCCGATCAATCTGAGTCTCAACATTCACACCCCATCAATCAGAGTCACATCAATCCACCCCATCGATCAGAATAACATCAATTACACCCCATCAATTAGAGTCACATCAATCCACCCCTTCAATCAGAATAACATCAATCACACCCATCAATAAGAGTCACATCAATCACACCCCATCAATCAGAGTGACATCAATCACACCCCATCAATCCGAGTCACATCAATCACAGCCCATCAGCCAGAGTCACATCAATCACACCCCATCAATTAGAATCACATCAATCACACACCATCAATCAGAGTCACATCAATCACACCCCATCAATTAGAATCACATCAATCACACCCCATCAATAACTCCCCATCAATCGGAGTCACATCAATCACACCCCATCAATCACACGCCATCAATCAGAGACACATCAATCACACCCCATCAATCACATCCCGTCAATCAGAGTCACATCAATCACACCCCATCAATCAGAATACCCCATCAATCACACCCCATCAATAACTCCCCATCCATCACACCCCACGAATTAGAGTCCCATCAATACGAGTTTCAAAAAACACACCCCATCAATCAGAGTCACATCAATCACACCCCATAAATCACAACCCATCAATCAGAGTCACATCAATCCGAGTCTCGACATTCACACCCCATCAATCAGAGTCACATCAATCCACCCCATCGATCAGAATAACATCAATCACACCCCATCAATTAGAGTCACATCAATCCACCCCTTCAATCAGAATAACATCAATCACACCCCATCAATAAGAGTCACATTAATCACACCCCATCAATCAGAGTGACATCAATCTCACCCCATCAACCAGAGTCACATCAATCAGAATCACATCAATCACACCCCATCAATCACTCCCCATCAATCAGAGTCACACGAATTGCTCCCCATCAATCAGAGTACCTCAATCACCTCCCATCAATCAGAGTCACATCAATCACACCCCATCAATCAGAGTCACATCAATCACACCCCATCAATCAGAATAACATCAATCAAAGTCACATCAATCACACCCCATCAATCACACCCCATCAATCAGAGTCACATCAATCAGAGTCACATCAATCAGACACCATCAATCAGAGTGAGATCAATCACTCCCCATTAATCAGAGTTACGTCAATCACACCCCATCAATCATACCCCATCAATCAGAGTCACATCAATCACAACTCATCAATCACACCCCATCAATCAGAGTCACATCAATCACACCCGATCAATCATACCCCATCAATCAGAGTCACTTCAATCACACCCCATCTATCAGAGTCACATCAATCGCACCCCATTAATCAGAGACACATCAATTAGAGTCACATCAATCACACCCCATCAATCGCGCCCCATCAATCACCCCATTGATCACACCCCATCAATAACTCCCCATCCATCACACCCAATCAATTAGAGTCCCATCAATCCGAGTCTCAACAAACACACCCCATCAATCAGAGTCACATAAATCACACCCCATAAATCACAACCCATCAATCACACCCCATCAATCCGAGTCTCAACATTCACACCCTATCAATCAGAGTCACATCAATCCACCCCATCAATCAGAGTCGCATGAATCACACTCCATCAATCAGAAAAACATCAAACACACCACATCTATCAGAGTCACATCAATCACACCCCTTCAATCACACCCCATCAATCACACGCCATAAATCAGAGAAACATCAATCACACTCCATCAATCACATCCCGTCTCTCACCTTAAACCTATGCCCTCTAGTTTTAGACTCCCCTACCTTTGGGAAAAGAATTTGACTATCTACCTTATCTATGCCCCTCATTATTTTATAGACCTCTATAAGATCACCCCTAAGCCTCCTACGCTCCAGGGAAAAAAGTCCCAGTCTATCCAGCCTCTCCTTATAACTCAAACCAACAAGTCCCGGTAACATCCTAGTAAATCTTTTCTGCGCTCTTTCTAGTTTAATAATATCATTTCTATAATAGGGTGACCAGAACTGCACACAGTATTCCAAGTGTGGCCGTACCAATGTCTTGTACAACTTCAACAAGACGTCCCAACTCCTGTATTCAATGTTCTGACCAATGAAACCATGTATGCCGAATGCCTTCTTCACCACCCTGTCCAGCTGCGACTCCACCTTCAAGGAGCTATGAACCTATGCTCCTAGATCTCTTTGTTCTATAACTCTCCCCAACGCCATACCATTAACTGAGTAGGTCCTGGCCTGATTCGATCTGCCAAAATGCATCACCTCACATTTATCTAAATTAAACTCCATCTGCCTTTCGTCGGCCCACTGGCCTAATTGATCAAGATCCCGTTGCAATCCTAGATAACCTTCTTCACTATCCACTGTGCCACCAATCTTGGTGTCATCTGCAAACTTACTAACCATACCTCCTAAATTCTCATCCAAATCATTAATATAAATCACAAATAACAGTGGACCCAGCACCAATCCCTGAGGCACACCACTGGTCACAGGCCTCCAGTTTGAAAAACAACCCTCTACAACCACCTTCTGTCGTCCAGCCAATTTTGAATCCAATTGGCAACCTCACCCTGGATCCCGTGAGCTTTAACCTTCTGCAACAACCTACCATGCGGTACCTTGTCAAAGGCTTTGCTAAAGTCCATGTCGACAACGTCTACTGCACTGCCCTCATCTACCTTCTTGGTCACCCCCTCAAAAAACTCAATCAAATTTGTGAGACATGATTTTCCACGCACAAAGCCATGCTGACTGCCCCGAATCAGTCCTTGCCTCTCTAAATGCTTGTAGATCCTGTCTCTCAGAATACCTTCTAGCAACTTACCTACTACAGACGTTAGGCTCACCGGTCTGTAGTTCCCAGGCTTTTCCCTGCTGCCCTTCTTAAACAAGGGCACAACATTCGCTACTCTCCAATCTTCAGGCACCTCACCTGTGGCTGCCGATGATTCAAAAACCTCTGTTAGGGGACCCGCAATTTCCTACCTAGCCTCCCACAACATCCTGGGATACATTTCATCAGGTCCCGGAGATTTATCTACCTTGATGCGCTTTAAGACTTCCAGCACCTCCTCCTCTGTAATATGCACACTTCTCAAGACATCAGTATTTATTTCCCTTAGTTTCCTAACATCCATGCCTTTCTCCACCGTGAATACCGATGAGAAATATTCATTCAGGATCTCACCCACCTCTTGTGGCTCTGCACATAGATGTCCTTGTTGATCCTTAAGAGGCCCTACTCTGTCCCTAGTTACTCTTTTTCCCTTTATGTATCTGTAGAATCTCTTTGGATTCTCCTTTGCATTATTTGCCAAAGCAATTTCATGTCCCCTTTTTGCCCTCCTGATTTCCCTCTTAACTCTCTTTCGACGATCTCTATACTCTTCAAGGGATCCACTTGATCCCAGTTGTTTATGTACATCATATGCCTCCTTCTTCTTTTTGACCAGAGTCTCAATATCTCGAGTCATCCAGGGTTCCCTACTTCTACCAGCCTTGCCCTTCACTCTAAAGGGAATGTGCTTACCCTGAACCCTGGCTAACACATTTTTAAAAGCCTCCCATTTACCAGCCGTCCCATTGCCTGCCAACAGTCTCCCCCAATCCACCTCTGAAAGTTCCTGTCTGATACCATCAAAATTGGCCTTGCCCCACTTAAGAATTTTAACTCTTGGGCCAGACCTATCATTCTCCATAGCTATCTTAAAACGAATGGAGTTATGGTCACTTGTCCCAAAGTAATCCCTCACTAACACTTCCTTATTTCCCAAGACGAGGTCAAGTTTTGCCCCCTCTCTAGTCGGTCCATCCACAGACTGAATGAGAAATTCCTCCTGAATACAGTCAACAAATTTCCCTCCATCCAAGCCCCTAATGCTATGGCTGTCCCAGTCAATGATGGGAAAGTTAAAGTCCCCTAATATTACCACCCTATTTTTCTTGCAGCTATCTGTAATCTCCTTACATATTTGCTCCTCAATTTCCCGCTGACTATTTGGGGGCCTGTAGTACAGTCCTATCAAGGTGATCTCTCGCTTCTTATTTTTCAGTTCCACCAATCAGAGTCACGTCAATCCACCCCATCGATCAGAATAACATCAATCACACCCCATCCATAAGAGTCACATCAATCTCACCCCATCAATCAGAGTCACATCAATCAGAGTCACATCAATCACACCCCTTCAATCAGAATCACATCAATCACACCCCATCAATCACGCCCCAGCAATCAGAGTCACATCAATTGCTCTCCATCAATCAGAGTATCTCAATCACCTCCCATCAATCAGAGCCACATCAATCACACCCCATCAATCAGAGTCACATCAATCACACCCCATCAATCAGAATAACATCAACCAGAGTCACATCAATCACACTCAATCAATCAGAGTCACATCAATCACACCCCATCAATCACACTCAATCAATCAGTCACATCAATCACACCCAATCAATCATAGTCTCATCAATCACACCCCATCAATCAAAGTCACATCAATCACACCCCATCAATCAGAATAATATCAATCAGAGTCACATCAATCACACCCCTTCAATCAGAATCACATCAATCACACCCCATCAATCACTCCCCAGCAATCAGAGTTACATCAATTGCTCTCCATCAATCAGAGTATCTCAATCACCTCCCATCAATCAGAGCCACATCAATAACACCCTATCAATCAGAGTCACATCAATCACACCCCATCAATCAGAATAACATCAATCAGAGTCACATCAATCACACTCAATCAATCAGAGTCACATCAATTACACCCCATCAATCAGAGTCACATCAATCACACCCCATGAATCAGATTCACATCAATCACTCCCCATCAATCAGAATAACATCAATCAGAGTCAGATCAATCACACCCCTTCAATCAGAATAACATCAATTAGAGTCACATCAATCACACCCCTTCAATCAGTCACATCAATCACACCCCATCAATCAAAGTCACATCAATCACATCCCATCAATCAAAGTCACATCAATCACACCCCATCAATCACTCCCCAGCAATCAGAGTCACATCAATTGCTCTCCATCTATCAGAGTATCTCAATCACCTCCCATCAATCAGAGCCACATCAATCACACCCCATCAATCAGAGTCACATCAATCACACCCCATCAATCAGAATAACATCAATCAGAGTCACATCAATCACACTCAATCAATCAGAGTCACATCAATCACAACCCATCAATCACACTCAATCAATCAGTCACATCAATCACACCCCATCAATCAAAGTCTCATCAATCACACCCCATCAATCAAAGTCACATCAATCACACCCCATCAATCAGAATAACATCAATCAGAGTCACATCAATCACACCCCTTCAATCAGAATCACATCAATCACACCCCATCAATCACTCCCCAGCAATCAGAGTCACATCAATTGCTCTCCATCAATCAGAGTATCTCAATCACCTCCCATCAATTAGAGCCACATCAATCACACCCCATCAATCAGAGTCACATCAATCACACCCCATCAATCAGAATAACATCAATCAGAGTAACATCAATCACACTCAATCAATCAGAGTCACATCAATCAGAGTCACATCAATCACACCACATGAATCAGAGTCACATCAATCACTCCCCATCAATCAAATCAACATCAATCAGAGTCACATCAATCATACCCCTTCAATCAGAATAACATCAATCAGAGTCACATCAATCACACCCCTTCAATCAGAATCACATCAATCACACCCCATCAATCACTCCCCAGCAATCAGAGTCACATCAATTGCTCTCCATCAATCAGAGCATCTCAATCACCTCCCATCAATCAGAGCCACATCAATCACACCCCATCAATCAGAGTCACATCAATCACACCCCATCAATCAGAATAACATCAATCAGAGTCACATCAATCACACTCAATCAATCAGTCACATCAATCACACCCCATCAATCAAAGTCACATCAATCACACCCAATCAATCAAAGTCACATCAATCACACTCAATCAATCAGAGTCACATCAATCACACCACATCAATCACACTCAATCAATCCGAGTCATATCAATCACACCCCGTCAATCACACTCAATCAATCAGTCACATCAATCACACCCCATCAATCAAAGTCACATCAATCACACCCCATCAATCAGATTCACATCAATCACACCCCATCAATCAGAGTCCCATGAATCCGAGTCTCAGCAATCACACCCCATTAATCAGAGCCACATCAATCACACCCCATCAATCAGAATAACATCAATCAGAGTCACATCAATCACACCCAATCAATCACACCCCATCAATCAGAATCACTTCAATCACACCCCATCTTTCAGAGTCACATCAATCGCACCCCATTAATCAGAGACACATCAATTAGAGTCACATCAATCACACCCCATCAATCGCACGCCATCAATCACCCCATTGATCACACCCCATCAATAACTCTCCATCCATCACACCCCATCAATTAGAGTCCCATCAATCAGAGTCTCAACAAACACACCCCATCAATCAGAGTCACATCAATCCACCCCATCGATCAGAATGACATCAATCACACCCCATCAATCAGAGTCACATCAATCCACCCCTTCAATCAGAATAACATCAATCACACCGCATCAATCAGAGTTACATCAATCAGAGTCACATCAATCACTCCCCATCAATCAGAGTCACATCAATTGCTCCACATCAAACAGAGTACCTCAATCACCTCCCATCAATCGGAATCACTCAGAGTCACATCAAACACACACAATCAATGGGAGTCACATCAATCACACCCCATCAATCACACCCCATCAATCAGAGTCACATCAATAACACCCAATCAATCCGAGTCACATCAATCACAGCCCATCAATAAGAGTCACATCAATCACACCCCATCAATCAGAGTCACATCAATCAGAGTCATATTAATCAGAATCACATCAATCACACACCATCAATGAGAGTCACATCAATCACACCACATCAATTAGAATCACACAAACACACCCCATCAATCACTCCCCATCAATCAGAGTCACATCAATCACACCCCATCAATCACACGCCACCAATCAGAGACACATCAATCACACTCCATCAATCTAATCCCGTCAATCAGAGTCACATCAATCACACCCCATCAATCAGAATACCCCATCAATCGCATCCCATCAATAACTCCCCATCCATCACACCCCACCAATTATAGTCCCATCAATCCGAGTCCCAACAAACACATCCCATCAATCAGAGTCACATCAATCACACCCCATAAATCACAACCCATCAATCAGAGTCACATCAATCACACCCCATCAATCAGAGTCACATCAATAACACCCAATTAATCCGAGTCACATCAATCACAGCCCATCAATAAGATTCACATCAATCACACCCCATCAATCAGAGTCACATCAATAAGAGTCATATCAATCAGAATCACATCAATCACACACCATCAATGAGAGTCACATCAATCACACAACATCAATTAGAATCACACAAACACACCCCATCAATCACTCCCCATCAATCAGAGTCACATCAATCACACCCCATCAATCACACGCCACCAATCAGAGACACATCAATCACACTCCATCAATCTAATCCCGTCAATCAGAGTCACATCAATCACACCCCATTAATCAGAATACCCCATCAATCGCACCCAATCAATAACTCCCCATCCATCACACCCCGCCAATTATAGTCCCATCAATCCGAGTCCCAACAAACACATCCCATCAATCAGAGTCACATCAATCACACCCCATAAATCACAACCCATCAATCAGAGTCACATCAATCCGAGTCTCAACATTCACACCCCATCAATCAGAATAACATCAATCACACCCCATCAATCAGAATCACATCAATCATATCCCATCAATCACTCCCCATCAATCAGTCACTTCAATTGCTCTCCATCTATCAGACTATCTCAATCACCTCCCATCAATCAGAGCCACATCAATCACACCCCATCAATCAGAGTCACATGAATTACCTCCCATCAATCAGAATAAAATCACTCAGAGTCACATCAAACACACACAATCAATGGGAGTCACATCAATCACACCCCATCGATCACACCCCATCAATCAGAGTCACATCAATCACACCCCATCAATCAGAGTCACATCAATAACACCCAATCAATCCGAGTCACATCAATCACACCCCATCAATCCGAGTCACATCAATCACAGCCCATCAATCAGAGTCACATCAATCACACCCCATCAATCACACCCCATCAATCAGAGTCACATCAATCAGAGTCATATTAATCAGAATCACAGCAATCACACACCATCAATCAGAGTCACATCAATCACACACCATCAATCAGACTCAGATCAATCACTACCCATCATTCAATACCCATCAATCAGAGTCACATCAATCACACCCCATCATTCACATCCCGTCAATCAGAGTCACATCAATTACACCCCATCAATCAGAATTCCCCATCAATCACACCCCATCAATTACTCCCCATTCCTCACACCCCACCAATTAGAATCCCATCAATCCGAATCCCAACAAACACACCCCATCAATCAGAGTCACATCAATCACACCCCATGAATCACAACCCATCAAACAGAGTCACATCAATCCGAGTCTCACCTTTCACACCCCATCAATCAGAATAACATCAATCACACCCCATCAATCAGAGTCACATCAATTTCACCCCATCAATCAGAGTCACATCAATCAGAATCACATCAATCACACCCCATCAATCACTCCCCATCCATCACACCTCATCAATTAGAGTCCCATCAATCCGAGTCTCAACAAACACACACCATCAAACAGAGTACCCAATCAATCACACCCCATCAATAACTCCCCATCCATCACACCCCATCAATTAGAATCCCATCATTCTGAGTCTCAACATTCACACCCCATCAATCAGAGTCACATCAATCACACCCCATGAATCACAACCCATCAAAGAGTCACATCAATCCGAGTCTCAACATTCACATCCCATCAATCAGAATAACATCAATCTCACCCCATCAATCAGTCACATCAATCAGAACCACATCAATCACACCGCATCAATCACTCCCCATTAATCAGAGTCACATCAATTGCTACCCATCAGTCGGTGTACCTCAATCACCTCCCATCAATCAGAGTCACATCAATCACACCCCATTAATCAGAGTCACATCAATCAAACCCCATCAATCAGAATAACATCAATCAGAGTCACATCAATCACACCCCATCAATCACACCCCATCAATCACACCCCATCAATCACACCCCATCAATCAGAGTCACATAAATCAGAGTCACATCAATCAGATTCACATCAATGATACACCATCAATCAGACTCAGATAAATCACTACCCATCATTCAGTCACATCAATCAAACCCCATCAATCACACACATCAATCACATCCCATCAATCAGAGTTACATTACTCACACCCCGTCAATCACACCCTATCAATCACATCCCAGCAATCACAGTCATATCTATCAAGCCCCATCAATAACATCCCATCAATCAGAGTCACATCAATCACGCCCCATCAACCACCCCTCACCAATTAGAGTCACACCAATCACACCCCATCAATCACACCCCATCAACAACGCCCCATTCCTCACACCCCATCAATCAAAGTCCCATCAATCCGAGTCTCAACAAACACACCCCATCAATCAGAGTCAGATCAATCACACCCCATCAATCAGAATCACATCTATCACACCCCATCAATCAGAATCACATCAATTGCTCCCCATCAATCAGAGTACCTCAATCACCTCCCATCATTCAGAGTCACATCAATCACATCCCATCATTCAGAGTCACATCATTCACACCCCATCAATCAGAATAACATCAACCAGAGTCACATCAATCACACCCCATCAATCACACTCAGTCAATCAGAGTCACATCAATCACACACCATGAATCACACCCCATCAATCAGAGTCACATCAATCACAATCACATCAATCACACCCCATCAATCAGAGACACATCAATCACACCCCATCAATCAGAGTCACATCAATCACACCCCATCAATCAGAGTCACAGCAATCAGAGTCACATCAATCAGAATCACATAAATCAGAGTCACATCAATCACACCCGATCAATCACACCCCATCAATCAGAGTCACTTCAATCACACCCCATTAATCAGAGACACATCAATTAGAGTCACATCAATCACACCCCATCACTCCGAGTCACATCAATCACAGCCCATCAATCAGAGTCACATCAACCACACCCCATCAATCAGAGTCACATCAATATGAGTCACATCAATCAGAGTCATATCAATCAGAATCACATCAATCACACACCTTCAATCAGAGTCACATCAATCACACCCCATCAATCACACCCCATCAATCAGAGTCACATCAATCACAACCCATCAATCAGAGTCACATCAATAACACTCAATCAATCCGAGTCACATCAATCACAGCCCATCAATAAGAGTCACATCAATCACACCCCATCAATCAGAGTCACATCAATCAGAGTCATATCAATCAGAATCACATCAATCACACACCATCAATGAGAGTCACATCAATCACACCACATCAATTAGAATCACACAAACACACCCCATCAATCACTCCCCATCAATCAGAGTCACATCAATCACACCCCATCAATCACACGCCACCAATCAGAGACACATCAATCACACTCCATCAATCTAATCCCGTCAATCAGAGTCACATCAATCACACCCCATCAATCAGAATACCCCATCAATCGCACCCCATCAATAACTCCCCATCCATCACACCCCACCAATTATAGTCCCATCAATCCGAGTCCCAACAAACACATCCCATCAATCAGAGTCACATCAATCACACCCCATAAATCACAACCCATCAATCAGAGTCACATCAATCACACCCCATCAATCAGAGTCACATCAATAACACCCAATCAATCCGAGTCACATCAATCACAGCCCATCAATAAGAGTCACATCAATCACACCCCATCAATCAGAGTCACATCAATAAGAGTCATATCAATCAGAATCACATCAATCACACACCATCAATGAGAGTCACATCAATCACACCACATCAATTAGAATCACACAAACACACCCCATCAATCACTCCCCATCAATCAGAGTCACATCAATCAAACCCCATAAATCACACGCCACCAATCAGAGACACATCAATCACACTCCATCAATCTAATCCCGTCAATTAGAGTCCCATCAAACACACCCCATTAATCAGAATACCCCATCAATCGCACCCCATCAATAACTCCCCATCCATCACACCCCACCAATTATAGTCCCATCAATCCGAGTCCCAACAAACACATCCCATCAATCAGAGTCACATCAATCACACCCCATAAATCACAACCCATCAATCAGAGTCACATCAATCCGAGTCTCAACATTCACACCCCATCAATCAGAATAACATCAATCACACCCCATCAATCAGAATCACATCAATCATACCCCATCAATCACTCCCCATCAATCAGTCACTTCAATTGCTCTCCATCAATCAGACTATCTCAATCACCTCCCATCAATCAGAGCCACATCAATCACACCCCATCAATCAGAGTCACATCAATTACCTCCCATCAATCAGAATAAAATCACTCAGAGTCACATCAAACACACACAATCAATGGGAGTCACATCAATCACACCCCATCGATCACACCCCATCAATCAGAGTCACATCAATCACACCCCATCAATCAGAGTCACATCAATAACACCCAATCAATCCGAGTCACATCAATCACACCCCATCAATCCGAGTCACATCAATCACAGCCCATCAATCAGAGTCACATCAATCACACCCCATCAATCACACCCCATCAATCAGAGTCACATCAATCAGAGTCATATTAATCAGAATCACAGCAATCACACACCATCAATCAGAGTCACATCAATCACACACCATCAATCAGACTCAGATCAATCACTACCCATCATTCAATACCCATCAATCAGAGTCACATCAATCACACCCCATCATTCACATCCCGTCAATCAGAGTCACATCAATTACACCCCATCAATCAGAATTCCCCATCAATCACACCCCATCAATTACTCCCCATTCCTCACACCCCACCAATTAGAATCCCATCAATCCGAATCCCAACAAACACACCCCATCAATCAGAGTCACATCAATCACACCCCATGAATCACAACCCATCAAACAGAGTCACATCAATCCGAGTCTCACCTTTCACACCCCATCAATCAGAATAACATCAATCACACCCCATCAATCAGAGTCACATCAATTTCACCCCATCAATCAGAGTCACATCAATCAGAATCACATCAATCACACCCCATCAATCACTCCCCATCCATCACACCTCATCAATTAGAGTCCCATCAATCCGAGTCTCAACAAACACACACCATCAAACAGAGTACCCAATCAATCACACCCCATCAATAACTCCCCATCCATCACACCCCATCAATTAGAGTCCCATCATTCTGAGTCTCAACATTCACACCCCATCAATCAGAGTCACATCAATCACACCCCATGAATCACAACCCATCAAACAGTCACATCAATCCGAGTCTCAACATTCACATCCCATCAATCAGAATAACATCAATCTCACCCCATCAATCAGTCACATCAATCAGAACCACATCAATCACACCACATCAATCACTCCCCATTAATCAGAGTCACATCAATTGCTACCCATCAGTCGGTGTACCTCAATCACCTCCCATCAATCAGAGTCACATCAATCACACCCCATTAATCAGAGTCACATCAATCAAACCCCATCAATCAGAATAACATCAATCAGAGTCACATCAATCACACCCCATCAATCACACCCCATCAATCACACCCCATCAATCACACCCCATCAATCAGAGTCACATAAATCAGAGTCACATCAATCAGATTCACATCAATGATACACCATCAATCAGACTCAGATAAATCACTACCCATCATTCAGAGTCACATCAATCAAACCCCATCAATCACACACATCAATCACATCCCATCAATCAGAGTTACATTACTCACACCCCGTCAATCACACCCTATCAATCACATCCCAGCAATCACAGTCATATCTATCATGCCCCATCAATAACATCCCATCAATCAGAGTCACATCAATCACGCCCCATCAACCACCCCTCACCAATTAGAGTCACACCAATCACACCCCATCAATCACACCCCATCAACAACGCCCCATTCCTCACACCCCATCAATCAAAGTCCCATCAATCCGAGTCTCAACAAACACACCCCATCAATCAGAGTCAGATCAATCACACCCCATCAATCAGAATCACATCTATCACACCCCATCAATCAGAATCACATCAATTGCTCCCCATCAATCAGAGTACCTCAATCACCTCCCATCATTCAGAGTCACATCAATCACATCCCATCATTCAGAGTCACATCATTCACACCCCATCAATCAGAATAACATCAACCAGAGTCACATCAATCACACCCCATCAATCACACCCAGTCAATCAGAGTCACATCAATCACACACCATGAATCACACCCCATCAATCAGAGTCACATCAATCACAATCACATCAATCACACCCCATCAATCAGAGACACATCAATCACACCTCATCAATCAGAGTCACATCAATCACACCCCATCAATCAGAGTCACAGCAATCAGAGTCACATCAATCAGAATCACATAAATCAGAGTCACATCAATCACACCCGATCAATCACACCCCATCAATCAGAGTCACTTCAATCACACCCCATTAATCAGAGACACATCAATTAGAGTCACATCAATCACACCCCATCACTCCGAGTCACATCAATCACAGCCCATCAATCAGAGTCACATCAACCACACCCCATCAATCAGAGTCACATCAATATGAGTCACATCAATCAGAGTCATATCAATCAGAATCACATCAATCACACACCTTCAATCAGAGTCACATCAATCACACCCCATCAATCACACCCCATCAATCAGAGTCACATCAATCACACCCCATCAATCAGAGTCACATCAATAACACCCAATCAATCCGAGTCACATCAATCACAGCCCATCAATAAGAGTCACATCAATCACACCCCATCAATCAGAGTCACATCAATCAGATCATATCAATCAGAATCACATCAATCACACACCATCAATGAGAGTCACATCAATCACACCACATCAATTAGAATCACACAAACACACCCCATCAATCACTCCCCATCAATCAGAGTCACATCAATCACACCCCATCAATCACACGCCACCAATCAGAGACACATCAATCACACTCCATCAATCTAATCCCGTCAATCAGAGTCACATCAATCACACCCCATCAATCAGAATACCCCATCAATCGCACCCCATCAATAACTCCCCATCCATCACACCCCACCAATTATAGTCCCATCAATCCGAGTCCCAACAAACACATCCCATAAATCAGAGTCACATCAATCACACCCCATAAATCACAACCCATCAATCAGAGTCACATCAATCACACCCCATCAATCAGAGTCACATCAATAACACCCAATCAATCCGAGTCACATCAATCACAGCCCATCAATAAGAGTCACATCAATCACACCCCATCAATCAGAGTCACATCAATAAGAGTCATATCAATCAGAATCACATCAATCACACACCATCAATGAGAGTCACATCAATCACACCACATCAATTAGAATCACACAAACACACCCCATCAATCACTCCCCATCAATCAGAGTCACATCAATCAAACCCCATAAATCACACGCCACCAATCAGAGACACATCAATCACACTCCATCAATCTAATCCCGTAAATTAGAGTCACATCAATCACACCCCATTAATCAGAATACCCCATCAATCGCACCCCATCAATAACTCCCCATCCATCACACCCCACCAATTATAGTCCCATCAATCCGAGTCCCAACAAACACATCCCATCAATCAGAGTCACATCAATCACACCCCATAAATCACAACCCATCAATCAGAGTCACATCAATCCGAGTCTCAACATTCACACCCCATCAATCAGAATAACATCAATCACACCCCATCAATCAGAATCACATCAATCATACCCCATCAATCACTCCCCATCAATCAGTCACTTCAATTGCTCTCCATCAATCAGACTATCTCAATCACCTCCCATCAATCAGAGCCACATCAATCACACCCCATCAATCAGAGTCACATCAATTACCTCCCACCAATCAGAATAAAATCACTCAGAGTCACATCAAACAGACACAATCAATGGGAGTCACATCAATCACACCCCATCGATCACACCCCATCAATCAGAGTCACATCAATCACACCCCATCAATCAGAGTCACATCAATAACACCCAATCAATCCGAGTCACATCAATCACACCCCATCAATCCGAGTCACATCAATCACAGCCCATCAATCAGAGTCACATCAATCACACCCCATCAACCACACCCCATCAATCAGAGTCACATCAATCAGAGTCATATTAATCAGAATCACAGCAATCACACACCATCAATCAGAGTCACATCAATCACACACAATCAATCAGACTCAGATCAATCACTACCCATCATTCAATACCCATCAATCAGAGTCACATCAATCACACCCCATCATTCACATCCCGTCAATCAGAGTCACATCAATTACACCCCATCAATCAGAATTCCCCATCAATCACACCCCATCAATTACTCCCCATTCCTCACACCCCACCAATTAGAATCCCATCAATCCGAATCCCAACAAACACACCCCATCAATCAGAGTCACATCAATCACACCCCATGAATCACAACCCATCAAACAGAGTCACATCAATCCGAGTCTCACATTTCACACCCCATCAATCAGAATAACATCAATCACACCCCATCAATCAGAGTCACATCAATTTCACCCCATCAATCAGAGTCACATCAATCAGAGTCACATCAATCACACTCAATCAATCAGTCACATCAATCACACCCCATCAATCAAAGTCACATCAATCACACCCAATCAATCAAAGTCACATCAATCACACCCCATCAATCAGAGTCCCATGAATCCGAGTCACATCAATCACACTCAATCAATCAGAGTCACATCAATCACACCCCATCAATCACACTCAATCAATCCGAGTCATATCAATCACACCCCGTCAATCACACTCAATCAATCAGTCACATCAATCACACCCCATCAATCAAAGTCACATCAATCACACCCCATCAATCAGAGTCACATCAATCACACCCCATCAATCAGAGTCCCATGAATCCGAGTCTCAGCAATCACACCCCATTAATCAGAGCCACATCAATCACACCCCATCAATCAGAATAACATCAATCAGAGTCACATCAATCACACCCAATCAATCACACCCCATCAATCAGAATCACTTCAATCACACCCCATCTTTCAGAGTCACATCAATCGCACCCCATTAATCAGAGACACATCAATTAGAGTCACATCAATCACACCCCATCAATCGCACGCCATCAATCACCCCATTGATCACACCCCATCAATATCTCTCCATCCATCACACCCCATCAATTAGAGTCCCATCAATCAGAGTCTCAACAAACACACCCCATCAATCAGAGTCACATCAATCCACCCCATCGATCAGAATGACATCAATCACACCCCATCAATCAGAGTCACATCAATCAGAGTCACATCAATCACTCCCCATCAATCAGAGTCACATCAATTGCTCCACATCAAACAGAGTACCTCAATCACCTCCCATCAATCGGAATCACTCAGAGTCACATCAAACACACACAATCAATGGGAGTCACATCTATCACACCCCATCAATCACACCCCATCAATCAGAGTCACATCAATCACACCCCATCAATCAGAGTCACATCAATAACACCCAATCAATCCGAGTCACATCAATCACAGCCCATCAATAAGAGTCACATCAATCACACCCCATCAATCAGAGTCACATCAATCAGAGTCATATTAATCAGAATCACATCAATCACACACCATCAATGAGAGTCACATCAATCACACCACATCAATTAGAATCATAGAATCACACAAACATACCCCATCAATCACTCCCCATCAATCAGAGTCACATCAATCACACCCCATCAATCACACGCCACCAATCAGAGACACATCAATCACACTCCATCAATCTAATCCCGTCAATCAGAGTCACATAAATCACACCCCATCAATCAGAATACCCCATCAATCGCACCCCATCAATAACTCCCCATCCATCACACCCCACCAATTATAGTCCCATCAATCCGAGTCCCAACAAACACATCCCATCAATCAGAGTCACATCAATCACACCCCATAAATCACAACCCATCAATCAGAGTCACATCAATCACACCCCATCAATCAGAGTCACATCAATAACAACCAATCAATCCGAGTCACATCAATCACAGCCCATCAATAAGAGTCACATCAATCACACCCCATCAATCAGAGTCACATCAATAAGAGTCATATCAATCAGAATCACATCAATCACACACCATCAATGAGAGTCACATCAATCACACAACATCAATTAGAATCACACAAACACACCCCATCAATCACTCCCCATCAATCAGAGTCACATCAATCACACCCCATCAATCACACGCCACCAATCAGAGACACATCAATCACACTCCATCAATCTAATCCCGTCAATCAGAGTCACATCAATCACACCCCATTAATCAGAATACCCCATCAATCGCACCCCATCAATAACTCCCCATCCATCACACCCCACCAATTATAGTCCCATCAATCCGAGTCCCAACAAACACATCCCATCAATCAGAGTCACATCAATCACACCCCATAAATCACAACCCATCAATCATAGTCACATCAATCCGAGTCTGAACATTCACACCCCATCAATCAGAATAACATCAATCACACCCCATCAATCAGAATCACATCAATCATACCCCATCAATCACTCCCCATCAATCAGTCACTTCAATTGCTCTCCATCAATCAGACTATCTCAATCACCTCCCATCAATCAGAGCCACATCAATCACACCCCATCAATCAGAGTCACATCAATTACCTCCCATCAATCAGAATAAAATCACTCAGAGTCACATCAAACACACACAATCAATGGGAGTCACATCAATCACACCCCATCGATCACACCCCATCAATCAGAGTCACATCAATCACACCCCATCAATCAGAGTCACATCAATAACACCCAATCAATCCGAGTCACATCAATCACACCCCATCAATCCGATTCACATCAATCACAGCCCATCAATCAGAGTCACATCAATCACACCCCAGCAATCACACCCCATCAATCAGAGTCACATCAATCAGAGTCATATTAATCAGAATCACAGCAATCACACACCATCAATCAGAGTCACATCAATCACACACCATCAATCAGACTCAGATCAATCACTACCCATCATTCAATACCCATCAATCAGAGTCACATCAATCACACCCCATCATTCACATCCCGTCAATCAGAGTCACATCAATTACACCCCATCAATCAGAATTCCCCATCAATCACACCCCATCAATTACTCCCCATTCCTCACACCCCACCAATTAGAATCCCATCAATCCGAATCCCAACAAACACACCACATCAATCACACCCCATGAATCACAACCCATCAAACAGAGTCACATCAATCCGAGTCTCACCTTTCACACCCCATCAATCAGAATAACATCAATCACACCCCATCAATCAGAGTCACATCAATTTCACCCCATCAATCAGAGTCACATCAATCAGAATCACATCAATCACACCCCATCAATCACTCCCCATCCATCACACCTCATCAATTAGAGTCCCATCAATCCGAGTCTCAACAAACACACACCATCAAACAGAGTACCCAATCAATCACACCCCATCAATAACTCCCCATCCATCACACCCCATCAATTAGAGTCCCATCATTCTGAGTCTCAACATTCACACCCCATCAATCAGAGTCACATCAATCACACCCCATGAATCACAACCCATCAAACAGTCACATCAATCCGAGTCTCAACATTCACATCCCATCAATCAGAATAACATCAATCTCACCCCATCAATCAGTCACATCAATCAGAACCACATCAATCACACCGCATCAATCACTCCCCATTAATCAGAGTCACATCAATTGCTACCCATCAGTCGGTGTACCTCAATCACCTCCCATCAATCAGAGTCACATCAATCACACCCCATTAATCAGAGTCACATCAATCAAACCCCATCAATCAGAATAACATCAATCAGAGTCACATCAATCACACCCCATCAATCACACCCCATCAATCACACCCCATCAATCACACCCCATCAATCAGAGTCACATCAATCAGATTCACATCAATGATACACCATCAATCAGACTCAGATAAATCACTACCCATCATTCAGAGTCACATCAATCAAACCCCATCAATCACACACATCAATCACATCCCATCAATCAGAGTTACATTACTCACACCCCGTCAATCACACCCTATCAATCACATCCCAGCAATCACAGTCATATCTATCATGCCCCATCAATAACATCCCATCAATCAGAGTCACATCAATCACGCCCCATCAACCACCCCTCACCAATTAGAGTCACACCAATCACACCCCATCAATCACACCCCATCAACAACGCCCCATTCCTCACACCCCATCAATCAAAGTCCCATCAATCCGAGTCTCAACAAACACACCCCATCAATCAGAGTCAGATCAATCACACCCCATCAATCAGAATCACATCTATCACACCCCATCAATCAGAATCACATCAATTGCTCCCCATCAATCAGAGTACCTCAATCACCTCCCATCATTCAGAGTCACATCAATCACATCCCATCATTCAGAGTCACATCATTCACACCCCATCAATCAGAATAACATCAACCAGAGTCACATCAATCACACCCCATCAATCACACTCAGTCAATCAGAGTCACATCAATCACACACCATGAATCACACCCCATCAATCAGAGTCACATCAATCACAATCACATCAATCACACCCCATCAATCAGAGACACATCAATCACACCCCATCAATCAGAGTCACATCAATCACACCCCATCAATCAGAGTCACAGCAATCAGAGTCACATCAATCAGAATCACATCAATCAGAGTCACATCAATCACACCCGATCAATCACACCCCATCAATCAGAGTCACTTCAATCACAGCCCATTAATCAGAGACACATCAATTAGAGTCACATCAATCACACCCCATCACTCCGAGTCACATCAATCACAGCCCATCAATCAGAGTCACATCAACCACACCCCATCAATCAGAGTCACATCAATATGAGTCACATCAATCAGAGTCATATCAATCAGAATCACATCAATCACACACCTCCAATCAGAGTCACATCAATCACACCCCATCAATCACACCCCATCAATCAGAGTCACATCAATCACACCCCATCAATCAGAGTCACACCAATAACACCCAATCAATCCGAGTCACATCAATCACAGCCCATCAATAAGAGTCACATCAATCACACCCCATCAATCAGAGTCACATCAATCAGAGTCATATCAATCAGAATCACATCAATCACACACCATCAATGAGAGTCACATCAATCACACCACATCAATTAGAATCACACAAACACACCCCATCAATCACTCCCCATCAATCAGAGTCACATCAATCACACCCCATCAATCACACGCCACCAATCAGAGACACATCAATCACACTCCATCAATCTAATCCCGTCAATCAGAGTCACATCAATCACACCCCATCAATCAGAATACCCCATCAATCGCACCCCATCAATAACTCCCCATCCATCACACCCCACCAATTATAGTCCCATCAATCCGAGTCCCAACAAACACATCCCATCAATCAGAGTCACATCAATCACACCCCATAAATCACAACCCATCAATCAGAGTCACATCAATCACACCCCATCAATCAGAGTCACATCAATAACCCCCAATCAATCCGAGTCACATCAATCACAGCCCATCAATAAGAGTCACATCAATCACACCCCATCAATCAGAGTCACATCAATAAGAGTCATATCAATCAGAATCACATCAATCACACACCATCAATGAGAGTCACATCAATCACACCACATCAATTAGAATCACACAAACACACCCCATCAATCACTCCCCATCAATCAGAGTCACATCAATCAAACCCCATCAATCACACGCCACCAATCAGAGACACATCAATCACACTCCATCAATCTAATCCCGTCAATTAGAGTCACATCAATCACACCCCATTAATCAGACTACCCCATCAATCGCACCCCATCAATAACTCCCCATCCATCACACCCCACCAATTATAGTCCCATCAATCCAAGTCCCAACAAACACATCCCATCAATCAGAGTCACATCAATCACACCCCATAAATCACAACCCATCAATCAGAGTCACATCAATCCGAGTCTCAACATTCACACCCCATCAATCAGAATAACATCAATCACACCCCATCAATCAGAATCACATCAATCATACCCCATCAATCACTCCCCATCAATCAGTCACTTCAATTGCTCTCCATCAATCAGACTATCTCAATCACCTCCCATCAATCAGAGCCACATCAATCACACCCCATCAATCAGAGTCACATCAATTACCTCCAATCAATCAGAATAAAATCACTCAGAGTCACATCAAACACACACAATCAATGGGAGTCACATCAATCACACCCCATCGATCACAAACCATCAATCAGAGTCACATCAATCACACCCCATCAATCAGAGTCACATCAATAACACCCAATCAATCCGAGTCACATCAATCACACCCCATCAATCCGAGTCACATCAATCACACCCCATCAATCACACCCCATCAATCAGAGTCACATCAATCAGAGTCATATTAATCAGAATCACAGCAATCACACACCATCAATCAGAGTCACATCAATCACACACAATCAATCAGACTCAGATCAATCACAACCCATCATTCAATACCCATCAATCAGAGTCACATCAATCACACCCCATCATTCACATCCCGTCAATCAGAGTCACATCAATTACACCCCATCAATCAGAATTCTCCATCAATCACACCCCATCAATTACTCCCCATTCCTCACACCCCACCAATTAGAATCCCATCAATCCGAATCCCAACAAACACACCCCATCAATCAGAGTCACATCAATCACACCCCATGAATCACAACCCATCAAACAGTCACATCAATCCGAGTCTCACATTTCACACCCCATCAATCAGAATAACATCAATCACACCCCATCAATCAGTCACATCAATCAGAAACACATCAATCACACCGCATCAATCACTCCCCATTAATCAGAGTCACATCAATTGCTACCCATCAGTCGGTGTACCTCAATCACCTCCCATCAATCAGAGTCACATCAATCACACCACATTAATCAGAGTCACATCAATCAAACCCCATCAATCAGAATAACATCAATCACACCCCATCAATCACACCCCATCAATCACACCCCATCAATCACACCCCATCACTCACACCCCATCAATCAGAGTCACATAAATCAGAGTCACATCAATCAGATTCACATCAATGATACACCATCAATCAGACTCAGATCAATCACTACCCATCATTCAGAGTCACATCAATCAAACCCCATCAATCACACACATCAATCACATCCCATCAATCAGAGTTACATTACTCACACCCCGTCAATCACACCCTATCAATCACATCCCAGCAATCAGAGTCATATCTATCATGCCCCATCAATAACATCCCATCAATCAGAGTCACATCAATCACGCCCCATCAACCACCCCTCACCAATTAGAGTCACACCAATCACACCCCATCAATCACACCCCATCAATAACGCCCCATTCCTCACACCCCACCAATCAAAGTCCCATCAATCCGAGTCTCAACAAACACACCCCATCAGTCAGAGTCAGATCAATCACACCCCATCAATCAGAATCACATCTATCACACCACATCAATCAGAATCACATCAATTGCTCCCCATCAATCAGAGTACCTCAATCACCTCCCATCATTCAGAGTCACATCAATCACATCCCATCATTCAGAGTCACATCATTCACACCCCATCAATCAGAATAACATCAACCAGAGTCACATCAATCACACCCCATCAATCACACTCAGTCAATCAGAGTCACATCAATCACACACCATGAATCACACCCCATCAATCAGAGTCACATCAATCACAATCACATCAATCACACCCCATCAATCAGAGACACATCAATCACACACCATCAATCAGAGTCACATCAATCACACCCCATCAATCAGAGTCACAGCAATCAGAGTCACATCAATCAGAATCACATAAATCAGAGTCACATCAATCACACCCGATCAATCACACCCCATCAATCAGAGTCACTTCAATCACACCCCATTAATCAGAGACACATCAATTAGAGTCACATCAATCACACCCCATCACTCCGAGTCACATCAATCACAGCCCATCAATCGGAGTCACATCAACCACACCCCATCAATCAGTGTCACATCAATATGAGTCACATCAATCAGAGTCATGTCAATCACACCCCATCACTCCGAGTCACATCAATCACAGCCCATCAATCGGAGTCACATCAATCACACCCCATCAATCACATCTCGTCAATCATAGTCGCATCAATCACACCCCATTAATCAGAATACCCCATCAATAACACCCCATCAATAACTCCCGATCAATCACACCCCATCATTCAGAGTCACTTCAATCACACCCCATCTATCAGAGTGACATCATTCGCACCCCATCAATCACACTCAGTCAATCTGAGTCACATCAATCACACACCATGAATCACACCCCATCAATCAGAATAACATCAATCAGAGTCACATCAATCACACCCCATCAATCACACTCAGTCAATCTGAGTCACATCAATCACACACCATGAATCACACCCCATCAATCAGAGTCACATCAATCAGAATCACATCAATCACACCCCATCAATCAGAGACACATCAATCACACCCCATCAATCAGAGTCCCATGAATCCGAGTCACATCAATCACACTCAATCAATCAGAGTCACATCAATCACACCCCATCAATCACACTCAATCAATCCGAGTCATATCAATCACACCCCGTCAATCACACTCAATCAATCAGTCACATCAATCACACCCCATCAATCAAAGTCACATCAATCACACCCCATCAATCAGAGTCACATCAATCACACCCCACCAATCAGAGTCCCATGAATCCGAGTCTCAGCAATCACACCCCATTAATCAGAGCCACATCAATCACACCCCATCAATCAGAATAACATCACTCAGAGTCACATAAATCACACCCAATCAATCACACCCCATCAATCAGAATCACTTCAATCACACCCCATCTATCAGAGTCACATCAATCGCACCCCATTAATCAGAGACACATCAATTAGAGTCACATCAATCACACCCCATCAATCGCACGCCATCAATCACCCCATTGATCACACCCCATCAATAACTCTCCATCCATCACACCCCATCAATTAGAGTCCCATCAATCAGAGTCTCAACAAACACACCCCATCAATCAGAGTCACATCAATCCACCCCATCGATCAGAATGACATCAATCACACCCCATCAATCAGAGTCACATCAATCCACCCCTTCAATCAGAATAACATCAATCACACCGCATCAATCAGAGTTACATCAATCAGAGTCACATCAATCACCCCCCATCAATCAGAGTCACATCAATTGCTCCACATCAATCAGAGTACCTCAATCACCTCCCATCAATCGGAATCACTCAGAGTCACATCAAACACACACAATCAATGGGAGTCCCATCAATCACACCCCATCAATCACACACCATCAATGAGAGTCACATCAATCACACCACATCAATCAGAGTCACATCAATCAGAGTCATATCAATCAGAATCACATCAATCACACACCATCAATGAGAGTCACATCAATCACACCACATCAATTAGAATCACACAAACACACCACATCAATCACTCCCCATCAATCAGAGTCACATCAATCACACCCCATCAATCACACGCCACCAATCAGAGACACATCAATCACACTCCATCAATCTAATCCCGTCAATCAGATGCACATCAATCACACCCCATCAATCAGAATACCCCATCAATCGCACCCCATCAATAACTCCCCATCCATCACACCCCACCAATTATATTCCCATCAATCCGAGTCCCGACAAACACATCCCATCAATCAGAGTCACATCAATCACACCCCATAAATCACAACCCATCAATCAGAGTCACATCAATCACACCCCATCAATCAGAGTCACATCAATAACACCCAATCAATCCGAGTCACATCAATCACAGCCCATCAATAAGATTCACATCAATCACACCCCATCAATCAGAGTCACATCAATCAGAGTCATATCAATCAGAATCACATCAATCACACACCATCAATGAGAGTCACATCAATCACACCACATCAATTAGAATCACACAAACACACCACATCAATCACTCCCCATCAATCAGAGTCACATCAATCACACCCCATCAATCACACGCCACCAATCAGAGACACATCAATCACACTCCATCAATCTAATCCCGTCAATCAGAGTCACATAAATCACACCCCATCAATCAGAATACCCCATCAATCGCACCCCATCAATAACTCCCCATCCATCACACCCCACCAATTATAGTCCCATCAATCCGAGTCCCAACAAACACATCCCATCAATCAGAGTCACATCAATCACACCCCATAAATCATAACCCATCAATCAGAGTCACATCAATCACACTCCATCAATCTAATCCCGTCAATCAGAGTCACATCAATCACACCCCATCAATCAGGATAACCCATCAATCGCACCCCATCAATAACTCCCCATCCATCACACCCCACCAATTATAGTTCCATCAATCCGAGTCCCAACAAACACATCCCATCAATCAGAGTCACATCAATCACACCCCATAAATCACAACCCATCAATCAGAGTCACATCAATCACACCCCATCAATCAGAGTCACATCAATAACACCCAATCAATCCGAGTCACATAAATCACAGCCCATCAATAAGATTCACATCAATCACACCCCATCAATCAGAGTCACATCAATCAGAGTCATATCAATCAGAATCACATCAATCACACACCATCAATGAGAGTCACATCAATCACACCACATCAATTAGAATCACACAAACACACCACATCAATCACTCCCCATCAATCAGAGTCACATCAATCACACCCCATCAATCACACGCCACCAATCAGAGACACATCAATCACACTCCATCAATCTAATCCCGTCAATCAGAGTCACATAAATCACACCCCATCAATCAGAATACCCCATCAATCGCACCCCATCAATAACTCCCCATCCATCACACCCGACCAATTATAGTCCCATCAATCCGAGTCCCAACAAACACATCCCATCAATCAGAGTCACATCAATCACACCCCATAAATCACAACCCATCAATCAGAGTCACATCAATCCGAGTCTCAACATTCACACCCCATCAATCAGAATAACATCAATCACACCCCATCAATCAGAATCACATCAATCATACCCCATCAATCACTCCCCATCAATCAGTCACTTCAATTGCTCTCCATCAATCAGACTATCTCAATCGCCTCCCATCAATCAGAGCCACATCAATCACACCCCATCAATCAGAGTCACATCAATCAGTCACATCAATCACACCCCATCAATCAAAGTCACATCAATCACACCCCATCAATCAGAGTCACATCAATCACACCCCACCAATCAGAGTCCCATGAATCCGAGTCTCAGCAATCACACCCCATTAATCAGAGCCACATCAATCACACCCCATCAATCAGAATAACATCACTCAGAGTCACATAAATCACACCCAATCAATCACACCCCATCAATCAGAATCACTTCAATCACACCCCATCTATCAGAGTCACATCAATCGCACCCCATTAATCAGAGACACATCAATTAGAGTCACATCAATCACACCCCATCAATCGCACGCCATCAATCAGCCCATTGATCACACCCCATCAATAACTTTCCATCCATCACACCCCATCAATTAGAGTCCCATCAATCAGAGTCTCAACAAACACACCCCATCAATCAGAGTCACATCAATCCACCCCATCGATCAGAATGACATCAATCACACCCCATCAATCAGAGTCACATCAATCCACCCCTTCAATCAGAATAACATCAATCACACCGCATCAATCAGAGTTACATCAATCAGAGTCACATCAATCACTCCCCATCAATCAGAGTCACATCAATTGCTCCACATCAATCAGAGTACCTCAATCACCTCCCATCAATCGGAATCACTCAGAGTCACATCAAACACACACAATCAATGGGAGTCACATCAATCACACCCCATCAATCACACACCATCAATGAGAGTCACATCAATCACACCACATCAATCAGAGTCACATCAATCAGAGTCATATCAATCAGAATCACATCAATCACACACCATCAATGAGAGTCACATCAATCACACCACATCAATTAGAATCACACAAACACACCACATCAATCACTCCCCATCAATCAGAGTCACATCAATCACACCCCATCAATCACACGCCACCAATCAGAGACACATCAATCACACTCCATCAATCTAATCCCGTCAATCAGATGCACATCAATCACACCCCATCAATCAGAATACCCCATCAATCGCACCCCATCAATAACTCCCCATCCATCACACCCCACCAATTATATTCCCATCAATCCGAGTCCCGACAAACACATCCCATCAATCAGAGTCACATCAATCACACCCCATAAATCACAACCCATCAATCAGAGTCACATCAATCACACCCCATCAATCAGAGTCACATCAATAACACCCAATCAATCCGAGTCACATCAATCACAGCCCATCAATAAGATTCACATCAATCACACCCCATCAATCAGAGTCACATCAATCAGAGTCATATCAATCAGAATCACATCAATCACACACCATCAATGAGAGTCACATCAATCACACCACATCAATTAGAATCACACAAACACACCACATCAATCACTCCCCATCAATCAGAGTCACATCAATCACAACCCATCAATCACACGCCACCAATCAGAGACACATCAATCACACTCCATCAATCTAATCCCGTCAATCAGAGTCACATAAATCACACCCCATCAATCAGAATACCCCATCAATCGCACCCCATCAATAACTCCCCATCCATCACACCCCACCAATTATAGTCCCATCAATCCGAGTCCCAACAAACACATCCCATCAATCAGAGTCACATCAATCACACCCCATAAATCACAACCCATCAATCAGAGTCACATCAATCCGAGTCTCAACATTCACACCCCATCAATCAGAATAACATCAATCACACCCCATCAATCAGAATCACATCAATCATACCTCATCAATCACTCCCCATCAATCAGTCACTTCAATTGCTCTCCATCAATCAGACTATCTCAATCACCTCCCATCAATCAGAGCCACATCAATCACACCCCATCAATCAGAGTCACATCAATCAGTCACATCAATCGCACCCCATCAATCAAAGTCACATCAATCACACCCCATCAATCAGAGTCACATCAATCACACCCCACCAATCAGAGTTCCATGAATCCGAGTCTCAGCAATCACACCCCATTAATCAGAGCCACATCAATCACACCCCATCAATCAGAATAACATCACTCAGAGTCACATAAATCACACCCAATCAATCACACCCCATCAATCAGAATCACTTCAATCACACCCCATCTATCAGAGTCACATCAATCGCACCCCATTAATCAGAGACACATCAATTAGAGTCACATCAATCACACCCCATCAATCGCACGCCATCAATCACCCCATTGATCACACCCCATCAATAACTCTCCATCCATCACACCCCATCAATTAGAGTCCCATCAATCGGAGTCTCAACAAACACACCCCATCAATCAGAGTCACATCAATCCACCCCATCGATCAGAATGACATCAATCACACCCCATCAATCAGAGTCACATCAATCCACCCCTTCAATCAGAATAACATCAATCACACCGCATCAATCAGAGTTACATCAATCAGAGTCACATCAATCACTCCCCATCAATCAGAGTCACATCAATTGCTCCACATCAATCAGAGTACCTCAATCACCTCCCATCAATCGGAATCACTCAAAGTCACATCAAACACACACAATCAATGGGAGTCACATCAATCACACCCCATCAATCACACACCATCAATGAGAGTCACATCAATCACACCACATCAATCAGAGTCACATCAATCAGAGTCATATCAATCAGAATCACATCAATCACACACCATCAATGAGAGTCACATCAATCACACCACATCAATTAGAATCACACAAACACACCACATCAATCACTCCCCATCAATCAGAGTCACATCAATCACTCCCCATCAATCACACGCCACCAATCAGAGACACATCAATCACACTCCATCAATCTAATTCCGTCAATCAGATGCACATCAATCACACCCCATCAATCAGAATACCCCATCAATCGCACCCCATCAATAACTCCCCATCCATCACACCCCACCAATTATAGTCCCATCAATCCGAGTCCCGACAAACACATCCCAAAAATCAGAGTCACATCAATCACACCCCATAAATCACAACCCATCAATCAGAGTCGCATCAATCCGAGTCTCAACATTCACACCCCATCAATCAGAATAACATCAATCACACCCCATCAATCAGAATCACATCAATCATACCCCATCAATCACTCCCCATCAATCAGTCACTTCAATTGCTCTCCATCAATCAGACTATCTCAATCACCTCCCATCAATCAGAGCCACATCAATCACACCCCATCAATCAGAGTCACATCAATTACCTCCCATCAATCAGAATAAAATCACTCAGAGTCACATCAATCACACCCCATCAATCACACCCCATCAATCAGAGTCACATCAATCACACCCCATCAATCAGAGTCACATCAATAACACCCAATCAATCCGAGTCACATCAATCACACCCCATCAATCCGAGTCACATCAATCACAGCCCATCAATCAGAGTCACATCAATCACACCCCATCAATCACACCCCATCAATCAGAGTCACATCAATCAGAGTCATATTAATCAGAATCACAGCAATCACACACCATCAATCAGAGTCACATCAATCACACACAATCAATCAGACTCAGATCAATCACTACCCATCATTCAATACCCATCAATCAGAGTCACATCAATCACACCCCATCATTCACATCCCGTCAATCAGAGTCACATCAATTACACCCCATCAATCAGAATTCCCCATCAATCACACCCCATCAATTACTCCCCATTCCTCACACCCCACCAATTAGAATCCCATCAATCCGAATCCCAACAAACACACCCCATCAATCAGAGTCATATCAATCACACCCCATGAATCACAACCCATCAAACAGAGTCACATCAATCCGAGTCTCACATTTCACACCCCATCAATCAGAATAACATCAATCACACCCCATCAATCAGAGTCACATCAATTTCACCCCATCAATCAGAGTCACATCAATCAGAATCACATCAATCACACCCCATCAATCACTCCCCATCCATCACACCTCATCAATTAGAGTCCCATCAATCCGAGTCTCAACAAACACACACCATCAAACAGAGTACCCAATCAATCACACCCCATCAATAACTCCCCATCCATCACACCCCATCAATTAGAGTCCCATCATTCTGAGTCTCAACATTCACACCCCATCAATCAGAGTCACATCAATCACACCCCATGAATCACAACCCATCAAACAGTCACATCAATCCGAGTCTCAACATTCACATCCCATCAATCAGAATAACATCAATCTCACCCCATCAATCAGTCACATCAATCAGAACCACATCAATCACACCGCATCAATCACTCCCCATTAATCAGAGTCACATCAATTGCTACCCATCAGTCGGTGTACCTCAATCACCTCCCATCAATCAGAGTCACATCAATCACACCACATTAATCAGAGTCACATCAATCAAACCCCATCAATCAGAATAACATCAATCAGAGTCACATCAATCACACCCCATCAATCACACCCCATCAATCACACCCCATCAATCACACCCCATCTATCAGAGTCACATAAATCAGAGTCACATCAATCAGATTCACATCAATGATACACCATCAATCAGACTCGGATCAATCACTACCCATCATTCAGAGTCACATCAATCAAACCCCATCAATCACACACATCAATCACATCCCATCAATCAGAGTTACATTACTCACACCCCGTCAATCACACCCTATCAATCACATCCCAGCAATCAGAGTCATATCTATCATGCCCCATCAATAACATCCCATCAATCAGAGTCACATCAATCACGCCCCATCAACCACCCCTCACCAACTGGAGTCACACCAATCACACCCCATCAATCACACCCCATCAATAACGCCCCATTCCTCACACCCCATCAATCAAAGTCCCATCAATCCGAGTCTCAACAAACACACCCCATCAATCAGAGTCAGATCAATCACACCCCATCAATCAGAATCACATCTATCACACCACATCAATCAGAATCACATCAATTGATCCCCATCAATCAGAGTACCTCAATCACCTCCCATCATTCAGAGTCACATCAATCACATCCCATCATTCAGAGTCACATCATTCACACCCCATCAATCAGAATAACATCAACCAGAGTCACATCAATCACACCCCATCAATCACACTCAGTCAATCAGAGTCACATCAATCACACACCATGAATCACACCCCATCAATCAGAGTCACATCAATCACAATCACATCAATCACACCCCATCAATCAGAGACACATCAATCACACCCCATCAATCAGAGTCACATCAATCACACCCCATCAATCAGAGTCACAGCAATCAGAGTCACATCAATCAGAATCACATAAATCAGAGTCACATCAATCACACCCGATCAATCACACCCCATCAATCAGAGTCACTTCAATCACACCCCATCTATCAGAGTCACATCAATCGCACCCCATTAATCAGAGACACATCAATCAGAGTCACATCAATCACACCCGATCAATCACACCCCATCAATCAGAGTCACTTCAATCACACCCCATTAATCAGAGACACATCAATTAGAGTCACATCAATCACACCCCATCACTCCGAGTCACATCAATCACAGCCCATCAATCGGAGTCACATCAACCACACCCCATCAATCAGAGTCACATCAATATGAGTCACATCAATCAGAGTCATATCAATCAGAATCACATCAATCACACACCTTCAATCAGAGTCACATCAATCACACCCCATCAATCACATCTCGTCAATTATAGTCGCATCAATCACACCCCATTAATCAGAATACCCCATCAATAACACCCCATCAATAACTCCCGATCAATCACACCCCATCAATCAGAGTCACTTCAATCACACCCCATCTATCAGAGTGACATCATTCGCACCCCATCAATCAGAATAACATCAATCAGAGTCACATCAATCACACCACATCAATCACACTCAGTCAATCTGAGTCACATCAATCACACACCATGAATCACACCCCATCAATCAGAGTCACATCAATAAGAATCACATCAATCACACCCCATCAATCAGAGACACATCAATCACACCCCATCAATCAGAGTCCCATGAATCCGAGTCACATCAATCACACTCAATCAATCCGAGTCATAGCAATCACACCCCGTCAATCACACTCAATCAATCAGTCACATCAATCACACCCCATCAATCAAAGTCACATCAATCATACCCCATCAATCAGAGTCACATCAATCACACCCCACCAATCAGAATAACATCACTCAGTGTCACATAAATCACACCCAATCAATCACACCCCATCAATCAGAATCACTTCAATCACACCCCATCTATCAGAGTCACATCAATCGCACCCCATTAATCAGAGACACATCAATTAGAGTCACATCAATCACACCCCATCAATCGCACGCCATCAATCACCCCATTGATCACACCCCATCAATAACTCTCCATCCATCACACCCCATCAATTAGAGTCCCATCAATCAGAGTCTCAACAAACACACCCCATCAATCAGAGTCACATCAATCCACCCCATCGATCAGAATGACATCAATCACACCCCATCAATCAGAGTCACATCAATCCACCCCTTCAATCAGAATAACATCAATCACACCACATCAATCAGAGTTACATCAATCAGAGTCACATCAATCACTCCCCATCAATCAGAGTCACATCAATTGCTCCACATCAATCAGAGTACCTCAATCACCTCCCATCAATCGGAATCACTCAGAGTCACATCAAACACACACAATCAATGGGAGTCACATCAATCACACCCCATCAATCACACACCATCAATGAGAGTCACATCAATCACACCACATCAATCAGAGTCACATCAATCAGAGTCATATCAATCAGAATCACATCAATCACACACCATCAATGAGAGTCACATCAATCACACCACATCAATTAGAATCACACAAACACACCACATCAATCACTCCCCATCAATCAGAGTCACATCAATCACACCCCATCAATCACACGCCACCAATCAGAGACACATCAATCACACTCCATCAATCTAATCCCGTCAATCAGATGCACATCAATCACACCCCATCAATCAGAATACCCCATCAATCGCACCCCATCAATAACTCCCCATCCATCACACCCCACCAATTATATTCCCATCAATCCGAGTCCCGACAAACAAATCCCATCAATCAGAGTCACATCAATCACACCCCATAAATCACAACCCATCAATCAGAGTCACATCAATCACACCCCATCAATCAGAGTCACATCAATAACACCCAATCAATCCGAGTCACATCAATCACAGCCCATCAATAAGATTCACATCAATCACACCCCATCAATCAGAGTCACATCAATCAGAGTCATATCAATCAGAATCACATCAATCACACACCATCAATGAGATTCACATCAATCACACCACATCAATTAGAATCACACAAACACACCACATCAATCGCTCTCCATCAATCAGAATACCCCATCAATCGCACCCCATCAATAACTCCCCATCCATCACACCCCACCAATTATAGTCCCATCAATTCGAGTCCCAACAAACACATCCCATCAATCAGAGTCACATCAATCACACCCCATAAATCATAACCCATCAATCAGAGTCACATCAATCACACTCCATCAATCTAATCCCGTCAATCAGAGTCACATCAATCACACCCCATCAATCAGGATACCCCATCAATCGCACCCCATCAATAACTCCCCATCCATCACACCCCACCAATTATAGTTCCATCAATCCGAGTCCCAACAAACACATCCCATCAATGAGAGTCACATCAATCACACCCCATAAATCACAACCCATCAATCAGAGTCACATCAATCCGAGTCTCAACATTCACACCCCATCAATCAGAATAACATCAATCACACCCCATCAATCAGAATCACATCAATCATACCCCATCAATCACTCCCCATCAATCAGTCACTTCAATTGCTCTCCATCAATCAGACTATCTCAATCACCTCCCATCAATCAGAGCCACATCAATCACACCCCATCAATCAGAGTCACATCAATCAGTCACATCAATCACACCCCATCAATCAAAGTCACATCAATCACACCCCATCAATCAGAGTCACATCAATCACACCCCACCAATCAGAGTCCCATGAATCCGAGTCTCAGCAATCACACCACATTAATCAGAGCCACATCAATCACACCCCATCAATCAGAATAACATCACTCAGAGTCACATAAATCACACCCAATCAATCACACCCCATCAATTAGAATCACTTCAATCACACCCCATCTATCAGAGTCACATCAATCCCACCCCATTAATCAGAGACACATCAATTAGAGTCACATCAATCACACCCCATCAATCGCACGCCATCAATCACCCCATTGATCACACCCCATCAATAACTCTCCATCCATCACACCCCATCAATTAGAGTCCCATCAATCAGAGTCTCAACAAACACACCCCATCAATCAGAGTCACATCAATCCACCCCATCGATCAGAATGACATCAATCACACCCCATCAATCAGAGTCACATCAATCCACCCCTTCAATCAGAATAACATCAATCACACCGCATCAATCAGAGTTACATCAATCAGAGTCACATCAATCACTCCCCATCAATCAGAGTCACATCAATTGCTCCACATCAATCAGAGTACCTCAATCACCTCCCATCAATCGGAAGCACTCAGAGTCACATCAAACACACACAATCAATGGGAGTCACATCAATCACACCCCATCAATCACACACCATCAATGAGAGTCACATCAATCACACCACATCAATCAGAGTCACATCAATCAGAGTCATATCAATCAGAATCACATCAATCACACACCATCAATGAGAGTCACATCAATCACACCACATCAATTAGAATCACACAAACACACCACATCAATCACTCCCCATCAATCAGAGTCACATCAATCACACCCCATCAATCACACGCCACCAATCAGAGACACATCAATCACACTCCATCAATCTAATCCCGTCAATCAGATGCACATCAATCACACCCCATCAATCAGAATACCCCATCATTCGCACCCCATCAATAACTCCCCATCCATCACACCCCACCAATTATAGTCCCATCAATCCGAGTCCCGACAAACACATCCCATCAATCAGAGTCACATCAATCACACCCCATAAATCACAACCCATCAATCAGAGTCACATCAATCCGAGTCTCAACATTCACACCCCATCAATCAGAATAACATCAATCACACCCCATCAATCAGAATCACATCAATCATACCCCATCAATCACTCCCCATCAATCAGTCACTTCAATTGCTCTCCATCAATCAGACTATCTCAATCACCTCCCATCAATCAGAGCCACATCAATCACACCCCATCAATCAGAGTCACATCAATTACCTCCTATCAATCAGAATAAAATCACTCAGAGTCACATCAAACACACACAATCAATGGGAGTCACATCAATCACACCCCATCAATCACACCCCATCAATCAGAGTCACATCAATCACACCCCATCAATCAGAGTCACATCAATAACACCCAATCAATCCGAGTCACATCAATCACACCCCATCAATCCGAGTCACATCAATCACAGCCCATCAATCAGAGTCACATCAATCACACCCCATCAATCACACCCCATCAATCAGAGTCACATCAATTAGAGTCATAATAATCAGAATCACAGCAATCACACACCATCAATCAGAGTCACATCAATCACACACCATCAATCAGACTCAGATCAATCACTACCCATCATTCAATACCCATCAATCAGAGTCACATCAATCACACCCCATCAATCACATCCCATCAATTAGAGTCACATCAATTACACCCCATCAATCAGAATTCCCCATCAATCACACCCCATCAATTACTCACCATTCATCGCACCCCACCAATTAGAATCCCATCAATCCGAATCCCAACAAACACACCTCATCAATCAGAGTCACATCAATCACACCCCATGAATCACAACCCATCAAACAGAGTCACATCAATCCGAGTCTCACCATTCACACCCCATCAATCAGAATAACATCAATCACACCCCATCAATCAGAGTCAGATCAATTTCACCCCATCAATCAGAGTCACATCAATCAGAATCACATCAATCACACCCCATCAATCACTCCCCATCCATCACACCTCATCAATTAGAGTCCCATCAATCCGAGTCTCAACAAACACACACCATCAATCAGAGTACCCAATCAATCACACCCCATCAATAACTCCCCATCCATCACACCCCATCAATTAGTGTCCCATCAATCCGAGTCTCAACATTCACACCCCATCAATCAGAGTCACATCAATCACACCCCATGAATCACAACCCATCAAACAGTCACATCAATCCGAGTCTCAACATTCACATCCCATCAATCAAAATAACATCAATCACACCCCATCAATCAGAGTCACATCAATCTCACCCCATCAATCAGTCACATCAATCAGAACCACATCAATCACACCCCATCAATCACTCCCCATTAATCAGAGTCACATCAATTGATACCCATCAGTCGGAGTACCTCAATCACCTCCCATCAATCAGAGTCACATCAATCACACCCCATTAATCAGAGTCACATCAATCAAACCCCATCAATCAGAATAACATCAATCAGAGTCACATCAATCACACCCCATCAATCACACCCCATCAATCACACCCCATCAATCACACCCCATCAATCAGAGTCACATAAATCAGAGTCACATCAATCAGATTCACATCAATGATACACCATCAATCAGACTCAGATCAATCACTACCCATCATTCAGAGTCACATCAATCACACCCCATCAATCACACACATCAATCACACCCCATCAATCAGAGTTACATTACTCACACCCCTTCAATCACACCCTATCAATCACATCCCATCAATCAGAGTCATATCTATCATGCCCCATCAATAACATCCCATCAATCAGAGTCACATCAATCACGCCCCATCAACTAACCCTCACCAATTAGAGTCATACCAATCACACCCCATCAATCACACCCCATCAATAACGCCCCATTCCTCACACCCCATCAATCAAAGTCCCATCAATCCGAGTCTCAACAAACACACCCCATCAATCAGAGTCAGATCAATCACACCCCATCAATCAGAATCACATCTATCACACCCCATCAATCAGAATCACATCAATTGCTACCCATCAATCAGAGTACCTCAATCACCTCCCATCATTCAGAGTCACATCAATCACACCCCATCAATCAGAGTCACATCATTCACACCCCGTCAATCAGAATAACATCAATCAGAGTCACATCAATCACACCCCATCATTCACACTCAGTCAATCAGAGTCACATCAATCACACACCATGAATCACACGCCATCAATCAGAATCACATCAATCAGAATCACATCAATCACACCCCATCAACCAGAGACACATCAATCACACCCCATCAATCAGAGTCACATCAATCACACCCCATCAATCAGAGTCACAGCAATCAGAGTAACATCAATCAGAATCACATAAATCAGAGTCACATCAATCACACCCGATCAATCACACCCCATCAATCAGAGTCACTTCAATCACACCCAATCTATCAGAGTCACATCAATCGCACCCCATTAATCAGAGACACATCAATTAGAGTCACATCAATCACAGCCCATCACTCCGAGTCACATCAATCACAGCCCATCAATCAGAGTCACATCAACCACACCCCATCAATCAGAGTCACATCAATATGTGTCACATCAATCAGAGTCATATCAATCAGAATCACATCAATCACACACCTTCAATCAGAGTCACATCAATCACACCCCATCAATCACATCTCGTCAATCAGAGTCGCATCAATCACACCCCATGACTCCGAGTCACATCAATCACAGCCCATCAATCAGAGTCACATCAATCACACCCCATCAATCACATCTCGTCAATCAGAGTCGCATCAATCACACCCCATCACTCCGAGTCACATCAATCACAGCCCATCAATCAGAGTCACATCAACCACACCCCATCAATCAGAGTCACATCAATATGAGTCACATCAATCAGAGTCATATCAATCAGAATACCCCATCAATAACACCCCATCAATAACTCCCGATCAATCACACCCCATCAATCAGAGTCACTTCAATCACACCCCATCTATCAGAGTGACATCATTCGCACCCCATCAATCAGAATAACATCAATCAGAGTCACATCAATCACACCCCATCAATCACACTCAGTCAATCTGAGTCACATCAATCACACACCATGAATCACACCCCATCAATCAGAGTCACATCAATCAGAATCACATCAATCACACCCCATCAATCAGAGACACATCAATCACACCCCATCAATCAGAGTCCCATGAATCCGAGTCACATCAATCACACTCAATCAATCAGAGTCACATCAATCACACCCCATCAATCACACTCAATCAATCCGAGTCATATCAATCACACCCCGTCAATCACACTCAATCAATCAGTCACATCAATCACACCCCATCAATCAAAGTCACATCAATCACACCCCATCAATCAGAGTCACATCAATCACACCCCACCAATCAGAGTCCCATGAATCCGAGTCTCAGCAATCACACCCCATTAATCAGAGCCACATTAATCACACCCCATCAATCAGAATAACATCACTCAGAGTCACATAAATCACACCCAATCAATCACACCCCATCAATCAGAATCACTTCAATCACACCCCATCTATCAGAGTCACATTAATCGCACCCCATTAATCAGAGACACATCAATTAGAGTCACATCAATCACACCCCATCAATCGCACGCCATCAATCACCCCATTAATCACACCCCATCAATAACTCTCCATCCATCACACCCCATCAATTAGAGTCCCATCAATCAGAGTCTCAACAAACAAACCCCATCAATCAGAGTCACATCAATCCACCCCATCGATCAGAATGACATCAATCACACCCCATCAATCAGAGTCACATCAATCCACCCCTTCAATCAGAATAACATCAATCACACCGCATCAATCAGAGTTACATCAATCAGAGTCACATCAATCACATCCCATCAATCAGAGTCACATCAATTGCTCCACATCAATCAGAGTACCTCAATCACCTCCCATCAATCGGAATCACTCAGAGTCACATCAAACACACACAATCAATGGGATTCACATCAATCACACCCCATCAATCACACCCCATCAATCAGAGTCACATCAATCACACCCCATCAATCAGAGTCACATCAATAACACCCAATCAATACGAGTCACATCAATCAGAGTCATATCAATCAGAATCATATCAATCAGAATCACTTCAATCACACACCATCAATGAGAGTCACATCAATCACACCACATCAATCAGAGTCACATCAATCAGAGTCATATCAAACAGAATCACATCAATCACACACCATCAATGAGAGTCACATCAATCACACCACATCAATTAGAATCACACAAACACACCACATCAATCACTCCCCATCAATGAGAGTCACATCAATCACACCCCATCAATCACACGCCACCAATCAGAGACACATCAATCACACTCCATCAATCTAATCCCGTCAATCAGAGTCACATCAATCACACCCCATCAATCAGAATACCCCATCAATCGCACCCCATCAATAACTCCCCATCCATCACACCCCACCAATTATAGTCCCATCAATCCGAGTCCCGACAAACACATCCCATCAATCAGAGTCACATCAATCACACCCCATAAATCACAACCCATCAATCAGAGTCACATCAATCACACCCCATCAATCAGAGTCACATCAATAACACCCAATCAATCCGAGTCACATCAATCACAGCCCATCAATAAGAGTCACATCAATCACACCCCAACAATCAGAGTCACATCAATCAGAGTCATATCAATCAGAATCACATCAATCACACACCATCAATGAGAGTTACATCAATCACAACACATCAATTAGAATCACACAAACACACCACATCAATCACTCCCCATCAATCAGAGTCACATCAATCACACCCCATCAATCACACGCCACCAATCAGAGACACATCAATCACACTCCATCAATCTAATCCCGTCAATCAGAGTCACATAAATCACACCCCATCAATCAGAATACCCCATCAATCGCACCCCATCAATAACTCCCCATCCATCACACCCCACCAATTATAGTCCCATCAATCCGAGTCCCAACAAACACATCCCATCAATCAGAGTCACATCAATCACACCCCATAAATCACAACCCATCAATCAGAGTCACATCAATCCGAGTCTCAACATTCACACCCCATCAATCAGAATAACATCAATCACACCCCATCAATCAGAATCACATCAATCATACCCCATCAATCACTCCCCATCAATCAGTCACTTAAATTGCTCTCCATCAATCAGACTATCTCAATCACCTCCCATCAATCAGAGCCACATCAATCACACCCCATCAATCAGAGTCACATCAATTACCTCCCATCAATCAGAATAAAATCACTCAGAGTCACATCAAACACACACAATCAATGGGAGTCACATCAATCACACCCCATCAATCACACCCCATCAATCAGAGTCACATCAATCACACCCCATCAATCAGAGTCACATCAATAACACCCAATCAATCCGAGTCACATCAATCACACCCCATCAATCCGAGTCACATCAATCACAGCCCATCAATCAGAGTCACATCAATCACACCCCATCAATCACACCCCATCAATCAGAGTCACATCAATTAGAGTCATAATAATCAGAATCACAGCAATCACACACCATCAATCAGAGTCACATCAATCACACACCATCAATCAGACTCAGATCAATCACTACCCATCATTCAATACCCATCAATCAGAGTCACATCAATCACACCCCATCAATCACATCCCATCAATCAGAGTCACATCAATTACACCCCATCAATCAGAATTCCCCATCAATCACACCCCATCAATTACTCCCCATTCATCACACCCCACCAATTAGAATCCCATCAATCCGAATCCCAACAAACACACCCCATCAATCAGAGTCACATCAATCACACCCCATGAATCACAACCCATCAAACAGAGTCACATCAATCCGTGTCTCACCATTCACACCCCATCAATCAGAATAACATCAATCACACCCCATCAATCAGAGTCACATCAATTTCACCCCATCAATCAGAGTCACATCAATCAGAATCACATCAATCACACCCCATCAATCACTGCCCATCCATCACACCTCATCAATTAGAGTCCCATCAATCCGAGTCTCAACAAACACACACCATCAATCAGAGTACCCAATCAATCACACCCCATCAATAACTCCCCATCCATCACACCCCATCAATTAGTGTCCCATCAATCCGAGTCTCAACATTCACACCCCATCAATCAGAGTCACATCAATCACACCCCATGAATCACAACCCATCAAACAGTCACATCAATCCGAGTCTCAACATTCACATCCCATCAATCAGAATAACATCAATCACACCCCATCAATCAGAGTCACATCAATCTCACCCCATCAATCAGTCACATCAATCAGAACCACATCAATCACACCGCATCAATCACTCCCCATTAATCAGAGTCACATCAATTGATACCCATCCGTCGGAGTACCTCAATCACCTCCCATCAATCAGAATCACATCAATCACACCCCATTAATCAGAGTCACATCAATCAAACCCCATCAATCAGAATAACATCAATCAGAGTCACATCAATCACACCCCATCAATCACACCCAATCAATCACACCCCATCAATCACACCCCATCAATCAGAGTCACATAAATCAGAGTCACATCAATCAGATTCACATCAATGATACACCATCAATCAGACTCAGATCAATCACTACCCATCAATCACACACATCAATCACACCCCATCAATCAGAGTTACATTACTCACACCCCGCCAATCACACCCTATCAATCACATCCCATCAATCAGAGTCATATCTATCATGCCCCATCAATAACATCCCATCAATCAGAGTCACATCAATCACGCCCCATCAACCAACCCTCACCAATTAGAGTCACACCAATCACACCCCATCAATCACACCCCATCAATAACGCCCCATTCCTCACACCCCATCAATCAAAGTCCCATCAATCCGAGTCTCAACAAACACACCCCATCAATCAGAGTCAGATCAATCACACCCCATCAATCAGAATCACATCTATCACACCCCATCAATCAGAATCACATCAATTGCTCCCCATCAATCAGAGTACCTCAATCACCTCCGATCATTCAGAGTCACATCAATCACACCCCATCAATCAGAGTCACATCATTCACACCCCGTCAATCAGAATAACATCAATCAGAGTCACATCAATCACACCCCATCATTCACACTCAGTCAATCAGAGTCACATCAATCACACACCATGAATCACACGCCATCAATCAGAGTCACATCAATCAGAATCACATCAATCACACCCCATCAACCAGAGACACATCAATCACACCCCATCAATCAGAGTTACATTACTCACACCCCGCCAATCACACCCTATCAATCACATCCCATCAATCAGAGTCATATCTATCATGCCCCATCAATAACATCCCATCAATCAGAGTCACATCAATCACGCCCCATCAACCAACCCTCACCAATTAGAGTCACACCAATCAGAACCCATCAATCACACCCCATCAATAACGCCCCATTCCTCACACCCCATCAATCAAAGTCCCATCAATCCGAGTCTCAACAAACACACCCCATCAATCAGAGTCAGATCAATCACACCCCATCAATCAGAATCACATCTATCACACCCCATCAATCAGAATCACATCAATTGCTCCCCATCGATCAGAGTACCTCAATCACCTCCGATCATTCAGAGTCACATCAATCACAGCCCATCAATCAGAGTCACATCATTCACACCCCGTCAATCAGAATAACATCAATCAGAGTCACATCAATCACACCCCATCATTCACACTCAGTCAATCAGAGTCACATCAATCACACACCATGAATCACACGCCATCAATCAGAGTCACATCAGTCAGAATCACATCAATCACACCCCATCAACCAGAGACACATCAATCACACCCCATCAATCAGAGTCACATCAATCACACCCCATCAATCAGAGTCACAGCAATCAGAGTCACATCAATCAGAATCACATAAATCAGAGTCACATCAATCACACCCGATCAATCACACCCCATCAATCAGAGTCACTTCAATCACACCCCATCTATCAGAGTCACATCAATCGCACCCCATTAATCATAGACACATCAATTAGAGTCACATCAATCACATCCCATCACTCCGAGTCACATCAATCACAGCCCATCAATCAGAGTCACATCAACCACACCCCATCAATCAGAGTCACATCAATCAGAGTCACATCAATCAGAGTCATATCAATCAGAATCACATCAATCACACACCTTCAATCAGAGTCACATCCATCACACCCCATCAATTAGAATCACATCAATCACACCCCATCAATCACTCCCCATCAATCAGACTCACATCAATCACACCCCATCAATCACACGCCATCAATCAGAGACACATCACACACACTCCATCAATCACATCCCGTCAAACAGAGTCACATCAATCACACCCCATCAATCAGAATACCCCACCAATCACACCCCATCAATAACTCCCCATCCATCACCCCCCACCAATTAGAGTCCCATCAATCCGAGTCCCAACAAACACACCCCATCAATCAGAGTCACATCAATCACACCCCATACATCACAACCCATCAAACAGAGTCACATCAATCCGCTTCTCAACATTCACACCCCATCAATCAGATTAACATCAATCACACCCCATCAATCAGAGTCCCATCAATCTCACCCATCAATCAGAGTCACATCAATCAGAATCACATCAATCACACCCAATCAATCACTCCCCATTAATCAGAGCCACATCAATTGCTCCCCATCAATCAGAGTACCTCAATCACCTCCCATCAATCAGAGTCACATCAATCACACCCGATTAATCAGAGTCACATCAATCAATCCCCATCAATCAGAATAATATCAATCAGAGTCACATCAATCACACCCCATCAATCACACCCCATCAATCACACGCCATCAATCAGAGACACATCACACACACTCCATCAATCACATCCCGTCAAACAGAGTCACATCAATCACACCCCATCAATCAGAATACCCCACCAATCACACCCCATCAATAACTCCCCATCCATCACCCCCCACCAATTAGAGTCCCATCAATCCGAGTCCCAACAAACACACCCCATCAATCAGAGTCACATCAATCACACCCCATACATCACAACCCATCAAACAGAGTCACATCAATCCGCTTCTCAACATTCACACCCCATCAATCAGATTAACATCAATCACACCCCATCAATCAGAGTCCCATCAATCTCACCCCATCAATCAGAGTCACATCAATCAGAATCACATCAATCACACCCAATCAATCACTCCCCATTAATCAGAGCCACATCAATTGCTCCCCATCAATCAGAGTACCTCAATCACTTCCCATCAATCAGAGTCACATCAATCACACCCGATTAATCAGAGTCACGTCAATCAATCCCCATCAATCAGAATAACATCAATCAGAGTCACATCAATCACACCCCATCAATCACACCCCATCAATCACACCCCATCAATCAGAGTCACATCAATCAGATTCACAGCAATCATACACCATCAATCAGAGTCAACTCAATCACACCCCATCAATCAGACTCAGATCAATCACTACCCATCATTCAGAGTCACATCAATCACACCCCATCAATCAAACACATCAATCACACCCCATCAATCAGGTTATATTACTCACACCCCGTCAATCACAGCCCATCAATCACACCTCATCAATCAGAGACACAGCAATCACGCCCAATCTATCACACCCCATCAATCAAAGTCACATCAATCACACCCAATCAACCACCCCCCACCAATTAAAGTCACATCAATCACACCCCATCAATCACACCCCATCAATAACGCCCCATTCCTCACACCCCATCAATCAGAGTCTCAACAAACACACCCCATCAATCAGAGTCAGATCAATCACGCCCCATCAATCAGAATCACATCAATTGCTCCCCATCAATCAGAGTACCTCAATCACCTCCAATCAATCAGAGTCACATCAATCACATCCCATCAATCAGAGTCACATCATTCACACCCCATCAATCAGAATAACATCAATCAGACTCACATCAATCACACACCATGAATCACACCCCATCAATCAGAATCACATCAATCAGAATCACATCAATCACACCACATCAATCAGAGGCACATCAATCACACCCCATCAATCGGAGTCACATCAATCACACCCCATCAATCAGAGTCAAACAACAAGAAGAAAGAACAAAGAAATGTACAGCACAGGAACAGGCCCTTCGGCCCTCCAAGCCCGTGCCGACCATGCTGCCCGACTGAACTACAATCTTCAACACTTCCTGGGTCCGTATCCTTCTATTCCCATCCTATTCATATATTTGTCATGATGCCCCTTAAATGTCCCTATCGTCCCTGCTTCCACTACCTCCTCCGGTAGCGAGTTCCAGGCACCCATTACCCTCTGCGTAAAAAACTTGCCTCGTACATCTACTCTAAATCTTGCCCCTCTCACCTTAAACCTATGCCCCCTAGTAATTGACCCCTCTACCATGGGGAAAAGCCTCTGAATATCCACTCTGTCTATGCCCCTCATAATTTTGTTTACCTCTATCAGGTCTCCCCTCAACCTACTTCGTTCCAGTGAGAACAAACCGAGTTTATTCAATCGCTCCTCATAGCTAATGCCCTCCATACCAGGCAACATTCTGGTAAATCTCTTCTGCACCCTCTCTAAAGCCTCCACATCCTTCTGGTAGTGTGGAGACAACCAGATCAATCACTCCCCATTTCTCAGAGTCACACCAATCACACCCCATCAATCACACCTCATGAATCAGAGTCACATCAATCACACCCGATCAATCACGCCCCATCTATCAGAGTCACATTAATCGCACCCCATTAATCAGAGACACATCAATTAGAGTCACATCAATCACACCCCATCAATCGCTCCCCATCAATCACCCCATTTATCACACCCCATCAATCACACCCCATCAATCACACCCCATCAATCAGAGTCACATCAATCACACACCATCAATCAGAATTATATTAATCAAACGCCATCAATCACACCCCATCAATGAGAGTCAAATCAATCACTCCCCAGCAATCACATCCCATCAATCAGAGTCACCTCAATCACACCCCATCAATCACACCCCATCAATCAGAGTCACATCAATCACACCACATCAATCAGAGTCAGATTAATCACTCCCCATTAATCAGAGTGATATTAATCACACCCCATCAATCACACCCCATCAATCAGAGTCAGATCAATCACTCCCCATTTCTCAGAGTTACGTCAATCACACCCCACCAATCACACTTCATCAATCACAGTCACACCAATCACACCCCATCAATCACACCTCATCAATCAGAGTCACATCAATCACACCCGATCAATCACAACCCATCAATCAGAGTCACTTCAATCAAACACCATCTATCGGAGTCACATCAATAGCACCCCATTAATCAGAGACACATCAATTAGAGCCACATCAATCACACCCCATCAATTCGAGTCACATCAATCACAACCCATCAATCAGAGTCACATCAATCACACCCCATCAATCAGAGTCACACCACACCAATTAGAGACCCATCAATCCGAGTCCCAACAAACACACCCCATCAATTAGAGTCACATCAATCACACCCCACATCAATCACACACCATCAATCAGAGTCACATTCATCACACCCCATCAATTAGAATCACATCAATCACACCCCATCAATCAGACTCACATCAATCACACCCCACCAATCACACCCCATCAATCAGAATACCCCATCAATCACACCCCATCAATAACTCCCCATCCATCACACCACACCAATTAGAGACCCATCAATCCGCGTCTCAACATTAACACCCCATCAATCAGATTAACATCAATCACACCCCATCAATCAGAGTCACATCAATCTCACCCCATCAATCAGAGTCACATCAATCAGAATCACATCAATCACACCCAATCAATCACTCCCCATTAATCAGAGTCACATCAATTGCTCCCCATCAATCAGAGTACCTCAATCACCGACCATCAATCTGAGTCACATCAATCACACCCGATTAATCAGAGTCACATGAATCAATCCCCATCAATCAGAATAACATCAATCAGAGTCACATCAATCACACCCAATTAATGACACCCCATCAATAAGAGTCACATCAATCAGAGTCACATCAATCACACCCCATCAATCAGACTCAGATCAATCACAACCCATCATTCAGAGTCACATCAATCACACACCATCAATCAAACACATCAATCACACCCCATCAATCAGAGTTATATTACTCACACCCCGTCAATCACAGCCCATCAATCACATTCCATCAATCAGAGTCAAATCTGTCATGCCCCATTAATCACATCCCATCAATCAGAGTCACATCAATCACGCCCCATCAATCAAACCCCATCAATCAGAGTCACATCAATCACACCCCATCAACCACCCCCCAGCAATTAGAGTCACATCAATCACACTCCATCAATCACACCCCATCAAGAACGCATCATTCCTCACACCCATCAATCAGAGTCTCAACAAACACACCCCATCAATCAGAGTCAGATCAATCACACCCCATCAATCAGAATCACATCAATTGCTCCCCATCAATCAGAGTACCTCAATCACCTCCAGTCACATCAATCACACCCCATCAATCAGAGTCACTTCATTCACACCCCATCAATCAGAATAACATCAATCAGAGTCACATCAATCACACCCCATCAATCACGCTCAGTCAATCAGAGTCACATCAATCACACGCCATGAATCACACCCCATCAATCAGAGTCACATCAATCAAAATCACATCAATCACACCCCATCAATCGGAGTCACATCAATCACACCCCATCAATCACACCCCATCAATCAGAGTCACATCAATCAGAGTCACATCAATCAGAATCACGTAAATCACACCCCATGAATCAGTCACATCAATCACAACCCATCAATCAGAGTCAGATCAATCACGCCCCATCTATCAGTGTCACATCCATCGCACCCCATTAATCAGGGACACATCAATTAGAGTCACATCAATCACACCCCATCAATCGCTCCCCATCAATCACCCCATTTATCACTCCCCATCAATCACATCCCATCAATCAAACCCCATCAATCAGAGTCACATCAATCACACACCATCAATCAGAATTATATTAATCACACGCTATCAATCACACCCCATCAATGAGAGTGAAATCAATCACTCCCCAGCAATCACATCCCATCAGTCAGAGTCACCTGAATCACACCCCATCAATCACAACCCATCAATCAGAGATCACATCAATCACACCACATCAATCAGAGTCAGATCAATCACTCCCCATTAATCAGAGTTACATTAATCACACCCCATCAATCACACCCCATCAATCACACCCTATCAATCACACCCCATCAATCAGAGTTACATCAATCACACCCCATTAATGACACCACATCAATCAGAGTCACATCAATCACACCCGATCAATCACACCCCATCAATCAGAGTCACTTCAATCACACCCCATCAATCAGAGACTCATCAATTAGAGTCACATCAATCACACCCCATCAATCGCACCCCATCAAACACCCCATCAATCACACCCCATCAATCAGTATCACATCAATCACACCCCGTCTATCACAGTTATATTAATCACACCCCATCAATCATACCCGATCTATCACATCCCATCATTCACACCACATCAATAAGAGTCACATCAATCGCACCCCATCAATCAGAGACACATCAATCAGAGTCACATCAATCACACCCCATCAATCAGTCACACTAATTACTCCCCATCAATCAGAGTTATATCAATCGCACAACATCAATCAGAGTACGTCAATCACCTCCCATCAATCAGAGTCACATCAATCACACCCCATCAATCAGAGTCACATCAATCACTCCCCATCAAGCATTTATGTCAATTACTCCCCATCCATCAGAGTCACATCAGTCACTCCGCATCAATCAGTGTCACATCAGTTATACACCGTCAATCAGAGTCACATGAATTACACCATTTCAATCAGAGTCACATCAATCACACCCCATCAATCAGTATCCTATCAATCACTCCCCATCAATCAGAGTCTCATGAATGACACCCTCAATCAGAGTCACATCAATCACACCCCATCAATCAGGTTGACATTAATCACACCCCATCAATCAGGTTCACATCAATCAGAGTCACATCAATCAGAGTCACATCAATCAGAATCACATCAATCACACCACATCAATCAGAGTCACATCAATCACACCCCATCCATCAGAGTCAGATCAATCACTCCCCATCAATCAGAGTCACATCAATCACACCCCGTGAATCACAATCCCATCAATCACACCCCATCAATATCTCCCCATCAATCACACCCCATCAACCAGAGTCCCATCATTTCGAGTCTCAACAATCACACCCCAACAATCAGAGTCACATCAATCACACCTCATCAATCAGAATAACATCAATCACACCCCATCAATCTGAGTCACATCAATCACACCCCATCAATCAGAGTCACATCAATCACACCCCATCAATCAGAATAAAATCAATCAGAGTCACATTAGTCACACCCCATGAATCACACCACATCAATCAGAGTCACATCAATCAGAGTCACATCAATCACACCCCATCAATCCGAGTCACATCAATCACAGCCCATCAATCAGAGTCACATCCAACACACGCAATCAATCAGAGTCACATCAATCAGAGTCACATCAATCAGAATCACATCAATCACACACCATCAATCAGAGTCACATCAAGCACACACCATCAATCAGACTCAGATCAATCTCTACCCATCATTCAGTCACATCAATCACACCCCATCAATCACACACATCAATCACACCCCATCAATCAGAGTTATATAAATCACACCCCATCAATCACATCCCATCAATCAGAATCAAATCTATCACGCCCCATCAATCACATCCCATCAATCAGAGTCACATCAATCACACCCCATCAATCACACCCCATCAATCAGAGTCACATCAATCACACCCCATCAATCACCCCCCACCAATCAGAGTCACATCAATCACAACCCATCAATCAGACCCCATCAATAACGCCCCATTCATCACACCCCATCAATCAGAGTCCCATCAATCGAGTCTCAACAAACACACACCATCAATCAGAGTCACATCAATCACACCCCATCAATCAGAATACCTCAATCACACCCCAACAATCAGAGTCACATCAATCACACCCCATAAATCGCACCCCATCAATCAGAGTCACATCAATCCACCCCATCATTCAGAATATCTTCATTCACACCCCATCAATAACAGTCACATGCATCACACCCCATCAATCAGAGTCACATCAATCAGAGTCACATCAAGCACACCCCATCAATCAGAATCACATCAATCACATCCCATCAACCATTCCCCATCAATCAGAGTCACATCAATCACACCGCATCAATCAGAGTCACATCAATCAGAGTCACTTCAATCAGAATAACATCAATCAGACTCACATCAATCACACCCCATCAATACCACTCAATCAATCAGAGTCATATCAATCATACACCAGGAATCACACCCCGTCAATCAGAGTGACATCAATCAGAATCACATCAATCACACCCCATCAATCAGAGTCACATCAATCGGCACAACATCGTGGGCCGAAGGGCCTGTACTGTGCTGTATTTTCTATTTTCTATGTTCTATGTAATACGAGTCTGCACAATCACACCCCATCAATCAGAGTCACATCAATCCACCCCTTCAATCAGAATATCATCAATCACACCCCATCAATAAGAGTCACATCAATCACACCCCATCAATCAGAATCACATCAATTGCTCCCCATCAATCAGAGTACCTCAATCACCTCCAATCAATCAGAGTCACATCAATCACACCCCATCAATCAGAGTCACTTCATTGACACCCCATCAATCAGAATAACATCAATCAGAGTCACATCAATCACACCCCATCAATCACACTCAGTCAATCAGGGTCACATCAATCACACGCCATGAATCACACCCCATCAATCAGAGTCACATCAATCAGAATCACATCAATCACACCCCATCAATCGGAGTCACATCAATCACACCCCATCAATCACACCCCATCAATCAGAGTCACATCAATCAGAGTCACATCAATCAGAATCACATAAATCACACCCCATGAATCAGATTCACACCAATCACACCCCATCAATCAGAGTCAGATCAATCACTCCCCATTTCTCAGAGTTACGTCAATCACACCCCATCAATCACACCCCATCAATCAGAGTCACACCAATCACACCCCATCAATCACACCTCATCAATCAGAGTCACATCAATCACACCCGATCAATCACGCCCCATCTATCAGTGTCACATCACTCGCACCCCATTAATCAGGGACAAATCAATTAGAGTCACATCAATCACACCCCATCAATCGCTCCCCATCAATCACCCCATTTATCACTCCCCATCAATCACATCCCATCAATCAAACCCCATCAATCAGAGTCACATCAATCACACACCATCAATCAGAATTATATTAATCACACGCCATCAATCACACCCTATCAATGAGAGTGAAATCAATCACCCCAGCAATCACATCCCATCAATCAGAGTCACCTCAATCACACCCCATCAATCACACCCCATCAATCAGTCACATCAATCACACCACATCAATCAGAGTCAGATCAATCACTCCCCATTAATCAGAGTTACATTAATCACACCCCATCAATCACACCCCATCAATCAGAGTCAGATCAATCACTCCCCATTTCTCAGAGTTACGTCAATCACACCCCATCAATCACACTTCATCAATCACAGTCACACCAATCACACCCCATCAATCACACCTCATCAATCAGAGTCACATCAATCACACCCGATCAATCACAACCCATCAATCAGAGTCACTTCAATCAAACACCATCTATCAGAGTCACATCAATCGCACCCCATTAATCAGAGACACATCAATTAGAGCCACATCAATCACACCCCATCAATTCAAGTCACATCAATCACAACCCATCAATCAGAGTCACATCAATCACACCCCATCAATCAGAGTCACATCAATCAGAGTCACATCAATCAGAGTCATATCAATCAGAATCACATCAATCACACACCATCAATCAGAGTCACATTCATCACACCCCATCAATTAGAATCACATCAATCACACCACATCAATCACACCCCATCAATCAGACTCACATCAATCACACCCCATCAATCACACGTCATCAATCAGAGACACATCAATCACGCTCCATCAATCACACACGTCAATCAGAGTCACACCAATCACACCCCATCAATCAGAATACCCCATCAATCACACCCCATCAATAACTCCCCACCCATCACACAACACCAATTAGAGACCCATCAATCCGAGTCCCAACAAACACACCCCATCAATTAGAGTCACATCAATCACACCCCATAAATCACAACCCATCAAACAGAGTCACATCAATCCGCGTCTCAACATTCACACCCCATCAATCAGATTAACATCAATCACACCCCATCAATCAGAGTCACATCAATCTCACCCCATCAATCAGAGTCACATCAATCAGAATCATATCAATCACACCCAATAAATCACTCCCCATTAATCAGAGTCACATCAATTGCTCCCCATCAATCAGAGTACCTCAATCACCGACAATCAATCTGAGTCACATCAATCACACCCGATTAATCAGAGTCACATCAATCAATCCCCAACAATCAGAATAACATCAATCAGAGTCACATCAATCACACCCAATTAATGACACCCCATCAATAAGAGTCACATCAATCAGATTCACAGCAATCATACACCATCAATCAGAGTCACATCAATTACACCCCGTCAATCAGACTCAGATCAATCACAACCCATCATTCAGAGTCACATAAATCACACACCATCAATCAAACACATCAATCACACCCCATCAATCAGAGTTATATTACTCACACGCCGTCAATCACAGCCCATCAATCACATCCCATCAATCAGGGTCAAATCTATAACGCCCAATCAACCACCCCCCACCAATTAGAGTCACATCAATCACACTCCATCAATCACACCCGATCAAGAACGCCCCATTCCTCACACCCATCAATCAGAGTCTCAACAAACACACCCCATCAATCAGAGTCAGATCAATCACACCCCATCAATCAGATTCACATCAATTGCTCCCCATCAATCAGAGTACCTCAATCACCTCCAATCAATCAGAGTCACATCAATCACACCCCATAAATCAGAGTCACTTCATTCACACCCCATCAATCAGAATAACATCAATCAGAGTCACATCAATCACACCCCATCAATCACACTCAGTCAATCAGAGTCACATCAATCACACGCCATGAATCACACCCCATCAATCAGAGTCACATCAATCACACCCCATCAATCACACCCCATCAATCAGAGTCTCATCAATCAGAGTCACATGAATCAGAATCACATAAATCACACCGCATGAATCAGAGTCACATCAATCACACCCCATCAATCAGAGTCAGATCAATCACTCCCCATTTCTCAGAGTTACGTCAATCACACCCCATCAATCATACCCCATCAATCAGAGTCACACCAATCACACCCCATCAATCACACCTCATCAATCAGAGTTACATCAATCACACCCGATCAATCACGCCCCATCTATCAGTGTCACATCCATCGCACCCCATTAATCAGGGACACATCAAATAGAGTCACATCAATCACACCCCATCAATCGCTCCCCATCAATCACCCCATTTATCACTCCCCATCAATCACATCCCATCAATCAAACCCCATCAATCAGAGTCACATCAATTACACACCATCAATCAGAATTATATTAATCACACGCCAACAATCACACCCCATCAATGAGAGTGAAATCAATCACTCCCCAGCAATCACATCCCATCAGTCAGAGTCACCTTAATCACACCCCATCAATCACACCCCATCAATCATAGATCACAACAATCACACCACATCAATCAGAGTCAGATCAATCACTCCACATTAATCAGAGTTACATCAATCACCCCCTATCAATCACACCCCATCAATCAGAGTCACATCAATCACACCCCATTAATGACACCACATCAATCAGAGTCACATCAATCACACCCGATCAATCACACCCCATCAATCAGAGTCACTTCAATCACACCCCATCAATCAGAGACTCATCAATTAGAGTCACATCAATCACACCCCATCAATCGCACCCCATCAAACACCCCATCAATCACACCCCATCAATCAGTATCACATCAATCACACCCCGTCTATCACAGTTATATTAATCACACCCCATCAATCATACCCGATCTATCACATCCCATCATTCACACCCCATCAATAAGAGTCACATCAATCGCACCCCATCAATCAGAGATACATCAATCAGAGTCACATCAATCACACCCCATCAATCAGTCACACTAATTACTCCCCATCAATCAGAGTTACATCAATCGCACAACATCAAACAGAGTCAATCACCTCCCATCAATCAGAGTCACACCAATCACACCCCATCAATCAGAGTCACATCAATCACTCCCCATCAAGCATTTATGCCAATTACTCCCCATCCATCAGAGTCACATCAGTCACTCCCCATCAATCAGAATCACATCAGTCACTCCGCATCAATCAGTGTCACATCAGTTATACCCCGTCAATCAGAGTCACATGAATTACACCATTTCAATCAGAGTCACATCAATCACACCCCATCAATCAGAATCCTATCAATCACTCCCCATCAATCAGAGTCTCATGAATTACACCCTCAATCAGAGTCACATCAATCACACCCCATCAATCAGGTTCACATTAATCACACCCCATCAATCAGGTTCACATCAATCAGAGTCACATCAATCAGATTCACATCAATCAGAATCACATCAATCACACCACATCAATCAGAGTCACATCAATCACACCCCATCAATCACAATCCCATCAATATCTCCCCATCAATCACACCCCATCAACCAGAGTCCCATCATTTCGAGTCTCAACAAACACACCCCAACAATCAGAGTCACATCAATCACACCTCATCAATCAGAATAACATCAATCACACCCCATCAATCTGAGTCACATCAATCACACCCCATCAATCAGAGTCACATCAATCACACCCCATCAATCAGAATAAAATCAATCAGAGTCACATTAGTCACACCCCATGAATCACACCACATCAATCAGAGTCACATCAATCAGAGTCACATCAATCACACCCCATCAATCCGAGTCACATCAATCAGAGTCACATCAATCAGAATCACATCAATCACACACCACCAATCAGAGTCACATCAATCACACACCATCAATCAGACTCAGATCAATCTCTACCCATCATTCAGTCACATCAATCACACCCCATCAATCAGAGTTATATAAATCACACCCCATCAATCACACCCCATCTATCACACCCCATCAATCACATCCCATCAATCAGAATCAAATCTATCACGCCCTATCAATCACATCCCATCAATCAGAGTCACATCAATCACACCCCATCAATCACACCCCATCAATCAGAGTCACATCAATCACACCCCATCAATCACCCCCCACCAATCAGAGTCACATCAATCACAACCCATCAATCACACCCCATCAATAACGCCCCATTCATCACACCCCATCAATCAGAGTCCCATCAATCCGAGTCTCTACAAACACACACCATCAATCAGAGTCAGATCAATCACACCCCATCAATCAGACTACCTCAATCACACCCCAACAATCAGAGTCACATCAATCACACCCCATAAATCGCACCCCATCAATCAGAGTCACATCAATCCACCCCATCATTCAGAATATCATCATTCGCACCCCATCAATAACAGTCACATGCATCACACCCCATCAATCAGAGTCACATCAATCAGAGTCACATCAAGCACACCCCATCAATCAGAATCACATCAATCACATCCCATCAACCACTCCCCATCAATCAGAGTCACATCAATCACACCGCATCAATCAGAGTCACATCAATCAGAGTCACATCAATGAGAATAACATCAATCAGACTCACATCAATCACACCCCATCAAACACACTCAATCAATCAGAGTCATATCAATCATACACCAGGAATCACACCCCGTCAATCAGAGTGACATCAATCAGAATCACATCATTCACACCCCATCAATCAGAGTCACATCAATCGGCACAACATCGTGGGCCGAAGGGCCTGTTCTGTGCTGTGTTTTCTATTTTCTATGTTCTATGTAATACGAGTCTGCACAATCACACCCCATCAATCAGAGTCACATCTATCCACCCCTTCAATCAGAATATCATCAATCACACCCCATCAATAAGAGTCACATCAATCACACCCCATCAATCAGAATCACATCAATTGCTCCCCATCAATCAGAGTACCTCAATCACCTCCAATCAATCAGAGTCACATCAATCACACCCCATCAATCAGAGTCACTTCATTCACACCCCATCAATCAGAGTCACATCAATCAGAATCACATCAATCACACCCCATCAATCGGAGTCACATCAATCACACCCCATCAATCACACCCCATCAATCAGAGTGACATCAATCAGAGTCACATTAATCAGAATCACATAAATCACACCCCATGAATCAGAGTTACATCAATCGCACAACATCAATCAGAGTACGTCAATCACCTCCCATCAATCAGAGTCACATCAATCACACCCCATTTCTCAGAGTTACGTCAATCACACCCCATCAATCACACCCCATCAATCAGTCACACTAATTACTCCCCATCAATCATAGTAACATCAATCGCACAACATCAATCAGAGTACGTCAATCACCTCCCATCAATCAGAGTCAGATCAATCCCTCCCCATTTCTCAGAGTTACGTCAATCACACCCCATCAATCACACACCATCAATCAGAATTATATTAATCACACGCCATCAATCACACCCCATCAATGAGAGTGAAATCAATCACTCCCCAGCAATCACATCCCATCAGTCAGAGTCACCTGAATCACACCCCATCAATCACTCCCCATTAATCAGAGTTACATTAATCACACCCCATCAATCACACCCCATCAATCACACCCTATCAATCACACCCCATCAATCAGAGTCACATCAATCACACCCCATTAATGACACCACATCAATCAGAGTCACATCAATCACACCCGATCAATAACACCCCATCAATCAGAGTCACTTCAATCACACCCCATGAATCAGAGACTCATCAATTAGAGTCACATCAATGACACCCCATCAATCGCACCCCATCAAACACCCCATCAATCACACCCCATCAATCAGTATCACATCAATCACACCCCGTCTATCACAGTTATATTAATCACACCCCATCAATCATACCCGATCTATCACATCCCATCATTCACACCCCATCAATAAGAGTCACATCAATCGCACCCCATCAATCAGAGACACATCAATCAGAGTCACATCAATCACACCCCATCAATCAGTTACACTAATTACTCCCCATCAATCAGAGTTACATCAATCGCACAACATCAATCAGAGTACGTCAATCACCTCCCATCAATCAGAGTCACATCAATCACACCCCATCAATCAGAGTCACATCACTCACTCCCCATCAAGCATTTATGTCAATTACTCCCCATCCATCAGAGTCACATCAGTCACTCCCCATCAATCAGAATCACATCAGTCACTCCGCATCAATCAGTGTCACATCAGTTATACCCCGTCAATCAGAGTCACATGAATTACACCATTTCAATCAGAGTCACATCAATCACACCCCATCAATCAGAATCCTATCAATCACTCCCCATCAATTAGAGTCTCATGAATTACACCCTCAATCAGAGTCACATCAATCACACCCCATCAATCAGGTTCACATTAATCACAACCCATCAATCAGGTTCACATCAATCAGAGTCACATAAATCAGAGTCACATCAATCAGAATCACATCAATCACACCACATCAATCAGAGTCACATCAATCACACCCCATCCATCAGAGTCAGTTCAATCACTCCCCATCAATCAGAGTCACATCAATCACACCCCATCAATCACAATCCCATCAATCACACCCCATCAATATCTCCCCATCAATCACACCCCATCAACCAGAGTCCCATCATTTCGAGTCTCAACAATCACACCCCAACAATCAGAGTCACATCAATCACACCTCATCAATCAGAATAACGTCAATCACACCCCATCAATCTGAGTCACATCAATCACACCCCATCAATCAGAGTCACATCAATCACACCCCATCAATCAGAATAAAATCAATCAGAGTCACATTAGTCACACCCCATGAATCACACCACATCAATCAGAGTCACATCAATCAGAGTCACATCAATCACACCCCATCAATCCGAGTCACATCAATCACAGCCCATCAATCAGAGTCACATCAAACACACGCAATCAATCAGAGTCACATCAATCAGAGTCACATCAATCAGAATCACATCAATCACACACCATCAATCAGAGTCACATCAATCAGAGTCACATCAATCAGAATCACATCAATCACACCACATCAATCAGAGTCACATCAATCACACCCCATCCATCAGAGTCAGTTCAATCACTCCCCATCAATCAGAGTCACATCAATCACACCCCATCAATCACAATCCCATCAATCACACCCCATCAATATCTCCCCATCAATCACACCCCATCAACCAGAGTCCCATCATTTCGAGTCTCAACAATCACACCCCAACAATCAGAGTCACATCAATCACACCTCACCAATCAGAATAACATCAATCACACCCCATCAATCTGAGTCACATCAATCACACCCCATCAATCAGAGTCACATCAATCACACCCCATCAATCAGAATAAAATCAATCAGAGTCACATTAGTCACACCCCATGAATCACACCACATCAATCAGAGTCACATCAATCAGAGTCACATCAATCACACCCCATCAATCCGAGTCACATCAATCACAGCCCATCAATCAGAGTCACATCAAACACAGGCAATCAATCAGAGTCACATCAATCAGAATCACATCAATCACACACCATCAATCAGAGTCACATCAATCACACACCATCAATCAGACTCAGATCAATCTCTACCAATCATTCAGTCACATCAATCACACCCCATCAATCACACACATCAATCACACCCCATCAATCAGAGTTATATAAATCACACCCCATCAATCACACCCCATCTATCACACCCCATCAATCACATCCCATCAATCAGAATCAAATCTATCACGCCCCATCAATCACATCCCATCAATCAGAGTCACATCAATCACACCCCATCAATCACACCCCATCAATCAGAGTCACATCAATCACACCCCATCAATCACCCCCCACCAATCAGAGTCACATCAATCACAACCCATCAATCACACCCCATCAATAACGCCCCATTCATCACACCCCATCAATCAGAGTCCCATCAATCCGAGTCTCAACAAACACACACCATCAATCAGAGTCAGATCAATCACACCCCATCAATCAGAATACCTCAATCACACCCCAACAATCAGAGTCACATCAATCACACCCCATAAATCGCACCCCATCAATCACAGTCACATCAATCCACCCCATCATTCAGAATATCATCATTCACACCCCATCAATAACAGTCACATGCTTCACACCCCATCAATCAGAGTCACATCAATCAGAGTCACATCAAGCACACCCCATCAATCAGAATCACATCAATCACATCCCATCAACCACTCCCCATCAATCAGAGTCACATCAATCACACCGCATCAATCAGAGTCACATCAATCAGAGTCACATCAATGAGAATAACATCAATCAGACTCACATCAATCACACCCCATCATACACACTCAATCAATCAGAGTCATATCAATCATACACCAGGAATCACACCCCGTCAATCAGAGTGACATCAATCAGAATCACATCAATCACATCCCATCAATCAGAGTCACATCACTCGGCACAACATCGTGGGCCGAAGGGCCTGTTCTGTGCTGTATTTTCTATTTTCTATGTTCTATGTAATACGAGTCTGCACAATCACACCCCATCAATCAGAGTCACATCAATCCACCCCCTTCAATCAGAATATCATCAATCACACCCCATCAATAAGAGTCACATCAATCACACCCCATCAATCAGAATCACATCAATTGCTCCCCATCAATCAGAGTACCACAATCACCTCCAATCAATCAGAGTCACATCAATCACGCCCCATCAATCAGGGGCACTTCATTCACACCCCATCAATCAGAATAACATCAATCAGAGTCACATCAATCACACCCCATCAATCACACTCAGTCAATCAGAGTCACATCAATCACACGCCATGAATCACACCCCATCAATCAGAGTCACATCAATCAGAATCACATCAATCACACCCCATCAATCGGAGTCACATCAATCACACCCCATCAATCACACCCCATCAATCACACCCCATCAATCAGAGTCACATCAATCAGAATCACATAAATCACACCCCATGAATCAGAGTCACATCAATCACACCCCATCAATCCGAGTCAGATCAATCACTCCCCATTTCTCAGAGTTACGTCAATCACACCCCATCAATCACACCCCATCAATCAGAGTCACACCAATCACACCCCATCAATCACACCTCATCAATCAGAGTCACATCAATCACACACCCGATCAATCACGCCCCATCAATCCGAGTCAGATCAATCACTCCCCATTTCTCAGAGTTACGTCAATCACACCCCATCAATCACACCCCATCAATCAGAGTCACACCAATCACACCCCATCAATCACACCTCATCAATCAGAGTCACATCAATCACACACCCGATCAATCAAACCCCATCAATCAGAGTCACATCAATCACACACCATCAATCAGAATTATATTAATCACAGGCCATCAATGAGATTGAAATCAATCACTCCCCAGCAATCACATCCCATCAGTCAGAGTCACCTGAATCACACCCCATCAATCACACCCCATCAATCAGAGATCACATCAATCACACCACATCAATCAGAGTCAGATCAATCACTCCCCATTAATCAGAGTTACATTAATCACACCCCATCAATCACACCCCATCAATCACACCCTATCAATCACACCCCATCAATCAGAGTCACATCAATCACACCCCATTAATGACACCACATCAATCAGAGTCACATCAATCACACCCGATCAATCACACCCCATCAATCAGAGTCACTTCAATCACACCCCATCAATCAGAGACTCATCAATTAGAATCACATCAATCACACCCCATCAATCGCACCCCATCAAACACCCCATCAATCACACCCCATCAATCAGTATCACATCAATCACACCCCGTCTATCACAGTTATATTAATCACACCCCATCAATCATACCCGATCTATCACATCCCATCATTCACACCCCATCAATAAGAGTCACATCAATCGCACCCCATCAATCAGAGACACATCAATCAGAGGCACATAAATCACACCCCATCAATCAGTCACACTAATTACTCCCCATTAATCAGAGTCACATCAATCGCACAACATCAATCAGAGTCACATCAATCACTCCCCATCAAGCATTTATGTCAATTACTCCCCATCCATCAGAGTCACATCAGTCACTCCCCATCAATCAGAATCACATCAGTCACTCCGCATCAATCAGTGTCACATCAGTTATACCCCGTCAATCAGAGTCACATGAATTACACCATTTCAATCAGAGTCACATCAATCACTCCCCATCAATCAGAGTCTCATGAATTACACCCTCAATCAGAGTCACATCAATCACACCCCATCAATCAGGTTCACATTAATCACACCCCATCAATCAGGTTCACATCAATCAGAGTCACATCAATCAGAGTCACATCAATCAGAATCACATCAATCACACCACATCAATCCGAGTCACATCAATCACACCCCATCAATCACACCCCATCAATCAGAGTGACATCAATCAGAGTCACATTAATCAGAATCACATAAATCACACCCCATGAATCAGAGTTACATCAATCGCACAACATCAATCAGAGTACGTCAATCACCTCCCATCAATCAGAGTCACATCAATCACACCCCATTTCTCAGAGTTACGTCAATCACACCCCATCAATCACACCCCATCAATCAGTCACACTAATTACTCCCCATCAATCATAGTTACATCAATCGCACAACATCAATCAGAGTACGTCAATCACCTCCCATCAATCAGAGTCAGATCAATCCCTCCCCATTTCTCAGAGTTACGTCAATCACACCCCATCAATCACACACCATCAATCAGAATTATATTAATCACACGCCATCAATCACACCCCATCAATGAGAGTGAAATCAATCACTCCCCAGCAATCACATCCCATCAGTCAGAGTCACCTGAATCACACCCCATCAATCACTCCCCATTAATCAGAGTTACATTAATCACACCCCATCAATCACACCCCATCAATCACACCCTATCAATCACACCCCATCAATCAGAGTCACATCAATCACACCCCATTAATGACACCACATCAATCAGAGTCACATCAATCACACCCGATCAATAACACCCCATCAATCAGAGTCACTTCAATCACACCCCATGAATCAGAGACTCATCAATTAGAGTCACATCAATGACACCCCATCAATCGCACCCCATCAAACACCCCATCAATCACACCCCATCAATCAGTATCACATCAATCACACCCCGTCTATCACAGTTATATTAATCACACCCCATCAATCATACCCGATCTATCACATCCCATCATTCACACCCCATCAATAAGAGTCACATCAATCGCACCCCATCAATCAGAGACACATCAATCAGAGTCACATCAATCACACCCCATCAATCAGTTACACTAATTACTCCCCATCAATCAGAGTTACATCAATCGCACAACATCAATCAGAGTACGTCAATCACCTCCCATCAATCAGAGTCACATCAATCACACCCCATCAATCAGAGTCACATCACTCACTCCCCATCAAGCATTTATGTCAATTACTCCCCATCCATCAGAGTCACATCAGTCACTCCCCATCAATCAGAATCACATCAGTCACTCCGCATCAATCAGTGTCACATCAGTTATACCCCGTCAATCAGAGTCACATGAATTACACCATTTCAATCAGAGTCACATCAATCACACCCCATCAATCAGAATCCTATCAATCACTCCCCATCAATTAGAGTCTCATGAATTACACCCTCAATCAGAGTCACATCAATCACACCCCATCAATCAGGTTCACATTAATCACAACCCATCAATCAGGTTCACATCAATCAGAGTCACATAAATCAGAGTCACATCAATCAGAATCACATCAATCACACCACATCAATCAGAGTCACATCAATCACACCCCATCCATCAGAGTCAGTTCAATCACTCCCCATCAATCAGAGTCACATCAATCACACCCCATCAATCACAATCCCATCAATCACACCCCATCAATATCTCCCCATCAATCACACCCCATCAACCAGAGTCCCATCATTTCGAGTCTCAACAATCACACCCCAACAATCAGAGTCACATCAATCACACCTCATCAATCAGAATAACATCAATCACACCCCATCAATCTGAGTCACATCAATCACACCCCATCAATCAGAGTCACATCAATCACACCCCATCAATCAGAATAAAATCAATCAGAGTCACATTAGTCACACCCCATGAATCACACCACATCAATCAGAGTCACATCAATCAGAGTCACATCAATCACACCCCATCAATCCGAGTCACATCAATCACAGCCCATCAATCAGAGTCACATCAAACACACGCAATCAATCAGAGTCACATCAATCAGAGTCACATCAATCAGAATCACATCAATCACACACCATCAATCAGAGTCACATCAATCAGAGTCACATCAATCAGAATCACATCAATCACACCACATCAATCAGAGTCACATCAATCACACCCCATCCATCAGAGTCAGTTCAATCACTCCCCATCAATCAGAGTCACATCAATCACACCCCATCAATCACAATCCCATCAATCACACCCCATCAATATCTCCCCATCAATCACACCCCATCAACCAGAGTCCCATCATTTCGAGTCTCAACAATCACACCCCAACAATCAGAGTCACATCAATCACACCTCACCAATCAGAATAACATCAATCACACCCCATCAATCTGAGTCACATCAATCACACCCCATCAATCAGAGTCACATCAATCACACCCCATCAATCAGAATAAAATCAATCAGAGTCACATTAGTCACACCCCATGAATCACACCACATCAATCAGAGTCACATCAATCAGAGTCACATCAATCACACCCCATCAATCCGAGTCACATCAATCACAGCCCATCAATCAGAGTCACATCAAACACAGGCAATCAATCAGAGTCACATCAATCAGAATCACATCAATCACACACCATCAATCAGAGTCACATCAATCACACACCATCAATCAGACTCAGATCAATCTCTACCAATCATTCAGTCACATCAATCACACCCCATCAATCACACACATCAATCACACCCCATCAATCAGAGTTATATAAATCACACCCCATCAATCACACCCCATCTATCACACCCCATCAATCACATCCCATCAATCAGAATCAAATCTATCACGCCCCATCAATCACATCCCATCAATCAGAGTCACATCAATCACACCCCATCAATCACACCCCATCAATCAGAGTCACATCAATCACACCCCATCAATCACCCCCCACCAATCAGAGTCACATCAATCACAACCCATCAATCACACCCCATCAATAACGCCCCATTCATCACACCCCATCAATCAGAGTCCCATCAATCCGAGTCTCAACAAACACACACCATCAATCAGAGTCAGATCAATCACACCCCATCAATCAGAATACCTCAATCACACCCCAACAATCAGAGTCACATCAATCACACCCCATAAATCGCACCCCATCAATCACAGTCACATCAATCCACCCCATCATTCAGAATATCATCATTCACACCCCATCAATAACAGTCACATGCTTCACACCCCATCAATCAGAGTCACATCAATCAGAGTCACATCAAGCACACCCCATCAATCAGAATCACATCAATCACATCCCATCAACCACTCCCCATCAATCAGAGTCACATCAATCACACCGCATCAATCAGAGTCACATCAATCAGAGTCACATCAATGAGAATAACATCAATCAGACTCACATCAATCACACCCCATCATACACACTCAATCAATCAGAGTCATATCAATCATACACCAGGAATCACACCCCGTCAATCAGAGTGACATCAATCAGAATCACATCAATCACATCCCATCAATCAGAGTCACATCACTCGGCACAACATCGTGGGCCGAAGGGCCTGTTCTGTGCTGTATTTTCTATTTTCTATGTTCTATGTAATACGAGTCTGCACAATCACACCCCATCAATCAGAGTCACATCAATCCACCCCCTTCAATCAGAATATCATCAATCACACCCCATCAATAAGAGTCACATCAATCACACCCCATCAATCAGAATCACATCAATTGCTCCCCATCAATCAGAGTACCACAATCACCTCCAATCAATCAGAGTCACATCAATCACGCCCCATCAATCAGAGGCACTTCATTCACACCCCATCAATCAGAATAACATCAATCAGAGTCACATCAATCACACCCCATCAATCACACTCAGTCAATCAGAGTCACATCAATCACACGCCATGAATCACACCCCATCAATCAGAGTCACATCAATCAGAATCACATCAATCACACCCCATCAATCGGAGTCACATCAATCACACCCCATCAATCACACCCCATCAATCACACCCCATCAATCAGAGTCACATCAATCAGAATCACATAAATCACACCCCATGAATCAGAGTCACATCAATCACACCCCATCAATCCGAGTCAGATCAATCACTCCCCATTTCTCAGAGTTACGTCAATCACACCCCATCAATCACACCCCATCAATCAGAGTCACACCAATCACACCCCATCAATCACACCTCATCAATCAGAGTCACATCAATCACACACCCGATCAATCACGCCCCATCAATCCGAGTCAGATCAATCACTCCCCATTTCTCAGAGTTACGTCAATCACACCCCATCAATCACACCCCATCAATCAGAGTCACACCAATCACACCCCATCAATCACACCTCATCAATCAGAGTCACATCAATCACACACCCGATCAATCAAACCCCATCAATCAGAGTCACATCAATCACACACCATCAATCAGAATTATATTAATCACAGGCCATCAATGAGATTGAAATCAATCACTCCCCAGCAATCACATCCCATCAGTCAGAGTCACCTGAATCACACCCCATCAATCACACCCCATCAATCAGAGATCACATCAATCACACCACATCAATCAGAGTCAGATCAATCACTCCCCATTAATCAGAGTTACATTAATCACACCCCATCAATCACACCCCATCAATCACACCCTATCAATCACACCCCATCAATCAGAGTCACATCAATCACACCCCATTAATGACACCACATCAATCAGAGTCACATCAATCACACCCGATCAATCACACCCCATCAATCAGAGTCACTTCAATCACACCCCATCAATCAGAGACTCATCAATTAGAATCACATCAATCACACCCCATCAATCGCACCCCATCAAACACCCCATCAATCACACCCCATCAATCAGTATCACATCAATCACACCCCGTCTATCACAGTTATATTAATCACACCCCATCAATCATACCCGATCTATCACATCCCATCATTCACACCCCATCAATAAGAGTCACATCAATCGCACCCCATCAATCAGAGACACATCAATCAGAGGCACATAAATCACACCCCATCAATCAGTCACACTAATTACTCCCCATTAATCAGAGTCACATCAATCGCACAACATCAATCAGAGTCACATCAATCACTCCCCATCAAGCATTTATGTCAATTACTCCCCATCCATCAGAGTCACATCAGTCACTCCCCATCAATCAGAATCACATCAGTCACTCCGCATCAATCAGTGTCACATCAGTTATACCCCGTCAATCAGAGTCACATGAATTACACCATTTCAATCAGAGTCACATCAATCACTCCCCATCAATCAGAGTCTCATGAATTACACCCTCAATCAGAGTCACATCAATCACACCCCATCAATCAGGTTCACATTAATCACACCCCATCAATCAGGTTCACATCAATCAGAGTCACATCAATCAGAGTCACATCAATCAGAATCACATCAATCACACCACATCAATCCGAGTCACATCAATCACACCCCATCCATCAGAGTCAGATCAATCACTCCCCATCAATCAGAGTCACATCAATCACACCCCATCAATCACAATCCATCAATCACACCCCATCAATATCTCCCCATCAATCACACCCCATTAACCAGAGTCCCATCATTTCGAGTCTCAACAATCACACCCCAACAATCTGAGTCACATCAATCACACCTCATCAATCAGAATAACATCAATCACACTCCATCAATCTGAGTCACATCAATCACACCCCATCAATCAGAGTCACATCAATCACACCCCATCAATCAGAATAAAATCAATCAGAGTCACATTAGTCACACCCCATGAATCACACCACATCAATCAGAGTCACATCAATCAGAGTCACATCAATCACACCCCATCAATCCGAGTCACATCAATCACAGCCCATCAATCAGAGTCACATCAAACACACGCAATCAATCAGAGTCACATCAATCAGAGTCACATCAATCAGAATCACATCAATCACACACCATCAATCAGAGTCACATCAATCACACACCATCAATCAGACTCAGATCAATCTCTACTCATCATTCAGAGTCACATCAATCACACCCCATCAATCACACACATCAATCACACCCCATCAATCAGAGTTATATAAATCACACCCCATCAATCACACCCCATCTATCACACCCCATCAATCACATCCCATCAATCAGAATCAAATCTATCACGCCCCATCAATCACTCCCCATGAATCAGAGTCACATCAACCACACCCTATCAATCACACCACATCAATCAGAGTCACATCATTCACACCCCATCAATCACACCCCATCAATAACTCCCGATCCAGCACACCGCATCAATCAGAGTCTCATCAATCCGACTCTCAACAAACACACCCATCAATCAGAGTCAGATCAATCACTCCCCATCAAGCATTTATGTCAATTACTCCCCATCCATCAGAGTCACATCATGCACTCCCCATCAATCAAATCACATAAGTCACTCCGCATCAATCAGTGTCACATCAGTCATACCCCGTCAATCAGAGTCACATCAATTACATCCTTTCAATCAGAGTCACATCAATCACACCCCATCAATCAGAATTCTATCAATAACTCCCCATCAATCAGAGTCTCATGAATTACACCCTCAATCAGAGTCACATCAATCACACCCTATCAATCAAGTTCACATCAATCACACCCCATCAATCCGGTTCACATCAATCAGAGTCACATCAATCAGAGTCACATCAATCAGAATCACATCAATCACACCACATCAATCAGAGTCACATCAATCACTCCCCATCAATCAGAGTCACATCAATCACACCCCATCAATCACAATCCATCAATCACACCCCATCAATATCTCCCCATCAATCACACCCCATCAACCAGAGTCCCATCATTTCGAGTCTCAACAATCACACCCCAACAATCAGAGTCACATCAATCACACCTCATCAATCAGAATAACATCAATCACACCCCATCAATCTGAGTCACATCAATCACACCCCATCAATCAGAGTCACATCAATCACACCCCATCAATCAGAATAAAATCAATCAGAGTCACATTAGTCACACCCCATGAATCACACCACATCAATCAGTGTCACATCAATCACAGCCCATCAATCAGAGTCACATCAAACACACGCAATCAATCAGAGTCACATCAATCAGAGTCACATCAATCAGAGTCACATCAATCACACCCCATCAATCCGAGTCACATCAATCACAGCCCATCAATCAGAGTCACATCAAACACACGCAATCAATCAGAGTCACATCAATCAGAGTCACATCAATCAGAATCACATCAATCACACACCATCAATCAGAGTCACATCAATCACACACCATCAATCAGACTCAGATCAATCTCTACCCATCATTCAGAGTCACATCAATCACACCCCATCAATCACACACATCAATCACACCCCATCAATCAGAGTTATATAAATCACACCCCATCAATCACACCCCATCTATCACAACCCATCAATCACATCCCATCAATCAGAATCAAATTTATCACGCCCCATCAATCACATCCCATCAATCAGAGTCACATCAATCACACCCCATCAATCACACCCCATCAATCAGAGTCACATCAATCACACCCCATCAATCACCCCCCACCAATCAGAGTCACATCAATCACAACCCATCAATCACACCCCATCAATAACGCCCCATTCATCACACCACATCAATCAGAGTCCCATCAATCTGAGTCTCAACAAACACACACCATCAATCAGAGTCAGATCAATCACACCCCATCAATCAGAATACCTCAATCACACCCCAACAATCAGAGTCACATAAATCACACCCCATAAATCGCACCCCATCAATCAGAGTCACATCAATCCACCCTATCATTCAGAATATCATCATTCACACCCCATCAATAACAGTCACATGCATCACACCCCATCAATCAGAGTCACATCAATCAGAGTCACATCAAGCACACCCCACCAATCAGAATCACATCAATCACATCCCATCAACCACACTCAATCAATCCGAGTCATATCAATCATACACCAGGAATCACACCCCATCAATCAGAGTGACATCAATCAGAGTCACATCAATCAGACTCACATCAATCACACCCCATCAAACACACTCAATCAATCCGAGTCATATCAATCATACACCAGGAATCACACCCCATCAATCAGAGTGACATCAATCAGAATCACATTAATCACACCCCATCAATCAGAGTCACATCAATCGGCACAACATCGTGGGCCGAAGGGCCTGTTCTGTGCTGTATTTTCTATGTTCTATGTAATACGAGTCTGCACAATCACACCCCATCAATCAAAGTCACATCAATCCATCCCTTCAATCAGAATATCATCAATCACACCCCATCAATAAGAGTCACATCAATCACACCCCATCAATCAGTATCACATCAATCGCAACACATCAATCAGACTCACATCAATCTCACCCCATCAAGCACAATAACATCACTCAGAGTCACATCAATCATATCCAATCAATCAGAGACACATCAATCACACCCCATGAATCACACCCCGTCAATCAGTGTCACTTCAATCAGAGTCACATCAATCAGAGTCACATGAACCAGAATCACATCAGTCACACCCCATCAATCAGAGTCACATCAATCACTCCCCATCAATTAGAGTCATATCAATCACACCCCATCAATCACTCCCCATGAATCAGATTCACATCAATCACACCACATCAATCACACCCCATCAATCAGAGTCACATCAATACAACCCATCAATCACACCCCATCAATCAGAGTCACATCAATCACACCCCATCAATCACACAACATCAAACAGAGTGATATCAATCGCAACCCATCAATCAGAGACGCAGCAATCACAGCACATCTATCACTCCCCATGAATCACATCCCATCAATCAGAGTCACATCAATCACACCCCATCAATCACACCCCATGAATCAGAGTCACATCAACCACACCCCATCAATCACACCACATCAATCAGAGTCACATCATTCACACCCCATCAATCACACCCCATCAGTAACTCCCGATCCATCACACCGCATCAATTAGAGTCTCTTCAATCCGACTCTCAACAAACACACCCATCAATCAGAGTCAGATCAATCACTCCCCATCAAGCATTTATGTCAATTCCTCCCCATCCATCAGAGTCAGATCAATCACTCCCCATCAATCAGAGTCACATCAATCACACCCCATCAATCACAATCCATCAATCACACCCCATCAATATCTCCCCATCAATCACACCCCATCAACCAGAGTCCCATCATTTCGAGTCTCAACAATCACACCCCAACAATCAGAGTCACATCAATCACACCTCATCAATCAGAATAACATCAATCACACCCCATCAATCTGAGTCACATCAATCACACCCCGTCAATCAGAGTCACATCAATCACACCCCATCAATCAGAATAAAATCAATCAGAGTCACATTAGTCACACCCCATGAATCACACCACATCAATCAGAGTCACATCAATCAGAGTCACATCAATCACACCCCATCAATCCGAGTCACATCAATCACAGCCCATCAATCAGAGTCACATCAAACACACGCAATCAATCAGAGTCACATCAATCAGAGTCACATCAATCAGAATCACATCAATCACACACCATCAATCAGAGTCACATCAATCACACACCATCAATCAGACTCAGATCAATCTCTACCCATCATTCAGAGTCACATCAATCACACCCCATCAATCACACACATCAATCACACCCCATCAATCAGAGTTATATAAATCACACCCCATCAATCACACCGCATCTATCACACCCCATCAATCACATCCCATCAATCATAATCAAATCTATCACGCCCCATCAATCACATCCCATCAATCAGAGTCACATCAATCACACCCCATCAATCACACCCCATCAATCAGAGTCACATCAATCACACCCCATCAATCACCCCCCACCAATCAGAGTCACATCAATCACAACCCATCAATCACACCCCATCAATAACGCCCCATTCATCACACCCCATCAATCAAACCCCATCAATCCGAGTCTCAACAAACACACACCATCAATCAGAGTCAGATCAATCACACCCCATCAATCAGAATACCTCAATCACACCCCAACAATCAGAGTCACATCAATCACACCCGATGAATCGCATCCCATCAATCAGAGTCACATCAATCCACCCCATCATTCAGAATATCATCATTCACACCCCATCAATAACAGTCACATGCATCACACCCCATCAATCAGAGTCACATCAATCAGAGTCACATCAAGCACACCCCATCAATCAGAATCACATCAATCACATCCCATCAACCACTCCCCATCAATCAGAGTCACATCAATCGCACCGCATCAATCAGAGTCACATCAATCAGAGTCACATCAATCAGAGTCACATCAATCAGACTCACATCAATCACACCCCATCAAACACACTCAATCAATCCGAGTCATATCAATCATACACCAGGAATCACACCCCATCAATCAGAGTGACATCAATCAGAATCACATCAATCACACCCCATCAATCAGAGTCACATCAATCGGCACAACATCGTGGGCCGAAGGGCCTGTTCTGTGCTGTATTTTCTATGTTCTATGTTCTATGTAATACGAGTCTGCACAATCACACCCCATCAATCAGAGTCACATCAATCCACCCCTTCAATCAGAATATCATCAATCACACCCCATCAATAAGAGTCACATCAATCACACCCCATCAATCAGTATCAAATCAATCGCAACACATCAATCAGACTCACATCAATCTCACCCCATCAAGGACAATAACATCACTCAGAGTCACATCAATCATACCCAATCAATCAGAGACACATCAATCACACCCCATGAATCACACCCCGTCAATCAGTGTCACTTCAATCAGAGTCACATCAATCAGAGTCACATGAACCAGAATCACATCAGTCAAACCCCATCAATCAGAGTCACATCAATCACACCCCATCAATCACACCACATCAATCAGAGTGATATCAATCGCAACCCATCAATCAGAGACGCATCAATCAGAGACACATAAATCACTCCATCAATCACACGCCATCAATCAGAGTCACATCAATCACACCCAATCAATCAGTGTTATATTAATCACACCCCATCAATCACAGCACATCTATCACTCCCCATGAATCACATCCCATCAATCAGAGTCACATCAATCACACCCCATCAATCACACCCCATGAATCAGAGTCACATCAACCACACCCCATCAATCACACCACATCAATCAGAGTCACTTCATTCACACCCCATCAATCACACCCCATCAATAACTCCCGATCCATCACACCGCATCAATCAGAGTCTCATAAATCCGACTCTCAACAAACACACCCATCAATCAGAGTCAGATCAATCACTCCCCATCAAGCATCTATGTCAATTACTCCCCATCCATCAGAGTCACATCATGCACTCCCCATCAATCAAATCACATAAGTCACTCCGCATCAATCAGTGTCACACCAGTCATACCCCGTCAATCAGAGTCACATGAATTACATCCTTTCAATCAGAGTCACATCAATCACACCCCATCAATCAGAATTCTATCAATAACTCCCCATCAATCAGAGTCTCATGAATTACACCCTCAATCAGAGTCACATCAATCACACCCCATCAATCAAGTTCACATCAATCACACCCCATCAATCAGAGTCACATCAATCAGAGTCACATCAATCAGATTCACATCAATCAGAATCACATCAATCACACCACATCAATCAGAGTCAGATCAATCAAACCCCATCCATCAGAGTCAGATCAATCACTCCCCATCAATCAGAGTCACATCAATCACACCCCATCAATCACACTCCATCAATCACACCCCATCAATATCTCCCCATCAATCACACCCCATCAACCAGAGTCCCATCATTTTGAGTCTCAACAATCACACCCCAACAATCAGAGTCACATCAATCACACCTCATCAATCAGAATAACATCAATCACACCCCATCAATCAGAGTCACATCAACCACACCCCATCAATCAGAGTCACATCAATCACACCCCATCAATCAGAATGAAATCAATCAGAGTCACATCAGTCACACCCCATCAATCAGAATAAAATCAATCAGAGTCACATCAGTCACACCCCATCAATCAAACCCAATCAATCAGAGTCACATCAGTCACACACGATCTTTCAGAGTTATATTAATCACACGCCATCAATCACACCCCATCAATGAGAGTCAAATCAATCACTCCCCATCAATCACATCCCATCAATCAGAGTCACCTCAATCACACCCAATCAATCACACCCCATCAATCAGAGTCAGATCAATCACAGCACATCACTCAGAGTCAGATCAATCACTCCCCATTAATCAGAGTTATATTAATCACAAGTCATCAATCACACCCCATCAATCACACCCTATCAATCACACCCCATAAATCAGAGTCACATCCATCACACCCCATTAATCACACCACATCAATCAGAGTCACATAGATCACACCCGATCAATCACACCCCATCAATCAGAGTCACTTCAATCACAAGCCATCAATCAGAGACACATCAATTAGAGTCACATCAATCACACCCCATCAATCGCACCCCATCAAACACCCCATCGATCACACCCCATCAATCACACCCCGTCAATCAGTATCACATCAATCACACCCCATCTATCAGAGTTATTTTAATCACACCCCAATAATCTTACCCCATCTATCACACCCCATGAATCACATCCCATAAATGAGAGTCAAATCAATCTCACCCCATCAATCATACCCCATCTATCACATCCTATCATTCACACCCCATCAATAAGAGTCACATCCATCATACGCCATCAATCAGAGTCACATCAATCAGAATCACATCAATCACACCCCATCAATCAGAATCACATCAATCCAACCCATCAATCAGAATAACATCAATCACACCCCGTCAATCACACCCCATAAATCACACCCCATCAATCAGAGTCACATCAATCCGAGTCTCAACAATCCACCCCATCAATCAGTGTCACATCAATCCAACCCATCAATCAGAATAACATCAATCACACCCCATCAATAAAAGTCACATCCATCACACGCCATCAATCAGAGTCACATCAATCAGAGTCACATCAATCACACCCTATCAATCAGAGTCACATCAATCACACCCCATCAATCAGAGTCACATCAATCACGCCCCATTAATCAGAATAAAATCAATCAGAGTCACATCAGTCACACCCCATCAATCAGAATAAAATCAATCAGAGTCACATCAGTCACACCCCATCAATCACACCCCATCAATCAGAGTCACACCAATCACACCCCATCAATCATACCTCATCAAACAGAGTCACATCAATCACACCCGATCAATCATACCCCATCAATCAGAATCACTTCAATCACACCCCATCTATCAGAGTCACATCAATCGCACCCTATTAATCAGAGACACATCAATTAGAGTCACATCATTCACACCCCATCAATCGCACCCCATCAATCACCCCATTGATCACACCCCATCGATCACACCCCATCAATCACACCCTATCAATCAGAGTCACATTAATCACACGCCATCAATCAGAGTTATATTAATCAGACGCCATCAATCACACCTCATCTTTCACACCCCATCAATCCCATCCCATCAATGAGAGTCAAATGAATCACTCCCCATCAATCACATCCCATCAATCAGAGTCACCTCAATCACACCCCATTAATCACACCCCATCAATCAGAGTCACATCAACCACACCACATCAATCAGAGACAGATCAATCACTCCCCATTAATCAGAGTTATATTAATCACACCCCGTCAATCACACCACATCAATCACACCCTATCAATCACACCTCATCAATCAGAGTCACATCAATCACACGTCATTAATCACACCACATCATTCAGAGTCACATCAATCACACCCGATCAATCAAACCCCATCAATCAGAGTCACTTCAGTCACACCCCATCGATCAGGGACCCATCAATTAGAGTTACATGAATCACACCCCATCAATCGCACCCCGTCAATCACCCCATCGATCATACCCCATCAATCAGAATCCTATCAATCACTCCCCATCAATCAGAGTCTCATGAATTACACCCTCAATCAGAGTCACATCAATCACACCCCATCAATCAGATTCACATCAATCACACCCCTTCAATCAGAGTCACATCAATCAGAGTCACATCAATCAGAATCTCATCAATCACACCACATCAATCAGAGTCACATCAATCACACACCATCCATCAGAGTCAGATCAATCACTCCCCATCAATCAGAGTCACATCAATCACACCCCATCAATCACACCCCATCAATTACACCCCATCAATATCTCCCCATCAATCACACCCCATCAACCAGAGTCCCTTCATTTCGAGTCACATCAATCACACCCCATCAATCAGGTTCACATCAATCACACCCCTTCAATCAGAGTCACATCAATCAGAGTCACATCAATCAGAATCACATCAATCACACCTCATCAATCAGAATAACATCAATCACACCCCATCAATCAGCGTCACATCAATCACACCCCACCAATCAGAGGCACATCAATCACACCCCATCAATCAGAATAAAATCAATCAGAGTCACATCAGTCACACCCCATCAATCACACCACATCAATCAGAGTCACATCAATCAGAGTCACATCAATCACACCCCATCAATCCGAGTCACATCAATCACAGCCCATCAATCAGAGTCACATCAATCACAGGCAATCAATCAGAGTCACATCAATCAGAGTCACATGAATCAGAGTCACATGAATCAGAGTCACATCAATCAGAATCACATCAATCACACACCATCAATCAGACTCAGATATATCTCTACCCATCATTCAGAGTCACATCAATCACACTGCATCAATCACACACATCAATCACACCCCATCAATCAGAGTTATATAACTCACACCCCATCAATCACACCCCATCTATCACACCCCATCGATCACACCCCATCAATTAGAATCCTATCAATCACTCCCCATCAATCAGAGTCTCATGAATTACACCCTCAATCAGAGTCACATCAATCACACCCCATCAATCAGGTTCACACCAATCACACCCCATCAATCAGAGTCACATCAATCACACCCCATCAATCAGAATCACATCAATCACACCACATCAATCAGAGTCACATCAATCACACCCCATCCATCAGAGTCAGATCAATCACACACCATCAATCAGAGTCACATCAATCACAAACCATCAATCAGACTCAGATATATCTCTACCCATCATTCAGAGTCACATCAATCACACCCCATCAATCACACACATCAATCACACCCCATCAATCAGAGTTATATAACGCACACCCCATCAATCACACCCCATCTATCACACCCCATCAATCACATCCCATCAATCAAAGTCAAATCTATCACGGCCCATCAGTCACATCCCATCAATCAGAGTCACATCAATCACACCCCATCAAACAGAGTCCCATCAATCACACCCCATCAATCACTCCCCATCAATCAGATTCACATCAATCACACCACATCAATCACAACACATCAATCAGAGTCACATCAATGCACCCCATCAATCACGCTCCATCAATCAGAGTCACATCAATCACATCCGATCAATCGATTTCGGCGGGAGAGAGTCGATTTCGGCGGGAGAACAGCTGGTGCGTCAGTTTCAGCGGGGGAAGTGCGGAAGTGGCTGCTGGGAGGTAAGTCTGTCCTTTAAAAGCACTTGTCTTTGCAGGGGCAGGCCAGTCGATTTCGGCGGGAGAACAGCTGGTGAGTCAGTTTCAGCGAGAGCAGTGCGGAAGTTGCAGCTGGGAGGTAAGTCTGTCCTTTAAAAGCACTTGTCTTTGCAGGGGCAGGCCAGTCAATTTCGGCGGGAGAACAGCTGGTGAGTCAGTTTCAGCGGGAGCAGTGCGGAAGTGGCAGCTGAGAGGTAAGTCTGTCCTTTAAAAGCACTTGTCTTTGCAGGGGCAGGCCAGTCGATTTCGGCGGGAGAACAGCTGGTGAGTCAGTTTCAGCGGGAGCAGTGCGGAAGTGGCTGCTTGGAGGTAAGTCCGTCCTTTAAAAGCACTTGTCTTTGCAGGGGCAGGCCAGTCGATTTCGGCGGGAGAACAGCTGGTGAGTCAGTTTCAGCGGGAGCAGTGCGGAAGTGGCTGCTGGGAGGTAAGTCAGTCCTTTAAAAGCACTTGTCTTTGCAGGGGAAGGCAAGTCGATTTCGGCGGGAGAACAGCAGGTGAGTCAGTTTCAGCGGGAGCAGTGCGGAAGTGGCTGCTGGGAGGTAAGTCCGTCCTTTAAAAGCACTTGTCTTTGCAGGGGCAGGCCAGTCGATTTCGGCGGGAGAACAGCTGGTGAGTCAGTTTCAGCGGGAGCAGTGCGGAAGTGGCTGCTGGGAGGTAAGTCTGTCCTTTAAAAGCACTTGTCTTTGCAGGGGCGGGCCAGTCGATTTCGGCGGGAGAACAGCTGGTTAGTCAGTTTCAGCGGGAGCAGTGCGGAAGTGGCTGCTGGGAGGTAAGTCTATCCTTTAAAAGCACTTGTCTTTGCAGGGGCAGGCCAGTCGATTTCGGCGGGAGAACAGCTGGTGAGTCAGTTTCAGCGGGAGCAGTGCGGAAGTGGCTGCTGGGAGGTCAGTCTGTCCTTTAAAAGCACTTGTCTTTGCAGGGGCAGGCCAGTCGATGTCGGCGGGAGAACAGCTGGTGAGTCAGTTTCAGCGAGAGCAGTGCGGAATTGGCTGCTGGGAGGTAATTCTGTACTTTAAAAGCACTTGTCTTTGCAGGGGCAGGGCCAGTCGATTTCGGCGGGAGAACAGCTGGTGAGTCAGTTTCAGCGGGAGCAGTGCGGAAGTGGCAGCTGGGAGGTAAGTCTGTCCTTTAAAAGCACTTGTCTTTGCAGGGGCAGGCCAGTCGATTTCGGTGGGAGAACAGCTGGTGAGTCAGTTTCAGCGGGAGCAGTGCTGAAGTGGCTGCTGGGCGGTAAGTCTGTCCTTTAAAAGCACTTGTCTTTGCAGGGGCAGGCCAGTCGATTTCGGCGGGAGAACAGCTGGTGAGTCAGATTCAGCGGGAGCAGTGCGGAAGTGGCTGCTGGGAGGTAAGTCTGTCCTTTAAAAGCACTTGTCTTTGCAGGGGCAGGCCAGTCAATTTCGGTGGGAGAACAGCTGGTGAGTCAGTTTCAGCGGGAGCAGTGCGGAAGTGGCTGCTGGGAGGTAAGTCTGTCCTTTAAAAGGACTTGTCTTTGCAGGGGCAGGCCAGTCGATTTCGGCGGGAGAACAGCTGGTGAGTCAGTTTCAGCGGGAGCAGTGCGAAGTGGCAGCTGGGAGGTAAGTCTGTCCTTTAAAAGCACTTGTCTTTGCAGGGGCAGGCCAGTCAATTTCGGCGGGAGAACAGCTGGTGAGTCAGTTTCAGCGGGAGCAGTGCGGAAGTGGCAGCTGAGAGGTAAGTCTGTCCTTTAAAAGCACTTGTCTTTGCAGGGGCAGGCCAGTCGATTTCGGCGGGAGAACAGCTGGTGAGTCAGTTTCAGCGGGAGCAGTGCGGAAGTGGCTGCTTGGAGGTAAGTCCGTCCTTTAAAAGCACTTGTCTTTGCAGGGGCAGGCCAGTCGATTTCGGCGGGAGAACAGCTGGTGAGTCAGTTTCAGCGGGAGCAGTGCGGAAGTGGCTGCTGGGAGGTAAGTCAGTCCTTTAAAAGCACTTGTCTTTGCAGGGGAAGGCAAGTCGATTTCGGCGGGAGAACAGCAGGTGAGTCAGTTTCAGCGGGAGCAGTGCGGAAGTGGCTGCTGGGAGGTAAGTCCGTCCTTTAAAAGCACTTGTCTTTGCAGGGGCAGGCCAGTCGATTTCGGCGGGAGAACAGCTGGTGAGTCAGTTTCAGCGGGAGCAGTGCGGAAGTGGCTGCTGGGAGGTAAGTCTGTCCTTTAAAAGCACTTGTCTTTGCAGGGGCGGGCCAGTCGATTTCGGCGGGAGAACAGCTGGTTAGTCAGTTTCAGCGGGAGCAGTGCGGAAGTGGCTGCTGGGAGGTAAGTCTATCCTTTAAAAGCACTTGTCTTTGCAGGGGCAGGCCAGTCGATTTCGGCGGGAGAACAGCTGGTGAGTCAGTTTCAGCGGGAGCAGTGCGGAAGTGGCTGCTGGGAGGTCAGTCTGTCCTTTAAAAGCACTTGTCTTTGCAGGGGCAGGCCAGTCGATGTCGGCGGGAGAACAGCTGGTGAGTCAGTTTCAGCGAGAGCAGTGCGGAATTGGCTGCTGGGAGGTAATTCTGTACTTTAAAAGCACTTGTCTTTGCAGGGGCAGGGCCAGTCGATTTCGGCGGGAGAACAGCTGGTGAGTCAGTTTCAGCGGGAGCAGTGCGGAAGTGGCAGCTGGGAGGTAAGTCTGTCCTTTAAAAGCACTTGTCTTTGCAGGGGCAGGCCAGTCGATTTCGGTGGGAGAACAGCTGGTGAGTCAGTTTCAGCGGGAGCAGTGCTGAAGTGGCTGCTGGGCGGTAAGTCTGTCCTTTAAAAGCACTTGTCTTTGCAGGGGCAGGCCAGTCGATTTCGGCGGGAGAACAGCTGGTGAGTCAGATTCAGCGGGAGCAGTGCGGAAGTGGCTGCTGGGAGGTAAGTCTGTCCTTTAAAAGCACTTGTCTTTGCAGGGGCAGGCCAGTCAATTTCGGTGGGAGAACAGCTGGTGAGTCAGTTTCAGCGGGAGCAGTGCGGAAGTGGCTTCTGGGAGGTAAGTCTGTCCTTTAAAAGGACTTGTCTTTGCAGGGGCAGGCCAGTCGATTTCGGCGGGAGAACAGCTGGTGAGTCAGTTTCAGCGGGAGCAGTGCGAAGTGGCAGCTGGGAGGTAAGTCTGTCCTTTAAAAGCACTTGTCTTTGCAGGGGCAGTCCAGTCGATTTCGGCGAGAGAACAGCTGGTGAGTCAGTTTCAGCGGGAGCAGTGCGGAAGTGGCTGCTTGGTGTTAAGTTTGTCCTTAAAAAGCACTTGTCTTTGCAGGGGCAGGCCTGTCGATTTCGGAAGGAGAACAGCTGGTGAGTCAATTTCAGCGGGAGCAGTGCGGAAGTGGTTGCTGGGAGGTAAGTCTGTCCTTTAAAAGCACTTGTCTTTGCAGGGGCAGGCCAGTCAATTTCGGCGGGAGAACAGCTGGTGAGTCAGTTTCAGCGGGAGCAGTGCGGAAGTGGCAGCTGAGAGGTAAGTCTGTCCTTTAAAAGCACTTGTCTTTGCAGGGGCAGGCCAGTCGATTTCGGCGAGAGAACAGCTGGTGAGTCAGTTTCAGCGGGAGCAGTGCGGAAGTGGCTGCTGGGAGATAAGTCAGTCCTTTAAAAGCACTTGTCTTTGCAGGGGAAGGCAAGTCGATTTCGGCGGGAGAACAGCAGGTGAGTCAGTTTCAGCGGGAGCAGTGCGGAAGTGGCTGCTGGGAGGTAAGTCCGTCCTTTAAAAGCACTTGTCTTTGCAGGGGCAGGCCAGTCGATTTCGGCGGGAGAACAGCTGGTGAGTCAGTTTCAGCGGGAGCAGTGCGGAAGTGGCTGCTGGGAGGTAATTCTGTCCTTTAAAAGCACTTGTCTTTGCAGGGGCGGGCCAGTCGATTTCGGCGGGAGAACAGCTGGTTAGTCAGTTTCAGCGGGAGCAGTGCGGAAGTGGCTGCTGGGAGGTAAGTCTATCCTTTAAAAGCACTTGTCTTTGCAGGGGCAGGCCAGTCGATTTCGGCGGGAGAACAGCTGGTGAGTCAGTTTCAGCGGGAGCAGTGCGGAAGTGGCTGCTGGGAGGTCAGTCTGTCCTTTAAAAGCACTTGTCTTTGCAGGGGCAGGCCAGTCGATGTCGGCGGGAGAACAGCTGGTGAGTCAGTTTCAGCGAGAGCAGTGCGGAATTGGCTGCTGGGAGGTAATTCTGTACTTTAAAAGCACTTGTCTTTGCAGGGGCAGGGCCAGTCGATTTCGGCGGGAGAACAGCTGGTGAGTCAGTTTCAGCGGGAGCAGTGCGGAAGTGGCAGCTGGGAGGTAAGTCTGCCCTTTAAAAGCACTTGTCTTTGCAGGGGCAGGCCAGTCGATTTCGGTGGGAGAACAGCTGGTGAGTCAGTTTCAGCGGGAGCAGTGCTGAAGTGGCTGCTGGGCGGTAAGTCTGTCCTTTAAAAGCACTTGTCTTTGCAGGGGCAGGCCAGTCGATTTCGGCGGGAGAACAGCTGGTGAGTCAGATTCAGCGGGAGCAGTGCGGAAGTGGCTGCTGGGAGGTAAGTCTGTCCTTTAAAAGCACTTGTCTTTGCAGGGGCAGGCCAGTCAATTTCGGTGGGAGAACAGCTGGTGAGTCAGTTTCAGCGGGAGCAGTGCGGAAGTGGCTGCTGGGAGGTAAGTCTGTCCTTTAAAAGGACTTGTCTTTGCAGGGGCAGGCCAGTCGATTTCGGCGGGAGAACAGCTGGTGAGTCAGTTTCAGCGGGAGCAGTGCGAAGTGGCAGCTGGGAGGTAAGTCTGTCCTTTAAAAGCACATGTCTTTGCAGGGGCAGGCCAGTCAATTTCGGCGGGAGAACAGCTGGTGAGTCAGTTTCAGCGGGAGCAGTGCGGAAGTGGCAGCTGAGAGGTAAGTCTGTCCTTTAAAAGCACTTGTCTTTGCAGGGGCAGGCCAGTCGATTTCGGCGGGAGAACAGCTGGTGAGTCAGTTTCAGCGGGAGCAGTGCGGAAGTGGCTGCTTGGAGGTAAGTCCGTCCTTTAAAAGCACTTGTCTTTGCAGGGGCAGGCCAGTCGATTTCGGCGGGAGAACAGCTGGTGAGTCAGTTTCAGCGGGAGCAGTGCGGAAGTGGCTGCTGGGAGGTAAGTCAGTCCTTTAAAAGCACTTGTCTTTGCAGGGGAAGGCAAGTCGATTTCGGCGGGAGAACAGCAGGTGAGTCAGTTTCAGCGGGAGCAGTGCGGAAGTGGCTGCTGGGAGGTAAGTCCGTCCTTTAAAAGCACTTGTCTTTGCAGGGGCAGGCCAGTCGATTTCGGCGGGAGAACAGCTGGTGAGTCAGTTTCAGCGGGAGCAGTGCGGAAGTGGCTGCTGGGAGGTAAGTCTGTCCTTTAAAAGCACTTGTCTTTGCAGGGGCGGGCCAGTCGATTTCGGCGGGAGAACAGCTGGTTAGTCAGTTTCAGCGGGAGCAGTGCGGAAGTGGCTGCTGGGAGGTAAGTCTATCCTTTAAAAGCACTTGTCTTTGCAGGGGCAGGCCAGTCGATTTCGGCGGGAGAACAGCTGGTGAGTCAGTTTCAGCGGGAGCAGTGCGGAAGTGGCTGCTGGGAGGTCAGTCTGTCCTTTAAAAGCACTTGTCTTTGCAGGGGCAGGCCAGTCGATGTCGGCGGGAGAACAGCTGGTGAGTCAGTTTCAGCGAGAGCAGTGCGGAATTGGCTGCTGGGAGGTAATTCTGTACTTTAAAAGCACTTGTCTTTGCAGGGGCAGGGCCAGTCGATTTCGGCGGGAGAACAGCTGGTGAGTCAGTTTCAGCGGGAGCAGTGCGGAAGTGGCAGCTGGGAGGTAAGTCTGTCCTTTAAAAGCACTTGTCTTTGCAGGGGCAGGCCAGTCGATTTCGGTGGGAGAACAGCTGGTGAGTCAGTTTCAGCGGGAGCAGTGCTGAAGTGGCTGCTGGGCGGTAAGTCTGTCCTTTAAAAGCACTTGTCTTTGCAGGGGCAGGCCAGTCGATTTCGGCGGGAGAACAGCTGGTGAGTCAGATTCAGCGGGAGCAGTGCGGAAGTGGCTGCTGGGAGGTAAGTCTGTCCTTTAAAAGCACTTGTCTTTGCAGGGGCAGGCCAGTCAATTTCGGTGGGAGAACAGCTGGTGAGTCAGTTTCAGCGGGAGCAGTGCGGAAGTGGCTGCTGGGAGGTAAGTCTGTCCTTTAAAAGGACTTGTCTTTGCAGGGGCAGGCCAGTCGATTTCGGCGGGAGAACAGCTGGTGAGTCAGTTTCAGCGGGAGCAGTGCGAAGTGGCAGCTGGGAGGTAAGTCTGTCCTTTAAAAGCACTTGTCTTTGCAGGGGCAGTCCAGTCGATTTCGGCGAGAGAACAGCTGCTGAGTCAGTTTCAGCGGGAGCAGTGCGGAAGTGGCTGCTTGGTGTTAAGTTTGTCCTTAAAAAGCACTTGTCTTTGCAGGGGCAGGCCTGTCGATTTCGGAAGGAGAACAGCTGGTGAGTCAATTTCAGCGGGAGCAGTGCGGAAGTGGTTGCTGGGAGGTAAGTCTGTCCTTTAAAAGCATTTGTCTTTGCAGGGTCATGCCAGTCGATTTCGGCGGGTGAACAGCTGGTGAGTCAGTTTCAGCGGGAGCAGTGCGGAAGTGGCTGCTGGGAGGTAAGTCTGTCCTTTAAAAGCACTTGTCTTTGCATGGGCAGGCCAGTCGATTTCGGCGGGAGAACAGCTGGTGAGTCAGTTTCAGCGGGAGCAGTGCGGAAGTGGATGCTGGGAGGTAAGTCTGTCATTTAAAAGCACTTGTCTTTGCAGGGGCAGGCCAGTCGATTACGGTGGGAGAACAGCTGGTGAGTCAGTTTCAGCGGGAGCAGTGCAGAAGTGGCAGCTGGGAGGTAAGTCTGTCATTTAAAAGCACTTGTCTTTGCAGGGGCAGGCCAGTTGATTTCGGCGGGAGAACAGCTGGTGTGTCAATTTCAGCGGGAGCAGTGCGGAAGTGGCTGCTGGGAGGTCAGTCTGTCCTTTAAAAGCACTTGTCTTTGCAGGGGCAGGCCAGTCGATTTCGGCGGGAGAACAGCTGGTGAGTCAGTTTCAGCGGGAGCAGTGCGGAAGTGGATGCTGGGAGGTAAGTCTGTCCTTTAAAAGCACTTGTCTTTGCAGGGGCAGGCCAGTCGATTACGGTGGGAGAACAGCTGGTGAGTCAGTTTCAGCGGGAGCAGTGCGGAAGTGGCTGCTGGGAGGTAATTCTGTACTTTAAAAGCACTTGTCTTTGCAGGGGCAGGCCAGTCGATGTCGGCGGGAGAACAGCTGGTGAGTCAGTTTCAGCGGGAGCAGTGCGGAAGTGGCTGCTGGGAGGTAATTCTGTCCTTTAAAAGCACTTGTCTTTGCAGGGGCAGGGCCAGTCGATTTCGGCGGGAGAACAGCTGGTGAGTCAGTTTCAGCGGGAGCAGTGCGGAAGTGGCAGCTGGGAGGTAAGTCTGTCCTTTAAAAGCACTTGTCTTTGCAGGGGCAGGCCAGTCGATTTCGGTGGGAGAACAGCTGGTGAGTCAGTTTCAGCGGGAGCAGTGCGGAAGTGGCTGCTGGGAGGTAAGTCTGTCCTTTAAAAGCACTTGTCTTTGCAGGGGCAGGCCAGTCGACTTAGGCGGGAGAACAGCTGGTGAGTCAGATTCAGCGGGAGCAGTGCGGAAGTGGCTGCTGGCTGTTAAGTTTGTCCTTAAAAAGCACTTGTCTTTGCAGGGGCAGGCCAGTCGATTTCGGAAGGAGAACAGCTGGTGAGTCAGATTCAGCGGGAGCAGTGCGGAAGTGGCTGCTGGCTGTTAAGTTTGTCCTTAAAAAGCACTTGTCTTTGCAGGGGCAGGCCAGTCGTTTTCGGCGGGAGAACAGCTGGTGAGTCAGATTCAGCGGGAGCAGTGCGGAAGTGGCTGCTGGCTGTTAAGTTTGTCCTTAAAAAGCACTTGTCTTTGCAGGGGCAGGCCAGTCGATTTCGGAAGGAGAACAGCTGGTGAGTCAATTTCAGCGGGAGCAGTGCGGAAGTGGCAGCTGGGAGGTAAGTCTGTCCTTTAAAAGCACTTGTCTTTGCAGGGGCAGGCCAGTCGATTTCGGCGGGAGAACAGCTGGTGAGTCAGTATCAGCGGGAGCAGTGCGGAAGTGGCTGCTGGGAGGTAAATCTGTCCTTTAAAAGCACTTGTCTTTGCATGGGCAGGCCAGGCGATTTCGGCGGGAGAACAGCTGGAGAGTCAGTTTCAGCGGGAGCAGTGCGGAAGAGGCTGCTGGGAGGTCAGTCTGTCCTTTAAAAGCACTTGTCTTTGCAGGGGCACGCCAGTCGATTTCGGCGGGAGAACAGCTGGTGAGTCAGTTTCAGCGGGAGCAGTGCGGAAGTGGCTGCTGGGAGGTAATTCTGCACTTTAAAAGCACTTCTGTACTTTAAAAGCACAGGGGCAGGGCCAGTTGATTTCGGCGGGAGAACAGCTGGTGAGTCAGTTTCAGCGGGAGCAGTGCGGAAGTGGCAGCTGGGAGGTAAGTCTGTCCTTTAAAAGCACTTGTCTTTGCAGGGGCAGGCCAGTCGATTTCGGTGGGAGAACAGCTGGTGAGTCAGTTTCAGCGGGAGCAGTGCTGAAGTGGCTGCTGGGCGGTAAGTCTGTCCTTTAAAAGCACTTGTCTTTGCAGGGGCAGGCCAGTCGATTTCGGCGGGAGAACAGCTGGTGAGTCAGATTCAGCGGGAGCAGTGCGGAAGTGGCTGCTGGGAGGTAAGTCTGTCCTTTAAAAGCACTTGTCTTTGCAGGGGCAGGCCAGTCGATTTCGGTGGGAGAACAGCTGGTGAGTCAGTTTCAGCGGGAGCAGTGCGGAAGTGGCTGCTGGGAGGTAAGTCTGTCCTTTAAAAGGACTTGTCTTTGCAGGGGCAGGCCAGTCGATTTCGGCGGGAGAACAACTGGTGAGTCAGTTTCAGCGCGAGCAGTGCGAAGTGGCAGCTGGGAGGTAAGTCTGTCCTTTAAAAGCACTTGTCTTTGCATTGGCAGGCCAGTCGATTTCGGCGGGAGAACAGCTGGTGAGTCAGTTTCAGCGGGAGCAGTGCGGAAGTGGATGCTGGGAGGTAAGTCTGTCCTTTAAAAGCACATGTCTTTGCAGGGGCAGGCCAGTCGATTACGGTGGGAGAACAGCTGGTGAGTCAGTTTCAGCGGGGGCAGTGCAGAAGTGGCAGCTGGGAGGTAAGTCTGTCATTTAAAAGCACTTGTCTTTGCAGGGGCAGGCCAGTTGATTTCGGCGGGAGAACAGCTGGTGAGTCAGTTTCAGGGGGAGCAGTGCAGAAGTGGCAGCTGGGAGGTAAGTCTGTCATTTAAAATCACTTGGCTTTGCAGGGGCAGGCCAGTTGATTTCGGCGGGAGAACAGCTGGTGAGTCAGTTTCAGCGGGAGCAGTGCGGAAGTGGCTGCTGGGAGGTAATTCTGTCCTTTAAAAGCACTTGTCTTTGCAGGGGCAGGGCCAGTCGATTTCGGCGGGAGAACAGCTGGTGAGTCAGTTTCAGCGGGAGCAGTGCGGAAGTGGCAGCTGGGAGGTAAGTCTGTCCTTTAAAAGCACTTGTCTTTGCAGGGGCAGGCCAGTCGATTTCGGCGGGAGAACAGCTGGTGAGTCAGATTCAGCGGGAGCAGTGCGGAAGTGGCTGCTGGCTGTTAAGTTTGTCCTTAAAAAGCACTTGTCTTTGCAGGGGCAGGTCAGTCGATTTCGGAAGTAGAACAGCTGGTGAGTCAATTTCAGCGGGAGCAGTGCGGAAGTGGCAGCTGGGAGGTAAGTCTGTCCTTTATAAGCACTTGTCTTTGCAGGGGCAGGCCTGTCGATTTCGGCGGGAGAACAGCTGGTGAGTCAGTATCAGCGGGAGCAGTGCGGAAGTGGCTGCTGGGAGGTAAATCTGTCCTTTAAAAGCACTTGTCTTTGCATGGGCAGGCCAGGCGATTTCGGCGGGAGAACAGCTGGAGAGTCAGTTTCAGCGGGAGCAGTGCGGAAGAGGCTGCTGGGAGGTAAGTCTGTCCTTTAAAAGCACTTGGCTTTGCAGGGGCAGGCCAGTCGATTACGGTGGGAGAACAGCTGGTGAGTCAGCTTCAGCGGGAGCAGTGCGGAAGTGGCAGCTGAGAGGTAAGTCTGTCCTTTAAAAGCACTTGTCTTTGCAGGGGCAGGCCAGTCGATTTCGGTGGGAGAACAGCTGGTGAGTCAGTTTCAGCGAGAGCAGTGCGGAAGTGGCTGCTTGGAGGTAAGTCCGTCCTTTAAAAGCACTTGTCTTTGCAGGGGCAGGCCAGTCGATTTCGGCGGGAGAACAGCTGGTGAGTCAGTTTCAGCGGGAGCAGTGCGGAAGTGGCTGCTGGGAGGTAAGTCTGTCCTTTAAAAGCACTTGTCTTTGCAGGGGCAGGCAAGTCGATTTCGGCGGGAGAACAGCTGGTGAGTCAGCTTCAGCGGGAGAAGTGCGGAAGTGGCTGCTGGGAGGTAAGTCTGTCCTTTAAAAGCACTTGTCTTTGCAGGGGCAGGCCAGTCGATTTCGGCGGGAGAACAGCTGGTGAGTCAGTTTCAGCGGGAGCAGTGCGGAAGTGGCAGCTGGGAGGTAAGTCTGTCCTTTAAAAGCACTTGTCTTTGCATTGGCAGGCCAGTCGATTTCGGCGGGAGAACAGCTGGTGAGTCAGTTTCAGCGGGAGCAGTGCGGAAGTGGATGCTGGGAGGTAAGTCTGTCCTTTAAAAGCACATGTCTTTGCAGGGGCAGGCCAGTCGATTACGGTGGGAGAACAGCTGGTGAGTCAGTTTCAGCGGGGGCAGTGCAGAAGTGGCAGCTGGGAGGTAAGTCTGTCATTTAAAAGCACTTGTCTTTGCAGGGGCAGGCCAGTTGATTTCGGCGGGAGAACAGCTGGTGAGTCAGTTTCAGGGGGAGCAGTGCAGAAGTGGCAGCTGGGAGGTAAGTCTGTCATTTAAAATCACTTGGCTTTGCAGGGGCAGGCCAGTTGATTTCGGCGGGAGAACAGCTGGTGAGTCAGTTTCAGCGGGAGCAGTGCGGAAGTGGCTGCTGGGAGGTAATTCTGTCCTTTAAAAGCACTTGTCTTTGCAGGGGCAGGGCCAGTCGATTTCGGCGGGAGAACAGCTGGTGAGTCAGTTTCAGCGGGAGCAGTGCGGAAGTGGCAGCTGGGAGGTAAGTCTGTCCTTTAAAAGCACTTGTCTTTGCAGGGGCAGGCCAGTCGATTTCGGCGGGAGAACAGCTGGTGAGTCAGATTCAGCGGGAGCAGTGCGGAAGTGGCTGCTGGCTGTTAAGTTTGTCCTTAAAAAGCACTTGTCTTTGCAGGGGCAGGCCAGTCAATTTCGGAAGTAGAACAGCTGGTGAGTCAATTTCCGCGGGAGCAGTGCGGAAGTGGCAGCTGGGAGGTAAGTCTGTCCTTTATAAGCACTTGTCTTTGCAGGGGCAGGCCTGTCGATTTCGGCGGGAGAACAGCTGGTGAGTCAGTATCAGCGGGAGCAGTGCGGAAGTGGCTGCTGGGAGGTAAATCTGTCCTTTAAAAGCACTTGTCTTTGCATGGGCAGGCCAGGCGATTTCGGCGGGAGAACAGCTGGAGAGTCAGTTTCAGCGGGTGCAGTGCGGAAGAGGCTGCTGGGAGGTAAGTCTGTCCTTTAAAAGCACTTGGCTTTGCAGGGGCAGGCCAGTCGATTACGGTGGGAGAACAGCTGGTGAGTCAGCTTCAGCGGGAGCAGTGCGGAAGTGGCAGCTGAGAGGTAAGTCTGTCCTTTAAAAGCACTTGTCTTTGCAGGGGCAGGCCAGTCGATTTCGGTGGGAGAACAGCTGGTGAGTCAGTTTCAGCGAGAGCAGTGCGGAAGTGGCTGCTTGGAGGTAAGTCCGTCCTTTAAAAGCACTTGTCTTTGCAGGGGCAGGCCAGTCGATTTCGGCGGGAGAACAGCTGGTGAGTCAGTTTCAGCGGGAGCAGTGCGGAAGTGGCTGCTGGGAGGTAAGTCTGTCCTTTAAAAGCACTTGTCTTTGCAGGGGCAGGCAAGTCGATTTCGGCGGGAGAACAGCTGGTGAGTCAGCTTCAGCGGGAGCAGTGCGGAAGTGGCTGCTGGGAGGTAAGTCTGTCCTTTAAAAGCACTTGTCTTTGCAGGGGCAGGCCAGTCGATTTCGGCGGGAGAACAGCTGGTGAGTCAGTTTCAGCGGGAGCAGTGCGGAAGTGGCAGCTGGGAGGTAAGTCTGTCCTTTAAAAGCACTTGTCTTTGCAGGGGCAGGACAGTCGATTTCGGTGGGAGAACAGCTGGTGAGTCAGTTTCAGCGGGAGCAGTGCTGAAGTGGCTGCTGGGCGGTAAGTCTGTCCTTTAAAAGCACTTGTCTTTGCAGGGGCAGGCCAGTCGATTTCGGCGGGAGAACAGCTGGTGAGTCAGATTCAGCGGGAGCAGTGCGGAAGTGGCTGCTGGGAGGTAAGTCTGTCCTTTAAAAGCACTTGTCTTTGCAGGGGCAGGCCAGTCGATTTCGGTGGGAGAACAGCTGGTGAGTCAGTTTCAGCGGGAGCAGTGCGGAAGTGGCTGCTGGGAGGTAAGTCTGTCCTTTAAAAGGACTTGTCTTTGCAGGGGCAGGCCAGTCGATTTCGGCGGGAGAACAGCTGGTGAGTCAGTTTCAGCGCGAGCAGTGCGAAGTGGCAGCTGGGAGGTAAGTCTGTCCTTTAAAAGCACTTGTCTTTGCAGGGGCAGTCCAGTCGATTTCGGCGAGAGAACAGCTGGTGAGTCAGTTTCAGCGGGAGCAGTGCGGAAGTGGCTGCTTGGTGTTAAGTTTGTCCTTAAAAAGCACTTGTCTTTGCAGGGGCAGGCCAGTCGATTCGGAAGGAGAACAGCTGGTGAGTCAATTTCAGCGGGAGCAGTGCGGAAGTGGCAGCTGGGAGGTAAGTCTGTCCTTTATAAGCACTTGTCTTTGCAGGGGCAGGCCTGTCGATTTCGGCGGGAGAACAGCTGGTGAGTCAGTATCAGCGGGAGCAGTGCGGAAGTGGCTGCTGGGAGGTAAATCTGTCGTTTAAAAGCACTTGTCTTTGCATGGGCAGGCCAGGCGATTTCGGCGGGAGAACAGCTGGAGAGTCAGTTTCAGCGGGAGCAGTGCGGAAGAGGCTGCTGGGAGGTAAGTCTGTCCTTTAAAAGCACTTGTCTTTGCAGGGGCAGGCCAGTCGATTACGGTGGGAGAACAGCTGGTGAGTCAGCTTCAGCGGGAGCAGGGCGGAAGTGGCAGCTGAGAGGTAAGTCTGTCCTTTAAACGCACTTGTCTTTGCAGGGGCAGGCCAGTCGATTTCGGCGGGAGAACAGCTGGTGAGTCAGTTTCAGCGAGAGCAGTGCGGAAGTGGCTGCTTGGAGGTAAGTCCGTCCTTTAAAAGCACTTGTCTTGGCAGGGGCAGGCCAGTCGATTTCGGCGGGAGAACAGCTGGTGAGTCAGTTTCAGCGGGAGCAGTGCGGAAGTGGCTGCTGGGAGGTAAGTCTGTCCTTTAAAAGCACTTGTCTTTGCAGGGTCAGGCAAGTCGATTTCGGCAGGAGAACAGCTGGTGAGTCAGCTTCAGCGGGAGCAGTGCGGAAGTGGCTGCTGGGAGGTAAGTCTGTCCTTTAAAAGCACTTGTCTTTGCAGGGGCAGGCCAGTCGATTTCGGCGGGAGAACAGCTGGTGAGTCAGTTTCAGCGGGAGCAGTGCGGAAGTGGCTGCTGGGAGGTAGGTCTGTCCTTTAAAAGCACTTGTCTTTGCAGGGGCATGCCAGTCGATTTCGGCGGGAGAACAGCTGGTGAGTCAGTTTCAGCGGGAGCAGTGCGGAAGTGGCAGCTGGGAGGTAAGTCTGTCCTTTAAAAGCACTTGTCTTTGCAGGGGCAGGCCAGTCGATTTCGGTGGGAGAACAGCTGGTGAGTCAGTTTCAGCGGGAGCAGTGCTGAAGTGGCTGCTGGGCGGTAAGTCTGTCCTTTAAAAGCACTTGTCTTTGCAGGGGCAGGCCAGTCGATTTCGGCGGGAGAACAGCTGGTGAGTCAGATTCAGCGGGAGCAGTGCGGAAGTGGCTGCTGGGAGGTAAGTCTGTCCTTTAAAAGCACTTGTCTTTGCAGGGGCAGGCCAGTCGATTTCGGTGGGAGAACAGCTGGTGAGTCAGTTTCAGCGGGAGCAGTGCGGAAGTGGCTGCTGGGAGGTAAGTCTGTCCTTTAAAATCACTTGTCTTTGCAGGGGCAGGCCAGTCGATTTCGGCGGGAGAACAGCTGGTGAGTCAGTTTCAGCGCGAGCAGTGCGAAGTGGCAGCTGGGAGGTAAGTCTGTCCTTTAAAAGCACTTGTCTTTGCAGGGGCAGTCCAGTCGATTTCGGCGAGAGAACAGCTGGTGAGTCAGTTTCAGCGGGAGCAGTGCGGAAGTGGCTGCTTGGTGTTAAGTTTGTCCTTAAAAAGCACTTGTCTTTGCAGGGGCAGGCCTGTCGATTTCGGAAGGAGAACAGCTGGTGAGTCAATTTCAGCGGGAGCACTGCGGAAGTGGTTGCTGGGAGGTAAGTCTGTCCTTTAAAAGCACTTGTCTTTGCAGGGTCAGGCCAGTCGATTTCGGCGGGTGAACAGCTGGTGAGTCAGTTTCAGCGGGAGCAGTGCGGAAGTGGCTGCTGGGAGGTAAGTCTGTCCTTTAAAAGCACTTGTCTTTGCATTGGCAGGCCAGTCGATTTCGGCGGGAGAACAGCTGGTGAGTCAGTTTCAGCGGGAGCAGTGCGGAAGAGGCTGCTGGGAGGTAAGTCTGTCCTTTAAAAGCACTTGTCTTTGCAGGGGCAGGCCAGTCGATTACGGTGGGAGATCAGCTGGTGAGTCAGCTTCAGCGGGAGCAGTGCGGAAGTGGCAGCTGAGAGGTAAGTCTGTCCTTTAAAAGCACTTGTCTTTGCAGGGGCAGGCCAGTCGATTTCGGCGGGAGAACAGCTGGTGAGTTAGTTTCAGCGAGAGCAGTGCGGAAGTGGCTGCTTGGAGGTAAGTCCGTCCTTTAAAAGCACTTGTCTTTGCAGGGGCAGGCCAGTCGATTTCGGCGGGAGAACAGCTGGTGAGTCAGTTTCAGCGGGAGCAGTGCGGAAGTGGCTGCTGGGAGGTAAGTCTGTCCTTTAAAAGCACTTGTCTTTGCAGGGGCAGGCAAGTCGATTTCGGCGGGAGAACAGCTGGTGAGTCAGCTTCAGCGGGAGCAGTGCGGAAGTGGCTGCTGGGAGGTAAGTCTGTCCTTTAAAAGCACTTGTCTTTGCAGGGGCAGGCCAGTCGATTTCGGCGGGAGAACAGCTGGTGAGTCAGTTTCAGCGGGAGCAGTGCGGAAGTGGCTGCTGGGAGGTAAGTCTGTCCTTTAAAAGCACTTGTCTTTGCAGGGGCATGCCAGTCGATTTCGGCGGGAGAACAGCTGGTGAGTCAGTTTCAGCGGGAGCAGTGCGGAAGTGGATGCTGGGAGGTAAGTCTGTCCTTTAAAAGCACATGTCTTTGCAGGGGCAGGCCAGTCGATTACGGTGGGAGAACAGCTGGTGAGTCAGTTTCAGCGGGAGCAGTGCAGAAGTGGCTGCTGGCTGTTAAGTTTGTCCTTAAAAAGCACTTGTCTTTGCAGGGGCAGGCCAGTCGATTTCGGAAGGAGAACAGCTGGTGAGTCAATTTCAGCGGGAGCAGTGCGGAAGTGGCAGCTGGGAGGTAAGTCTGTCCTTTATAAGCACTTGCCTTTGCAGGGGCAGGCCTGTCGATTTCGGCGGGAGAACAGCTGGTGAGTCAGTATCAGCGGGAGCAGTGCGGAAGTGGCTGCTGGGAGGTAAATCTGTCGTTTAAAAACACTTGTCTTTGCATGGGCAGGCCAGGCGATTTCGGCGGGAGAACAGCTGGAGAGTCAGTTTCAGCGGGAGCAGTGCGGAAGAGGCTGCTGGGAGGTAAGTCTGTCCTTTTAAAGCACTTGTCTTTGCAGGGGCAGGCCAGTCGATTACGGTGGGAGAACAGCTGGTGAGTCAGCTTCAGCGGGAGCAGTGCGGAAGTGGCAGCTGAGAGGTAAGTCTGTCCTTTAAAAGCACTTGTCTTTGCAGGGGCAGGCCAGTCGATTTCGGCGGGAGAACCGCTGGTGAGTCAGTTTCAGCGAGAGCAGTGCGGAAGTGGCTGCTTGGAGGTAAGTCCGTCCTTTAAAAGCACTTGTCTTTGCAGGGGCAGGCCAGTCGATTTCGGCGGGAGAACAGCTGGTGAGTCAGTTTCAGCGGGAGCAGTGCGGAAGTGGCTGCTGGGAGGTAAGTCTGTCCTTTAAAAGCACTTGTCTTTGCAGGGGCAGGCCAGTCGATTTCGGCGGGAGAACAGCTGGTGAGTCAGTTTCAGCGGGAGCAGTGCGGAAGTGGCTGCTGGGAGGTAAGTCTGTCCTTTAAAAGCACTTGTCTTTGCAGGGGCATGCCAGTCGATTTCGGCGGGAGAACAGCTGGTGAGTCAGTTTCAGCGGGAGCAGTGCGGAAGTGGATGCTGGGAGCTAATTCTGTCCTTTAAAAGCACATGTCTTTGCAGGGGCAGGCCAGTCGATTACGGTGGGAGAACAGCTGGTGAGTCAGTTTCAGCGGGAGCAGTGCAGAAGTGGCAGCTGGGAGGTAAGTCTGTCATTTAAAAGCACTTGTCTTTGCAGGGGCAGGCCAGTTGATTTCGGGGGAGAACAGCTGGTGAGTCAGTTTCAGGGGGAGCAGTGCAGAAGTGGCAGCTGGGAGGTAAGTCTGTCATTTAAAAGCACTTGTCTTTGCAGGGGCAGGCCAGTTGATTTCGGCGGGAGAACAGCTGGTGTGTCAATTTCAGCGGGAGCAGTGCGGAAGTGGCTGCTGGGAGGTCAGTCTGTCCTTTAAAAGCACTTGTCTTTGCAGGGGCAGGCCAGTCGATTTCGGCGGGAGAACAGCTGGTGAGTCAGTTTCAGCGGGAGCAGTGCGGAAGTGGATGCTGGGAGGTAAGTCTGTCCTTTAAAAGCAATTGTCTTTGCAGGGGCAGGCCAGTCGATTACGGTGGGAGAACAGCTGGTGAGTCAGTTTCAGCGGGAGCAGTGCGGAAGTGGCTGCTGGGAGGTAATTCTGTACTTTAAAAGCACTTGTCTTTGAAGGGCCGGCCAGTCGATGTCGGCGGGAGAACAGCTTGTGAGTCAGTTTCAGCGGGAGCAGTGCGGAAGTGGCTGCTGGGAGGTAATTCTGTCCTTTAAAAGCACTTGTCTTTGCAGGGGCAGGCCAGTCGATTTCGGCGGGAGAACAGCTGGTGAGTCAGTTTCAGCGGGAGCAGTGCGGAAGTGGCTGCTGGGAGGTAAGTCTGTCCTTTAAAAGCACTTGTCTTTGCAGGGGCAGGCCAGTCGATTACGGTGGGAGAACAGCTGGTGAGTCAGCTTTAGCGGGAGCAGTGCGGAAGTGGCAGCTGAGAGGTAAGTCTGTCCTTTAAAAGCACTTGTCTTTGCAGGGGCAGGCCAGTCGATTTCGGCGGGAGAACAGCTGGTGAGTCAGTTTCAGCGAGAGCAGTGCGGAAGTGGCTGCTTGGAGGTAAGTCCGTCCTTTAAAAGCACTTGTCTTTGCAGGGGCAGGCCAGTCGATTTCGGCGGGAGAACAGCTGGTGAGTCAGTTTCAGCGGGAGCAGTGCGGAAGTGGCTGCTGGGAGGTAAGTCTGTCCTTTAAAAGCACTTGTCTTTGCAGGGGCAGGCAAGTCGATTTCGGCGGGAGAACAGCTGGTGAGTCAGCTTCAGCGGGAGCAGTGCGGAAGTGGCTGCTGGGAGGTAAGTCTGTCCTTTAAAAGCACTTGTCTTTGCAGGGGCATGCCAGTCGATTTCGGCGGGAGAACAGCTGGTGAGTCAGTTTCAGCGGGAGCAGTGCGGAAGTGGATGCTGGGAGGTAAGTCTGTCCTTTAAAAGCACATGTCTTTGCAGGGGCAGGCCAGTCGATTACGGTGGGAGAACAGCTGGTGAGTCAGTTTCAGCGGGAGCAGTGCAGAAGTGGCTGCTGGCTGTTAAGTTTGTCCTTAAAAAGCACTTGTCTTTGCAGGGGCAGGCCAGTCGATTTCGGAAGGAGAACAGCTGGTGAGTCAATTTCAGCGGGAGCAGTGCGGAAGTGGCAGCTGGGAGGTAAGTCTGTCCTTTATAAGCACTTGTCTTTGCAGGGGCAGGCCTGTCGATTTCGGCGGGAGAACAGCTGGTGAGTCAGTATCAGCGGGAGCAGTGCGGAAGTGGCTGCTGGGAGGTAAATCTGTCGTTTAAAAGCACTTGTCTTTGCATGGGCAGGCCAGGCGATTTCGGCGGGAGAACAGCTGGAGAGTCAGTTTCAGCGGGAGCAGTGCGGAAGAGGCTGCTGGGAGGTAAGTCTGTCCTTTAAAAGCACTTGTCTTTGCAGGGGCAGGCCAGTCGATTACGGTGGGAGAACAGCTGGTGAGTCAGCTTCAGCGGGAGCAGGGCGGAAGTGGCAGCTGAGAGGTAAGTCTGTCCTTTAAACGCACTTGTCTTTGCAGGGGCAGGCCAGTCGATTTCGGCGGGAGAACAGCTGGTGAGTCAGTTTCAGCGAGAGCAGTGCGGAAGTGGCTGCTTGGAGGTAAGTCCGTCCTTTAAAAGCACTTGTCTTGGCAGGGGCAGGCCAGTCGATTTCGGCGGGAGAACAGCTGGTGAGTCAGTTTCAGCGGGAGCAGTGCGGAAGTGGCTGCTGGGAGGTAAGTCTGTCCTTTAAAAGCACTTGTCTTTGCAGGGTCAGGCAAGTCGATTTCGGCAGGAGAACAGCTGGTGAGTCAGCTTCAGCGGGAGCAGTGCGGAAGTGGCTGCTGGGAGGTAAGTCTGTCCTTTAAAAGCACTTGTCTTTGCAGGGGCAGGCCAGTCGATTTCGGCGGGAGAACAGCTGGTGAGTCAGTTTCAGCGGGAGCAGTGCGGAAGTGGCTGCTGGGAGGTAGGTCTGTCCTTTAAAAGCACTTGTCTTTGCAGGGGCATGCCAGTCGCTTTCGGCGGGAGAACAGCTGGTGAGTCAGTTTCAGCGGGAGCAGTGCGGAAGTGGCAGCTGGGAGGTAAGTCTGTCCTTTAAAAGCACTTGTCTTTGCAGGGGCAGGCCAGTCGATTTCGGTGGGAGAACAGCTGGTGAGTCAGTTTCAGCGGGAGCAGTGCTGAAGTGGCTGCTGGGCGGTAAGTCTGTCCTTTAAAAGCACTTGTCTTTGCAGGGGCAGGCCAGTCGATTTCGGCGGGAGAACAGCTGGTGAGTCAGATTCAGCGGGAGCAGTGCGGAAGTGGCTGCTGGGAGGTAAGTCTGTCCTTTAAAAGCACTTGTCTTTGCAGGGGCAGGCCAGTCGATTTCGGTGGGAGAACAGCTGGTGAGTCAGTTTCAGCGGGAGCAGTGCGGAAGTGGCTGCTGGGAGGTAAGTCTGTCCTTTAAAATCACTTGTCTTTGCAGGGGCAGGCCAGTCGATTTCGGCGGGAGAACAGCTGGTGAGTCAGTTTCAGCGCGAGCAGTGCGAAGTGGCAGCTGGGAGGTAAGTCTGTCCTTTAAAAGCACTTGTCTTTGCAGGGGCAGTCCAGTCGATTTCGGCGAGAGAACAGCTGGTGAGTCAGTTTCAGCGGGAGCAGTGCGGAAGTGGCTGCTTGGTGTTAAGTTTGTCCTTAAAAAGCACTTGTCTTTGCAGGGGCAGGCCTGTCGATTTCGGAAGGAGAACAGCTGGTGAGTCAATTTCAGCGGGAGCACTGCGGAAGTGGTTGCTGGGAGGTAAGTCTGTCCTTTAAAAGCACTTGTCTTTGCAGGGTCAGGCCAGTCGATTTCGGCGGGTGAACAGCTGGTGAGTCAGTTTCAGCGGGAGCAGTGCGGAAGTGGCTGCTGGGAGGTAAGTCTGTCCTTTAAAAGCACTTGTCTTTGCATTGGCAGGCCAGTCGATTTCGGCGGGAGAACAGCTGGTGAGTCAGTTTCAGCGGGAGCAGTGCGGAAGTGGATGCTGGGAGGTAAGGCTGTCCTTTAAAAGCACATGTCTTTGCAGGGGCAGGCCAGTCTATTACGGTGGGAGAACAGCTGGTGAGTCAGTTTCAGCGGGGGCAGTGCAGAAGTGGCAGCTGGGAGGTAAGTCTGTCATTTAAAAGCACTTGTCTTTGCAGGGGCAGGCCAGTTGATTTCGGCGGGAGAACAGCTGGTGAGTCAGTTTTGAGGGGGGGCAGTGCAGAAGTGGCAGCTGGGAGGTAAGTCTGTCATTTAAAAGCACTTGGCTTTGCAGGGGCAGGCCAGTTGATTTCGGCGGGAGAACAGCTGGTGAGTCAGTTTCAGCGGGAGCAGTGCGGAAGTGGCAGCTGGGAGGTAAGTCTGTCCTTTATAAGCACTTGTCTTTGCAGGGGCAGGCCTGTCGATTTCGGCGGGAGAACAGCTGGTGAGTCAGTATCAGCGGGAGCAGTGCGGAAGTGGCTGCTGGGAGGTAAATCTGTCCTTTAAAAGCACTTGTCTTTGCATGGGCAGGCCAGGCGATTTCGGCGGGAGAACAGCTGGAGAGTCAGTTTCAGCAAGAGCAGTGCGGAAGAGGCTGCTGGGAGGTAAGTCTGTCCTTTAAAAGCACTTGTCTTTGCAGGGGCAGGCCAGTCGATTACGGTGGGAGATCAGCTGGTGAGTCAGCTTCAGCGGGAGCAGTGCGGAAGTGGCAGCTGAGAGGTAAGTCTGTCCTTTAAAAGCACTTGTCTTTGCAGGGGCAGGCCAGTCGATTTCGGCGGGAGAACAGCTGGTGAGTTAGTTTCAGCGAGAGCAGTGCGGAAGTGGCTGCTTGGAGGTAAGTCCGTCCTTTAAAAGCACTTGTCTTTGCAGGGGCAGGCCAGTCGATTTCGGCGGGAGAACAGCTGGTGAGTCAGTTTCAGCGGGAGCAGTGCGGAAGTGGCTGCTGGGAGGTAAGTCTGTCCTTTAAAAGCACTTGTCTTTGCAGGGGCAGGCAAGTCGATTTCGGCGGGAGAACAGCTGGTGAGTCAGCTTCAGCGGGAGCAGTGCGGAAGTGGCTGCTGGGAGGTAAGTCTGTCCTTTAAAAGCACTTGTCTTTGCAGGGGCAGGCCAGTCGATTTCGGCGGGAGAACAGCTGGTGAGTCAGTTTCAGCGGGAGCAGTGCGGAAGTGGCTGCTGGGAGGTAAGTCTGTCCTTTAAAAGCACTTGTCTTTGCAGGGGCATGCCAGTCGATTTCGGCGGGAGAACAGCTGGTGAGTCAGTTTCAGCGGGAGCAGTGCGGAAGTGGATGCTGGGAGGTAAGTCTGTCCTTTAAAAGCACATGTCTTTGCAGGGGCAGGCCAGTCGATTACGGTGGGAGAACAGCTGGTGAGTCAGTTTCAGCGGGAGCAGTGCAGAAGTGGCTGCTGGCTGTTAAGTTTGTCCTTAAAAAGCACTTGTCTTTGCAGGGGCAGGCCAGTCGATTTCGGAAGGAGAACAGCTGGTGAGTCAATTTCAGCGGGAGCAGTGCGGAAGTGGCAGCTGGGAGGTAAGTCTGTCCTTTATAAGCACTTGCCTTTGCAGGGGCAGGCCTGTCGATTTCGGCGGGAGAACAGCTGGTGAGTCAGTATCAGCGGGAGCAGTGCGGAAGTGGCTGCTGGGAGGTAAATCTGTCGTTTAAAAACACTTGTCTTTGCATGGGCAGGCCAGGCGATTTCGGCGGGAGAACAGCTGGAGAGTCAGTTTCAGCGGGAGCAGTGCGGAAGAGGCTGCTGGGAGGTAAGTCTGTCCTTTTAAAGCACTTGTCTTTGCAGGGGCAGGCCAGTCGATTTCGGCGGGAGAACAGCTGGTGAGTTAGTTTCAGCGAGAGCAGTGCGGAAGTGGCTGCTTGGAGGTAAGTCCGTCCTTTAAAAGCACTTGTCTTTGCAGGGGCAGGCCAGTCGATTTCGGCGGGAGAACAGCTGGTGAGTCAGTTTCAGCGGGAGCAGTGCGGAAGTGGCTGCTGGGAGGTAAGTCTGTCCTTTAAAAGCACTTGTCTTTGCAGGGGCAGGCAAGTCGATTTCGGCGGGAGAACAGCTGGTGAGTCAGCTTCAGCGGGAGCAGTGCGGAAGTGGCTGCTGGGAGGTAAGTCTGTCCTTTAAAAGCACTTGTCTTTGCAGGGGCAGGCCAGTCGATTTCGGCGGGAGAACAGCTGGTGAGTCAGTTTCAGCGGGAGCAGTGCGGAAGTGGCTGCTGGGAGGTAAGTCTGTCCTTTAAAAGCACTTGTCTTTGCAGGGGCATGCCAGTCGATTTCGGCGGGAGAACAGCTGGTGAGTCAGTTTCAGCGGGAGCAGTGCGGAAGTGGATGCTGGGAGGTAAGTCTGTCCTTTAAAAGCACATGTCTTTGCAGGGGCAGGCCAGTCGATTACGGTGGGAGAACAGCTGGTGAGTCAGTTTCAGCGGGAGCAGTGCAGAAGTGGCTGCTGGCTGTTAAGTTTGTCCTTAAAAAGCACTTGTCTTTGCAGGGGCAGGCCAGTCGATTTCGGAAGGAGAACAGCTGGTGAGTCAATTTCAGCGGGAGCAGTGCGGAAGTGGCAGCTGGGAGGTAAGTCTGTCCTTTATAAGCACTTGCCTTTGCAGGGGCCGGCCTGTCGATTTCGGCGGGAGAACAGCTGGTGAGTCAGTATCAGCGGGAGCAGTGCGGAAGTGGCTGCTGGGAGGTAAATCTGTCGTTTAAAAACACTTGTCTTTGCATGGGCAGGCCAGGCGATTTCGGCGGGAGAACAGCTGGAGAGTCAGTTTCAGCGGGAGCAGTGCGGAAGAGGCTGCTGGGAGGTAAGTCTGTCCTTTTAAAGCACTTGTCTTTGCAGGGGCAGGCCAGTCGATTACGGTGGGAGAACAGCTGGTGAGTCAGCTTCAGCGGGAGCAGTGCGGAAGTGGCAGCTGAGAGGTAAGTCTGTCCTTTAAAAGCACTTGTCTTTGCAGGGGCAGGCCAGTCGATTTCGGCGGGAGAACCGCTGGTGAGTCAGTTTCAGCGAGAGCAGTGCGGAAGTGGCTGCTTGGAGGTAAGTCCGTCCTTTAAAAGCACTTGTCTTTGCAGGGGCAGGCCAGTCGATTTCGGCGGGAGAACAGCTGGTGAGTCAGTTTCAGCGGGAGCAGTGCGGAAGTGGCTGCTGGGAGGTAAGTCTGTCCTTTAAAAGCACTTGTCTTTGCAGGGGCAGGCCAGTCGATTTCGGCGGGAGAACAGCTGGTGAGTCAGTTTCAGCGGGAGCAGTGCGGAAGTGGCTGCTGGGAGGTAAGTCTGTCCTTTAAAAGCACTTGTCTTTGCAGGGGCATGCCAGTCGATTTCGGCGGGAGAACAGCTGGTGAGTCAGTTTCAGCGGGAGCAGTGCGGAAGTGGATGCTGGGAGCTAATTCTGTCCTTTAAAAGCACATGTCTTTGCAGGGGCAGGCCAGTCGATTACGGTGGGAGAACAGCTGGTGAGTCAGTTTCAGCGGGAGCAGTGCAGAAGTGGCAGCTGGGAGGTAAGTCTGTCATTTAAAAGCACTTGTCTTTGCAGGGGCAGGCCAGTTGATTTCGGGGGAGAACAGCTGGTGAGTCAGTTTCAGGGGGAGCAGTGCAGAAGTGGCAGCTGGGAGGTAAGTCTGTCATTTAAAAGCACTTGTCTTTGCAGGGGCAGGCCAGTTGATTTCGGCGGGAGAACAGCTGGTGTGTCAATTTCAGCGGGAGCAGTGCGGAAGTGGCTGCTGGGAGGTCAGTCTGTCCTTTAAAAGCACTTGTCTTTGCAGGGGCAGGCCAGTCGATTTCGGCGGGAGAACAGCTGGTGAGTCAGTTTCAGCGGGAGCAGTGCGGAAGTGGATGCTGGGAGGTAAGTCTGTCCTTTAAAAGCAATTGTCTTTGCAGGGGCAGGCCAGTCGATTACGGTGGGAGAACAGCTGGTGAGTCAGTTTCAGCGGGAGCAGTGCGGAAGTGGCTGCTGGGAGGTAATTCTGTACTTTAAAAGCACTTGTCTTTGCAGGGGCAGGCCAGTCGATTTCGGCGGGAGAACAGCTGGTGAGTCAGTTTCAGCGGGAGCAGTGCGGAAGTGGCTGCTGGGAGGTAAGTCTGTCCTTTACAAGCACTTGTCTTTGCAGGGGCAGGCCAGTCGATTTCGGCGGGAGAACAGCTGGTGAGTCAGTTTCAGCGGGAGCAGTGCGGAAGTGGCTGCTGGGAGGTAATTCTGTACTTTAAAAGCACTTGTCTTTGCAGGGGCATGCCAGTCGATGTTTGCGGGAGAACAGCTGGTGAGTCAGTTTCAGCGGGAGCAGTGCGGAAGTGGCTGCTGGGAGGTAATTCTGTCCTTTAAAAGCACTTGTCTTTGCAGGGGCAGGGCCAGTCGATTTCGGCGGGAGAACAGCTGGTGAGTCAGTTTCAGCGGGAGCAGTGCGGAAGTGGCAGCTGGGAGGTAAGTCTGTCCTTTAAAAGCACTTGTCTTTGCAGGGGCAGGCCAGTCGATTTCGGTGGGAGAACAGCTGGTGAGTCAGTTTCAGCGGGAGCAGTGCGGAAGTGGCTGCTGGGAGGTAAGTCTGTCCTTTAAAAGCACTTGTCTTTGCAGGGGCAGGCCAGTCGATTTCGGCGAGAGAACAGCTGGTGAGTCAGATACAGCGGGAGCAGTGCGGAAGTGGCTGCTGGCTGTTAAGTTTGTCCTTAAAAAGCACTTGTCTTTGCAGGGGCAGGCCAGTCGATTTCGGAAGGAGAACAGCTGGTGAGTCAATTTCAGCGGGAGCAGTGCGGAAGTGGCAGCTGGGAGGTAAGTCTGTCCTTTAAAAGCAATTGTCTTTGCAGGGGCAGGCCTGTCGATTTCGGCGGGAGAACAGCTGGTGAGTCAGTTTCAGCGGGAGCAGTGCGGAAGTGGCTGCTGGGAGGTAAGTCTGTCCTTTAAAAGCACTTGTCTTTGCATGGGCAGGCCGGGCGATTTCGGCGGGAGAACAGCTGGAGAGTCAGTTTCAGCGGGAGCAGTGCGGAAGAGGCTGCTGGGAGGTAAGTCTGTCCTTTACAAGCACTTGTCTTTGCAGGGGCAGGCCAGTCGATTACGGTGGGAGAACAGCTGGTGAGTCAGTTTCAGCGGGAGCAGTGCGGAAGTGGCAGCTGAGAGGTAAGTCTGTCCTTTGAAAGCACTTGTCTTTGCAGGGGCAGGCCAGTCGATTTCGGCGGGAGAACAGCTGGTGAGTCAGTTTCAGCGAGAGCAGTGCGGAAGTGGCAGCTGGGAGGTAAGTCTGTCCTTTAAAAGCAATTGTCTTTGCAGGGGCAGGCCAGTCGATTACGGTGGGAGAACAGCTGGTGAGTCAGCTTCAGCGGGAGCAGTGCGGAAGTGGCAGCTGAGAGGTAAGTCTGTCCTTTAAAAGCACTTGTCTTTGCAGGGGCAGGCCAGTCGATTTCGGCGGGAGAACCGCTGGTGAGTCAGTTTCAGCGAGAGCAGTGCGGAAGTGGCTGCTTGGAGGTAAGTCCGTCCTTTAAAAGCACTTGTCTTTGCAGGGGCAGGCCAGTCGATTTCGGCGGGAGAACAGCTGGTGAGTCAGTTTCAGCGGGAGCAGTGCGGAAGTGGCTGCTGGGAGGTAAGTCTGTCCTTTAAAAGCACTTGTCTTTGCAGGGGCAGGCCAGTCGATTTCGGCGGGAGAACAGCTGGTGAGTCAGTTTCAGCGGGAGCAGTGCGGAAGTGGCTGCTGGGAGGTAAGTCTGTCCTTTAAAAGCACTTGTCTTTGCAGGGGCATGCCAGTCGATTTCGGCGGGAGAACAGCTGGTGAGTCAGTTTCAGCGGGAGCAGTGCGGAAGTGGATGCTGGGAGCTAATTCTGTCCTTTAAAAGCACATGTCTTTGCAGGGGCAGGCCAGTCGATTACGGTGGGAGAACAGCTGGTGAGTCAGTTTCAGCGGGAGCAGTGCAGAAGTGGCAGCTGGGAGGTAAGTCTGTCATTTAAAAGCACTTGTCTTTGCAGGGGCAGGCCAGTTGATTTCGGGGGAGAACAGCTGGTGAGTCAGTTTCAGGGGGAGCAGTGCAGAAGTGGCAGCTGGGAGGTAAGTCTGTCATTTAAAAGCACTTGTCTTTGCAGGGGCAGGCCAGTTGATTTCGGCGGGAGAACAGCTGGTGTGTCAATTTCAGCGGGAGCAGTGCGGAAGTGGCTGCTGGGAGGTCAGTCTGTCCTTTAAAAGCACTTGTCTTTGCAGGGGCAGGCCAGTCGATTTCGGCGGGAGAACAGCTGGTGAGTCAGTTTCAGCGGGAGCAGTGCGGAAGTGGATGCTGGGAGGTAAGTCTGTCCTTTAAAAGCAATTGTCTTTGCAGGGGCAGGCCAGTCGATTACGGTGGGAGAACAGCTGGTGAGTCCGTTTCAGCGGGAGCAGTGCGGAAGTGGCTGCTGGGAGGTAATTCTGTACTTTAAAAGCACTTGTCTTTGAAGGGCCGGCCAGTCGATGTCGGCGGGAGAACAGCTGGTGAGTCAGTTTCAGCGGGAGCAGTGCGGAAGTGGCTGCTGGGAGGTAAGTCTGTCCTTTAAAAGCACTTGTCTTTGCAGGGGCATGCCAGTCGATTTCGGCGGGAGAACAGCTGGTGAGTCAGTTTCAGCGGGAGCAGTGCGGAAGTGGCAGCTGGGAGGTAAGTCTGTCATTTAAAAGCACTTGTCTTTGCAGGGGCAGGCCAGTCGATTTCGGCGGGAGAACAGCTGGTGAGTCAGTTTCAGCGAGAGCAGTGCGGAAGTGGCTGCTTGGAGGTAAGTCCGTCCTTTAAAAGCACTTGTCTTTGCAGGGGCAGGCCAGTCGATTTCGGCGGGAGAACAGCTGGTGAGTCAGTTTCAGCGGGAGCAGTGCGGAAGTGGCTGCTGGGAGGTAAGTCTGTCCTTTAAAAGCACTTGTCTTTGCAGGGGCAGGCAAGTCGATTTCGGCGGGAGAACAGCTGGTGAGTCAGTTTCAGCGGGAGCAGTGCGGAAGTGGCTGCTGGGAGGTAAGTCTGTCCTTTAAAAGCACTTGTCTTTGCAGGGGCAGGCCAGTCGATTTCGGCGGGAGAACAGCTGGTGAGTCAGTTTCAGCGGGAGCAGTGCGGAAGTGGCTGCTGGGAGGTAAGTCTGTCCTTTAAAAGCACTTGTCTTTGCAGGGGCATGCCAGTCGATTTCGGCGGGAGAACAGCTGGTGAGTCAGTTTCAGCGGGAGCAGTGCGGAAGTGGCAGCTGGGAGGTAAGTCTGTCATTTAAAAGCACTTGTCTTTGCAGGGGCAGGCCAGTCGATTTCGGCGGGAGAACAGCTGGTGAGTCAGTTTCAGCGGGAGCAGTGCGGAAGTGGCAGCTGGGAGGTAAGTCTGTCCTTTAAAAGCACTCGTCTTAGCAGGGGCAGACCAGTCGATTTCGGCAGGAGAACAGCTGGTGAGTTAGTTTCAGCGGGACCAGTGCGGAAGTGGCTGCTGGGAGGTAAGTCTGTCCTTTAAAAGCACTTGTCTTTGCAGGGGCAGGCCACTCGATTTCGGCGGGAGAACAGCTGGTGAGTCAATTTCAGCGGGAGCAGTGCAGAAGTGGCAGCTGGGAGGTAAGTCTGTCATTTAAAAGCACTTGTCTTTGCAGGGGCAGGCCAGTTGATTTCGGCGGGAGAACAGCTGGTGAGTCAGTTTCAGCGGGAGCAGTGCGGAAGTGGCAGCTGGGAGGTAAGTCTGTCCTTTAAAAGCACTTGTCTTTGCAGGGGCATGCCAGTCGCTTTCGGAGGGAGAACAGCTGGTGAGTCAGTTTCAGCGGGAGCAGTGCGGAAGTGGATGCTGGGAGGTAAGTCTGTCCTTTAAAAGCACATGTCTTTGCAGGGGCAGGCCAGTCGATTACGGTGGGAGAACAGCTGGTGAGTCAGTTTCAGCGGGAGCAGTGCAGAAGTGACAGCTGGGAGGTAAGTCTGTCATTTAAAAGCACTTGTCTTTGCAGGGGCAGGCCAGTTGATTTCGGCGGGAGAACAGCTGGTGAGTCAGTTTCAGGGGAGCAGTGCAGAAGTGGCAGCTGGGAGGTAAGTCTGTCATTTAAAAGCACTTGTCTTTGCAGGGGCAGGCCAGTTGATTTCGGCGGGAGAACAGCTGGTGTGTCAATTTCAGCGGGAGCAGTGCGGAAGTGGCTGCTGGGAGGTCAGTCTGTCCTTTAAAAGCACTTGTCTTTGCAGGGGCAGGCCAGTCGATTTCGGCGGGAGAACAGCTGGTGAGTCAGTTTCAGCGGGAGCAGTGCGGAAGTGGATGCTGGGAGGTAAGTCTGTCCTTTAAAAGCAATTGTCTTTGCAGGGGCAGGCCAGTCGATTACGGTCTAGAACAGCTGGTGAGTCAGTTTCAGCGGGAGCAGTGCGGAAGTGGCTGCTGGGAGGTAATTCTGTACTTTAAAAGCACTTGTCTTTGAAGGGCCGGCCAGTCGATGTCGGCGGGAGAACAGCTGGTGAGTCAGTTTCAGCGGGAGCAGTGCGGAAGTGGCTGCTGGGAGGTAATTCTGTCCTTTAAAAGCACTTCTCTTTGCAGGGGCAGGCCAGTCGATTTCGGCGGGAGAACAGCTGGTGAGTCAGTTTCAGCGGGAGCAGTGCGGAAGTGGCTGCTGGGAGGTAAGTCTGTCCTTTACAAGCACTTGTCTTTGCAGGGGCAGGCCAGTCGATTTCGGCGGGAGAACAGCTGGTGAGTCAGTTTCAGCGGGAGCAGTGCGGAAGTGGCTGCTGGGAGGTAATTCTGTACTTTAAAAGCACTTGCCTTTGCAGGGGCAGGCCAGTCGACGTTTGCGGGAGAACAGCTGGTGAGTCAGTTTCAGCGGGAGCAGTGCGAAAGTGGCTGCTGGGAGGTAATTCTGTCCTTTAAAAGCACTTGTCTTTGCAGGGGCAGGGCCAGTCGATTTCGGCGGGAGAACAGCTGGTGAGTCAGTTTCAGCGGGAGCAGTGCGGAAGTGGCAGCTGGGAGGTAAGTCTGTCCTTTAAAAGCACTTGTCTTTGCAGGGGCAGGCCAGTCGATTTCGGTGGGAGAACAGCTGGTGAGTCAGTTTCAGCGGGAGCAGTGCGGAAGTGGCTGCTGGGAGGTAAGTCTGTCCTTTAAAAGCACTTGTCTTTGCAGGGGCAGGCCAGTCGATTTCGGCGGGAGAACAGCTGGTGAGTCAGATTCAGCGGGAGCAGTGCGGAAGTGGCTGCTGGCTGTTAAGTTTGTCCTTAAAAAGCACTTGTCTTTGCAGGGGCAGGCCAGTCGATTTCGGAAGGAGAACAGCTGGTGAGTCAATTTCAGCGGGAGCAGTGCGGAAGTGGCAGCTGGGAGGTAAGTCTGTCCTTTAAAAGCAATTGTCTTTGCAGGGGCAGGCCAGTCGATTTCGGCGGGAGAACAGCTGGTGAGTCAGTTTCAGCGGGAGCAGTGCGGAAGTGGCTGCTGGGAGGTAAGTCTGTCCTTTAAAAGCACTTGTCTTTGCATGGGCAGGCCGGGCGATTTCGGCGGGAGAACAGCTGGAGAGTCAGTTTCAGCGGGAGCAGTGCGGAAGAGGCTGCTGGGAGGTAAGTCTGTCCTTTACAAGCACTTGTCTTTGCAGGGGCAGGCCAGTCGATTACGGTGGGAGAACAGCTGGTGAGTCAGTTTCAGCGGGAGCAGTGCGGAAGTGGCAGCTGAGAGGTAAGTCTGTCCTTTAAAAGCACTTGTCTTTGCAGGGGCAGGCCAGTCGATTTCGGCGGGAGAACAGCTGGTGAGTCAGTTTCAGCGAGAACAGTGCGGAAGTGGCTGCTTGGAGGTAAGTCCGTCCTTTAAAAGCACTTGTGTTTGCAGGGGCAGGCCAGTCGATTTCGGCGGGAGAACAGCTGGTGAGTCAGTTTCAGCGAGAGCAGTGCGGAAGTGGCTGCTGGGAGGTAAGTCTGTCCTTTAAAAGCACTTGTCTTTGCAGGGGCAGGCAAGTCGATTTCGGCGGGAGAACAGCTGGTGAGTCAGTTTCAGCGGGAGCAGTGCGGAAGTGGCTGCTGGGAGGTAAGTCTGTCCTTTAAAAGCACTTGTCTTTGCAGGGGCAGGCCAGTCGATTTCGGCGGGAGAACAGCTGGTGAGTCAGTTTCAGCGGGAGCAGTGCGGAAGTGGCTGCTGGGAGGTAAGTCTGTCCTTTAAAAGCACTTGTCTTTGCAGGGGCATGCCAGTCGATTTCGGCGGGAGAACAGCTGGTGAGTCAGTTTCAGCGGGAGCAGTGCGGAAGTGGCAGCTGGGAGGTAAGTCTGTCATTTAAAAGCACTTGTCTTTGCAGGGGCAGGCCAGTCGATTTCGGCGGGAGAACAGCTGGTGAGTCAGTTTCAGCGGGAGCAGTGCGGAAGTGGCAGCTGGTAGGTAAGTCTGTCCTTTAAAAGCACTCGTCTTAGCAGGGGCAGACCAGTCGATTTCGGCGGGAGAACAGCTGGTGAGTTAGTTTCAGCGGGACCAGTGCGGAAGTGGCTGCTGGGAGGTAAGTCTGTCCTTTAAAAGCACTTGTCTTTGCAGGGGCAGGCCACTCGATTTCGGCGGGAGAACAGCTGGTGAGTCAGTTTCAGCGGGAGCAGTGCAGAAGTGGCAGCTGGGAGGTAAGTCTGTCATTTAAAAGCACTTGTCTTTGCAGGGGCAGGCCAGTTGATTTCGGCGGGAGAACAGCTGGTGAGTCAGTTTCAGCGGGAGCAGTGCGGAAGTGGCAGCTGGGAGGTAAGTCTGTCCTTTAAAAGCACTTGTCTTTGCAGGGGCAGACCAGTCGATTTCGACGGGAGAACCGTTGGTGAGTCAGTTTCAGCGGGAGCAGTGCGCAAGTGGCTGCTGGGAGGTAAGTCTGTCCTTTAAAAGCACTTGTCTTTGCAGGGGCAGGCCAGTCGATTTCGGCGGGAGAACAGCTGGTGAGTCAGTTTCAGCGAGAGCAGTGCGGAAGTGGCAGCTGGGAGGTAAGTCTGTCCTTTAAAAGCACTTGTCTTTGCAGGGGCAGGCCAGTCGATTTCGGCGGGAGAACAGCTGGTGAGTCAGTTTCAGCGGGAGCAGTGCGGAAGTGGCTGCTGGGAGGTAAGTCAGTCCTTTAAAAGCACTTGTCTTTGCAGGGGAAGGCAAGTCGATGTCGGCGGGAGAACAGCAGGTGAGTCAGTTTCAGCGGGAGCAGTGCGGAAGTGGCTGCTGGGAGGTAAGTCCGTCCTTTAAAAGCACTTGTCTTTGCAGGGGAAGGCAAGTCGATGTCGGCGGGAGAACAGCAGGTGAGTCAGTTTCAGCGGGAGCAGTGCGGAAGTGGCTGCTGGGAGGTAAGTCCGTCCTTTAAAAGCACTTGTCTTTGCAGGGGCAGGCCAGTCGATTTCGGCGGGAGAACAGCTGGTGAGTCAGTTTCAGCGGGAGCAGTGCGGAAGTGGCTGCTGGGAGGTAAGTCTGTCCTTTAAAAGCACTTGTCTTTGCAGGGGCGGGCCAGTCGATTTCGGCGGGAGAACAGCTGGTTAGTCAGTTTCAGCGGGAGCAGTGCGGAAGTGGCTGCTGGGAGGTAAGTCTATCCTTTAAAAGCACTTGTCTTTGCAGGGCAGGCCAGTCGATTTCGGCGGGAGAACAGCTGGTGAGTCAGTTTCAGCGGGAGCAGTGCGGAAGTGGCTGCTGGGAGGTCAGTCTGTCCTTTAAAAGCACTTGTCTTTGCAGGGGCAGGCCAGTCGATTTCGGCGGGAGAACAGCTGGTGAGGCAGTTTCAGCGGGAGCAGTGCGGAAGTGGCTGCTGGGAGGTAATTCTGTCCTTTAAAAGCACTTCTCTTTGCAGGGCAGGCCAGTCGATTTCGGCGGGAGAACAGCTGGTGAGTCAGTTTCAGCGGGAGCAGTGCGGAAGTTGATGCTGGGAGGTAAGTCTGTCCTTTAAAAGCAATTGTCTTTGCAGGGGCAGGCCAGTCGATTACGGTCTAGAACAGCTGGTGAGTCAGTTTCAGCGGGAGCAGTGCGGAAGTGGCTGCTGGGAGGTAATTCTGTACTTTAAAAGCACTTGTCTTTGAAGGGCCGGCCAGTCGATGTCGGCGGGAGAACTGCTGGTGAGTCAGTTTCAGCGGGAGCAGTGCGGAAGTGGCTGCTGGGAGGTAATTCTGTCCTTTAAAAGCACTTCTCTTTGCAGGGGCAGGCCAGTCGATTTCGGCGGGAGAACAGCTGGTGAGTCAGTTTCAGCGGGAGCAGTGCGGAAGTGGCTGCTGGGAGGTAAGTCTGTCCTTTACAAGCACTTGTCTTTGCAGGGGCAGGCCAGTCGATTTCGGCGGGAGAACAGCTGGTGAGTCAGTTTCAGCGGGAGCAGTGCGGAAGTGGCTGCTGGGAGGTAATTCTGTACTTTAAAAGCACTTGCCTTTGCAGGGGCAGGCCAGTCGATGTTTGCGGGAGAACAGCTGGTGAGTCAGTTTCAGCGGGAGCAGTGCGAAAGTGGCTGCTGGGAGGTAATTCTGTCCTTTAAAAGCACTTGTCTTTGCAGGGGCAGGGCCAGTCGATTTCGGCGGGAGAACAGCTGGTGAGTCAGTTTCAGCGGGAGCAGTGCGGAAGTGGCAGCTGGGAGGTAAGTCTGTCCTTTAAAAGCACTTGTCTTTGCAGGGGCAGGCCAGTCGATTTCGGTGGGAGAACAGCTGGTGAGTCAGTTTCAGCGGGAGCAGTGCGGAAGTGGCTGCTGGGAGGTAAGTCTGTCCTTTAAAAGCACTTGTCTTTGCAGGGGCAGGCCAGTCGATTTCGGCGGGAGAACAGCTGGTGAGTCAGATTCAGCGGGAGCAGTGCGGAAGTGGCTGCTGGCTGTTAAGTTTGTCCTTAAAAAGCACTTGTCTTTGCAGGGGCAGGCCAGTCGATTTCGGAAGGAGAACAGCTGGTGAGTCAATTTCAGCGGGAGCAGTGCGGAAGTGGCAGCTGGGAGGTAAGTCTGTCCTTTAAAAGCAATTGTCTTTGCAGGGGCAGGCCAGTCGATTTCGGCGGGAGAACAGCTGGTGAGTCAGTTTCAGCGGGAGCAGTGCGGAAGTGGCTGCTGGGAGGTAAGTCTGTCCTTTAAAAGCACTTGTCTTTGCATGGGCAGGCCGGGCGATTTCGGCGGGAGAACAGCTGGAGAGTCAGTTTCAGCGGGAGCAGTGCGGAAGAGGCTGCTGGGAGGTAAGTCTGTCCTTTACAAGCACTTGTCTTTGCAGGGGCAGGCCAGTCGATTACGGTGGGAGAACAGCTGGTGAGTCAGTTTCAGCGGGAGCAGTGCGGAAGTGGCAGCTGAGAGGTAAGTCTGTCCTTTAAAAGCACTTGTCTTTGCAGGGGCAGGCCAGTCGATTTCGGCGGGAGAACAGCTGGTGAGTCAGTTTCAGCGAGAGCAGTGCGGAAGTGGCTGCTTGGAGGTAAGTCCGTCCTTTAAAAGCACTTGTGTTTGCAGGGGCAGGCCAGTCGATTTCGGCGGGAGAACAGCTGGTGAGTCAGTTTCAGCGGGAGCAGTGCGGAAGTGGCTGCTGGGAGGTAAGTCTGTCCTTTAAAAGCACTTGTCTTTGCAGGGGCAGGCAAGTCGATTTCGGCGGGAGAACAGCTGGTGAGTCAGTTTCAGCGGGAGCAGTGCGGAAGTGGCTGCTGGGAGGTAAGTCTGTCCTTTAAAAGCACTTGTCATTGCAGGGGCAGGCCAGTCGATTTCGGCGGGAGAACAGCTGGTGAGTCAGTTTCAGCGGGAGCAGTGCGGAAGTGGCTGCTGGGAGGTAAGTCTGTCCTTTAAAAGCACTTGTCTTTGCAGGGGCATGCCAGTCGATTTCGGCGGGAGAACAGCTGGTGAGTCAGTTTCAGCGGGAGCAGTGCGGAAGTGGCAGCTGGGAGGTAAGTCTGTCATTTAAAAGCACTTGTCTTTGCAGGGGCAGGCCAGTCGATTTCGGCGGGAGAACAGCTGGTGAGTCAGTTTCAGCGGGAGCAGTGCGGAAGTGGCAGCTGGTAGGTAAGTCTGTCCTTTAAAAGCACTCGTCTTAGCAGGGGCAGACCAGTCGATTTCGGCGGGAGAACAGCAGGTGAGTCAGTTTCAGCGGGAGCAGTGCGGAAGTGGCTGCTGGGAGGTAAGTCCGTCCTTTAAAAGCACTTGTCTTTGCAGGGGCAGGCCAGTCGATTTCGGCGGGAGAACAGCTGGTGAGTCAGTTTCAGCGGGAGCAGTGCGGAAGTGGCTGCTGGGAGGTAAGTCTGTCCTTTAAAAGCACTTGTCTTTGCAGGGGCGGGCCAGTCGATTTCGGCGGGAGAACAGCTGGTTAGTCAGTTTCAGCGGGAGCAGTGCGGAAGTGGCTGCTGGGAGGTAAGTCTATCCTTTAAAAGCACTTGTCTTTGCAGGGCAGGCCAGTCGATTTCGGCGGGAGAACAGCTGGTGAGTCAGTTTCAGCGGGAGCAGTGCGGAAGTGGCTGCTGGGAGGTCAGTCTGTCCTTTAAAAGCACTTGTCTTTGCAGGGGCAGGCCAGTCGATTTCGGCGGGAGAACAGCTGGTGAGTCAGTTTCAGCGGGAGCAGTGCGGAAGTGGCTGCTGGGAGGTAATTCTGTACTTTAAAAGCATTTGTCTTTGAAGGGCCGGCCAGTCGATGTCGGCGGGAGAACAGCTGGTGAGGCAGTTTCAGCGGGAGCAGTGCGGAAGTGGCTGCTGGGAGGTAATTCTGTCCTTTAAAAGCACTTCTCTTTGCAGGGCAGGCCAGTCGATTTCGGCGGGAGAACAGCTGGTGAGTCAGTTTCAGCGGGAGCAGTGCGGAAGTTGATGCTGGGAGGTAAGTCTGTCCTTTAAAAGCAATTGTCTTTGCAGGGGCAGGCCAGTCGATTACGGTGGGAGAACAGCTGGTGAGTCAGTTTCAGCGGGAGCAGTGCGGAAGTGGCTGCTGGGAGGTAATTCTGTACTTTAAAAGCACTTGTCTTTGAAGGGCCGGCTAGTCGATGTCGGCGGGAGAACAGCTGGTGAGTCAGTTTCAGCGGGAGCAGTGCAGAAGTGGCTGCTGGGAGGTAATTCTGTCCTTTAAAAGCACTTCTCTTTGCAGGGGCAGGCCAGTCGATTTCGGCGGGAGAACAGCTGGTGAGTCAGTTTCAGCGGGAGCAGTGCGGAAGTGGCTGCTGGGAGGTAAGTCTGTCCTTTACAAGCACTTGTCTTTGCAGGGGCAGGCCAGTCGATTTCGGCGGGAGAACAGCTGGTGAGTCAGTTTCAGCGGGAGCAGTGCGGAAGTGGCTGCTGGGAGGTAATTCTGTACTTTAAAAGCACTTGCCTTTGCAGGGGCAGGCCAGTCGATGTTTGCGGGAGAACAGCTGGTGAGTCAGTTTCAGCGGGAGCAGTGCGAAAGTGGCTGCTGGGAGGTAATTCTGTCCTTTAAAAGCACTTGTCTTTGCAGGGGCAGGGCCAGTCGATTTCGGCGGGAGAACAGCTGGTGAGTCAGTTTCAGCGGGAGCAGTGCGGAAGTGGCAGCTGGGAGGTAAGTCTGTCCTTTAAAAGCACTTGTCTTTGCAGGGGCAGGCCAGTCGATTTCGGTGGGAGAACAGCTGGTGAGTCAGTTTCAGCGGGAGCAGTGCGGAAGTGGCTGCTGGGAGGTAAGTCTGTCCTTTAAAAGCACTTGTCTTTGCAGGGGCAGGCCAGTCGATTTCGGCGGGAGAACAGCTGGTGAGTCAGATTCAGCGGGAGCAGTGCGGGAGTGGCTGCTGGCTGTTAAGTTTGTCCTTAAAAAGCACTTGTCTTTGCAGGGGCAGGCCAGTCGATTTCGGAACGAGAACAGCTGGTGAGTCAATTTCAGCGGGAGCAGTGCGGAAGTGGCAGCTGGGAGGTAAGTCTGTCCTTTAAAAGCAATTGTCTTTGCAGGGGCAGGCCAGTCGATTTCGGCGGGAGAACAGCTGGTGAGTCAGTTTCAGCGGGAGCAGTGCGGAAGTGGCTGCTGGGAGGTAAGTCTGTCCTTTAAAAGCACTTGTCTTTGCAGGGGCAGGCCAGTCGATTTCGGCGGGAGAACAGCTGGTGAGTCAGTTTCAGCGAGAGCAGTGCGGAAGTGGCTGCTTGGAGGTAAGTCCGTCCTTTAAAAGCACTTGTCTTTGCAGGGGCAGGCCAGTCGATTTCGGCGGGAGAACAGCTGGTGAGTCAGTTTCAGCGGGAGCAGTGCGGAAGTGGCTGCTGGGAGGTAAGTCTGTCCTTTAAAAGCACTTGTCTTTGCAGGGGCAGGCAAGTCGATTTCGGCGGGAGAACAGCTGGTGAGTCAGTTTCAGCGGGAGCAGTGCGGAAGTGGCTGCTGGGAGGTAAGTCTGTCCTTTAAAAGCACTTGTCTTTGCAGGGGCAGGCCAGTCGATTTCGGCGGGAGAACAGCTGGTGAGTCAGTTTCAGCGGGAGCAGTGCGGAAGTGGCTGCTGGGAGGTAAGTCTGTCCTTTAAAAGCACTTGTCTTTGCAGGGGCATGCCAGTCGATTTCGGCGGGAGAACAGCTGGTGAGTCAGTTTCAGCGGGAGCAGTGCGGAAGTGGCAGCTGGGAGGTAAGTCTGTCATTTAAAAGCACTTGTCTTTGCAGGGGCAGGCCAGTCGATTTCGGCGGGAGAACAGCTGGTGAGTCAGTTTCAGCGGGAGCAGTGCGGAAGTGGCAGCTGGGAGGTAAGTCTGTCCTTTAAAAGCACTCGTCTTAGCAGGGGCAGACCAGTCGATTTCGGCGGGAGAACAGCTGGTGAGTTAGTTTCAGCGGGACCAGTGCGGAAGTGGCTGCTGGGAGGTAAGTCTGTCCTTTAAAAGCACTTGTCTTTGCAGGGGCAGGCCACTCGATTTCGGCGGGAGAACAGCTGGTGAGTCAGTTTCAGCGGGAGCAGTGCAGAAGTGGCAGCTGGGAGGTAAGTCTGTCATTTAAAAGCACTTGTCTTTGCAGGGGCAGGCCAGTTGATTTCGGCGGGAGAACAGCTGGTGAGTCAGTTTCAGCGGGAGCAGTGCGGAAGTGGCAGCTGGGAGGTAAGTCTGTCCTTTAAAAGCACTTGTCTTTGCAGGGGCAGACCAGTCGATTTCGACGGGAGAACCGTTGGTGAGTCAGTTTCAGCGGGAGCAGTGCGCAAGTGGCTGCTGGGAGGTAAGTCTGTCCTTTAAAAGCACTTGTCTTTGCAGGGGCAGGCCAGTCGATTTCGGCGGGAGAACAGCTGGTGAGTCAGTTTCAGCGAGAGCAGTGCGGAAGTGGCAGCTGGGAGGTAAGTCTGTCCTTTAAAAGCACTTGTCTTTGCAGGGGCAGGCCAGTCGATTTCGGCGGGAGAACAGCTGGTGAGTCAGTTTCAGCGGGAGCAGTGCGGAAGTGGCTGCTGGGAGGTAAGTCAGTCCTTTAAAAGCACTTGTCTTTGCAGGGGAAGGCAAGTCGATGTCGGCGGGAGAACAGCAGGTGAGTCAGTTTCAGCGGGAGCAGTGCGGAAGTGGCTGCTGGGAGGTAAGTCCGTCCTTTAAAAGCACTTGTCTTTGCAGGGGCAGGCCAGTCGATTTCGGCGGGAGAACAGCTGGTGAGTCAGTTTCAGCGGGAGCAGTGCGGAAGTGGCTGCTGGGAGGTAAGTGTCTCCTTTAAAAGCACTTGTCTTTGCAGGGGCGGGCCAGTCGATTTCGGCGGGAGAACAGCTGGTTAGTCAGTTTCAGCGGGAGCAGTGCGGAAGTGGCTGCTGGGAGGTAAGTCTATCCTTTAAAAGCACTTGTCTTTGCAGGGCAGGCCAGTCGATTTCGGCGGGAGAACAGCTGGTGAGTCAGTTTCAGCGGGAGCAGTGCGGAAGTGGCTGCTGGGAGGTCAGTCTGTCCTTTAAAAGCACTTGTCTTTGCAGGGGCAGGCCAGTCGATTTCGGCGGGAGAACAGCTGGTGAGTCAGTTTCAGCGGGAGCAGTGCGGAAGTGGCTGCTGGGAGGTAATCCTGTCCTTTAAAAGGACTTGTCTTTGCAGGGGCAGGGCCAGTCGATTTCGGCGGGAGAACAGCTGGTGAGTCAGTTTCAGCGGGAGCAGTGCGGAAGTGGCAGCTGGGAGGTAAGTCTGTCCTTTAAAAGCACTTGTCTTTGCAGGGGCAGGCCAGTAGATTTCGGTGGGAGAACAGCTGGTGAGTCAGTTTCAGCGGGAGCAGTGCTGAAGTTGCTGCTGGGCGGTAAGTCAGTCCTTTAAAAGCACTTGTCTTTGCAGGGGCAGGCCAGTCGATTTCGGCGGGAGAACAGCTGGTGAGTCAGATTCAGCGGGAGCAGTGCGGAAGTGGCTGCTGGGAGGTAAGTCTGTCCTTTAAAAGCACTTGTCTTTGCAGGGGCAGGCCAGTCGATTTCGGTGGGAGAACAGCTGGTGAGTCAGTTTCAGCGGGAGCAGTGCGGAAGTGGCTGCTGGGCGGTAAGTCTGTCCTTTAAAAGCACTTGTCTTTGCAGGGGCAGGCCAGTCGATTTCGGTGGGAGAACAGCTGGTGAGTCAGTTTCAGCGGGAGCAGTGCGGAAGTGGCTGCTGGGTGGTAAGTCTGTCCTTTAAAAGCACTTGTCTTTGCAGGGGCAGGCCAGTCGATTTCGGCGGGAGAACAGCTGGCGAGTCAGATTCAGCGGGAGCAGTGCGGAAGTGGCTGCTGGCTGTTAAGTTTGTCCTTAAAAAGCACTTGTCTTTGCAGGGGCAGGCCAGTCGATTTCGGAAGGAGAACAGCTGGTGAGTCAATTTCAGCGGGAGCAGTGCGGAAGTGGCAGCTGGGAGGTAAGTCTGTCCTTTAAAAGCACTTGTCTTTGCAGGGGCAGGCCAGTCCATTTCGGCGGGAGAACAGCTGGTGAGTCAGTTTCAGCGGGAGCAGTGCGGAAGTGGCTGCTGGGAGGTAAGTCTGTCCTTTAAAAGCACTTGTCTTTGCATGGGCAGGCCGGGCGATTTCGGCGGGAGAACAGCTGGAGAGTCAGTTTCAGCGGGAGCAGTGCGGAAGAGGCTGCTGGGAGGTAAGTCTGTCCTTTACAAGCACTTGTCTTTGCAGGGGCAGGCCAGTCGATTACGGTGGGAGAACAGCTGGTGAGTCAGTTTCAGCGGGAGCAGTGCGGAAGTGGCAGCTGAGAGGTAAGTCCGTCCTTTAAAAGCACTTGTCTTTGCAGGGGCAGGCCAGTTGATTTCGGCGGGAGAACAGCTGGTGAGTCAGTTTCAGCAGGAGCAGGGCGGAAGTGGCTGCTGGGAGGTAAGTCTGTCCTTTAAAAGCACTTGTCTTTGCAGGGGCAGGCAAGTCGATTTCGGCGGGAGAACAGCTGGTGAGTCAGTTTCAGCGGGAGCAGTGCGGAAGTGGCTGCTGGGAGGTAAGTCTGTCCTTTAAAAGCACTTGTCTTTGCAGGGGCAGGCCAGTCGATTTCGGCGGGAGAACAGCTGGTGAGTCAGTTTCAGCGGGAGCAGTGCGGAAGTGGCAGCTGGGAGGTAAGTCTGTCATTTAAAAGCACTTGTCTTTGCAGGGGCAGGCCAGTCGATTTCGGCGGGAGAACAGCTGGTGAGTCAGTTTCAGCGGGAGCAGTGCGGAAGTGGCAGCTGGGAGGTAAGTCTGTCCTTTAAAAGCACTCGTCTTAGCAGGGCAGACCAGTCGATTTCGGCGGGAGAACAGCTGGTGAGTTAGTTTCAGCGGGAGCAGTGCGGAAGTGGCTGCTGGGAGGTAATTCTGTCCTTTAAAAGCACTTGTCTTTGCAGGGGCAGGCCACTCGATTTCGGCGGGAGAACAGCTGGTGAGTCAGTTTCAGCGGGAGCAGTGCGCAAGTGGCTGCTGGGAGGTAAGTCTGTCCTTTAAAAGCACTTGTCTTTGCAGGGGCAGGCCAGTCGATTTCGGCGGGAGAACAGCTGGTGAGTCAGTTTCAGCGAGAGCAGTGCGGAAGTGGCAGCTGGGAGGTAAGTCTGTCCTTTAAAAGCACTTGTCTTTGCAGGGGCAGGCCAGTCGATTTCGGCGGGAGAACAGCTGGTGAGTCAGTTTCAGCGGGAGCAGTGCGGAAGTGGCTGCTGGGAGGTAAGTCTATCCTTTAAAAGCACTTGTCTTTGCAGGGGCAGGCCAGTCGATTTCGGCGGGAGAACAGCTGGTGAGTCAGTTTCAGCGGGAGCAGTGCGGAAGTGGCTGCTGGGAGGTCAGTCTGTCCTTTAAAAGCACTTGTCTTTGCAGGGGCAGGCCAGTCGATTTCGGCGGGAGAACAGCTGGTGAGTCAGTTTCAGCGGGAGCAGTGCGGAAGTGGCTGCTGGGAGGTAATTCTGTACTTTAAAAGCACTTGTCTTTGCAGGGGCAGGGCCAGTCGATTTCGGCGGGAGAACAGCTGGTGAGTCAGTTTCAGCGGGAGCAGTGCGGAAGTGGCAGCTGGGAGGTAAGTCTGTCCTTTAAAAGCACTTGTCTTTGCAGGGGCAGGCCAGTCGATTTCGGTGGGAGAACAGCTGGTGAGTCAGTTTCAGCGGGAGCAGTGCTGAAGTTGCTGCTGGGCGGTAAGTCTGTCCTTTAAAAGCACTTGTCTTTGCAGGGGCAGTCCAGTCGATTTCGGCGAGAGAACAGCTGGTGAGTCAGTTTCAGCGGGAGCAGTGCGGAAGTGGCTGCTTGGTGTTAAGTTTGTCCTTAAAAAGCACTTGTCTTTGCAGGGGCAGGCCTGTCGATTTCGGAAGGAGAACAGCTGGTGAGTCAATTTCAGCGGGAGCAGTGCGGAAGTGGTTGCTGGGAGGTAAGTCTGTCGTTTAATAGCACTTGTCTTGCAGGGTCAGGCCAGTCGATTTCGGCGGGTGAACAGCTGGTGAGTCAGTTTCAGCGGGAGCAGTGCGGAAGTGGCTGCTGGGAGGTAAGTCTGTCCTTTAAAAGCACTTGTCTTTGCATGGGCAGGCCAGTCGATTTCGGCGGGAGAACAGCTGGTGAGTCAGTTTCAGCGGGAGCAGTGCGGAAGTGGATGCTGGGAGGTAAGTCTGTCCTTTAAAAGCACATGTCTTTGCAGGGGCAGGCCAGTCGATTACGGTGGGAGAACAGCTGGTGAGTCAGTTTCAGCGGGAGCAGTGCAGAAGTGGCAGCTGGGAGGTAAGTCTGTCATTTAAAAGCACTTGTCTTTGCAGGGGCAGGCCAGTCGATTTCGGCGGGAGAACAGCTGGTGAGTCAGTTTCAGCGGGAGCAGTGCGGAAGTGGATGCTGGGAGGTCAGTCTGTCCTTTAAAAGCACTTGTCTTTGCAGGGGCAGGCCAGTCGATTTCGGCGGGAGAACAGCTGGTGAGTCAGTTTCAGCGGGAGCAGTGCGGAAGTGGATGCTGGGAGGTAAGTCTGTCCTTTAAAAGCACTTGTCTTTGCAGGGGCAGGCCAGTCGATTACGGTGGGAGAACAGCTGGTGAGTCAGTTTCAGCGGGAGCAGTGCGGAAGTGGCTGCTGGGAGGTCAGTCTGTCCTTTAAAAGCACTTGTCTTTGCAGGGGCAGGCCAGTCGATTTCGGCGGGAGAACAGCTGGTGAGTCAGTTTCAGCGGGAGCAGTGCGGAAGTGGCTGCTGGGAGGTAATTCTGTACTTTAAAAGCACTTGTCTTTGCAGGGGCAGGGCCAGTCGATTTCGGCGGGAGAACAGCTGGTGAGTCAGTTTCAGCGGGAGCAGTGCGGAAGTGGCAGCTGGGAGGTAAGTCTGTCCTTTAAAAGCACTTGTCTTTGCAGGGGCAGGCCAGTCGATTTCGGTGGGAGAACAGCTGGTGAGTCAGTTTCAGCGGGAGCAGTGCTGAAGTTGCTGCTGGGCGGTAAGTCTGTCCTTTAAAAGCACTTGTCTTTGCAGGGGCAGTCCAGTCGATTTCGGCGAGAGAACAGCTGGTGAGTCAGTTTCAGCGGGAGCAGTGCGGAAGTGGCTGCTTGGTGTTAAGTTTGTCCTTAAAAAGCACTTGTCTTTGCAGGGGCAGGCCTGTCGATTTCGGAAGGAGAACAGCTGGTGAGTCAATTTCAGCGGGAGCAGTGCGGAAGTGGTTGCTGGGAGGTAAGTCTGTCCTTTAAAAGCACTTGTCTTGCAGGGTCAGGCCAGTCGATTTCGGCGGGTGAACAGCTGGTGAGTCAGTTTCAGCGGGAGCAGTGCGGAAGTGGCTGCTGGGAGGTAAGTCTGTCCTTTAAAAGCACTTGTCTTTGCATGGGCAGGCCAGTCGATTTCGGCGGGAGAACAGCTGGTGAGTCAGTTTCAGCGGGAGCAGTGCGGAAGTGGATGCTGGGAGGTAAGTCTGTCCTTTAAAAGCACATGTCTTTGCAGGGGCAGGCCAGTCGATTACGGTGGGAGAACAGCTGGTGAGTCAGTTTCAGCGGGAGCAGTGCAGAAGTGGCAGCTGGGAGGTAAGTCTGTCATTTAAAAGCACTTGTCTTTGCAGGGGCAGGCCAGTCGATTTCGGCGGGAGAACAGCTGGTGAGTCAGTTTCAGCGGGAGCAGTGCGGAAGTGGATGCTGGGAGGTTAGTCTGTCCTTTAAAAGCACTTGTCTTTGCAGGGGCAGGCCAGTCGATTTCGGCGGGAGAACAGCTGGTGAGTCAGTTTCAGCGGGAGCAGTGCGGAAGTGGATGCTGGGAGGTAAGTCTGTCCTTTAAAAGCACTTGTCTTTGCAGGGGCAGGCCAGTCGATTACGGTGGGAGAACAGCTGGTGAGTCAGTTTCAGCGGGAGCAGTGCGGAAGTGGCTGCTGGGAGGTAATTCTGTACTTTAAAAGCACTTGTCTTTGCAGGGGCTGGCCAGTCGATGTCGGCGGGAGAACAGCTGGTGAGTCAGTTTCAGCGGGAGCAGTGCGGAAGTGGCTGCTGGGAGGTAATTCTGTCCTTTAAAAGCACTTGTCTTTGCAGGGGCAGGCCAGTCGATTTCGGTGGGAGAACAGCTGGTGAGTCAGTTTCAGCGGGAGCAGTGCGGAAGTGGCTGCTGGGAGGTAAGTCTGTCCTTTAAAAGGACTTGTCTTTGCAGGGGCAGGCCAGTCGATTTCGGCGGGAGAACAGCTGGTGAGTCAGTTTCAGCGGGAGCAGTGCGAAGTGGCAGCTGGGAGGTAAGTCTGTCCTTTAAAAGCACTTGTCTTTGCAGGGTCAGTCCAGTCGATTTCGGCGAGAGAACAGCTGGTGAGTCAGTTTCAGCGGGAGCAGTGCGGAAGTGGCTGCTTGGTGTTAAGTTTGTCCTTAAAAAGCACTTGTCTTTGCAGGGGCAGGCCTGTCGATTTCGGAAGGAGAACAGCTGGTGGGTCAATTTCAGCGGGAGCAGTGCGGAAGTGGTTGCTGGGAGGTAAGTCTGTCCTTTAAAAGCACTTGTCTTGCAGGGTCAGGCCAGTCGATTTCGGCGGGTGAACAGCTGGTGAGTCAGTTTCAGCGGGAGCAGTGCGGAAGTGGCTGCTGGGAGGTAAGTCTGTCCTTTAAAAGCACTTGTCTTTGCATGGGCAGGCCAGTCGATTTCGGCGGGAGAACAGCTGGTGAGTCAGTTTCAGCGGGAGCAGTGCGGAAGTGGATGCTGGGAGGTAAGTCTGTCCTTTAAAAGCACATGTCTTTGCAGGGGCAGGCCAGTCGATTACGGTGGGAGAACAGCTGGTGAGTCAGTTTCAGCGGGAGCAGTGCAGAAGTGGCAGCTGGGAGGTAAGTCTGTCATTTAAAAGCACTTGTCTTTGCAGGGGCAGGCCAGTTGATTTCGGCGGGAGAACAGCTGGTGAGTCAGTTTCAGGGGGAGCAGTGCAGAAGTGGCAGCTGGGAGGTAAGTCTGTCATTTAAAAGCACTTGTCTTTGCAGGGGCAGGCCAGTTGATTTCGGCGGGAGAACAGCTGGTGTGTCAATTTCAGCGGGAGCAGTGCGGAAGTGGCTGCTGGGAGGTCAGTCTGTCCTTTAAAAGCACTTGTCTTTGCAGGGGCAGGCCAGTCGATTTCGGCGGGAGAACAGCTGGTGAGTCAGTTTCAGCGGGAGCAGTGCGGAAGTGGATGCTGGGAGGTAAGTCTGTCCTTTAAAAGCACTTGTCTTTGCAGGGGCAGGCCAGTCGATTACGGTGGGAGAACAGCTGGTGAGTCAGTTTCAGCGGGAGCAGTGCGGAAGTGGCTGCTGGGAGGTAATTCTGTACTTTAAAAGCACTTGTCTTTGCAGGGGCAGGCCAGTCGATGTCGGCGGGAGAACAGCTGGTGAGTCAGTTTCAGCGGGAGCAGTGCGGAAGTGGCTGCTGGGAGGTAATTCTGTCCTTTAAAAGCACTTGTCTTTGCAGGGCAGGGCCAGTCGATTTCGGCGGGAGAACAGCTGGTGAGTCAGTTTCAGCGGGAGAAGTGCGGAAGTGGCAGCTGGGAGGTAAGTCTGTCCTTTAAAATCACTTGTCTTTGCAGGGGCAGGCCAGTCGATTTCGGCGGGAGAACAGCTGGTGAGTCAGATTCAGTGGGAGCAGTGCGGAAGTGGCTGCTGGCTGTTAAGTTTGTCCTTAAAAAGCACTTGTCTTTGCAGGGGCAGGCCAGTCGATTTCGGAAGGAGAACAGCTGGTGAGTCAATTTCAGCGGGAGCAGTGCGGAAGTGGCAGCTGGGAGGTAAGTCTGTCCTTTAAAAGCACATGTCTATGCAGGGGCAGGCCAGTCGATTTCGGCGGGAGAACAGCTGGTGAGTCAGTATCAGCGGGAGCAGTACGGAAGTGGCTGCTGGGAGGTAAGTCTGTCCTTTAAAAGCACTTGTCTTTGCATGGGCAGGCCAGGCGATTTCGGCGGGAGAATAGCTGGAGAGTCAGTTTCAGCGGGAGCAGTGCGGAAGAGGCTGCTGGGAGGCAAGTCTGTCCTTTAAAAGCACTTGTCTTTGCAGGGGCAGGCCAGTCGATTACGGTGGGAGAACAGCTGGTGAGTCAGTTTCAGCGGGAGCAGTGCGGAAGTGGCAGCTGAGAGGTAAGTCTGTCCTTTAAAAGCACTTGTCTTTGCAGGGGCAGGCCAGTCGATTTCGGCGGGAGAACAGCTGGTGAGTCAGTTTCAGCGAGAGCAGTGCGGAAGTGGCTGCTTGGTGGTAAGTCCGTCCTTTAAAAGCACTTGTCTTTGCAGGGGCAGGCCAGTCGATTTCGGCGGGAGAACAGCTGGTGAGTCAGTTTCAGCGGGAGCAGTGCGGAAGTGGCTGCTGGGAGGTAAGTCTGTCCTTTAAAAGCACTTGTCTTTGCAGGGGCAGGCAAGTCGATTTCGGCGGGAGAACAGCTGGTGAGTCAGTTTCAGCGGGAGCAGTGCGGAAGTGGCTGCTGGGAGGTAAGTCTGTCCTTTAAAAGCACTTGTCTTTGCAGGGGCAGGCCAGTCGATTTCGGCGGGAGAACAGCTGGTGAGTCAGTTTCAGCGGGAGCAGTGCGGAAGTGGATGGTGGGATGTAAGTCTGTCCTTTAAAAGCACTTGTCTTTGCAGGGGCATGCCAGTCGATTTCGGCGGGAGAACAGCTGGTGAGTCAGTTTCAGCGGGAGCAGTGCAGAAGTGGCAGCTGGGAGGTAAGTCTGTCATTTAAAAGCACTTGTCTTTGCAGGGGCAGGCCAGTTGATTTCGGCGGGAGAACAGCTGGTGAGTCAGTTTCAGGGGGAGCAGTGCAGAAGTGGCAGCTGGGAGGTAAGTCTGTCATTTAAAAGCACTTGTCTTTGCAGGGGCAGGCCAGTTGATTTCGGCGGGAGAACAGCTGGTGAGGCAGTTTCAGGGGGAGCAGTGCGGAAGTGGCAGCTGGGAGGTAAGTCTGTCCTTTAAAAGCACTTGTCTTTGCAGGGGCAGGCCAGTTGATTTCGGCGGGAGAACAGCTGGTGTGTCAATTTCAGCGGGAGCAGTGCGGAAGTGGATGCTGGGAGGTAAGTCTGTCCTTTAAAAGCACTTGTCTTTGCAGGGGCAGGCCAGTCGATTACGGTGGGAGAACAGCTGGTGAGTCAGTTTCAGCGGGAGCAGTGCGGAAGTGGCTGCTGGGAGGTAATTCTGTACTTTAAAAGCACTTGTCTTTGCAGGGGCCGGCCAGTCGATGTCGGCGGGAGAACAGCTGGTGAGTCAGTTTCAGCGGGAGCAGTGCGGAAGTGGCTGCTGGGAGGTAATTCTGTCCTTTAAAAGCACTTGTCTTTGCAGGGGCAGGGCCAGTCGCTTTCGGCGGGAGAACAGCTGGTGAGTCAGTTTTAGCGGGAGCAGTGCGGAAGTGGCAGCTGGGAGGTAAGTCTGTCCTTTAAAAGCACTTGTCTTTGCAGGGGCAGGCCAGTCGATTTCGGTGGGAGAACAGCTGGTGAGTCAGTTTCAGCGGGAGCAGTGCGGAAGTGGCTGCTGGGAGGTAAGTCTGTCCTTTAAAAGCACTTGTCTTTGCAGGGGCAGGCCAGTCGATTTCGGTGGCAGAACAGCTGGTGAGTCAGATTCAGCGGGAGCAGTGCGGAAGGACTGCTGGCTGTTAAGTTTGTCCTTAAAAAGCACTTGTCTTTGCAGGGGCAGGCCAGTCGATTTCGGCGGGAGAACAGCTGGTGAGTCAGTTTCAGCGGGAGCAGTGCGGAAGTGGCTGCTGGGAGGTAAGTCTGTCCTTTAAAAGCACTTGTCTTTGCCTGGGCAGGCCAGGCGATTTCGGCGGGAGAACAGCTGGTGAGTCAGTTTCAGCGGGAGCAGTGCGGAAGTGGCTGCTGGGAGGTAAGTCTGTCCTTTAAAAGCACTTGTCTTTGCCTGGGCAGGCCAGGCGATTTCGGCGGGAGAACAGCTGGAGAGTCAGTTTCAGCGGGAGCAGTGCGGAAGAGGCTGCTGGGAGGTAAGTCTGTCCTTTAAAAGCACTTGTCTGTGCAGGGGCAGGCCAGTCGATTACGGTGGGAGAACAGCTGGTGAGTCAGTTTCAGCGGGAGCAGTGCGGAAGTGGCTGCTGGGAGGTAAGTCTGTCCTTTAAAAGCACTTGTCTTTGCAGGAGCAGGCAAGTCGATTTCGGCGGGAGAACATCCGGTGAGTCAGTTTCAGCGGGAGCAGTGCGGAAGTGGCTGCTGGGAGGTAAGTCTGTCCTTTAAAAGCACTTGTCTTTGCAGGGGCAGGCCAGTCGATTTCGTCGGGAGAACAGCTGGTGAGTCAGTTTCAGCGGGAGCAGTGGGGAAGTGGCTGCTGGGAGGTAAGTCTGTCCTCTAAATGCACTTGTCTTTGCAGGGGCATGCCTGTCGATTTCGGCGGCAGAACAGCTGGTGAGTCAGTTTCAGCGGGAGCAGTGCAGAAGTGGCAGCTGGGAGGTAAGTCTGTCATTTAAAAGCAATTGCCTTTGCAGGGGCAGGCCAGTTGATTTCGGCGGGAGAACAGCTGGTGAGTCAGTTTCAGCGGGATCAGTGCGGAAGTGGCAGCTGGGAGGTAAGTCTGTCCTTTAAAAGCACTTGTCTTTGCAGGGGCATGCCAGTCGAATTCGGCGGGAGAACAGCTGGTGAGTCAGTTTCAGCGGGAGCAGTGCGGAAGTGGCAGCTGGGAGGTAAGTCAACCTTTAAAAGCACTTGTCTTTGCAGGGGCAGGCCAGTCGATTTCGGTGTGAGAACAGCTGGTGAGTCAGTTTCAGCGGGAGCATTGCGGAAGTGGTTGCTGGGAGGTAAGTCTGTCCTTTAAAAGCACTTGTCTTTGCAGGGGCAGGCCAGTCGATTTCGGTGGCAGAACAGCTGGTGAGTCAGATTCAGCGGGAGCAGTGCGGAAGGACTGCTGGCTGTTAAGTTTGTCCTTAAAAAGCACTTGTCTTTGCAGGGGCAGGCCAGTCGATTTCGGAAGGAGAACAGCTGGTGAGTCAATTTCAGCGGGAGCAGTGCGGAAGTGGCAGCTGGGAGGTAAGTCTGTCCTTTAAAAGCACTTGTCTTTGCAGGGGCAGGCCAGTTGATTTCGGCGGGAGAACAGCTGGTGTGTCAATTTCAGCGGGAGCAGTGCGGAAGTGGATGCTGGGAGGTAAGTCTGTCCTTTAAAAGCACTTGTCTTTGCAGGGGCAGGCCAGTCGATTACGGTGGGAGAACAGCTGGAGAGTCAGTTTCAGCGGGAGCAGTGCGGAAGAGGCTGCTGGGAGGTAAGTCTGTCCTTTAAAAGCACTTGTCTTTGCATGGGCAGGCCAGTCGATTACGGTGGGAGAACAGCTGGTGAGTCAGTTTCAGCGGGAGCAGTGCGGAAGTGGCAGCTGAGAGGTAAGTCTGTCCTTTAAAAGCACTTGTCTTTGCAGGGGCGGGCCAGTCGATTTCGGCGGGAGGACAGCTGGTGAGTCAGTTTCAGCGAGAGCAGTGCGGAAGTGGCTGCTTGGAGGTAAGTCCGTCCTTTAAAAGCACTTGTCTTTGCAGGGGCAGGCCAGTCGATTTCGGCGGGAGAACAGCTGGTGAGTCAGTTTCAGCGGGAGCAGTGCGGAAGTGGCTGCTGGGAGGTAAGTCTGTCCTTTAAAAGCACTTGTCTTTGCAGGAGCAGGCAAGTCGATTTCGGCGGGAGAACATCCGGTGAGTCAGTTTCAGCGGGAGCAGTGCGGAAGTGGCTGCTGGGAGGTAAGTCTGTCCTTTAAAAGCACTTGTCTTTGCAGGGGCAGGCCAGTCGATTTCGTCGGGAGAACAGCTGGTGAGTCAGTTTCAGCGGGAGCAGTGGGGAAGTGGCTGCTGGGAGGTAAGTCTGTCCTCTAAAAGCACTTGTCTTTGCAGGGGCATGCCAGTCGATTTCGGCGGGAGAACAGCTGGTGAGTCAGTTTCAGCGGGAGCAGTGCAGAAGTCGCAGCTGGGAGGTAAGTCTGTCATTTAAAAGCAATTGCCTTTGCAGGGGCAGGCCAGTTGATTTCGGCGGGAGAACAGCTGGTGAGTCAGTTTCAGCGGGAGCAGTGCGGAAGTGGCAGCTGGGAGGTAAGTCTGTCCTTTAAAAGCACTTGTCTTTGCAGGGGCAGGCCAATCGATTTCGGTGGGAGAACAGCTGGTGAGTCAGATTCAGCGGGAGCAGTGCGGAAGGACTGCTGGCTGTTAAGTTTGTCCTTAAAAAGCACTTGTCTTTGCAGGGGCAGGCCAGTCGATTTCGGAAGGAGAACAGCTGGTGAGTCAATTTCAGCGGGAGCAGTGCGGAAGTGGCAGCTGGGAGGTAAGTCTGTCCTTTAAAAGCACTTGTCTTTGCAGGGGCAGGCCAGTCGATTTCGGCGGGAGAACAGCTGGTGAGTCAGTTTCAGCGGGAGCAGTGCGGAAGTGGCTGCTGGGAGGTAAGTCTGTCCTTTAAAAGCACTTGTCTTTGCCTGGGCAGGCCAGGCGATTTCGGCGGGAGAACAGCTGGAGAGTCAGTTTCAGCGGGAGCAGTGCGGAAGAGGCTGCTGGGAGGTAAGTCTGTCATTTAAAAGCACTTGTCTTTGCAGGGGCAGGCCAGTCGATTTCGGCGGGAGGACAGCTGGTGAGTCAGTTTCAGCGAGAGCAGTGCGGAAGTGGCTGCTTGGAGGTAAGTCCGTCCTTTAAAAGCACTTGTCTTTGCAGGGGCAGGCCAGTCGATTTCGGTGGGAGAACAGCTGGTGAGTCAGCTTCAGCGGGAGCAGTGCGGAAGTGGCTGCTGGGAGGTAAGTCTGTCCTTCAAAAGCACTTGTCTTTGCAGGGGCAGGCAAGTCGATTTCGGCGGGAGAACAGCCGGTGAGTCAGTTTCAGCGGGAGCAGTGCGGAAGTGGCTGCTGGGAGGTAAGTCTGTCCTTTAAAAGCACTTGTCTTTGCAGGGGCAGGCCAGTCGATTTCGTCGGGAGAACAGCTGGTGAGTCAGTTTCAGCGGGAGCAGTGGGGAAGTGGCTGCTGGGAGGTAAGTCTGTCCTCTAAAAGCACTTGTCTTTGCAGGGGCATGCCAGTCGATTTCGGCGGGAGAACAGCTGGTGAGTCAGTTTCAGCGGGAGCAGTGCAGAAGTGGCAGCTGGGAGGTAAGTCTGTCATTTAAAAGCAATTGTCTTTGCAGGGGCAGGCCAGTTGATTTCGGCGGGAGAACAGCTGGTGAGTCAGTTTCAGCGGGAGCAGTGCGGAAGTGGCAGCTGGGAGGTAAGTCTGTCCTTTAAAAGCACTTGTCTTTGCAGGGGCATGCCAGTCGATTTCGGCGGGAGAACAGCTGGTGAGTCAGTTTCAGCGGGAGCAGTGCGGAAGTGGCAGCTGGGAGGTAAGTCTGTCCTTTAAAAGCACTTGTCTTTGCAGGGGCATGCCAGTCGATTTCGGCGGGAGAACAGCTGGTGAGTCAGTTTCAGCGGGAGCAGTGCGGAAGTGGCTGCTGGGAGGTAAGTCTGTCCTTTAAAAGCACTTGTCTTTGCAGGGGCAGGCCAGTCGATTTCGGTGGCAGAACAGCTAGTGAGTCAGATTCAGCGGGAGCAGTGCGGAAGGACTGCTGGCTGTTAAGTTTGTCCTTAAAAAGCACTTGTCTTTGCAGGGGCAGGCCAGTCGATTTCGGCGGGAGAACAGCTGGTGAGTCAGTTTCAGCGGGAGCAGTGCGGAAGTGGCTGCTGGGAGGTAAGTCTGTCCTTTAAAAGCACTTGTCTTTGCCTGGGCAGGCCAGGCGATTTCGGCGGGAGAACAGCTGGTGAGTCAGTTTCAGCGGGAGCAGTGCGGAAGTGGCTGCTGGGAGGTAAGTCTGTCCTTTAAAAGCACTTGTCTTTGCCTGGGCAGGCCAGGCGATTTCGGCGGGAGAACAGCTGGAGAGTCAGTTTCAGCGGGAGCAGTGCGGAAGAGGCTGCTGGGAGGTAAGTCTGTCCTTTAAAAGCACTTGTCTGTGCAGGGGCAGGCCAGTCGATTACGGTGGGAGAACAGCTGGTGAGTCAGTTTCAGCGGGAGCAGTGCGGAAGTGGCAGCTGAGAGGTAAGTCTGTCCTTTAAAAGCACTTGTCTTTGCAGGGGCAGGCCAGTCGATTTCGGCGGGAGGACAGCTGGTGAGTCAGTTTCAGCGAGAGCAGTGCGGAAGTGGCTGCTTGGAGGTAAGTCCGTCCTTTAAAAGCACTTGTCTTTGCAGGAGCAGGCAAGTCGATTTCGGCGGGAGAACATCCGGTGAGTCAGTTTCAGCTGGAGCAGTGCGGAAGTGGCTGCTGGGAGGTAAGTCTGTCCTTTAAAAGCACTTGTCTTTGCAGGGGCAGGCCAGTCGATTTCGTCGGGAGAACAGCTGGTGAGTCAGTTTCAGCGGGAGCAGTGGGGAAGTGGCTGCTGGGAGGTAAGTCTGTCCTCTAAATGCACTTGTCTTTGCAGGGGCATGCCAGTCGATTTCGGCGGCAGAACAGCTGGTGAGTCAGTTTCAGCGGGAGCAGTGCAGCAGTGGCAGCTGGGAGGTAAGTCTGTCATTTAAAAGCAATTGCCTTTGCAGGGGCAGGCCAGTTGATTTCGGCGGGAGAACAGCTGGTGAGTCAGTTTCAGCGGGAGCAGTGCGGAAGTGGCAGCTGGGAGGTAAGTCTGTCCTTTAAAAGCACTTGTCTTTGCAGGGGCATGCCAGTCGAATTCGGCGGGAGAACAGCTGGTGAGTCAGTTTCAGCGGGAGCAGTGCGGAAGTGGCAGCTGGGAGGTTAATCAACCTTTAAAAGCACTTGTCTTTGCAGGGGCAGGCCAGTCGATTTCGGCGTGAGAACAGCTGGTGAGTCAGTTTCAGCGGGAGCATTGCGGAAGTGGTTGCTGGGAGGTAAGTCTGTCCTTTAAAAGCACTTGTCTTTGCAGGGGCAGGCCAGTCGATTTCGGTGGCAGAACAGCTGGTGAGTCAGATTCAGCGGGAGCAGTGCGGAAGGACTGCTGGCTGTTAAGTTTGTCCTTAAAAAGCACTTGTCTTTGCAGGGGCAGGCCAGTCGATTTCGGAAGGAGAACAGCTGGTGAGTCAATTTCAGCGGGAGCAGTGCGGAAGTGGCAGCTGGGAGGTAAGTCTGTCCTTTAAAAGCACTTGTCTTTGCAGGGGCAGGCCAGTCGATTTCGGCGGGAGAACAGCTGGTGAGTCAGTTTCAGCGGGAGCAGTGCGGAAGTGGCTGCTGGGAGGTAAGTCTGTCCTTTAAAAGCACTTGTCTTTGCCTGGGCAGGCCAGGCGATTTCGGCGGGAGTACAGCTGGAGAGTCAGTTTCAGCGGGAGCAGTGCGGAAGAGGCTGCTGGGAGGTAAGTCTGTCCTTTAAAAGCACTTGTCTTTGCATGGGCAGGCCAGTCGATTACGGTGGGAGAACAGCTGGTGAGTCAGTTTCAGCGGGAGCAGTGCGGAAGTGGCAGCTGAGAGGTAAGTCTGTCCTTTAAAAGCACTTGTCTTTGCAGGGGCAGGCCAGTCGATTTCAGCGGGAGGACAGCTGGTGAGTCAGTTTCAGCGAGAGCAGTGCGGAAGTGGCTGCTTGGAGGTAAGTCCGTCCTTTAAAAGCACTTGTCTTTGCAGGGGCAGGCCAGTCGATTTCGTCGGGAGAACAGCTGGTGAGTCAGTTTCAGCGGGAGCAGTGGGGAAGTGGCTGCTGGGAGGTAAGTCTGTCCTCTAAAAGCACTTGTCTTTGCAGGGGCATGCCAGTCGATTTCGGCGGGAGAACAGCTGGTGAGTCAGTTTCAGCGGGAGCAGTGCAGAAGTCGCAGCTGGGAGGTAAGTCTGTCATTTAAAAGCAATTGCCTTTGCAGGGGCAGGCCAGTTGATTTCGGCGGGAGAACAGCTGGTGAGTCAGTTTCAGCGGGAGCAGTGCGGAAGTGGCAGCTGGGAGGTAAGTCTGTCCTTTAAAAGCACTTGTCTTTGCAGGGGCATGCCAGTCGAATTCGGCGGGAGAACAGCTGGTGAGTCAGTTTCAGCGGGAGCAGTGCGGAAGTGGATGCTGGGAGGTAAGTCTGTCCTTTAAAAGCACATGTCTTTGCAGGGGCAGGCCAGTCGATTTCGGCGGGAGAACAGCTGGTGAGTCTGTTTCAGCGGGAGCAGTGCGGAAGTGGCAGCTGGGAGGTAAGTCTGTCCTTTAAAAGCACTTGTCTTTGCAGGGGCAGGCCAGTCGATTTCGGTGGGAGAACAGCTGGTGAGTCAGTTTCAGCGGGAGCAGTGCGGAAGTGGCTGCTGGGAGGTAAGTCTGTCCTTTAAAAGCACTTGTCTTTGCAGGGGCAGGCCAATCGATTTCGGTGGGAGAACAGCTGGTGAGTCAGATTCAGCGGGAGCAGTGCGGAAGGACTGCTGGCTGTTAAGTTTGTCCTTAAAAAGCACTTGTCTTTGCAGGGGCAGGCCAGTCGATTTCGGAAGGAGAACAGCTGGTGAGTCAATTTCAGCGGGAGCAGTGCGGAAGTGGCAGCTGGGAGGTAAGTCTGTCCTTTAAAAGCACTTGTCTTTGCAGGGGCAGGCCAGTCGATTTCGGCGGGAGAACAGCTGGTGAGTCAGTTTCAGCGGGAGCAGTGCGGAAGTGGCTGCTGGGAGGTAAGTCTGTCCTTTAAAAGCACTTGTCTTTGCCTGGGCAGGCCAGGCGATTTCGGCGGGAGAACAGCTGGAGAGTCAGTTTCAGCGGGTGCAGTGCGGAAGAGGCTGCTGGGAGGTAAGTCTGTCATTTAAAAGCACTTGTCTTTGCAGGGGCAGGCCAGTCGATTTCGGCGGGAGGACAGCTGGTGAGTCAGTTTCAGCGAGAGCAGTGCGGAAGTGGCTGCTTGGAGGTAAGTCCGTCCTTTAAAAGCACTTGTCTTTGCAGGGGCAGGCCAGTCGATTTCGGCGGGAGAACAGCTGGTGAGTCAGTTTCAGCGGGAGCAGTGCGGAAGTGGCTGCTGGGAGGTAAGTCTGTCCTTCAAAAGCACTTGTCTTTGCAGGGGCAGGCAAGTCGATTTCGGCGGGAGAACAGCCGGTGAGTCAGTTTCAGCGGGAGCAGTGCGGAAGTGGCTGCTGGGAGGTAAGTCTGTCCTTTAAAAGCACTTGTCTTTGCAGGGGCAGGCCAGTCGATTTCGTCGGGAGAACAGCTGGTGAGTCAGTTTCAGCGGGAGCAGTGGGGAAGTGGCTGCTGGGAGGTAAGTCTGTCCTCTAAAAGCACTTGTCTTTGCAGGGGCATGCCAGTCGATTTCGGCGGGAGAACAGCTGGTGAGTCAGTTTCAGCGGGAGCAGTGCAGAAGTGGCAGCTGGGAGGTAAGTCTGTCATTTAAAAGCAATTGTCTTTGCAGGGGCAGGCCAGTTGATTTCGGCGGGAGAACAGTTGGTGAGTCAGTTTCAGCGGGAGCAGTGCGGAAGTGGCAGCTGGGAGGTAAGTCTGTCCTTTAAAAGCACTTGTCTTTGCAGGGGCATGCCAGTCGATTTCGGCGGGAGAACAGCTGGTGAGTCAGTTTCAGCGGGAGCAGTGCGGAAGTGGATGCTGGGAGGTAAGTCTGACCTTTAAAAGCACATGTCTTTGCAGGGGCAGGCCAGTCGATTTCGGCGGGAGAACAGCTGGTGAGTCAGTTTCAGCGGGAGCAGTGCGGAAGAGGCAGCTGGGAGGTAAGTCTGTCCTTTAAAAGCACTTGTTTTGCAGGGGCAGGCCAGTCGATTTCGGTGGGAGAACAGCTGGTGAGTCAGTTTCAGCGGGAGCAGTGCGGAAGTGGCTGCTGGGAGGTAAGTCTGTCCTTTAAAAGCACTTGTCTTTGCAGGGGCAGGCCAGTCGATTTCGGTGGGAGAACAGCTGGTGAGTCAGATTCAGCGGGAGCAGTGCGGAAGAACTGCTGGCTGTTAAGTTTGTCCTTAAAAAGCACTTGTCTTTGCAGGGGCAGGCCAGTCGATTTCGGAAGGAGAACAGCTGGTGAGTCAATTTCAGCGGGAGCAGTGCGGAAGTGGCAGCTGGGAGATAAGTCTGTCCTTTAAAAGCACTTGTCTTTGCAGGGGCAGGCCAGTCGATTTCGGCGGGAGAACAGCTGGTGAGTCAGTTTCAGCGGGAGCAGTGCGGAAGAGGCTGCTGGGAGGTAAGTCTGTCCTTTAAAAGCACTTGTCTTTGCAGGGGCAGGCCAGTCGATTACGGTGGGAGAACAGCTGGTGAGTCAGTTTCAGCGGGAGCAGTGCGGAAGTGGCAGCTGAGAGGTAAGTCTGTCCTTTAAAAGCACTTGTCTTTGCAGGGGCAGGCCAGTCGATTTCGGCGGGAGGACAGCTGGTGAGTCAGTTTCAGCGAGAGCAGTGCGGAAGTGGCTGCTTGGAGGTAAGTCCGTCCTTTAAAAGCACTTGTCTTTGCAGGGGCAGGCCAGTCGATTTCGGCGGGAGAACAGCTGGTGAGTCAGTTTTAGCGGGAGCAGTGCGGAAGTGGCTGCTGGGAGGTAAGTCTGTCCTTCAAAAGCACTTGTCTTTGCAGGGGCAGGCAAGTCGATTTCGGCGGGAGAACAGCCGGTGAGTCAGTTTCAGCGGGAGCAGTGCGGAAGTGGCTGCTGGGAGGTAAGTCTGTCCTTTAAAAGCACTTGTCTTTGCAGGGGCAGGCCAGTCGATTTCGTCGGGAGAACAGCTGGTGAGTCAGTTTCAGCGGGAGCAGTGGGGAAGTGGCTGCTGGGAGGTAAGTCTGTCCTCTAAAAGCACTTGTCTTTGCAGGGGCATTCCAGTCGATTTCGGCGGGAGAACAGCTGGTGAGTCAGTTTCAGCGGGAGCAGTGCAGAAGTGGCAGCTGGGAGGTAAGTCTGTCATTTAAAAGCAATTGTCTTTGCAGGGGCAGGCCAGTTGATTTCGGCGGGAGAACAGCTGGTGAGTCAGTTTCAGCGGGAGCAGTGCGGAAGTGGCAGCTGGGAGGTAAGTCTGTCCTTTAAAAGCACTTGTCTTTGCAGGGGCATGCCAGTCGATTTCGGCGGGAGAACAGCTGGTGAGTCAGTTTCAGCGGGAGCAGTGCGGAAGTGGATGCTGGGAGGTAAGTCTGACCTTTAAAAGCACATGTCTTTGCAGGGGCAGGCCAGTCGATTTCGGCGGGAGAACAGCTGGTGAGTCAGTTTCAGCGGGAGCAGTGCGGAAGAGGCAGCTGGGAGGTAAGTCTGTCCTTTAAAAGCACTTGTTTTGCAGGGGCAGGCCAGTCGATTTCGGTGGGAGAACAGCTGGTGAGTCAGTTTCAGCGGGAGCAGTGCGGAAGTGGCTGCTGGGAGGTAAGTCTGTCCTTTAAAAGCACTTGTCTTTGCAGGGGCAGGCCAGTCGATTTCGGTGGGAGAACAGCTGATGAGTCAGATTCAGCGGGAGCAGTGCGGAAGGACTGCTGGCTGTTAAGTTTGTCCTTAAAAAGCACTTGTCTTTGCAGGGGCAGGCCAGTCGATTTCGGAAGGAGAACAGCTGGTGAGTCAATTTCAGCGGAAGCAGTGCGGAAGTGGCAGCTGGGAGATAAGTCTGTCCTTTAAAAGCACTTGTCTTTGCAGGGGCAGGCCAGTCGATTTCGGCGGGAGAACAGCTGGTGAGTCTGTTTCAGCGGGAGCAGTGCGGAAGTGGCTGCTGGGAGGTAAGTCTGTCCTTTAAAAGCACTTGTCTTTGCCTGGGCAGGCCAGGCGATTTCGGCGGGAGAACAGCTGGAGAGTCAGTTTCAGCGGGAGCAGTGCGGAAGAGGCTGCTGGGAGGTAAGTCTGTCCTTTAAAAGCACTTGTCTTTGCAGGGGCAGGCCAGTCGATTACGGTGGGAGAACAGCTGGTGAGTCAGTTTCAGCGGGAGCAGTGCGGAAGTGGCAGCTGAGAGGTAAGTCTGTCCTTTAAAAGCACTTGTCTTTGCAGGGGCAGGCCAGTCGATTTCGGCGGGAGGACAGCTGGTGAGTCAGTTTCAGCGAGAGCAGTGCGGAAGTGGCTGCTTGGAGGTAAGTCCGTCCTTTAAAAGCACTTGTCTTTGCAGGGGCAGGCCAGTCGATTTCGGCGGGAGAACAGCTGGTGAGTCAGTTTTAGCGGGAGCAGTGCGGAAGTGGCTGCTGGGAGGTAAGTCTGTCCTTTAAAAGCACTTGTCTTTGAAGGGGCAGGCAAGTCGATTTCGGCGGGAGAACAGCCGGTGAGTCAGTTTCAGCGGGAGCAGTGCGGAAGTGGCTGCTGGGAGGTAAGTCTGTCCTTTAAAAGCACTTGTCTTTGCAGGGGCAGGCCAGTCGATTTCGTCGGGAGAACAGCTGGTGAGTCAGTTTCAGCGGGAGCAGTGGGGAAGTGGCTGCTGGGAGGTAAGTCTGTCCTCTAAAAGCACTTGTCTTTGCAGGGGCATGCCAGTCGATTTCGGCGGGAGAACAGCTGGTGAGTCAGTTTCAGCGGGAGCAGTGCAGAAGTGGCAGCTGGGAGGTAAGTCTGTCATTTAAAAGCAATTGTCTTTGCAGGGGCAGGCCAGTTGATTTCGGCGGGAGAACAGCTGGTGAGTCAGTTTCAGCGGGAGCAGTGCGGAAGTGGCAGCTGGGAGGTAAGTCTGTCCTTTAAAAGCACTTGTCTTTGCAGGGGCAGACCAGTCGATTTCGACGGGAGAACAGCTGGTGAGTCAGTTTCAGCGGGAGCAGTGCGCAAGTGGCTGCTGGGAGGTAAGTCTGTCCTTTAAAAGCACTTGTCTTTGCCTGGGCAGGCCAGGCGATTTCGGCGGGAGAACAGCTGGAGAGTCAGTTTCAGCGGGAGCAGTGCGGAAGAGGCTGCTGGGAGGTAAGTCTGTCATTTAAAAGCACTTGTCTTTGCAGGGGCAGGCTAGTCGATTTCGGCGGGAGGACAGCTGGTGAGTCAGTTTCAGCGAGAGCAGTGCGGAAGTGGCTGCTTGGAGGTAAGTCCGTCCTTTAAAAGCACTTGTCTTTGCAGGGGCAGGCCAGTCGATTTCGGCGGGAGAACAGCTGGTGAGTCAGTTTCAGCGGGAGCAGTGCGGAAGTGGCTGCTGGGAGGTAAGTCTGTCCTTCAAAAGCACTTGTCTTTGCAGGGGCAGGCAAGTCGATTTCGGCGGGAGAACAGCCGGTGAGTCAGTTTCAGCGGGAGCAGTGCGGAAGTGGCTGCTGGGAGGTAAGTCTGTCCTTTAAAAGCACTTGTCTTTGCAGGGGCAGGCCAGTCGATTTCGTCGGGAGAACAGCTGGTGAGTCAGTTTCAGCGGGAGCAGTGGGGAAGTGGCTGCTGGGAGGTAAGGCTGTCCTCTAAAAGCACTTGTCTTTGCAGGGGCATGCCAGTCGATTTCGGCGGGAGAACAGCTGGTGAGTCAGTTTCAGCGGGAGCAGTGCAGAAGTGGCAGCTGGGAGGTAAGTCTGTCATTTAAAAGCAATTGTCTTTGCAGGGGCAGGCCAGTTGATTTCGGCGGGAGAACAGCTGGTGAGTCAGTTTCAGCGGGAGCAGTGCGGAAGTGGCAGCTGGGAGGTAAGTCTGTCCTTTAAAAGCACTTGTCTTTGCAGGGGCAGACCAGTCGATTTCGACGGGAGAACAGCTGGTGAGTCAGTTTCAGCGGGAGCAGTGCGCAAGTGGCTGCTGGGAGGTAAGTCTGTCCTTTAAAAGCACTTGTCTTTGCAGGGGCAGGCCAGTCGATTTCGGCGGGAGGACAGCTGGTGAGTCAGTTTCAGCGAGAGCAGTGCGGAAGTGGCTGCTTGGAGGTAAGTCCGTCCTTTAAAAGCACTTGTCTTTGCAGGGGCAGGCCAATCGATTTCGGCGGGAGAACAGCTGGTGAGTCAGTTTCAGCGGGAGCAGTGCGGAAGTGGCTGCTGGGAGGTAAGTCTGTCCTTCAAAAGCACTTGTCTTTGCAGGGGCAGGCAAGTCGATTTCGGCGGGAGAACAGCCGGTGAGTCAGTTTCAGCGGGAGCAGTGCGGAAGTGGCTGCTGGGAGGTAAGTCTGTCCTTTAAAAGCACTTGTCTTTGCAGGGGCAGGCCAGTCGATTTCGTCGGGAGAACAGCTGGTGAGTCAGTTTCAGCGGGAGCAGTGGGGAAGTGGCTGCTGGGAGGTAAGTCTGTCCTCTAAAAGCACTTGTCTTTGCAGGGGCATGCCAGTCGATTTCGGCGGGAGAACAGTTTGTGGTGATGGGAGACTTCAACTTCCCCAATATTGACTGGGACTCACTTAGTGCCACGGGCTTAGACGGGGCAGAGTTTGTAAGGAGCATCCAGGAGGGCTTCTTAAAACAATATGTAAACAGTCCAACTAGGGAAGAGGCGGTACTGGACCTGGTATTGGGGAATGAGCCCGGCCAGGTGGTAGATGTTTCAGTAGGGGAGCATTTCGGTAACAGTGACCACAATTCAGTAAGTTTTAAAGTACTGGTGGACAAGGATAAGAGTGGTCCGAGGATGAATGTGCTAAATTGGGGGAAGGCTAATTATAACAATATTAGGCGGGAACTGAAGAGCATAGATTGGGGGCGGATGTTTGAGGGCAAATCAACGTCTGACATGTGGGAGGCTTTCAAGTGTCAGTTGATAGGAATACAGGACAGGCATGTTCCTGTGAGGAAGAAAGACAAATACGGCAATTTTCGGGAACCTTGGATGACGAATGATATTGTAGGCCTCGTCAAAAAGAAAAAGGAGGCATTTGTCAGGGCTAAAAGGCTGGGAACAGACGAAGCCTGTGTGGCATATAAGGAAAGTAGGAAGGAACTTAAGCAGGGAGTCAGGAGGGCTAGAAGGGGTCATGAAAAGTCATTGGCAAATAGGGTTAAGGAAAATCCCAAGGCTTTTTACACTTACATAAAAAGCAAGAGGGTAGCCAGGGAAAGGGTTGGCCCACTGAAGGATAGGAAAGGGAATCTATGTGTGGAGCCAGAGGAAATGGGCGAGGTACTAAATGAATACTTTGCATCAGTATTCACCAAAGAGAAGGAATTGGTAGATGTTGAGTCTGGAGAAGGGGGTGTAGATAGCCTGGGTCACATTGTGATCCAAAAAGACGAGGTGTTGGGTGTCTTAAAAAATATTAAGGTAGATAAGTCCCCAGGGCCGGATGGGATCTACCCCAGAATACTGAAGGAGGCTGGAGAGGAAATTGCTGAGGCCTTGACAGAAATCTTTGGATCCTCGCTGTCTTCAGGGGATGTCCCGGAGGACTGGAGAATAGCCAATGTTGTTCCTCTGTTTAAGAAGGGTGGCAGGGATAATCCCGGGAACTACAGGCCGGTGAGCCTTACTTCAGTGGTAGGGAAATTACTGGAGAGAATTCTCCGAGACAGGATCTACTCCCATTTGGAAGCAAATGGACGTATTAGTGAGAGGCAGCACGGTTTTGTGAAGGGGAGGTCGTGTCTCACTAACTTGATAGAGTTTTTCGAGGAGGTCACTAAGATGATTGATGCAGGTAGGGCAGTAGATGTTGTCTATATGGACTTCAGTAAGGCCTTTGACAAGGTCCCTCATGGTAGACTAGTACAAAAGGTGAAGTCACACGGGATCAGGGGTGAACTGGCAAGGTGGATACAGAACTGGCTAGGCCATAGAAGGCAGAGGGTAGCAATGGAGGGATGCTTTTCTAATTGGAGGGCTGTGACCAGTGGTGTTCCACAGGGATCAGTGCTGGGACCTTTGCTCTTTGTAGTATATATAAATGATTTGGAGGAAAATGTAACTGGTCTGATTAGTAAGTTTGCAGACGACACAAAGGTTGGTGGAATTGCGGATAGCGATGAGGACTGTCTGAGGATACAGCAGGATTTAGATTGTCTGGAGACTTGGGCGGAGAGATGGCAGATGGAGTTTAACCTGGACAAATGTGAGGTAATGCATTTTGGAAGGGCTAATGCAGGTAGGGAATATACAGTGAATGGTAGAACCCTCAAGAGTATTGAAAGTCAAAGAGATCTAGGAGTACAGGTCCACAGATCACTGAAAGGGGCTACACAGGTGGAGAAGGTAGTCAAGAAGGCATACGGCATGCTTGCCTTCATTGGCCGGGGCATTGAGTATAAGAATTGGCAAGTCATGTTGCAGCTGTATAGAACCTTAGTTAGGCCACACTTGGAGTATAGTGTTCAATTCTGGTCGCCACACTACCAGAAGGATGTGGAGGCTTTAGAGAGGGTGCAGAAGAGATTTACCAGAATGTTGCCTGGTATGGAGGGCATAAGCTATGAGGAGCGATTGAATAAACTCGGTTTGTTCTCACTGGAACGAAGGAGGTTGAGGGGCGACCTGATAGAGGTATACAAAATTATGAGGGGCATAGACAGAGTGGATAGTCAGAGGCTTTTCCCCAGGGTAGAGGGGTCAATTACTCGGGGGCATAGGTTTAAGGTGAGAGGGGCAAAGTTTAGAGTAGATGTACGAGGCAAGTTTTTTACGCAGAGGGTAGTGGGTGCATGGAACTCACTACCGGAGGAGGTAGTGGAGGCAGGGACGATAGGGACATTTAAGGGGCATCTTGACAAATATATGAATAGGATGGGAATAGAAGGATACGGACCCAGGAAGTGTAGATGATTGTAGTTTAGTCGGGCAGTATGGTCGGCACGGGCTTGGAGGGCCGAAGGGCCTGTTCCTGTGCTGTACATTTCTTTGTTCTTTGTTCTTTGTTCTTTGAGTCAGTTTCAGCGGGAGCAGTGCAGAAGTGGCAGCTGGGAGGTAAGTCTGTCATTTAAAAGCAATTGTCTTTGCAGGGGCAGGCCAGTTGATTTCGGCGGGAGAACAGCTGGTGAGTCAGTTTCAGCGGGAGCAGTGCGGAAGTGGCAGCTGGGAGGTAAGTCTGTCCTTTAAAAGCACTTGTCTTTGCAGGGGCATGCCAGTCGATTTCGGCGGGAGAACAGCTGGTGAGTCAGTTTCAGCGGGAGCAGTGCGGAAGTGGATGCTGGGAGGTAAGTCTGACCTTTAAAAGCACATGTCTTTGCAGGGGCAGGCCAGTCGATTTCGGCGGGAGAACAGCTGGTGAGTCAGTTTCAGCGGGAGCAGTGCGGAAGTGGCAGCTGGGAGGTAAGTCTGTCCTTTAAAAGCACTTGTTTTGCAGGGGCAGGCCAGTCGATTTCGGTGGGAGAACAGCTGGTGAGTCAGTTTCAGCGGGAGCAGTGCGGAAGTGGCTGCTGGGAGGTACGTCTGTCCTTTAAAAGCACTTGTCTTTGCAGGGGCAGGCCAGTCGATTTCGGTGGGAGAACAGCTGGTGAGTCAGATTCAGCGGGAGCAGTGCGGAAGGACTGCTGGCTGTTAAGTTTGTCCTTAAAAAGCACTTGTCTTTGCAGGGGCAGGCCAGTCGATTTCGGAAGGAGAACAGCTGGTGAGTCAATTTCAGCGGCAGCAGTGCGGAAGTGGCAGCTGGGAGATAAGTCTGTCCTTTAAAAGCACTTGTCTTTGCCTGGGCAGGCCAGGCGATTTCGGCGGGAGAACAGCTGGAGAGTCAGTTTCAGCGGGAGCAGTGCGGAAGAGGCTGCTGGGAGGTAAGTCTGTCCTTTAAAAGCACTTGTCTTTGCAGGGGCAGGCCAGTCGATTACGGTGGGAGAACAGCTGGTGAGTCAGTTTCAGCGGGAGCAGTGCGGAAGTGGCAGCTGAGAGGTAAGTCTGTCGTTTAAAAGCACTTGTCTTTGCAGGGGCAGGCCAGTCGATTTCGGCGGGAGAACAGCCGGTGAGTCAGTTTCAGCGGGAGCAGTGCGGAAGTGGCTGCTGGGAGGTAAGTCTGTCCTTTAAAAGCACTTGTCTTTGCAGGGGCAGGCCAGTCGATTTCGTCGGGAGAACAGCTGGTGAGTCAGTTTCAGCGGGAGCAGTGGGGAAGTGGCTGCTGGGAGGTAAGTCTGTCCTCTAAAAGCACTTGTCTTTGCAGGGGCATGCCAGTCGATTTCGGCGGGAGAACAGTTTGTGGTGATGGGAGACTTCAACTTCCCCAATATTGACTGGGACTCACTTAGTGCCACGGGCTTAGACGGGGCAGAGTTTGTAAGGAGCATCCAGGAGGGCTTCTTAAAACAATATGTAAACAGTCCAACTAGGGAAGAGGCGGTACTGGACCTGGTATTGGGGAATGAGCCCGGCCAGGTGGTAGATGTTTCAGTAGGGGAGCATTTCGGTAACAGTGACCACAATTCAGTAAGTTTTAAAGTACTGGTGGACAAGGATAAGAGTGGTCCGAGGATGAATGTGCTAAATTGGGGGAAGGCTAATTATAACAATATTAGGCGGGAACTGAAGAGCATAGATTGGGGGCGGATGTTTGAGGGCAAATCAACGTCTGACATGTGGGAGGCTTTCAAGTGTCAGTTGATAGGAATACAGGACAGGCATGTTCCTGTGAGGAAGAAAGACAAATACGGCAATTTTCGGGAACCTTGGATGACGAATGATATTGTAGGCCTCGTCAAAAAGAAAAAGGAGGCATTTGTCAGGGCTAAAAGGCTGGGAACAGACGAAGCCTGTGTGGCATATAAGGAAAGTAGGAAGGAACTTAAGCAGGGAGTCAGGAGGGCTAGAAGGGGTCATGAAAAGTCATTGGCAAATAGGGTTAAGGAAAATCCCAAGGCTTTTTACACTTACATAAAAAGCAAGAGGGTAGCCAGGGAAAGGGTTGGCCCACTGAAGGATAGGAAAGGGAATCTATGTGTGGAGCCAGAGGAAATGGGCGAGGTACTAAATGAATACTTTGCATCAGTATTCACCAAAGAGAAGGAATTGGTAGATGTTGAGTCTGGAGAAGGGGGTGTAGATAGCCTGGGTCACATTGTGATCCAAAAAGACGAGGTGTTGGGTGTCTTAAAAAATATTAAGGTAGATAAGTCCCCAGGGCCGGATGGGATCTACCCCAGAATACTGAAGGAGGCTGGAGAGGAAATTGCTGAGGCCTTGACAGAAATCTTTGGATCCTCGCTGTCTTCAGGGGATGTCCCGGAGGACTGGAGAATAGCCAATGTTGTTCCTCTGTTTAAGAAGGGTGGCAGGGATAATCCCGGGAACTACAGGCCGGTGAGCCTTACTTCAGTGGTAGGGAAATTACTGGAGAGAATTCTCCGAGACAGGATCTACTCCCATTTGGAAGCAAATGGACGTATTAGTGAGAGGCAGCACGGTTTTGTGAAGGGGAGGTCGTGTCTCACTAACTTGATAGAGTTTTTCGAGGAGGTCACTAAGATGATTGATGCAGGTAGGGCAGTAGATGTTGTCTATATGGACTTCAGTAAGGCCTTTGACAAGGTCCCTCATGGTAGACTAGTACAAAAGGTGAAGTCACACGGGATCAGGGGTGAACTGGCAAGGTGGATACAGAACTGGCTAGGCCATAGAAGGCAGAGGGTAGCAATGGAGGGATGCTTTTCTAATTGGAGGGCTGTGACCAGTGGTGTTCCACAGGGATCAGTGCTGGGACCTTTGCTCTTTGTAGTATATATAAATGATTTGGAGGAAAATGTAACTGGTCTGATTAGTAAGTTTGCAGACGACACAAAGGTTGGTGGAATTGCGGATAGCGATGAGGACTGTCTGAGGATACAGCAGGATTTAGATTGTCTGGAGACTTGGGCGGAGAGATGGCAGATGGAGTTTAACCTGGACAAATGTGAGGTAATGCATTTTGGAAGGGCTAATGCAGGTAGGGAATATACAGTGAATGGTAGAACCCTCAAGAGTATTGAAAGTCAAAGAGATCTAGGAGTACAGGTCCACAGATCACTGAAAGGGGCTACACAGGTGGAGAAGGTAGTCAAGAAGGCATACGGCATGCTTGCCTTCATTGGCCGGGGCATTGAGTATAAGAATTGGCAAGTCATGTTGCAGCTGTATAGAACCTTAGTTAGGCCACACTTGGAGTATAGTGTTCAATTCTGGTCGCCACACTACCAGAAGGATGTGGAGGCTTTAGAGAGGGTGCAGAAGAGATTTACCAGAATGTTGCCTGGTATGGAGGGCATAAGCTATGAGGAGCGATTGAATAAACTCGGTTTGTTCTCACTGGAACGAAGGAGGTTGAGGGGCGACCTGATAGAGGTATACAAAATTATGAGGGGCATAGACAGAGTGGATAGTCAGAGGCTTTTCCCCAGGGTAGAGGGGTCAATTACTCGGGGGCATAGGTTTAAGGTGAGAGGGGCAAAGTTTAGAGTAGATGTACGAGGCAAGTTTTTTACGCAGAGGGTAGTGGGTGCATGGAACTCACTACCGGAGGAGGTAGTGGAGGCAGGGACGATAGGGACATTTAAGGGGCATCTTGACAAATATATGAATAGGATGGGAATAGAAGGATACGGACCCAGGAAGTGTAGATGATTGTAGTTTAGTCGGGCAGTATGGTCGGCACGGGCTTGGAGGGCCGAAGGGCCTGTTCCTGTGCTGTACATTTCTTTGTTCTTTGTTCTTTGTTCTTTGAGTCAGTTTCAGCGGGAGCAGTGCAGAAGTGGCAGCTGGGAGGTAAGTCTGTCATTTAAAAGCAATTGTCTTTGCAGGGGCAGGCCAGTTGATTTCGGCGGGAGAACAGCTGGTGAGTCAGTTTCAGCGGGAGCAGTGCGGAAGTGGCAGCTGGGAGGTAAGTCTGTCCTTTAAAAGCACTTGTCTTTGCAGGGGCATGCCAGTCGATTTCGGCGGGAGAACAGCTGGTGAGTCAGTTTCAGCGGGAGCAGTGCGGAAGTGGATGCTGGGAGGTAAGTCTGACCTTTAAAAGCACATGTCTTTGCAGGGGCAGGCCAGTCGATTTCGGCGGGAGAACAGCTGGTGAGTCAGTTTCAGCGGGAGCAGTGCGGAAGTGGCAGCTGGGAGGTAAGTCTGTCCTTTAAAAGCACTTGTTTTGCAGGGGCAGGCCAGTCGATTTCGGTGGGAGAACAGCTGGTGAGTCAGTTTCAGCGGGAGCAGTGCGGAAGTGGCTGCTGGGAGGTAAGTCTGTCCTTTAAAAGCACTTGTCTTTGCAGGGGCAGGCCAGTCGATTTCGGTGGGAGAACAGCTGGTGAGTCAGATTCAGCGGGAGCAGTGCGGAAGGACTGCTGGCTGTTAAGTTTGTCCTTAAAAAGCACTTGTCTTTGCAGGGGCAGGCCAGTCGATTTCGGAAGGAGAACAGCTGGTGAGTCAATTTCAGCGGCAGCAGTGCGGAAGTGGCAGCTGGGAGATAAGTCTGTCCTTTAAAAGCACTTGTCTTTGCCTGGGCAGGCCAGGCGATTTCGGCGGGAGAACAGCTGGAGAGTCAGTTTCAGCGGGAGCAGTGCGGAAGAGGCTGCTGGGAGGTAAGTCTGTCCTTTAAAAGCACTTGTCTTTGCAGGGGCAGGCCAGTCGATTACGGTGGGAGAACAGCTGGTGAGTCAGTTTCAGCGGGAGCAGTGCGGAAGTGGCAGCTGAGAGGTAAGTCTGTCGTTTAAAAGCACTTGTCTTTGCAGGGGCAGGCCAGTCGATTTCGGCGGGAGGACAGCTGGTGAGTCAGTTTCAGCGAGAGCAGTGCGGAAGTGGCTGCTTGGAGGTAAGTCCGTCCTTTAAAAGCACTTGTCTTTGCAGGGGCAGGCCAGTCGATTTCGGCGGGAGAACAGCTGGTGAGTCAGTTTTAGCGGGAGCAGTGCGGAAGTGGCTGCTGGGAGGTAAGTCTGTCCTTTAAAAGCACTTGTCTTTGCAGGGGCAGGCAAGTCGATTTCGGCGGGAGAACAGCCGGTGAGTCAGTTTCAGCGGGAGCAGTGCGGAAGTGGCTGCTGGGAGGTAAGTCTGTCCTTTAAAAGCACTTGTCTTTGCAGGGGCAGGCCAGTCGATTTCGTCGGGAGAACAGCTGGTGAGTCAGATTCAGCGGGAGCAGTGGGGAAGTGGCTGCTGGGAGGTAAGTCTGTCCTCTAAAAGCACTTGTCTTTGCAGGGGCATTACATACATAGAACATACAGTGCAGAAGGAGGCCATTCGGCCCATCGAGTCTGCACCGACCCACATTAATCCCTCACTTCCACCTTATCCCCGCAACCCAATAACCCCTCCCAACCCTTATGGACACTACGGGTAATTTAGCATGGCCAATCCACCTAACCTGCACGTCTTTGGACTGTGGGAGGAAACCGGAGCACCCGGAGGAAACCCACGCGGACACGGGGAGAACGTGCAAACTCCGCACAGACAGTGACCCAGCGGGGATTCGAACCTGGGACCCTGGAGCTGTGAAGCCACAGTGCTAATCACTTGTGCTACCGTGCTGCCCAAGTCGATTTCGGCGGGAGAACAGCTGGTGAGTCAGTTTCAGCGGGAGCAGTGCAGAAGTGGCAGCTGGGAGGTAAGTCTGTCATTTAAAAGCAATTGTCTTTGCAGGGGCAGGCCAGTTGATTTCGGCGGGAGAACAGCTGGTGAGTCAGTTTCAGCGGGAGCAGTGCGGAAGTGGCAGCTGGGAGGTAAGTCTGTCCTTTAAAAGCACTTGTCTTTGCAGGGGCAGACCAGTCGATTTCGACGGGAGAACAGCTGGTGAGTCAGTTTCAGCGGGATCAGTGCGCAAGTGGCTGCTGGGAGGTAAGTCTGTCCTTTAAAAGCACTTGACTTTGCAGGGGCAGGCCAGTCGATTTCGGCGGGAGAACAGCTGGTGAGTCAGTTTCAGCGAGAGCAGTGCGGAAGTGGCAGCTGGGAGGTAAGTCTGTCCTTTAAAAGCACTTGTCTTTGCAGGGGCAGGCCAGTCAATTTCGGCGGGAGAACAGCTGGTGAGTCAGTTTCAGCGGGAGCAGTGCGGAAGTGGCAGCTGGGAGGTAAGTCTGTCCTTTAAAAGCACTTGTCTTTGCCGGGGCAGGCCAGTCGATTTCGGCGGGAGAACAGCTGGTGAGTCAGTTTCAGCGGGAGCAGTGCGGAAGTGGCTGCTGGGAGGTAAGTCTGTCCTTTAAAAGCACTTGTCTTTACAGGGGCAGGCCAGTCGATTTCGGCGGGAGAACAGCTGGTGAGTCAGTTTCAGCGGGAGCAGTGCGGAAGTGGCAGCTGGGAGGTAAGTCTGTCCTTTAAAAGCACTTGACTTTGCAGGGGCAGGCCAGTCGATTTCGGTGGGAGAACAGCAGGTGAGTCAGTTTCAGCGGGAGCAGTGCGGAAGTGGCTGCTGGGAGGTAAGTCTGTCCTTTAAAAGCACTTGTCTTTGCAGGGGCAGGCCAGTCGATTTCGGCGGGAGAACAGCTGGTGAGTCAGATTCAGCGGGAGCAGTGCGGAAGGACTGCTGGCTGTTAAGTTTGTCCTTAAAAAGCACTTGTCTTTGCAGGGGCAGGCCAGTCGATTTCGGAAGGAGAACAGCTGGTGAGTCAATTTCAGCGGGAGCAGTGCGGAAGTGGCAGCTGGGAGGTAAGTCTGTCCTTTAAAAGCACTTGTCTTTGCAGGGGCAGGCCAGTCGATTTCGGCGGGAGAACAGCTGGTGAGTCAGTTTCAGCGGGAGCAGTGCGGAAGTGGCTGCTGGGAGGTAAGTCTGTCCTTTAAAAGCACTTGTCTTTGCATGGGCAGGCCAGGCGATTTCGGCGGGAGAACAGCTGGAGAGTCAGTTTCAGCGGGAGCAGTGCGGAAGAGGCTGCTGGGAGGTAAGTCTGTCCTTTAAAAGCACTTGTCTTTGCAGGGGCAGGCCAGTCGATTACGGTGGGAGAACAGCTGGTGAGTCAGTTTCAGCGGGAGCAGTGCGGAAGTGGCAGCTGAGAGGTAAGTCTGTCCTTTAAAAGCACTTGTCTTTGCAGGGGCAGGCCAGTCGATTTCGGCGGGAGGACAGCTGGTGAGTCAGTTTCAGCGAGAGCAGTGCGGAAGTGGCTGCTTGGAGGTAAGTCCGTCCTTTAAAAGCACTTGTCTTTGCAGGGGCAGGCCAGTCGATTTCGGCGGGAGGACAGCTGGTGAGTCAGTTTCAGCGAGAGCAGTGCGGAAGTGGCTGCTTGGAGGTAAGTCCGTCCTTTAAAAGCACTTGTCTTTGCAGGGGCAGGCCAGTCGATTTCGGCGGGAGAACAGCTGGTGAGTCAGTTTCAGCGGGAGCAGTGCGGAAGTGGCTTCTGGGAGGTAAGTCTGTCCTTTAAAAGCACTTGTCTTTGCAGGGGCAGGCCAGTCGATTTCGGCGGGAGAACAGCTGGTGAGTCAGTTTCAGCGGGAGCAGTGCGGAAGTGGCAGCTGGGAGGTAAGTCTGTCATTTAAAAGCACTTGTCTTTGCAGGGGCAGGCCAGTCGATTTCGGCGGGAGAACAGCTGGTGAGTCAGTTTTAGCGGGAGTAGTGCGGAAGTGGCAGCTGGGAGGTAATTCTGTCCTTTAAAAGCACTCGTCTTAGCAGGGGCAGACCAGTCGATTTCGGCGGGAGAACAGCTGGTGACTTAGTTTCAGCGGGAGCAGTGCGGAAGTGGCTGCTGGGAGGTAAGTCTGTCCTTAAAAAGCACTTGTCTTTGCAGGGGCAGGCCACTCGATTTCGGCGGGAGAACAGCTGGTGAGTCAGTTTCAGCGGGAGCAGTGCAGAAGTGGCAGCTGGGAGGTAAGTCTGTCATTTAAAAGCAATTGTCTTTGCAGGGGCAGGCCAGTTGATTTCGGCGGGAGAACAGCTGGTGAGTCAGTTTCAGCGGGAGCAGTGCGGAAGTGGCAGCTGGGAGGTAAGTCTGTCCTTTAAAAGCACTTGTCTTTGCAGGGGCAGACCAGTCGATTTCGACGGGAGAACAGCTGGTGAGTCAGTTTCAGCGGGAGCAGTGCGCAAGTGGCTGCTGGGAGGTAAGTCTGTCCTTTAAAAGCACTTGTCTTTGCAGGGGCAGGCCAGTCGATTTCGGCGGGAGAACAGCTGGTGAGTCAGTTTCAGCGAGAGCAGTGCGGAAGTGGCAGCTGGGAGGTAAGTCTGTCCTTTAAAAGCACTTGTCTTTGCAGGGTCAGGCCAGTCAATTTCGGCGGTAGAACAGCTGGTGAGTCAGTTTCAGCGGGAGCAGTGCGGAAGTGGCTGCTGGGAGGTAAGTCTGTCCTTTAAAAGCACTTGTCTTTACAGGGGCAGGCCAGTCGATTTCGGCGGGAGAACAGCTGGTGAGTCAGTTTCAGCGGTAGCAGTGCGGAAGTGGCTGCTGGGAGTTAAGTCTGTCCTTTAAAAGCACTTGTCTTTGCAGGGGCAGGCCAGTCGATTTCGGCGGGAGAACAGCTGGTGAGTCAGTTTCAGCGGGAGCAGTGCGGAAGTGGCTGCTGGGAGGTAAGTCTGTCCTTTAAAAGCACTTGTCTTTGCAGGGACAGGCCAGTCGATTTCGGCGGGAGAACAGCTGGTGAGTCAGTTTCAGCGGGAGTAGTGCGCAAGTGTCTGCTGGGAGGTAAGTCTGTCCATTAAACGCACTTGTCTTTGCAGTGGCAGGCCAGTCGATTTCGGCGGGAGAACAGCTGGTGAGTCAGTTTCAGTGGGAGCAGTGCGGAAGTGGCTGCTGGGAGGTAAGTCTGTCCTTTAAAAGCACTTTTCTTTGCAGGGGCAGGCCAGTCGATTTCGGCTGGAGAACAGCTGGTGAGTCAGTTTCAGCGGGAGCAGTGCGGAAGTGGCTGCTGGGAGGTAAGTCTGTCCTTTAAAAGGACTTGTCTTTGCAGGGGCAGGCCAGTCGATTTCGGCGGGAGAACAGCTGGTGAGTCAGATTCAGCGGGAGCAGTGCGGAAGTGGCTGCTGGGAGGTATGTCTGTCCTTTAAAAGCATTTGTCTTTGCAGGCGCAGGCCAGTCGATTTCGGCGGGAGAACAGCTGGTGAGTCAGTTTCAGCGGGAGCAGTGCGGAAGTGGCAGCTGGGAGGTAAGTCTGTCCTTTAAAAGCACTTGTCTTTGCAGGGGCAGGCCAGTCGATTTCGGCGAGAGAACAGCTGGTGAGTCAGTTTCAGCGGGAGCAGTGCGGAAGTGGCTGCTGGGAGGTAAGTCTGTCCTTTAAAAGCACTTGTCTTTGCAGGGGCAGGCCAGTCGATTTCGGCGGGAGAACAGCTGGTGAGTCAGTTTCAGCGGGAGCAGTGCGGAAGTGGCAGCTGGGAGGTAAGTCTGTCATTTAAAAGCACTTGTCTTTGCAGGGGCAGGCCAGTTGATTTCGGCGGGAGAACAGCTGGTGAGTCAGTTTCAGCGGGAGCAGTGCGGAAGTGGCAGCTGGGAGGTAAGTCTGTCCTTTAAAAGCATTTGTCTTAGCAGGGGCAGACCAGTCGATTTCGGCGGGAGAACAGCTGGTGAGTCAGTTTCAGCGGGAGCAGTGCGGAAGTGGCTGCTGGGAGGTAAGTCTGTCCTTTAAAAGCACTTGTCTTTGCAGGGGCAGGCCAGTCGATTTCGGCGGGAGAACAGCTGGTGAGTCAGTTTCAGCGGCAGCAGTGCAGAAGTGGCAGCTGGGAGGTAAGTCTGTCATTTAAATGCACTTGTCTTTGCAGGGGCAGGCCAGTTGATTTCGGCGGGAGAACAGCTGGTGAGTCAGTTTCAGCGGGAGCAGTGCGGAAGTGGCAGCTGGGAGGTAAGTCTGTCCTTTAAAAGCACTTGTCTTTGCAGGGGCAGACCAGTCGATTTCGGCGGGAGAACAGCTGGTGAGTCAGTTTCAGCGGGAGCAGTGCGCAAGTGGCTGCTGGGAGGTAAGTCTGTCCTTTAAAAGCACTTGTCTTTGCAGGGGCAGGCCAGTCGATTTCGGCGGGAGAACAGCTGGTGAGTCAGTTTCAGCGAGAGCAGTGCGGAAGTGGCAGCTGGGAGGTAAGTCTGTCCTTTAAAAGCACTTATCTTTGCAGGGGCAGGCCAGTCGATTACGGTGGGAGGACAGCTGGTGAGTCAGTTTCAGCGGGAGCAGTGCGGAAGTGGCTGCTGGGAGGTAATTCTGTACTTTAAAAGCACTTGTCTTTGCAGGGGCAGGCCAGTCGATTTCGGCGGAAGAACAGCTGGTGAGTCAGTTTCAGCGGGAGCAGTGCGGAAGTGGCTGCTGGGAGGTAATTCTGTCCTTAAAAAGCACTTGTCTTTGCAGGGGCAGGGCCAGTCGATTTCGGCGGGAGAACAGCTGGTGAGTCAGTTTCAGCGGGAGCAGTGCGGAAGTGGCTGCTGGGAGGTAATTCTGTACTTTAAAAGCACTTGTCTTTGCAGGGGCAGGCCAGTCGATTTCGGCGGAAGAACAGCTGGTGAGTCAGTTTCAGCGGGAGCAGTGCGGAAGTGGCTGCTGGGAGGTAATTCTGTCCTTAAAAAGCACTTCTCTTTGCAGGGGCAGGGCCAGTCGATTTCGGCGGGAGAACAGCTGGTGAGTCAGTTTCAGCGGGAGCAGTGCGGAAGTGGCTGCTGGCTGTTAAGTTTGTCCTTAAAAAGCACTTGCCTTTGCAGGGGCAGGCCAGTCGATTTCGGAAGGAGAACAGCTGGTGAGTCAATTTCAGCGGGAGCAGTGCGGAAGTGGCTGCTGGGAGGTAAGTCTGTCCTTTAAAAGCACTTGTCTTTGCAGGGGCAGGCCAGTCGATTTCGGCGGGAGAACAGCTGGTGAGTCAGTTTCAGCGGGAGCAGTGCGGAAGTGTATGCTGGGAGGTAAGTCTGTCCTTTAAAAGCACTTATCTTTGCAGGGGCAGGCCAGTCGATTACGGTGGGAGGACAGCTGGTGAGTCAGTTTCAGCGGGAGCAGTGCGGAAGTGGCTGCTGGGAGGTAATTCTGTACTTTAAAAGCACTTGTCTTTGCAGGGGTAGGCAAGTCGATTTCGGCGGAAGAACAGCTGGTGAGTCAGTTTCAGCGGGAGCAGTGCGGAAGTGGCTGCTGGGAGGTAATTCTGTACTTTAAAAGCACTTGTCTTTGCAGGGGCAGGGCCAGTCGATTTCGGCGGGAGAACAGCTGGTGAGTCAGTTTCAGCGGGAGCAGTGCGGAAGTGGCAGCTGGGAGGTAAGTCTGTCCTTTAAAAGCACTTGTCTTTGCAGGGGCAGGCCAGTCGATTTCGGTGGGAGAACAGCTGGTGAGTCAGTTTCAGCGGGAGCAGTGCGGAAGTGGCTGCTGGGAGGTAAGTCTGTCCTTTAAAAGCACTTGTCTTTGCAGGGGCAGGCCAGTCGATTTCGGCGGGAGAACAGCTGGTGAGTCAGTTTCAGTGAGAGCAGTGCGGAAGTGGCAGCTGGGAGGTAAGTCTGTCCTTTAAAAGCACTTGTCTTTGCAGGGGCAGGCCAGTCAATTTCGGCGGTAGAACAGCTGGTGAGTCAGTTTCAGCGGGAGAAGTGCGGAAGTGGCAGCTGGGAGGTAAGTCTGTCCTTTAAAAGCACTTGTCTTTGCAGGGGCACGCCAGTCGATTTCGGCGGGAGAACAGCTGGTGAGTCAGTTTCAGCGGGGGCAGTGCGGAAGTGGCTGCTGGGAGGTAAGTCTGTCCTTTAAAAGCACTTGTCTTTACAGGGGCAGGCCAGTCGATTTCGGCGGGAGAACAGCTGGTGAGTCAGTTTCAGCGGGAGCAGTGCGGAAGTGGCTGCTGGGAGTTAAGTCTGTCCTTTAAAAGCACTTGTCTTTGCAGGGGCAGGCCAGTCGATTTCGGCGGGAGAACAGCTGGTGAGTCAGTTTCAGCGGGAGCAGTGCGGAAGTGGCTGCTGGGAGGTAAGTCTGTCCTTTAAAAGCACTTGTCTTTGCAGGGACAGGCCAGTCGATTTCGGCGGGAGAACAGCTGGTGAGTCAGTTTCAGCGGGAGTAGTGCGCAAGTGTCTGCTGGGAGGTAAGTCTGTCCTTTAAACGCACTTGTCTTTGCAGTGGCAGGCCAGTCGATTTCGGCGGGAGAACAGCTGGTGAGCCAGTTTCAGTGGGAGCAGTGCGGAAGTGGCTGCTGGGAGGTAAGTCTGTCCTTTAAAAGCACTTTTCTTTGCAGGGGCAGGCCAGTCGATTTCGGCTGGAGAACAGCTGGTGAGTCAGTTTCAGCGGGAGCAGTGCGGAAGTGGCTGCTGGGAGGTAAGTCTGTCCTTTAAAAGGACTTGTCTTTGCAGGGGCAGGCCAGTCGATTTCGGCGGGAGAACAGCTGGTGAGTCAGATTCAGCGGGAGCAGTGCGGAAGTGGCTGCTGGGAGGTAAGTCTGTCCTTTAAAATCATTTGTCTTTGCAGGGGCAGGCCAGTCGATTTCGGCGGGAGAACAGCTGGTGAGTCAGTTTCAGCGGGAGCAGTGCGGAAGTGGCAGCTGGGAGGTAAGTCTGTCCTTTAAAAGCACTTGTCTTTGCAGGGGCAGGCCAGTCGATTTCGGTGGGAGAACAGCTGGTGAGTCAGTTTCAGCGGGAGCAGTGCGGAAGTGGCTGCTGGGAGGTAAGTCTGTCCTTTAAAAGCACTTGTCTTTGCAGGGGCAGGCCAGTCGATTTCGGCGGGAGAACAGCTGGTGAGTCAGATTCAGCGGGAGCAGTGCGGAAGTGGCTGCTGGCTGTTAAGTTTGTCCTTAAAAAGCACTTGCCTTTGCAGGGGCAGGCCAGTCGATTTCGGAAGGAGAACAGCTGGTGAGTCAATTTCAGCGGGAGCAGTGCGGAAGTGGCTGCTGGGAGGTAAGTCTGTCCTTTAAAAGCACTTGTCTTTGCAGGGGCAGGCCAGTCGATTTCGTCGGGAGAACAGCTGGTGAGTCAGTTTCAGCGGGAGCAGTGGGGAAGTGGCTGCTGGGAGGTAAGTCTGTCCTCTAAAAGCACTTGTCTTTGCAGGGGCATGCCAGTCGATTTCGGCGGGAGAACAGTTTGTGGTGATGGGAGACTTCAACTTCCCCAATATTGACTGGGACTCACTTAGTGCCAGGGGCTTAGACGGGGCAGAGTTTGTAAGGAGCATCCAGGAGGGCTTCTTAAAACAATATGTAAACAGTCCAACTAGGGAAGAGGCGGTACTGGACCTGGTATTGGGGAATGAGCCCGGCCAGGTGGTAGATGTTTCAGTAGGGGAGCATTTCGGTAACAGTGACCACAATTCAGTAAGTTTTAAAGTACTGGTGGACAAGGATAAGAGTGGTCCGAGGATGAATGTGCTAAATTGGGGGAAGGCTAATTATAACAATATTAGGCGGGAACTGAAGAGCATAGATTGGGGGCGGATGTTTGAGGGCAAATCAACGTCTGACATGTGGGAGGCTTTCAAGTGTCAGTTGATAGGAATACAGGACAGGCATGTTCCTGTGAGGAAGAAAGACAAATACGGCAATTTTCGGGAACCTTGGATGACGAATGATATTGTAGGCCTCGTCAAAAAGAAAAAGGAGGCATTTGTCAGGGCTAAAAGGCTGGGAACAGACGAAGCCTGTGTGGCATATAAGGAAAGTAGGAAGGAACTTAAGCAGGGAGTCAGGAGGGCTAGAAGGGGTCATGAAAAGTCATTGGCAAATAGGGTTAAGGAAAATCCCAAGGCTTTTTACACTTACATAAAAAGCAAGAGGGTAGCCAGGGAAAGGGTTGGCCCACTGAAGGATAGGAAAGGGAATCTATGTGTGGAGCCAGAGGAAATGGGCGAGGTACTAAATGAATACTTTGCATCAGTATTCACCAAAGAGAAGGAATTGGTAGATGTTGAGTCTGGAGAAGGGGGTGTAGATAGCCTGGGTCACATTGTGATCCAAAAAGACGAGGTGTTGGGTGTCTTAAAAAATATTAAGGTAGATAAGTCCCCAGGGCCGGATGGGATCTACCCCAGAATACTGAAGGAGGCTGGAGAGGAAATTGCTGAGGCCTTGACAGAAATCTTTGGATCCTCGCTGTCTTCAGGGGATGTCCCGGAGGACTGGAGAATAGCCAATGTTGTTCCTCTGTTTAAGAAGGGTGGCAGGGATAATCCCGGGAACTACAGGCCGGTGAGCCTTACTTCAGTGGTAGGGAAATTACTGGAGAGAATTCTCCGAGACAGGATCTACTCCCATTTGGAAGCAAATGGACGTATTAGTGAGAGGCAGCACGGTTTTGTGAAGGGGAGGTCGTGTCTCACTAACTTGATAGAGTTTTTCGAGGAGGTCACTAAGATGATTGATGCAGGTAGGGCAGTAGATGTTGTCTATATGGACTTCAGTAAGGCCTTTGACAAGGTCCCTCATGGTAGACTAGTACAAAAGGTGAAGTCACACGGGATCAGGGGTGAACTGGCAAGGTGGATACAGAACTGGCTAGGCCATAGAAGGCAGAGGGTAGCAATGGAGGGATGCTTTTCTAATTGGAGGGCTGTGACCAGTGGTGTTCCACAGGGATCAGTGCTGGGACCTTTGCTCTTTGTAGTATATATAAATGATTTGGAGGAAAATGTAACTGGTCTGATTAGTAAGTTTGCAGACGACACAAAGGTTGGTGGAATTGCGGATAGCGATGAGGACTGTCTGAGGATACAGCAGGATTTAGATTGTCTGGAGACTTGGGCGGAGAGATGGCAGATGGAGTTTAACCTGGACAAATGTGAGGTAATGCATTTTGGAAGGGCTAATGCAGGTAGGGAATATACAGTGAATGGTAGAACCCTCAAGAGTATTGAAAGTCAAAGAGATCTAGGAGTACAGGTCCACAGATCACTGAAAGGGGCTACACAGGTGGAGAAGGTAGTCAAGAAGGCATACGGCATGCTTGCCTTCATTGGCCGGGGCATTGAGTATAAGAATTGGCAAGTCATGTTGCAGCTGTATAGAACCTTAGTTAGGCCACACTTGGAGTATAGTGTTCAATTCTGGTCGCCACACTACCAGAAGGATGTGGAGGCTTTAGAGAGGGTGCAGAAGAGATTTACCAGAATGTTGCCTGGTATGGAGGGCATAAGCTATGAGGAGCGATTGAATAAACTCGGTTTGTTCTCACTGGAACGAAGGAGGTTGAGGGGCGACCTGATAGAGGTATACAAAATTATGAGGGGCATAGACAGAGTGGATAGTCAGAGGCTTTTCCCCAGGGTAGAGGGGTCAATTACTAGGGGGCATAGGTTTAAGGTGAGAGGGGCAAAGTTTAGAGTAGATGTACGAGGCAAGTTTTTTACGCAGAGGGTAGTGGGTGCATGGAACTCACTACCGGAGGAGGTAGTGGAGGCAGGGACGATAGGGACATTTAAGGGGCATCTTGACAAATATATGAATAGGATGGGAATAGAAGGATACGGACCCAGGAAGTGTAGATGATTGTAGTTTAGTCGGGCAGTATGGTCGGCACGGGCTTGGAGGGCCGAAGGGCCTGTTCCTGTGCTGTACATTTCTTTGTTCTTTGTTCTTTGTTCTTTGAGTCAGTTTCAGCGGGAGCAGTGCAGAAGTGGCAGCTGGGAGGTAAGTCTGTCATTTAAAAGCAATTGTCTTTGCAGGGGCAGGCCAGTTGATTTCGGCGGGAGAACAGCTGGTGAGTCAGTTTCAGCGGGAGCAGTGCGGAAGTGGCAGCTGGGAGGTAAGTCTGTCCTTTAAAAGCACTTGTCTTTGCAGGGGCATGCCAGTCGATTTCGGCGGGAGAACAGCTGGTGAGTCAGTTTCAGCGGGAGCAGTGCGGAAGTGGATGCTGGGAGGTAAGTCTGACCTTTAAAAGCACATGTCTTTGCAGGGGCAGGCCAGTCGATTTCGGCGGGAGAACAGCTGGTGAGTCAGTTTCAGCGGGAGCAGTGCGGAAGTGGCAGCTGGGAGGTAAGTCTGTCCTTTAAAAGCACTTGTTTTGCAGGGGCAGGCCAGTCGATTTCGGTGGGAGAACAGCTGGTGAGTCAGTTTCAGCGGGAGCAGTGCGGAAGTGGCTGCTGGGAGGTAAGTCTGTCCTTTAAAAGCACTTGTCTTTGCAGGGGCAGGCCAGTCGATTTCGGTGGGAGAACAGCTGGTGAGTCAGATTCAGCGGGAGCAGTGCGGAAGGACTGCTGGCTGTTAAGTTTGTCCTTAAAAAGCACTTGTCTTTGCAGGGGCAGGCCAGTCGATTTCGGAAGGAGAACAGCTGGTGAGTCAATTTCAGCGGCAGCAGTGCGGAAGTGGCAGCTGGGAGATAAGTCTGTCCTTTAAAAGCACTTGTCTTTGCCTGGGCAGGCCAGGCGATTTCGGCGGGAGAACAGCTGGAGAGTCAGTTTCAGCGGGAGCAGTGCGGAAGAGGCTGCTGGGAGGTAAGTCTGTCCTTTAAAAGCACTTGTCTTTGCAGGGGCAGGCCAGTCGATTACGGTGGGAGAACAGCTGGTGAGTCAGTTTCAGCGGGAGCAGTGCGGAAGTGGCAGCTGAGAGGTAAGTCTGTCGTTTAAAAGCACTTGTCTTTGCAGGGGCAGGCCAGTCGATTTCGGCGGGAGGACAGCTGGTGAGTCAGTTTCAGCGAGAGCAGTGCGGAAGTGGCTGCTTGGAGGTAAGTCCGTCCTTTAAAAGCACTTGTCTTTGCAGGGGCAGGCCAGTCGATTTCGGCGGGAGAACAGCTGGTGAGTCAGTTTTAGCGGGAGCAGTGCGGAAGTGGCTGCTGGGAGGTAAGTCTGTCCTTTAAAAGCACTTGTCTTTGCAGGGGCAGGCAAGTCGATTTCGGCGGGAGAACAGCCGGTGAGTCAGTTTCAGCGGGAGCAGTGCGGAAGTGGCTGCTGGGAGGTAAGTCTGTCCTTTAAAAGCACTTGTCTTTGCAGGGGCAGGCCAGTCGATTTCGTCGGGAGAACAGCTGGTGAGTCAGATTCAGCGGGAGCAGTGGGGAAGTGGCTGCTGGGAGGTAAGTCTGTCCTCTAAAAGCACTTGTCTTTGCAGGGGCATTACATACATAGAACATACAGTGCAGAAGGAGGCCATTCGGCCCATCGAGTCTGCACCGACCCACATTAATCCCTCACTTCCACCTTATCCCCGCAACCCAATAACCCCTCCCAACCCTTATGGACACTACGGGTAATTTAGCATGGCCAATCCACCTAACCTGCACGTCTTTGGACTGTGGGAGGAAACCGGAGCACCCGGAGGAAACCCACGCGGACACGGGGAGAACGTGCAAACTCCGCACAGACAGTGACCCAGCGGGGATTCGAACCTGGGACCCTGGAGCTGTGAAGCCACAGTGCTAATCACTTGTGCTACCGTGCTGCCCAAGTCGATTTCGGCGGGAGAACAGCTGGTGAGTCAGTTTCAGCGGGAGCAGTGCAGAAGTGGCAGCTGGGAGGTAAGTCTGTCATTTAAAAGCAATTGTCTTTGCAGGGGCAGGCCAGTTGATTTCGGCGGGAGAACAGCTGGTGAGTCAGTTTCAGCGGGAGCAGTGCGGAAGTGGCAGCTGGGAGGTAAGTCTGTCCTTTAAAAGCACTTGTCTTTGCAGGGGCAGACCAGTCGATTTCGACGGGAGAACAGCTGGTGAGTCAGTTTCAGCGGGATCAGTGCGCAAGTGGCTGCTGGGAGGTAAGTCTGTCCTTTAAAAGCACTTGACTTTGCAGGGGCAGGCCAGTCGATTTCGGCGGGAGAACAGCTGGTGAGTCAGTTTCAGCGAGAGCAGTGCGGAAGTGGCAGCTGGGAGGTAAGTCTGTCCTTTAAAAGCACTTGTCTTTGCAGGGGCAGGCCAGTCAATTTCGGCGGGAGAACAGCTGGTGAGTCAGTTTCAGCGGGAGCAGTGCGGAAGTGGCAGCTGGGAGGTAAGTCTGTCCTTTAAAAGCACTTGTCTTTGCCGGGGCAGGCCAGTCGATTTCGGCGGGAGAACAGCTGGTGAGTCAGTTTCAGCGGGAGCAGTGCGGAAGTGGCTGCTGGGAGGTAAGTCTGTCCTTTAAAAGCACTTGTCTTTACAGGGGCAGGCCAGTCGATTTCGGCGGGAGAACAGCTGGTGAGTCAGTTTCAGCGGGAGCAGTGCGGAAGTGGCAGCTGGGAGGTAAGTCTGTCCTTTAAAAGCACTTGTCTTTGCAGGGGCAGGCCAGTCGATTTCGGTGGGAGAACAGCAGGTGAGTCAGTTTCAGCGGGAGCAGTGCGGAAGTGGCTGCTGGGAGGTAAGTCTGTCCTTTAAAAGCACTTGTCTTTGCAGGGGCAGGCCAGTCGATTTCGGCGGGAGAACAGCTGGTGAGTCAGATTCAGCGGGAGCAGTGCGGAAGGACTGCTGGCTGTTAAGTTTGTCCTTAAAAAGCACTTGTCTTTGCAGGGGCAGGCCAGTCGATTTCGGAAGGAGAACAGCTGGTGAGTCAATTTCAGCGGGAGCAGTGCGGAAGTGGCAGCTGGGAGGTAAGTCTGTCCTTTAAAAGCACTTGTCTTTGCAGGGGCAGGCCAGTCGATTTCGGCGGGAGAACAGCTGGTGAGTCAGTTTCAGCGGGAGCAGTGCGGAAGTGGCTGCTGGGAGGTAAGTCTGTCCTTTAAAAGCACTTGTCTTTGCATGGGCAGGCCAGGCGATTTCGGCGGGAGAACAGCTGGAGAGTCAGTTTCAGCGGGAGCAGTGCGGAAGAGGCTGCTGGGAGGTAAGTCTGTCCTTTAAAAGCACTTGTCTTTGCAGGGGCAGGCCAGTCGATTACGGTGGGAGAACAGCTGGTGAGTCAGTTTCAGCGGGAGCAGTGCGGAAGTGGCAGCTGAGAGGTAAGTCTGTCCTTTAAAAGCACTTGTCTTTGCAGGGGCAGGCCAGTCGATTTCGGCGGGAGGACAGCTGGTGAGTCAGTTTCAGCGAGAGCAGTGCGGAAGTGGCTGCTTGGAGGTAAGTCCGTCCTTTAAAAGCACTTGTCTTTGCAGGGGCAGGCCAGTCGATTTCGGCGGGAGGACAGCTGGTGAGTTAGTTTCAGCGAGAGCAGTGCGGAAGTGGCTGCTTGGAGGTAAGTCCGTCCTTTAAAAGCACTTGTCTTTGCAGGGGCAGGCCAGTCGATTTCGGCGGGAGAACAGCTGGTGAGTCAGTTTCAGCGGGAGCAGTGCGGAAGTGGCTTCTGGGAGGTAAGTCTGTCCTTTAAAAGCACTTGTCTTTGCAGGGGCAGGCCAGTCGATTTCGGCGGGAGAACAGCTGGTGAGTCAGTTTCAGCGGGAGCAGTGCGGAAGTGGCAGCTGGGAGGTAAGTCTGTCATTTAAAAGCACTTGTCTTTGCAGGGGCAGGCCAGTCGATTTCGGCGGGAGAACAGCTGGTGAGTCAGTTTTAGCGGGAGTAGTGCGGAAGTGGCAGCTGGGAGGTAATTCTGTCCTTTAAAAGCACTCGTCTTAGCAGGGGCAGACCAGTCGATTTCGGCGGGAGAACAGCTGGTGAGTTAGTTTCAGCGGGAGCAGTGCGGAAGTGGCTGCTGGGAGGTAAGTCTGTCCTTAAAAAGCACTTGTCTTTGCAGGGGCAGGCCACTCGATTTCGGCGGGAGAACAGCTGGTGAGTCAGTTTCAGCGGGAGCAGTGCAGAAGTGGCAGCTGGGAGGTAAGTCTGTCATTTAAAAGCAATTGTCTTTGCAGGGGCAGGCCAGTTGATTTCGGCGGGAGAACAGCTGGTGAGTCAGTTTCAGCGGGAGCAGTGCGGAAGTGGCAGCTGGGAGGTAAGTCTGTCCTTTAAAAGCACTTGTCTTTGCAGGGGCAGACCAGTCGATTTCGACGGGAGAACAGCTGGTGAGTCAGTTTCAGCGGGAGCAGTGCGCAAGTGGCTGCTGGGAGGTAAGTCTGTCCTTTAAAAGCACTTGTCTTTGCAGGGGCAGGCCAGTCGATTTCGGCGGGAGAACAGCTGGTGAGTCAGTTTCAGCGAGAGCAGTGCGGAAGTGGCAGCTGGGAGGTAAGTCTGTCCTTTAAAAGCACTTGTCTTTGCAGGGTCAGGCCAGTCAATTTCGGCGGTAGAACAGCTGGTGAGTCAGTTTCAGCGGGAGCAGTGCGGAAGTGGCTGCTGGGAGGTAAGTCTGTCCTTTAAAAGCACTTGTCTTTACAGGGGCAGGCCAGTCGATTTCGGCGGGAGAACAGCTGGTGAGTCAGTTTCAGCGGTAGCAGTGCGGAAGTGGCTGCTGGGAGTTAAGTCTGTCCTTTAAAAGCACTTGTCTTTGCAGGGGCAGGCCAGTCGATTTCGGCGGGAGAACAGCTGGTGAGTCAGTTTCAGCGGGAGCAGTGCGGAAGTGGCTGCTGGGAGGTAAGTCTGTCCTTTAAAAGCACTTGTCTTTGCAGGGACAGGCCAGTCGATTTCGGCGGGAGAACAGCTGGTGAGTCAGTTTCAGCGGGAGTAGTGCGCAAGTGTCTGCTGGGAGGTAAGTCTGTCCATTAAACGCACTCGTCTTTGCAGTGGCAGGCCAGTCGATTTCGGCGGGAGAACAGCTGGTGAGTCAGTTTCAGTGGGAGCAGTGCGGAAGTGGCTGCTGGGAGGTAAGTCTGTCCTTTAAAAGCACTTTTCTTTGCAGGGGCAGGCCAGTCGATTTCGGCTGGAGAACAGCTGGTGAGTCAGTTTCAGCGGGAGCAGTGCGGAAGTGGCTGCTGGGAGGTAAGTCTGTCCTTTAAAAGGACTTGTCTTTGCAGGGGCAGGCCAGTCGATTTCGGCGGGAGAACAGCTGGTGAGTCAGATTCAGCGGGAGCAGTGCGGAAGTGGCTGCTGGGAGGTATGTCTGTCCTTTAAAAGCATTTGTCTTTGCAGGCGCAGGCCAGTCGATTTCGGCGGGAGAACAGCTGGTGAGTCAGTTTCAGCGGGAGCAGTGCGGAAGTGGCAGCTGGGAGGTAAGTCTGTCCTTTAAAAGCACTTGTCTTTGCAGGGGCAGGCCAGTCGATTTCGGCGAGAGAACAGCTGGTGAGTCAGTTTCAGCGGGAGCAGTGCGGAAGTGGCTGCTGGGAGGTAAGTCTGTCCTTTAAAAGCACTTGTCTTTGCAGGGGCAGGCCAGTCGATTTCGGCGGGAGAACAGCTGGTGAGTCAGTTTCAGCGGGAGCAGTGCGGAAGTGGCAGCTGGGAGGTAAGTCTGTCATTTAAAAGCACTTGTCTTTGCAGGGGCAGGCCAGTTGATTTCGGCGGGAGAACAGCTGGTGAGTCAGTTTCAGCGGGAGCAGTGCGGAAGTGGCAGCTGGGAGGTAAGTCTGTCCTTTAAAAGCATTTGTCTTAGCAGGGGCAGACCAGTCGATTTCGGCGGGAGAACAGCTGGTGAGTCAGTTTCAGCGGGAGCAGTGCGGAAGTGGCTGCTGGGAGGTAAGTCTGTCCTTTAAAAGCACTTGTCTTTGCAGGGGCAGGCCAGTCGATTTCGGCGGGAGAACAGCTGGTGAGTCAGTTTCAGCGGCAGCAGTGCAGAAGTGGCAGCTGGGAGGTAAGTCTGTCATTTAAATGCACTTGTCTTTGCAGGGGCAGGCCAGTTGATTTCGGCGGGAGAACAGCTGGTGAGTCAGTTTCAGCGGGAGCAGTGCGGAAGTGGCAGCTGGGAGGTAAGTCTGTCCTTTAAAAGCACTTGTCTTTGCAGGGGCAGACCAGTCGATTTCGGCGGGAGAACAGCTGGTGAGTCAGTTTCAGCGGGAGCAGTGCGCAAGTGGCTTCTGGGAGGTAAGTCTGTCCTTTAAAAGCACTTGTCTTTGCAGGGGCAGGCCAGTCGATTTCGGCGGGAGAACAGCTGGTGAGTCAGTTTCAGCGAGAGCAGTGCGGAAGTGGCAGCTGGGAGGTAAGTCTGTCCTTTAAAAGCACTTGTCTTTGCAGGGGCAGGCCAGTCAATTTCGGCGGGAGAACAGTTGGTGAGTCAGTTTCAGCGGGAGCAGTGCGGAAGTGGCAGCTGAGAGGTAAGTCTGTCCTTTAAAAGCACTTGTCTTTGCAGGGGCAGGCCAGTCGATTTCGGCGGGAGAACAGCTGGTGTGTCAGTTTCAGCGGGAGCAGTGCGGAAGTGTATGCTGGGAGGTAAGTCTGTCCTTTAAAAGCACTTATCTTTGCAGGGGCAGGCCAGTCGATTACGGTGGGAGGACAGCTGGTGAGTCAGTTTCAGCGGGAGCAGTGCGGAAGTGGCTGCTGGGAGGTAATTCTGTACTTTAAAAGCACTTGTCTTTGCAGGGGCAGGCCAGTCGATTTCGGCGGAAGAACAGCTGGTGAGTCAGTTTCAGCGGGAGCAGTGCGGAAGTGGCTGCTGGGAGGTAATTCTGTCCTTAAAAAGCACTTGTCTTTGCAGGGGCAGGGCCAGTCGATTTCGGCGGGAGAACAGCTGGTGAGTCAGTTTCAGCGGGAGCAGTGCGGAAGTGGCTGCTGGGAGGTAATTCTGTACTTTAAAAGCACTTGTCTTTGCAGGGGCAGGCCAGTCGATTTCGGCGGAAGAACAGCTGGTGAGTCAGTTTCAGCGGGAGCAGTGCGGAAGTGGCTGCTGGGAGGTAATTCTGTCCTTAAAAAGCACTTCTCTTTGCAGGGGCAGGGCCAGTCGATTTCGGCGGGAGAACAGCTGGTGAGTCAGTTTCAGCGGGAGCAGTGCGGAAGTGGCTGCTGGCTGTTAAGTTTGTCCTTAAAAAGCACTTGCCTTTGCAGGGGCAGGCCAGTCGATTTCGGAAGGAGAACAGCTGGTGAGTCAATTTCAGCGGGAGCAGTGCGGAAGTGGCTGCTGGGAGGTAAGTCTGTCCTTTAAAAGCACTTGTCTTTGCAGGGGCAGGCCAGTCGATTTCGGCGGGAGAACAGCTGGTGAGTCAGTTTCAGCGGGAGCAGTGCGGAAGTGTATGCTGGGAGGTAAGTCTGTCCTTTAAAAGCACTTATCTTTGCAGGGGCAGGCCAGTCGATTACGGTGGGAGGACAGCTGGTGAGTCAGTTTCAGCGGGAGCAGTGCGGAAGTGGCTGCTGGGAGGTAATTCTGTACTTTAAAAGCACTTGTCTTTGCAGGGGTAGGCAAGTCGATTTCGGCGGAAGAACAGCTGGTGAGTCAGTTTCAGCGGGAGCAGTGCGGAAGTGGCTGCTGGGAGGTAATTCTGTACTTTAAAAGCACTTGTCTTTGCAGGGGCAGGGCCAGTCGATTTCGGCGGGAGAACAGCTGGTGAGTCAGTTTCAGCGGGAGCAGTGCGGAAGTGGCAGCTGGGAGGTAAGTCTGTCCTTTAAAAGCACTTGTCTTTGCAGGGGCAGGCCAGTCGATTTCGGTGGGAGAACAGCTGGTGAGTCAGTTTCAGCGGGAGCAGTGCGGAAGTGGCTGCTGGGAGGTAAGTCTGTCCTTTAAAAGCACTTGTCTTTGCAGGGGCAGGCCAGTCGATTTCGGCGGGAGAACAGCTGGTGAGTCAGTTTCAGCGAGAGCAGTGCGGAAGTGGCAGCTGGGAGGTAAGTCTGTCCTTTAAAAGCACTTGTCTTTGCAGGGGCAGGCCAGTCAATTTCGGCGGTAGAACAGCTGGTGAGTCAGTTTCAGCGGGAGAAGTGCGGAAGTGGCAGCTGGGAGGTAAGTCTGTCCTTTAAAAGCACTTGTCTTTGCAGGGGCACGCCAGTCGATTTCGGCGGGAGAACAGCTGGTGAGTCAGTTTCAGCGGGGGCAGTGCGGAAGTGGCTGCTGGGAGGTAAGTCTGTCCTTTAAAAGCACTTGTCTTTACAGGGGCAGGCCAGTCGATTTCGGCGGGAGAACAGCTGGTGAGTCAGTTTCAGCGGGAGCAGTGCGGAAGTGGCTGCTGGGAGTTAAGTCTGTCCTTTAAAAGCACTTGTCTTTGCAGGGGCAGGCCAGTCGATTTCGGCGGGAGAACAGCTGGTGAGTCAGTTTCAGCGGGAGCAGTGCGGAAGTGGCTGCTGGGAGGTAAGTCTGTCCTTTAAAAGCACTTGTCTTTGCAGGGACAGGCCAGTCGATTTCGGCGGGAGAACAGCTGGTGAGTCAGTTTCAGCGGGAGTAGTGCGCAAGTGTCTGCTGGGAGGTAAGTCTGTCCTTTAAACGCACTTGTCTTTGCAGTGGCAGGCCAGTCGATTTCGGCGGGAGAACAGCTGGTGAGCCAGTTTCAGTGGGAGCAGTGCGGAAGTGGCTGCTGCGAGGTAAGTCTGTCCTTTAAAAGCACTTTTCTTTGCAGGGGCAGGCCAGTCGATTTCGGCTGGAGAACAGCTGGTGAGTCAGTTTCAGCGGGAGCAGTGCGGAAGTGGCTGCTGGGAGGTAAGTCTGTCCTTTAAAAGGACTTGTCTTTGCAGGGGCAGGCCAGTCGATTTCGGCGGGAGAACAGCTGGTGAGTCAGATTCAGCGGGAGCAGTGCGGAAGTGGCTGCTGGGAGGTAAGTCTGTCCTTTAAAATCATTTGTCTTTGCAGGGGCAGGCCAGTCGATTTCGGCGGGAGAACAGCTGGTGAGTCAGTTTCAGCGGGAGCAGTGCGGAAGTGGCAGCTGGGAGGTAAGTCTGTCCTTTAAAAGCACTTGTCTTTGCAGGGGCAGGCCAGTCGATTTCGGTGGGAGAACAGCTGGTGAGTCAGTTTCAGCGGGAGCAGTGCGGAAGTGGCTGCTGGGAGGTAAGTCTGTCCTTTAAAAGCACTTGTCTTTGCAGGGGCAGGCCAGTCGATTTCGGCGGGAGAACAGCTGGTGAGTCAGATTCAGCGGGAGCAGTGCGGAAGTGGCTGCTGGCTGTTAAGTTTGTCCTTAAAAAGCACTTGCCTTTGCAGGGGCAGGCCAGTCGATTTCGGAAGGAGAACAGCTGGTGAGTCAATTTCAGCGGGAGCAGTGCGGAAGTGGCTGCTGGGAGGTAAGTCTGTCCTTTAAAAGCACTTGTCTTTGCAGGGGCAGGCCAGTCGATTTCGGCGGGAGAACAGCTGGTGAGTCAGTTTCAGCGGGAGCAGTGCGGAAGTGTATGCTGGGAGGTAAGTCTGTCCTTTAAAAGCACTTATCTTTGCAGGGGCAGGCCAGTCGATTACGGTGGGAGGACAGCTGGTGAGTCAGTTTCAGCGGGAGCAGTGCGGAAGTGGCTGCTGGGAGGTAATTCTGTACTTTAAAAGCACTTGTCTTTGCAGGGGTAGGCAAGTCGATTTCGGCGGAAGAACAGCTGGTGAGTCAGATTCAGCGGGAGCAGTGCGGAAGTGGCAGCTGGGAGGTAAGTCTGTCCTTTAAAAGCACTTGTCTTTGCAGGGGCAGGCCAGTCAATTTCGGCGGTAGAACAGCTGGTGAGTCAGTTTCAGCGGGAGAAGTGCGGAAGTGGCAGCTGGGAGGTAAGTCTGTCCTTTAAAAGCACTTGTCTTTGCAGGGGCACGCCAGTCGATTTCGGCGGGAGAACAGCTGGTGAGTCAGTTTCAGCGGGGGCAGTGCGGAAGTGGCTGCTGGGAGGTAAGTCTGTCCTTTAAAAGCACTTGTCTTTACAGGGGCAGGCCAGTCGATTTCGGCGGGAGAACAGCTGGTGAGTCAGTTTCAGCGGGAGCAGTGCGGAAGTGGCTGCTGGGAGTTAAGTCTGTCCTTTAAAAGCACTTGTCTTTGCAGGGGCAGGCCAGTCGATTTCGGCGGGAGAACAGCTGGTGAGTCAGTTTCAGCGGGAGCAGTGCTGAAGTGGCTGCTGGGAGGTAAGTCTGTCCTTTAAAAGCACTTGTCTTTGCAGGGACAGGCCAGTCGATTTCGGCGGGAGAACAGCTGGTGAGTCAGTTTCAGCGGGAGTAGTGCGCAAGTGTCTGCTGGGAGGTAAGTCTGTCCTTTAAACGCACTTGTCTTTGCAGTGGCAGGCCAGTCGATTTCGGCGGGAGAACAGCTGGTGAGCCAGTTTCAGTGGGAGCAGTGCGGAAGTGGCTGCTGGGAGGTAAGTCTGTCCTTTAAAAGCACTTTTCTTTGCAGGGGCAGGCCAGTCGATTTCGGCTGGAGAACAGCTGGTGAGTCAGTTTCAGCGGGAGCAGTGCGGAAGTGGCTGCTGGGAGGTAAGTCTGTCCTTTAAAAGGACTTGTCTTTGCAGGGCCAGGCCAGTCGATTTCGGCGGGAGAACAGCTGGTGAGTCAGATTCAGCGGGAGCAGTGCGTAAGTGGCTGCTGGGAGGTAAGTCTGTCCTTTAAAATCATTTGTCTTTGCAGGCGCAGGCCAGTCGATTTCGGCGGGAGAACAGCTGGTGAGTCAGTTTCAGCGGGAGCAGTGCGGAAGTGGCAGCTGGGAGGTAAGCCTGTCCTTTAAAAGCACTTGTCTTTGCAGGGGCAGGCCAGTCGATTTCGGCGAGAGAACAGCTGGTGAGTCAGTTTCAGCGGGAGCAGTGCGGAAGTGGCTGCTGGGAGGTAAGTCTGTCCTTTAAAAGCACTTGTCTTTGCAGGGGCAGGCCAGTCGATTTCGGCGGGAGAACAGCTGGTGAGTCAGTTTCAGCGGGAGCAGTGCGGAAGTGGCAGCTGGGAGGTAAGTCTGTCATTTAAAAGCACTTGTCTTTGCAGGGGCAGGCCAGTAGATTTCGGCGGGAGAACAGCTGGTGAGTCAGTTTCAGCGGGAGCAGTGCGGAAGTGGCAGCTGGGAGGTAAGCCTGTCCTTTAAAAGCATTTGTCTTAGCAGGGGCAGTCCAGTCGATTTCGGCGGGAGAACAGCTGGTGAGTCAGTTTCAGCGGGAGCAGTGCGGAAGTGGCTGCTGGGAGGTAAGTCTGTCCTTTAAAAGCACTTGTCTTTGCAGGGGCAGGCCAGTCGATTTCGGCGGGAGAACAGCTGGTGAGTCAGTTTCAGCGGGAGCAGTGCAGAAGTGGCAGCTGGGAGCTAAGTCTGTCATTTAAATGCACTTGTCTTTGCAGGGGCAGGCCAGTTGATTTCGGCTGGAGAACAGCTGGTGAGTCAGTTTCAGCGGGAGCAGTGCGGAAGTGGCAGCTGGGAGGTAAGTCTGTCCTTTAAAAGCACTTGTCTTTGCAGGGGCAGACCAGTCGATTTCGGCGGGAGAACAGCTGGTGAGTCAGTTTCAGCGGGAGCAGTGCGCAAGTGGCTGCTGGGAGGTAATTCTGTACTTTAAAAGCACTTGTCTTTGCAGGGGTAGGCAAGTCGATTTCGGCGGAAGAACAGCTGGTGAGTCAGTTTCAGCGGGAGTAGTGCGGAAGTGGCTGCTGGGAGGTAATTCTGTCCTTAAAAAGCACTTGTCTTTGCAGGGGCAGGGCCAGTCGATTTCGGCGGGAGAACAGCTGGTGAGTCAGTTTCAGCGGGAGCAGTGCGGAAGTGGCAGCTGGGAGGTAAGTCTGTCCTTTAAAAGCACTTGTCTTTGCAGGGGCAGGCCAGTCGATTTCGGTGGGAGAACAGCTGGTGAGTCAGTTTCAGCGGGAGCAGTGCGGAAGTGGCTGCTGGGAGGTAAGTCTGTCCTTTAAAAGCACTTGTCTTTGCAGGGGCAGGCCAGTCAATTTCGGCGGTAGAACAGCTGGTGAGTCAGTTTCAGCGGGAGCAGTGCGGAAGTGGCAGCTGGGAGGTAAGTCTGTCCTTTAAAAGCACTTGTCTTTGCAGGGGCACGCCAGTCGATTTCGGCGGGAGAACAGCTGGTGAGTCAGTTTCAGCGGGAGCAGTGCGGAAGTGGCTGCTGGGAGGTAAGTCTGTCCTTTAAAAGCACTTGTCTTTACAGGGGCAGGCCAGTCGATTTCGGCGGGAGAACAGCTGGTGAGTCAGTTTCAGCGGGAGCAGTGCGGAAGTGGCTGCTGGGAGTTAAGTCTGTCCTTTAAAAGCACTTGTCTTTGCAGGGGCAGGCCAGTCGATTTCGGCGGGAGAACAGCTGGTGAGTCAGTTTCAGCGGGAGCAGTGCGGAAGTGGCTGCTGGGAGGTAAGTCTGTCCTTTAAAAGCACTTGTCTTTGCAGGGACAGGCCAGTCGATGTCGGCGGGAGAACAGCTGGTGAGTCGGTTTCAGCGGGAGTAGTGCGCAAGTGTCTGCTGGGAGGTAAGTCTGTCCTTTAAACGCACTTGTCTTTGCAGTGGCAGGCCAGTCGATTTCGGCGGGAGAACAGCTGGTGAGCCAGTTTCAGTGGGAGCAGTGCGGAAGTGGCTGCTGGGAGGTAAGTCTGTCCTTTAAAAGCACTTTTCTTTGCAGGGGCATGCCAGTCGATTTCGGCTGGAGAACAGCTGGTGAGTCAGTTTCAGCGGGAGCAGTGCGGAAGTGGCTGCTGGGAGGTAAGTCTGTCCTTTAAAAGGACTTGTCTTTGCAGGGGCAGGCCAGTCGATTTCGGCGGGAGAACAGCTGGTGAGTCAGATTCAGCGGGAGCAGTGCGGAAGTGGCTGCTGGGAGGTAAGTCTGTCCTTTAAAATCATTTGTCTTTGCAGGCGCAGGCCAGTCGATTTCGGCGGGAGAACAGCTGGTGAGTCAGTTTCAGCGGGAGCAGTGCGGAAGTGGCAGCTGGGAGGTAAGTCTGTCCTTTAAAAGCACTTGTCTTTGCAGGGGCAGGCCAGTCGATTTCGGCGAGAGAACAGCTGGTGAGTCAGTTTCAGCGGGAGCAGTGCGGAAGTGGCTGCTGGGAGGTAAGTCTGTCCTTTAAAAGCACTTGTCTTTGCAGGGGCAGGCCAGTCGATTTCGGCGGGAGAACAGCTGGTGAGTCAGTTTCAGCGGGAGCAGTGCGGAAGTGGCAGCTGGGAGGTAAGTCTGTCATTTAAAAGCACTTGTCTTTGCAGGGGCAGGCCAGTTGATTTCGGCGGGAGAACAGCTGGTGAGTCAGTTTCAGCGGGAGCAGTGCGGAAGTGGCAGCTGGGAGGTAAGTCTGTCCTTTAAAAGCATTTGTCTTAGCAGGGGCAGACCAGTCGATTTCGGCGGGAGAACAGCTGGTGAGTCAGTTTCAGCGGGAGCAGTGCGGAAGTGGCTGCTGGGAGGTAAGTCTGTCCTTTAAAAGCACTTGTCTTTGCAGGGGCAGGCCAGTCGATTTCGGCGGGAGAACAGCTGGTGAGTCAGTTTCAGCGGGAGCAGTGCAGAAGTGGCAGCTGGGAGGTAAGTCTGTCATTTAAATGCACTTGTCTTTGCAGGGGCAGGCCAGTTGATTTCGGCGGGAGAACAGCTGGTGAGTCAGTTTCAGCGGGAGCAGTGCGGAAGTGGCAGCTGGGAGGTAAGTCTGTCCTTTAAAAGCACTTGTCTTTGCAGGGGCAGACCAGTCGATTTCGGCGGGAGAACAGCTGGTGAGTCAGTTTCAGCGGGAGCAGTGCGCAAGTGGCTGCTAGGAGGTAAGTCTGTCCTTTAAAAGCACTTGTCTTTGCAGGGGCAGGCCAGTCGATTTCGGCGGGAGAACAGCTGGTGAGTCAGTTTCAGCGAGAGCAGTGCGGAAGTGGCAGCTGGGAGGTAAGTCTGTCCTTTAAAAGCACTTGTCTTTGCAGGGGCAGGCCAGTCAATTTCGGCGGGAGAACAGTTGGTGAGTCAGTTTCAGCGGGAGCAGTGCGGAAGTGGCAGCTGAGAGGTAAGTCTGTCCTTTAAAAGCACTTGTCTTTGCAGGGGCAGGCCAGTCGATTTCGGCGGGAGAAAGCTGGTGTGTCAGTTTCAGCGGGAGCAGTGCGGAAGTGTATGCTGGGAGGTAAGTCTGTCCTTTAAAAGCACTTATCTTTGCAGGGGCACGCCAGTCGATTACGGTGGGAGGACAGCTGGTGAGCCAGTTTCAGCGGGAGCAGTGCGGAAGTGGCTGCTGGGAGGTAATTCTGTCCTTAAAAAGCACTTGTCTTTGCAGGGGCAGGGCCAGTCGATTTCGGCGGGAGAACAGCTGGTGAGTCAGTTTCAGCGGGAGCAGTGCGGAAGTGGCAGCTGGGAGGTAAGTCTGTCCTTTAAAAGCACTTGTCTTTGCAGGGGCAGGCCAGTCGATTTCGGTGGGAGAACAGCTGGTGAGTCAGATTCAGCGGGAGCAGTGCGGAAGTGGCTGCTGGCTGTTAAGTTTGTCCTTAAAAAGCACTTGCCTTTGCAGGGGCAGGCCAGTCGATTGCGGAAGGAGAACAGCTGGTGAGTCAATTTCAGCGGGAGCAGTGCGGAAGTGGCTGCTGGGAGGTAAGTCTGTCCTTTAAAAGCACTTGTCTTTGCAGGGGCAGGCCAGTCGATTTCGGCGGGAGAACAGCTGGTGAGTCAGTTTCAGCGGGAGCAGTGCGGAAGTGTATGCTGGGAGGTAAGTCTGTCGTTTAAAAGCACTTATCTTTGCAGGGGCAGGCCAGTCGATTACGGTGGGAGGACAGCTGGTGAGTCAGTTTCAGCGGGAGCAGTGCGGAAGTGGCTGCTGGGAGGTAATTCTGTACTTTAAAAGCACTTGTCTTTGCAGGGGCAGGCCAGTCGATTTCGGCGGAAGAACAGCTGGTGAGTCAGTTTCAGCGGGAGCAGTGCGGAAGTGGCTGCTGGGAGGTAATTCTGTCCTTAAAAAGCACTTGTCTTTGCAGGGGCAGGGCCAGTCGATTTCGGCGGGAGAACAGCTGGTGAGTCAGTTTCAGCGGGAGCAGTGCGGAAGTGGCAGCTGGGAGGTAAGTCTGTCCTTTAAAAGCACTTGTCTTTGCAGGGGCAGGCCAGTCGATTTCGGTGGGAGAACAGCTGGTGAGTCAGTTTCAGCGGGAGCAGTGCGGAAGTGGCTGCTGGGAGGTAAGTCTGTCCTTTAAAAGCACTTGTCTTTGCAGGGGCAGGCCAGTCGATTTCGGCGGGAGAACAGCTGGTGAGTCAGATTCAGCGGGAGCAGTGCGGAAGTGGCTGCTGGCTGTTAAGTTTGTCCTTAAAAAGCACTTGCCTTTGCAGGGGCAGGCCAGTCGATTTCGGAAGGAGAACAGCTGGTGAGTCAATTTCAGCGGGAGCAGTGCGGAAGTGGCTGCTGGGAGGTAAGTCTGTCCTTTAAAAGCACTTGTCTTTGCAGGGGCAGGCCAGTCGATTTCGGCGGGAGAACAGCTGGTGAGTCAGTTTCAGCGGGAGCAGTGCGGAAGTGTATGCTGGGAGGTAAGTCTGTCCTTTAAAAGCACTTATCTTTGCAGGGGCAGGCCAGTCGATTACGGTGGGAGGACAGCTGGTGAGTCAGTTTCAGCGGGAGCAGTGCGGAAGTGGCTGCTGGGAGGTAATTCTGTACTTTAAAAGCACTTGCCTTTGCAGGGGTAGGCAAGTCGATTTCGGCGGAAGAACAGCTGGTGAGTCAGTTTCAGCGGGAGCAGTGCGGAAGTGGCTGCTGGGAGGTAATTCTGTCCTTAAAAAGCACTTGTCTTTGCAGGGGCAGGGCCAGTCGATTTCGGCGGGAGAACAGCTGGTGAGTCAGTTTCAGCGGGAGCAGTGCGGAAGTGGCAGCTGGGAGGTAAGTCTGTCCTTTAAAAGCACTTGTCTTTGCAGGGGCAGGCCAGTCGATTTCGGTGGGAGAACAGCTGGTGAGTCAGTTTCAGCGGGAGCAGTGCGGAAGTGGCTGCTGGGAGGTAAGTCTGTCCTTTAAAAGCACTTGTCTTTGCAGGGGCAGGCCAGTCGATTTCGGCGGGAGAACAGCTGGTGAGTCAGTTTCAGCGAGAGCAGTGCGGAAGTGGCAGCTGGGAGGTAAGTCTGTCCTTTAAAAGCACTTGTCTTTGCAGGGGCAGGCCAGTCAATTTCGGCGGTAGAACAGCTGGTGAGTCAGTTTCAGCGGGAGCAGTGCGCAAGTGGCTGCTGGGAGGTAAGTCTGTCCTTTAAAAGCACTTGTCTTTGCAGGGGCAGGCCAGTCGATTTCGGCGGGAGAAAAGCTGGTGAGTCAGTTTCAGCGAGAGCAGTGCGGAAGTGGCAGCTGGGAGGTAAGTCTGTCCTTTAAAAGCACTTGTCTTTGCAGGGGCAGGCCAGTCAATTTCGGCGGGAGAACAGTTGGTGAGTCAGTTTCAGTGGGAGCAGTGCGGAAGTGGCAGCTGAGAGGTAAGTCTGTCCTTTAAAAGCACTTGTCGTTGCAGGGGCAGGCCAGTCGATTTCGGCGGGAGAACAGCTGGTGTGTCAGTTTCAGCGGGAGCAGTGCGGAAGTGTATGCTGGGAGGTAAGTCTGTCCTTTAAAAGCACTTATCTTTGCAGGGGCAGGCCAGTCGATTACGGTGGGAGGACAGCTGGTGAGCCAGTTTCAGCGGGAGCAGTGCGGAAGTGGCTGCTGGGAGGTAATTCTGTACTTTAAAAGCACTTGTCTTTGCAGTGGCAGGCCAGTCGATTTCGGCGGAAGAACAGCTGGTGAGTCAGTTTCAGCGGGAGCAGTGCGGAAGTGGCTGCTGGGAGGTAATTCTGTCCTTAAAAAGCACTTGTCTTTGCAGGGGCAGGGCCAGTCGATTTCGGCGGGAGAACAGCTGGTGAGTCAGTTTCAGCGGGAGCAGTGCGGAAGTGGCAGCTGGGAGGTAAGTCTGTCCTTTAAAAGCACTTGTCTTTGCAGGGGCAGGCCAGTCGATTTCGGTGGGAGAACAGCTGGTGAGTCAGATTCAGCGGGAGCAGTGCGGAAGTGGCTGCTGGCTGTTAAGTTTGTCCTTAAAAAGCACTTGCCTTTGCAGGGGCAGGCCAGTCGATTTCGGAAGGAGAACAGCTGGTGAGTCAATTTCAGCGGGAGCAGTGCGGAAGTGGCTGCTGGGAGGTAAGTCTGTCCTTTAAAAGCACTTGTCTTTGCAGGGGCAGGCCAGTCGATTTCGGCGGGAGAACAGCTGGTGAGTCAGTTTCAGCGGGAGCAGTGCGGAAGTGTATGCTGGGAGGTAAGTCTGTCCTTTAAAAGCACTTATCTTTGCAGGGGCAGGCCAGTCGATTACGGTGGGAGGACAGCTGGTGAGTCAGTTTCAGCGGGAGCAGTGCGGAAGTGGCTGCTGGGAGGTAATTCTGTACTTTAAAAGCACTTGTCTTTGCAGGGGTAGGCAAGTCGATTTCGGCGGAAGGACAGCTGGTGAGTCAGTTTCAGCGGGAGCAGTGCGGAAGTGGCTGCTGGGAGGTAATTCTGTCCTTAAAAAGCACTTGTCTTTGCAGGGGCAGGGCCAGTCGATTTCGGCGGGAGAACAGCTGGTGAGTCAGTTTCAGCGGGAGCAGTGCGGAAGTGGCTGCTGGGAGGTAATTCTGTACTTTAAAAGCACTTGTCTTTGCAGGGGCAGGCCAGTCGATTTCGGCGGAAGAACAGCTGGTGAGTCAGTTTCAGCGGGAGCAGTGCGGAAGTGGCTGCTGGGAGGTAATTCTGTCCTTAAAAAGCACTTGTCTTTGCAGGGGCAGGGCCAGTCGATTTCGGCGGGAGAACAGCTCGTGAGTCAGTTTCAGCGGGAGCAGTGCGGAAGTGGCAGCTGGGAGGTAAGTCTGTCCTTTAAAAGCACTTGTCTTTGCAGGGGCAGGCCAGTCGATTTCGGTGGGAGAACAGCTGGTGAGTCAGTTTCAGCGGGAGCTGTGCGGAAGTGGCTGCTGGGAGGTAAGTCTGTCCTTTAAAAGCACTTGTCTTTGCAGGGGCAGGCCAGTCGATTTCGGCGGGAGAACAGCTGGTGAGTCAGATTCAGCGGGAGCAGTGCGGAAGTGGCTGCTGGCTGTTAAGTTTGTCCTTAAAAAGCACTTGCCTTTGCAGGGGCAGGCCAGTCGATTTCGGAAGGAGAACAGCTGGTGAGTCAATTTCAGCGGGAGCAGTGCGGAAGTGGCTGCTGGGAGGTAAGTCTGTCCTTTAAAAGCACTTGTCTTTGCAGGGGCAGGCCAGTCGATTTCGGCGGGAGAACAGCTGGTGAGTCAGTTTCAGCGGGAGCAGTGCGGAAGTGTATGCTGGGAGGTAAGTCTGTCCTTTAAAAGCACTTATCTTTGCAGGGGCAGGCCAGTCGATTACGGTGGGAGGACAGCTGGTGAGTCAGTTTCAGCGGGAGCAGTGCGGAAGTGGCTGCTGGGAGGTAATTCTGTACTTTAAAAGCACTTGTCTTTGCAGGGGTAGGCGAGTCGATTTCGGCGGAAGAACAGCTGGTGAGTCAGTTTCAGCGGGAGCAGTGCGGAAGTGGCTGCTGGGAGGTAATTCTGTCCTTAAAAAGCACTTGTCTTTGCAGGGGCAGGGCCAGTCGATTTCGGCGGGAGAACAGCTGGTGAGTCAGTTTCAGCGGGAGCAGTGCGGAAGTGGCAGCTGGGAGGTAAGTCTGTCCTTTAAAAGCACTTGTCTTTGCAGGGGCAGGCCAGTCGATTTCGGTGGGAGAACAGCTGGTGAGTCAGTTTCAGCGGGAGCAGTGCGGAAGTGGCTGCTGGGAGGTAAGTCTGTCCTTTAAAAGCACTTGTCTTTGCAGGGGCAGGCCAGTCGATTTCGCCGGGAGAACAGCTGGTGAGTCAGTTTCAGCGAGAGCAGTGCGGAAGTGGCAGCTGGGAGGTAAGTCTGTCCTTTAAAAGCACTTGTCATTGCAGGGGCAGGCCAGTCAATTTCGGCGGTAGAACAGCTGGTGAGTCAGTTTCAGCGGGAGAAGTGCGGAAGTGGCAGCTGGGAGGTAAGTCTGTCCTTTAAAAGCACTTGTCTTTGCAGGGGCACGCCAGTCGATTTCGGCGGGAGAACAGCTGGTGAGTCAGTTTCAGCGGGGGCAGTGCGGAAGTGGCTGCTGGGAGGTAAGTCTGTCCTTTAAAAGCACTTGTCTTTACAGGGGCAGGCCAGTCGATTTCGGCGGGAGAACAGCTGGTGAGTCAGTTTCAGCGGGAGCAGTGCGGAAGTGGCTGCTGGGAGTTAAGTCTGTCCTTTAAAAGCACTTGTCTTTGCAGGGGCAGGCCAGTCGATTTCGGCGGGAGAACAGCTGGTGAGTCAGTTTCAGCGAGAGCAGTGCGGAAGTGGCAGCTGGGAGGTAAGTCTGTCCTTTAAAAGCACTTGTCTTTGCAGGGACAGGCCAGTCGATTTCGGCGGGAGAACAGCTGGTGAGTCAGTTTCAGCGGGAGCAGTGCGGAAGTGGCAGCTGGGAGGTAAGTCTGTCCTTTAAAAGCACTTGTCTTTGCAGGGGCAGGCCAGTCGATTTCGGTGGGAGAACAGCTGGTGAGTCAGTTTCAGCGGGAGCAGTGCGGAAGTGGCTGCTGGGAGGTAAGTCTGTCCTTTAAAAGCACTTGTCTTTGCAGGGGCAGGCCAGTCAATTTCGGCGGTAGAACAGCTGGTGAGTCAGTTTCAGCGGGAGCAGTGCGGAAGTGGCAGCTGGGAGGTAAGTCTGTCCTTTAAAAGCACTTGTCTTTGCAGGGGCACGCCAGTCGATTTCGGCGGGAGAACAGCTGGTGAGTCAGTTTCAGCGGGAGCAGTGCGGAAGTGGCTGCTGGGAGGTAAGTCTGTCCTTTAAAAGCACTTGTCTTTACAGGGGCAGGCCAGTCGATTTCGGCGGGAGAACAGCTGGTGAGTCAGTTTCAGCGGGAGCAGTGCGGAAGTGGCTGCTGGGAGTTAAGTCTGTCCTTTAAAAGCACTTGTCTTTGCAGGGGCAGGCCAGTCGATTTCGGCGGGAGAACAGCTGGTGAGTCAGTTTCAGCGGGAGCAGTGCGGAAGTGGCTGCTGGGAGGTAAGTCTGTCCTTTAAAAGCACTTGTCTTTGCAGGGACAGGCCAGTCGATGTCGGCGGGAGAACAGCTGGTGAGTCGGTTTCAGCGGGAGTAGTGCGCAAGTGTCTGCTGGGAGATAAGTCTGTCCTTTAAACGCACTTGTCTTTGCAGTGGCAGGCCAGTCGATTTCGGCGGGAGAACAGCTGGTGAGCCAGTTTCAGTGGGAGCAGTGCGGAAGTGGCTGCTGGGAGGTAAGTCTGTCCTTTAAAAGCACTTGTCTTTGCAGGGGCAGGCCAGTCGATTTCGGCTGGAGAACAGCTGGTGAGTCAGTTTCAGCGGGAGCAGTGCGGAAGTGGCTGCTGGGAGGTAAGTCTGTCCTTTAAAAGGACTTGTCTTTGCAGGGGCAGGCCAGTCGATTTCGGCGGGAGAACAGCTGGTGAGTCAGATTCAGCGGGAGCAGTGCGGAAGTGGCTGCTGGGAGGTAAGTCTGTCCTTTAAAATCATTTGTCTTTGCAGGCGCAGGCCAGTCGATTTCGGCGGGAGAACAGCTGGTGAGTCAGTTTCAGCGGGAGCAGTGCGGAAGTGGCAGCTGGGAGGTAAGTCTGTCCTTTAAAAGCATTTGTCTTAGCAGGGGCAGACCAGTCGATTTCGGCGGGAGAACAGCTGGTGAGTCAGTTTCAGCGGGAGCAGTGCGGAAGTGGCTGCTGGGAGGTAAGTCTGTCCTTTAAAAGCACTTGTCTTTGCAGGGGCAGGCCAGTCGATTTCGGCGGGAGAACAGCTGGTGAGTCAGTTTCAGCGGGAGCAGTGCAGAAGTGGCAGCTGGGAGGTAAGTCTGTCATTTAAATGCACTTGTCTTTGCAGGGGCAGGCCAGTTGATTTCGGCGGGAGAACAGCTGGTGAGTCAGTTTCAGCGGGAGCAGTGCGGAAGTGGCAGCTGGGAGGTAAGTCTGTCCTTTAAAAGCACTTGTCTTTGCAGGGGCAGACCAGTCGATTTCGGCGGGAGAACAGCTGGTGAGTCAGTTTCAGCGGGAGCAGTGCGCAAGCGGCTGCTAGGAGGTAAGTCTGTCCTTTAAAAGCACTTGTCTTTGCAGGGGCAGGCCAGTCGATTTCGGCGGGAGAACAGCTGGTGAGTCAGTTTCAGCGAGAGCAGTGCGGAAGTGGCAGCTGGGAGGTAAGTCTGTCCTTTAAAAGCACTTGTCTTTGCAGGGGCAGGCCAGTCAATTTCGGCGGGAGAACAGTTGGTGAGTCAGTTTCAGCGGGAGCAGTGCGGAAGTGGCAGCTGAGAGGTAAGTCTGTCCTTTAAAAGCACTTGTCTTTGCAGGGGCAGGCCAGTCGATTTCGGCGGGAGAAAGCTGGTGTGTCAGTTTCAGCGGGAGCAGTGCGGAAGTGTATGCTGGGAGGTAAGTCTGTCCTTTAAAAGCACTTATCTTTGCAGGGGCACGCCAGTCGATTACGGTGGGAGGACAGCTGGTGAGCCAGTTTCAGCGGGAGCAGTGCGGAAGTGGCTGCTGGGAGGTAATTCTGTCCTTAAAAAGCACTTGTCTTTGCAGGGGCAGGGCCAGTCGATTTCGGCGGGAGAACAGCTGGTGAGTCAGTTTCAGCGGGAGCAGTGCGGAAGTGGCAGCTGGGAGGTAAGTCTGTCCTTTAAAAGCACTTGTCTTTGCAGGGGCAGGCCAGTCGATTTCGGTGGGAGAACAGCTGGTGAGTCAGATTCAGCGGGAGCAGTGCGGAAGTGGCTGCTGGCTGTTAAGTTTGTCCTTAAAAAGCACTTGCCTTTGCAGGGGCAGGCCAGTCGATTGCGGAAGGAGAACAGCTGGTGAGTCAATTTCAGCGGGAGCAGTGCGGAAGTGGCTGCTGGGAGGTAAGTCTGTCCTTTAAAAGCACTTGTCTTTGCAGGGGCAGGCCAGTCGATTTCGGCGGGAGAACAGCTGGTGAGTCAGTTTCAGCGGGAGCAGTGCGGAAGTGTATGCTGGGAGGTAAGTCTGTCGTTTAAAAGCACTTATCTTTGCAGGGGCAGGCCAGTCGATTACGGTGGGAGGACAGCTGGTGAGTCAGTTTCAGCGGGAGCAGTGCGGAAGTGGCTGCTGGGAGGTAATTCTGTACTTTAAAAGCACTTGTCTTTGCAGGGGCAGGCCAGTCGATTTCGGCGGAAGAACAGCTGGTGAGTCAGTTTCAGCGGGAGCAGTGCGGAAGTGGCTGCTGGGAGGTAATTCTGTCCTTAAAAAGCACTTGTCTTTGCAGGGGCAGGGCCAGTCGATTTCGGCGGGAGAACAGCTGGTGAGTCAGTTTCAGCGGGAGCAGTGCGGAAGTGGCAGCTGGGAGGTAAGTCTGTCCTTTAAAAGCACTTGTCTTTGCAGGGGCAGGCCAGTCGATTTCGGTGGGAGAACAGCTGGTGAGTCAGTTTCAGCGGGAGCAGTGCGGAAGTGGCTGCTGGGAGGTAAGTCTGTCCTTTAAAAGCACTTGTCTTTGCAGGGGCAGGCCAGTCGATTTCGGCGGGAGAACAGCTGGTGAGTCAGATTCAGCGGGAGCAGTGCGGAAGTGGCTGCTGGCTGTTAAGTTTGTCCTTAAAAAGCACTTGCCTTTGCAGGGGCAGGCCAGTCGATTTCGGAAGGAGAACAGCTGGTGAGTCAATTTCAGCGGGAGCAGTGCGGAAGTGGCTGCTGGGAGGTAAGTCTGTCCTTTAAAAGCACTTGTCTTTGCAGGGGCAGGCCAGTCGATTTCGGCGGGAGAACAGCTGGTGAGTCAGTTTCAGCGGGAGCAGTGCGGAAGTGTATGCTGGGAGGTAAGTCTGTCCTTTAAAAGCACTTATCTTTGCAGGGGCAGGCCAGTCGATTACGGTGGGAGGACAGCTGGTGAGTCAGTTTCAGCGGGAGCAGTGCGGAAGTGGCTGCTGGGAGGTAATTCTGTACTTTAAAAGCACTTGCCTTTGCAGGGGTAGGCAAGTCGATTTCGGCGGAAGAACAGCTGGTGAGTCAGTTTCAGCGGGAGCAGTGCGGAAGTGGCTGCTGGGAGGTAATTCTGTCCTTAAAAAGCACTTGTCTTTGCAGGGGCAGGGCCAGTCGATTTCGGCGGGAGAACAGCTGGTGAGTCAGTTTCAGCGGGAGCAGTGCGGAAGTGGCAGCTGGGAGGTAAGTCTGTCCTTTAAAAGCACTTGTCTTTGCAGGGGCAGGCCAGTCGATTTCGGTGGGAGAACAGCTGGTGAGTCAGTTTCAGCGGGAGCAGTGCGGAAGTGGCTGCTGGGAGGTAAGTCTGTCCTTTAAAAGCACTTGTCTTTGCAGGGGCAGGCCAGTCGATTTCGGCGGGAGAACAGCTGGTGAGTCAGTTTCAGCGAGAGCAGTGCGGAAGTGGCAGCTGGGAGGTAAGTCTGTCCTTTAAAAGCACTTGTCTTTGCAGGGGCAGGCCAGTCAATTTCGGCGGTAGAACAGCTGGTGAGTCAGTTTCAGCGGGAGCAGTGCGCAAGTGGCTGCTGGGAGGTAAGTCTGTCCTTTAAAAGCACTTGTCTTTGCAGGGGCAGGCCAGTCGATTTCGGCGGGAGAAAAGCTGGTGAGTCAGTTTCAGCGAGAGCAGTGCGGAAGTGGCAGCTGGGAGGTAAGTCTGTCCTTTAAAAGCACTTGTCTTTGCAGGGGCAGGCCAGTCAATTTCGGCGGGAGAACAGTTGGTGAGTCAGTTTCAGTGGGAGCAGTGCGGAAGTGGCAGCTGAGAGGTAAGTCTGTCCTTTAAAAGCACTTGTCGTTGCAGGGGCAGGCCAGTCGATTTCGGCGGGAGAACAGCTGGTGTGTCAGTTTCAGCGGGAGCAGTGCGGAAGTGTATGCTGGGAGGTAAGTCTGTCCTTTAAAAGCACTTATCTTTGCAGGGGCAGGCCAGTCGATTACGGTGGGAGGACAGCTGGTGAGCCAGTTTCAGCGGGAGCAGTGCGGAAGTGGCTGCTGGGAGGTAATTCTGTACTTTAAAAGCACTTGTCTTTGCAGTGGCAGGCCAGTCGATTTCGGCGGAAGAACAGCTGGTGAGTCAGTTTCAGCGGGAGCAGTGCGGAAGTGGCTGCTGGGAGGTAATTCTGTCCTTAAAAAGCACTTGTCTTTGCAGGGGCAGGGCCAGTCGATTTCGGCGGGAGAACAGCTGGTGAGTCAGTTTCAGCGGGAGCAGTGCGGAAGTGGCAGCTGGGAGGTAAGTCTGTCCTTTAAAAGCACTTGTCTTTGCAGGGGCAGGCCAGTCGATTTCGGTGGGAGAACAGCTGGTGAGTCAGATTCAGCGGGAGCAGTGCGGAAGTGGCTGCTGGCTGTTAAGTTTGTCCTTAAAAAGCACTTGCCTTTGCAGGGGCAGGCCAGTCGATTTCGGAAGGAGAACAGCTGGTGAGTCAATTTCAGCGGGAGCAGTGCGGAAGTGGCTGCTGGGAGGTAAGTCTGTCCTTTAAAAGCACTTGTCTTTGCAGGGGCAGGCCAGTCGATTTCGGCGGGAGAACAGCTGGTGAGTCAGTTTCAGCGGGAGCAGTGCGGAAGTGTATGCTGGGAGGTAAGTCTGTCCTTTAAAAGCACTTATCTTTGCAGGGGCAGGCCAGTCGATTACGGTGGGAGGACAGCTGGTGAGTCAGTTTCAGCGGGAGCAGTGCGGAAGTGGCTGCTGGGAGGTAATTCTGTACTTTAAAAGCACTTGTCTTTGCAGGGGTAGGCAAGTCGATTTCGGCGGAAGGACAGCTGGTGAGTCAGTTTCAGCGGGAGCAGTGCGGAAGTGGCTGCTGGGAGGTAATTCTGTCCTTAAAAAGCACTTGTCTTTGCAGGGGCAGGGCCAGTCGATTTCGGCGGGAGAACAGCTGGTGAGTCAGTTTCAGCGGGAGCAGTGCGGAAGTGGCTGCTGGGAGGTAATTCTGTACTTTAAAAGCACTTGTCTTTGCAGGGGCAGGCCAGTCGATTTCGGCGGAAGAACAGCTGGTGAGTCAGTTTCAGCGGGAGCAGTGCGGAAGTGGCTGCTGGGAGGTAATTCTGTCCTTAAAAAGCACTTGTCTTTGCAGGGGCAGGGCCAGTCGATTTCGGCGGGAGAACAGCTCGTGAGTCAGTTTCAGCGGGAGCAGTGCGGAAGTGGCAGCTGGGAGGTAAGTCTGTCCTTTAAAAGCACTTGTCTTTGCAGGGGCAGGCCAGTCGATTTCGGTGGGAGAACAGCTGGTGAGTCAGTTTCAGCGGGAGCTGTGCGGAAGTGGCTGCTGGGAGGTAAGTCTGTCCTTTAAAAGCACTTGTCTTTGCAGGGGCAGGCCAGTCGATTTCGGCGGGAGAACAGCTGGTGAGTCAGATTCAGCGGGAGCAGTGCGGAAGTGGCTGCTGGCTGTTAAGTTTGTCCTTAAAAAGCACTTGCCTTTGCAGGGGCAGGCCAGTCGATTTCGGAAGGAGAACAGCTGGTGAGTCAATTTCAGCGGGAGCAGTGCGGAAGTGGCTGCTGGGAGGTAAGTCTGTCCTTTAAAAGCACTTGTCTTTGCAGGGGCAGGCCAGTCGATTTCGGCGGGAGAACAGCTGGTGAGTCAGTTTCAGCGGGAGCAGTGCGGAAGTGTATGCTGGGAGGTAAGTCTGTCCTTTAAAAGCACTTATCTTTGCAGGGGCAGGCCAGTCGATTACGGTGGGAGGACAGCTGGTGAGTCAGTTTCAGCGGGAGCAGTGCGGAAGTGGCTGCTGGGAGGTAATTCTGTACTTTAAAAGCACTTGTCTTTGCAGGGGTAGGCGAGTCGATTTCGGCGGAAGAACAGCTGGTGAGTCAGTTTCAGCGGGAGCAGTGCGGAAGTGGCTGCTGGGAGGTAATTCTGTCCTTAAAAAGCACTTGTCTTTGCAGGGGCAGGGCCAGTCGATTTCGGCGGGAGAACAGCTGGTGAGTCAGTTTCAGCGGGAGCAGTGCGGAAGTGGCAGCTGGGAGGTAAGTCTGTCCTTTAAAAGCACTTGTCTTTGCAGGGGCAGGCCAGTCGATTTCGGTGGGAGAACAGCTGGTGAGTCAGTTTCAGCGGGAGCAGTGCGGAAGTGGCTGCTGGGAGGTAAGTCTGTCCTTTAAAAGCACTTGTCTTTGCAGGGGCAGGCCAGTCGATTTCGCCGGGAGAACAGCTGGTGAGTCAGATTCAGCGGGAGCAGTGCGGAAGTGGCTGCTGGCTGTTAAGTTTGTCCTTAAAAAGCACTTGCCTTTGCAGGGGCAGGCCAGTCGATTTCGGAAGGAGAACAGCTGGTGAGTCAATTTCAGCGGGAGCAGTGCGGAAGTGGCTGCTGGGAGGTAAGTCTGTCCTTTAAAAGCACTTGTCTTTGCAGGGGCAGGCCAGTCGATTTCGGCGGGAGAACAGCTGGTGAGTCAGTTTCAGCGGGAGCAGTGCGGAAGTGTATGCTGGGAGGTAAGTCTGTCCTTTAAAAGCACTTATCTTTGCAGGGGCAGGCCAGTCGATTACGGTGGGAGGACAGCTGGTGAGTCAGTTTCAGCGGGAGCAGTGCGGAAGTGGCTGCTGGGAGGTAATTCTGTACTTTAAAAGCACTTGTCTTTGCAGGGGTAGGCGAGTCGATTTCGGCGGAAGAACAGCTGGTGAGTCAGTTTCAGCGGGAGCAGTGCGGAAGTGGCTGCTGGGAGGTAATTCTGTCCTTAAAAAGCACTTGTCTTTGCAGGGGCAGGGCCAGTCGATTTCGGCGGGAGAACAGCTGGTGAGTCAGTTTCAGCGGGAGCAGTGCGGAAGTGGCAGCTGGGAGGTAAGTCTGTCCTTTAAAAGCACTTGTCTTTGCAGGGGCAGGCCAGTCGATTTCGGTGGGAGAACAGCTGGTGAGTCAGTTTCAGCGGGAGCAGTGCGGAAGTGGCTGCTGGGAGGTAAGTCTGTCCTTTAAAAGCACTTGTCTTTGCAGGGGCAGGCCAGTCGATTTCGCCGGGAGAACAGCTGGTGAGTCAGTTTCAGCGAGAGCAGTGCGGAAGTGGCAGCTGGGAGGTAAGTCTGTCCTTTAAAAGCACTTGTCATTGCAGGGGCAGGCCAGTCAATTTCGGCGGTAGAACAGCTGGTGAGTCAGTTTCAGCGGGAGAAGTGCGGAAGTGGCAGCTGGGAGGTAAGTCTGTCCTTTAAAAGCACTTGTCTTTGCAGGGGCACGCCAGTCGATTTCGGCGGGAGAACAGCTGGTGAGTCAGTTTCAGCGGGGGCAGTGCGGAAGTGGCTGCTGGGAGGTAAGTCTGTCCTTTAAAAGCACTTGTCTTTACAGGGGCAGGCCAGTCGATTTCGGCGGGAGAACAGCTGGTGAGTCAGTTTCAGCGGGAGCAGTGCGGAAGTGGCTGCTGGGAGTTAAGTCTGTCCTTTAAAAGCACTTGTCTTTGCAGGGGCAGGCCAGTCGATTTCGGCGGGAGAACAGCTGGTGAGTCAGTTTCAGCGGGAGCAGTGCGGAAGTGGCTGCTGGGAGGTAATTCTGTACTTTAAAAGCACTTGTCTTTGCAGGGACAGGCCAGTCGATTTCGGCGGGAGAACAGCTGGTGAGTCAGTTTCAGCGGGAGCAGTGCGGAAGTGGCTGCTGGGAGGTAATTCTGTCCTTAAAAAGCACTTGTCTTTGCAGGGGCAGGGCCAGTCGATTTCGGCGGGAGAACAGCTGGTGAGTCAGTTTCAGCGGGAGCAGTGCGGAAGTGGCAGCTGGGAGGTAAGTCTGTCCTTTAAAAGCACTTGTCTTTGCAGGGGCAGGCCAGTCGATTTCGGTGGGAGAACAGCTGGTGAGTCAGTTTCAGCGGGAGCAGTGCGGAAGTGGCTGCTGGGAGGTAAGTCTGTCCTTTAAAAGCACTTGTCTTTGCAGGGGCAGGCCAGTCGATTTCGGCGGGAGAACAGCTGGTGAGTCAGTTTCAGCGAGAGCAGTGCGGAAGTGGCAGCTGGGAGGTAAGTCTATCCTTTAAAAGCACTTGTCTTTGCAGGGGCAGGCCAGTCAATTTCGGCGGTAGAACAGCTGGTGAGTCAGTTTCAGCGGGAGAAGTGCGGAAGTGGCAGCTGGGAGGTAAGTCTGTCCTTTAAAAGCACTTGTCTTTGCAGGGGCACGCCAGTCGATTTCGGCGGGAGAACAGCTGGTGAGTCAGTTTCAGCGGGGGCAGTGCGGAAGTGGCTGCTGGGAGGTAAGTCTGTCCTTTAAAAGCACTTGTCTTTACAGGGGCAGGCCAGTCGATTTCGGCGGGAGAACAGCTGGTGAGTCAGTTTCAGCGGGAGCAGTGCGGAAGTGGCTGCTGGGAGTTAAGTCTGTCCTTTAAAAGCACTTGTCTTTGCAGGGGCAGGCCAGTCGATTTCGGCGGGAGAACAGCTGGTGAGTCAGTTTCAGCGGGAGCAGTGCGGAAGTGGCTGCTGGGAGGTAAGTCTGTCCTTTAAAAGCACTTGTCTTTGCAGGGACAGGCCAGTCGATTTCGGCGGGAGAACAGCTGGTGAGTCAGTTTCAGCGGGAGTAGTGCGCAAGTGTCTGCTGGGAGGTAAGTCTGTCCTTTAAACGCACTTGTCTTTGCAGTGGCAGGCCAGTCGATTTCGGCGGGAGAACAGCTGGTGAGCCAGTTTCAGTGGGAGCAGTGCGGAAGTGGCTGCTGGGAGGTAAGTCTGTCCTTTAAAAGCACTTTTCTTTGCAGGGGCAGGCCAGTCGATTTCGGCTGGAGAACAGCTGGTGAGTCAGTTTCAGCGGGAGCAGTGCGGAAGTGGCTGCTGGGAGGTAAGTCTGTCCTTTAAAAGCACCTGTCTTTGCAGGGGCAGGCCAGTCGATTACGGCGGGAGAACAGCTGGTGAGTCAGATTCAGCGGGAGCAGTGCGGAAGTGGCTGCTGGGAGGTAAGTCTGTCCTTTAAAATCATTTGTCTTTGCAGGCGCAGGCCAGTCGATTTCGGCGGGAGCACAGCTGGTGAGTCAGTTTCAGCGGGAGCAGTGCGGAAGTGGCAGCTGGGAGGTAAGTCTGTCCTTTAAAAGCACTTGTCTTTGCAGGGGCAGGCCAGTCGATTTCGGCGAGAGAACAGCTGGTGAGTCAGTTTCAGCGGGAGCAGTGCGGAAGTGGCTGCTGGGAGGTAAGTCTGTCCTTTAAAAGCACTTGTCTTTGCAGGGGCAGGCCAGTCGATTTCGGCGGGAGAACAGCTGGTGAGTCAGTTTCAGCGGGAGCAGTGCGGAAGTGGCAGCTGGGAGGTAAGTCTGTCATTTAAAAGCACTTGTCTTTGCAGGGGCAGGCCAGTTGATTTCGGCGGGAGAACAGCTGGTGAGTCAGTTTCAGCGGGAGCAGTGCGGAAGTGGCAGCTGGGAGGTAAGTCTGTCCTTTAAAAGCATTTGTCTTAGCAGGGGCAGTCCAGTCGATTTCGGCGGGAGAACAGCTGGTGAGTCAGTTTCAGCGGGAGCAGTGCGGAAGTGGCTGCTGGGAGGTAAGTCTGTCCTTTAAAAGCACTTGTCTTTGCAGGGGCAGGCCAGTCGATTTCGGCGGGAGAACAGCTGGTGAGTCAGTTTCAGCGGGAGCAGTGCAGAAGTGGCAGCTGGGAGGTAAGTCTGTCATTTAAATGCACTTGTCTTTGCAGGGGCAGGCCAGTTGATTTCGGCTGGAGAACAGCTGGTGAGTCAGTTTCAGCGGGAGCAGTGCGGAAGTGGCAGCTGGGAGGTAAGTCTGTCCTTTAAAAGCACTTGTCTTTGCAGGGGCAGACCAGTCGATTTCGGCGGGAGAACAGCTGGTGAGTCAGTTTCAGCGGGAGCAGTGCGGAAGTGGCTGCTGGGAGGTAAGTCTGTCCTTTAAAAGCACTTGTCTTTGCAGGGGCAGGCCAGTCGATTTCGGCGGGAGAACAGCTGGTGAGTCAGTTTCAGCGAGAGCAGTGCGGAAGTGGCAGCTGGGAGGTAAGTCTGTCCTTTAAAAGCACTTGTCTTTGCAGGGGCAGGCCAGTCAATTTCGGCGGTAGAACAGCTGGTGAGTCAGTTTCAGCGGGAGCAGTGCGGAAGTGGCAGCTGGGAGGTAAGTCTGTCCTTTAAAAGCACTTGTCTTTGCAGGGGCACGCCAGTCGATTTCGGCGGGAGAACAGCTGGTGAGTCAGTTTCAGCGGGAGCTGTGCGGAAGTGGCTGCTGGGAGGTAAGTCTGTCCTTTAAAAGCACTTGTCTTTACAGGGGCAGGCCAGTCGATTTCGGCGGGAGAACAGCTGGTGAGTCAGTTTCAGCGGGAGCAGTGCGGAAGTGGCTGCTGGGAGTTAAGTCTGTCCTTTAAAAGCACTTGTCTTTGCAGGGGCAGGCCAGTCGATTTCGGCGGGAGAACAGCTGGTGAGTCAGTTTCAGCGGGAGCAGTGCGGAAGTGGCTGCTGGGAGGTAAGTCTGTCCTTTAAAAGCACTTGTCTTTGCAGGGACAGGCCAGTCGATTTCGGCGGGAGAACAGCTGGTGAGTCAGTTTCAGCGGGAGTAGTGCGCAAGTGTCTGCTGGGAGGTAAGTCTGTCCTTTAAACGCACTTGTCTTTGCAGTGGCAGGCCAGTCGATTTCGGCGGGAGAACAGCTGGTGAGCCAGTTTCAGTGGGAGCAGTGCGGAAGTGGCTGCTGGGAGGTAAGTCTGTCCTTTAAAAGCACTTTTCTTTGCAGGGGCATGCCAGTCGATTTCGGCTGGAGAACAGCTGGTGAGTCAGTTTCAGCGGGAGCAGTGCGGAAGTGGCTGCTGGGAGGTAAGTCTGTCCTTTAAAAGGACTTGTCTTTGCAGGGGCAGGCCAGTCGATTTCGGCGGGAGAACAGCTGGTGAGTCAGATTCAGCGGGAGCAGTGCGGAAGTGGCTGCTGGGAGGTAAGTCTGTCCTTTAAAATCATTTGTCTTTGCAGGCGCAGGCCAGTCGATTTCGGCGGGAGAACAGCTGGTGAGTCAGTTTCAGCGGGAGCAGTGCGGAAGTGGCAGCTGGGAGGTAAGTCTGTCCTTTAAAAGCACTTGTCTTTGCAGGGGCAGGCCAGTCGATTTCGGCGGGAGAACAGCTGGTGAGTCAGTTTCAGCGGGAGCAGTGCGGAAGTGGCAGCTGGGAGGTAAGTCTGTCATTTAAAAGCACTTGTCTTTGCAGGGGCAGGCCAGTTGATTTCGGCGGGAGAACAGCTGGTGAGTCAGTTTCAGCGGGAGCAGTGCGGAAGTGGCAGCTGGGAGGTAAGTCTGTCCTTTAAAAGCATTTGTCTTAGCAGGGGCAGACCAGTCGATTTCGGCGGGAGAACAGCTGGTGAGTCAGTTTCAGCGGGAGCAGTGCGGAAGTGGCTGCTGGGAGGTAAGTCTGTCCTTTAAAAGCACTTGTCTTTGCAGGGGCAGGCCAGTCGATTTCGGCGGGAGAACAGCTGGTGAGTCAGTTTCAGCGGGAGCAGTGCAGAAGTGGCAGCTGGGAGGTAAGTCTGTCATTTAAATGCACTTGTCTTTGCAGGGGCAGGCCAGTTGATTTCGGCGGGAGAACAGCTGGTGAGTCAGTTTCAGCGGGAGCAGTGCGGAAGTGGCAGCTGGGAGGTAAGTCTGTCCTTTAAAAGCACTTGTCTTTGCAGGGGCAGACCAGTCGATTTCGGCGGGAGAACAGCTGGTGAGTCAGTTTCAGCGGGAGCAGTGCGCAAGTGGCTGCTGGGAGGTAAGTCTGTCCTTTAAAAGCACTTGTCTTTGCAGGGGCAGGCCAGTCGATTTCGGCGGGAGAACAGCTGGTGAGTCAGTTTCAGCGAGAGCAGTGCGGAAGTGGCAGCTGGGAGGTAAGTCTGTCCTTTAAAAGCACTTGTCTTTGCAGGGGCAGGCCAGTCAATTTCGGCGGGAGAACAGTTGGTGAGTCAGTTTCAGCGGGAGCAGTGCGGAAGTGGCAGCTGAGAGGTAAGTCTGTCCTTTAAAAGCACTTGTCTTTGCAGGGGCAGGCCAGTCGATTTCGCCGGGAGAACAGCTGGTGTGTCAGTTTCAGCGGGAGCAGTGCGGAAGTGTATGCTGGGAGGTAAGTTTGTCCTTTAAAAGCACTTATATTTGCAGGGGCAGGCCAGTCGATTACGGTGGGAGGACAGCTGGTGAGCCAGTTTCAGCGGGAGCAGTGCAGAAGTGGCTGCTGGGAGGTAATTCTGTACTTTAAAAGCACTTGTCTTTGCAGGGGCAGGCCAGTCGATTTCGGCGGAAGAACAGCTGGTGAGTCAGTTTCAGCGGGAGCAGTGCGGAAGTGGCTGCTGGGAGGTAATTCTGTCCTTAAAAAGCACTTGTCTTTGCAGTGGCAGGGCCAGTCGATTTCGGCGGGAGAACAGCTGGTGAGTCAGTTTCAGCGGAAGCAGTGCGGAAGTGGCAGCTGGGAGGTAAGTCTGTCCTTTAAAAGCACTTGTCTTTGCAGGGGCAGGCCAGTCGATTTCGGTGGGAGAACAGCTGGTGAGTCAGATTCAGCGGGAGCAGTGCGGAAGTGGCTGCTGGCTGTTAAGTTTGTCCTTAAAAAGCACTTGCCTTTGCAGGGGCAGGCCAGTCGATTTCGGAAGGAGAACAGCTGGTGAGTCAATTTCAGCGGGAGCAGTGCGGAAGTGGCTGCTGGGAGGTAAGACTGTCCTTTAAAAGCACTTGTCTTTGCAGGGGCAGGCCAGTCGATTTCGGCGGGAGAACAGCTGGTGAGTCAGTTTCAGCGGGAGCAGTGCGCAAGTGGCTGCTGGGAGGTAAGTCTGTCCTTTAAAAGCACTTGTCTTTGCAGGGGCAGGCCAGTCGATTTCGGCGGGAGAACAGCTGGTGAGTCAGTTTCAGCGAGAGCAGTGCGGAAGTGGCAGCTGGGAGGTAAGTCTGTCCTTTAAAAGCACTTGTCTTTGCAGAGGCAGGCCAGTCAATTTCGGCGGGAGAACAGTTGGTGAGTCAGTTTCAGCGGGAGCAGTGCGGAAGTGGCAGCTGAGAGGTAAGTCTGTCCTTTAAAAGCACTTGTCTTTGCAGGGGCAGGCCAGTCGATTTCGCCGGGAGAACAGCTGGTGTGTCAGTTTCAGCGGGAGCAGTGCGGAAGTGTATGCTGGGAGGTAAGTCTGTCCTTTAAAAGCACTTATCTTTGCAGGGGCAGGCCAGTCGATTACGGTGGGAGGACAGCTGGTGAGTCAGTTTCAGCGGGAGCAGTGCGGAAGTGGCTGCTGGGAGGTAATTCTGTACTTTAAAAGCACTTGTCTTTGCAGGGGTAGGCAAGTCGATTTCGGCGGAAGAACAGCTGGTGAGTCAGTTTCAGCGGGAGCAGTGCGGAAGTGGCTGCTGGGAGGTAATTCTGTCCTTAAGAAGCACTTGTCTTTGCAGGGGCAGGGCCAGTCGATTTCGGCGGGAGAACAGCTGGTGAGTCAGTTTCAGCGGGAGCAGTGCGGAAGTGGCAGCTGGGAGGTAAGTATGTCCTTTAAAAGCACTTGTCTTTGCAGGGGCAGGCCAGTCGATTTCGGTGGGAGAACAGCTGGTGAGTCAGTTTCAGCGGGAGCAGTGCGGAAGTGGCTGCTGGGAGGTAAGTCTGTCCTTTAAAAGCACTTGTCTTTGCAGGGGCAGGCCAGTCGATTTCGGCGGGAGAACAGCTGGTGAGTCAGATTCAGCGGGAGCAGTGCGGAAGTGTCTGCTGGCTGTTAAGTTTGTCCTTAAAAAGCACTTGCCTTTGCAGGGGCAGGCCAGTCGATTTCGGAAGGAGAACAGCTGGTGAGTCAATTTCAGCGGGAACAGTGCGGAAGTGGCAGCTGGGAGGCAAGTCTGTCCTTTAAAAGCACTTGTCTTTGCAGGGGCAGGCCAGTCGATTTCGGCGGGAGAACAGCTGGTGAGTCAGTTTCAGCGGGAGCAGTGCGGAAGTGGCTGCTGGGAGGTAAGTCTGTCCTTTAAAAGCACTTGTCTTTGCATGGGCAGGCCAGGCGATTTCGGCGGGAGAACAGCTGGAGAGTCAGTTTCAGCGGGAGCAGTGCGGAAGAGGCTGCTGGGAGGTAAGTCTGTCCTTTAAAAGCACTTGTCTTTGCAGGGGCAGGCCAGTCGATTACGGTGGGAGAACAGCTGGTGAGTCAGTTTCAGCGGGAGCAGTGCGGAAGTGGCAGCTGAGTGGTAAGTCTGTCCTTTAAAAGCACTTGTCTTTGCAGGGGCAGGCCAGTCGATTTCGGCGGGAGAACAGCTGGTGAAACAGTTTCAGCGAGAGCAGTGCGGAAGTAGCTGCTTGGAGGTAAGTCCGTCCTTTAAAAGCACTTGTCTTTGCAGGGACAGGCCAGTCGATTTCGGCGGGAGAACAGCTGGTGAGTCAGTTTCAGCGGGAGCAGTGCGCAAGTGGCTGCTCGGAGGTAAGTCTGTCCTTTAAAAGCACTTGTCTTTGCAGGGGCAGGCAAGTCGATTTCGGCGGGAGAACAGCTGGTGAGTCAGTTTCAGCGGGAGCAGTGCGGAAGTGGCTGCTGGGAGGTAAGTCTGTCCTTTAAAAGCACTCGTCTTTGCAGGGGCAGGCCAGTCGATTTCGGCGGGAGAACAGCTGGTGAGTCAGTTTCAGCGGGAGCAGTGCGGAAGTGGCTGCTGGGAGGTAAGTCTGTCCTTTAAAAGCACTTGTCTTTGCAGGGGCAGGCCAGTCGATTTCGGCGGGAGAACAGCTGGTGAGTCAGTTTCAGCGGGAGCAGTGCGGAAGTGGCAGCTGGGAGGTAAGTCTGTCCTTTAAAAGCACTTGTCTTTGCAGGGGCAGGCCAGTCGATTTCGGCGGGAGAACAGCTGGTGAGTCAGTTTCAGCGGGAGCAGTGCGGAAGTGGCTGCTGGGAGGTAAGTCTGTCCTTTAAAAGCACTTGTCTTTGCAGGGGCAGGCCAGTCGATTTCGGCGGGAGAACAGCTGGTGAGTCAGTTTCAGCGGGAGCAGTGCGGAAGTGGCAGCTGGGAGGTAAGTCTGTCCTTTAAAAGCACTTGTCTTTGCAGGGGCAGGCCAGTCGATTTCGGCGGGAGAACAGCTGGTGAGTCAGTTTCAGCGGGAGCAGTGCGGAAGTAGCTGCTTGGAGGTAAGTCCGTCCTTTAAAAGCACTTGTCTTTGCAGGGACAGGCCAGTCGATTTCGGCGGGAGAACAGCTGGTGAGTCAGTTTCAGCGGGAGCAGTGCGGAAGTGGCTGCTCGGAGGTAAGTCTGTCCTTTAAAAGCACTTGTCTTTGCAGGGGCAGGCAAGTCGATTTCGGCGGGAGAACAGCTGGTGAGTCAGTTTCAGCGGGAGCAGTGCGGAAGTGGCTGCTGGGAGGTCAGTCTGTCCTTTAAAAGCACTTGTCTTTGCAGGGGCAGGCCAGTCGATTTCGGCGGGAGAACAGCTGGTGAGTCAGTTTCAGCGGGAGCAGTGCGGAAGTGGCTGCAGGGAGGTAAGTCTGTCCTTTAAAAGCACTTGTCTTTGCAGCGGCAGGCCAGTCGATTTCGGCGGGAGAACAGCTGGTGAGTCAGTTTCAGCGGGAGCAGTGCGGAAGTGGCTGCTGGGAGGTAAGTCTGTCCTTTAAAAGCACTTGTCTTTGCAGGGGCAGGCCAGTCGATTTCGGCGGGAGAACAGCTGGTGAGTCAGTTTCAGCGGGAGCAGTGCGGAAGTGGCAGCTGGGAGGTAAGTCTGTCCTTTAAAAGCACTTGTCTTTGCAGGGGCAGGCCAGTCGATTTCGGCGGGAGAACAGCTGGTGAGTCAGTTTCAGCGGGAGCAGTGCGGAAGTCGCTGCTGGGAGGTAAGTCTGTCCTTTAAAAGCACTTGTCTTTGCAGGGGCAGGCCAGTCGATTTCAGCGGGAGAACAGCTGGTGAGTCAGTTTCAGCGGGAGCAGTGCGGAAGTGGCAGCTGTGAGGTAAGTCTGTCCTTTAAAAGCACTTGTCTTTGCAGGGGCAGGCCAGTCGATTTCGGCGGGAGAACAGCTGGTGAGTCAGTTTCAGCGGGAGCAGTGCGGAAGTGGCTGCTGGGAGGTAAGTCTGTCCTTTAAAAGCACTTGTCTTTGCAGGGGCAGGCCAGTCGATTTCGGCGGGAGAACAGCTGGTGAGTCAGTTTCAGCGGGAGCAGTGCGGAAGTGGCTGCTGGGAGTTAAGTCTGTCCTTTAAAAGCATTTGTCTTTGCAGGGGCAGGCCAGTCGATTTCGGCGGGAGAACAGCTGGTGAGTCAGTTTCAGCGGGAGCAGTGCGGAAGTGGTTGCTGGGAGGTAAGTCTGTCCTTTAAAAGCACTTGTCTTTGCAGGGGCAGGCCAGTCGATTTCGGCGGGAGAACAGCTGGTGAGCCAGTTTCAGCGGGAGCAGTGCGGAAGTGGCTGCTGGGAGGTAAGTCTGTCCTTTAAAAGCATTTGTCTTTGCAGGCGCAGGCTAGTCGATTTCGGCGGGAGAACAGCTGGTGAGTCAATTTCAGCGGGAGCAGTGCGGGAGTGGCAGCTGGGAGGTAAGTCTGTCCTTTAAAAGCACTTGTCTTTGCAGGGGCAGGCCAGTCGATTTCGGCGGGAGAACAGCTGGTGAGTCAGTTTCAGCGGGAGCAGTGCGGAAGTGGCAGCTGGGAGGTAAGTCTGTCATTTAAAAGCACTTGTCTTTGCAGGGGCAGGCCAGTCGATTTCGGCGGGAGAACAGCTGGTGAGTCAGTTTCAGCGGGAGCAGTGCGGAAGTGGCAGCTGGGAGGTAAGTCTGTCCTTTAAAAGCATTTGTCTTAGCAGGGGCAGACCAGTCGATTTCGGCGGGAGAACAGCTGGTGAGTCAGTTTCAGCGGGAGCAGTGCGGAAGTGGCAGCTGGGAGGTAAGTCTGTCCTTTAAAAGCATTTGTCTTAGCAGGGGCAGACCAGTCGATTTCGGCGGGAGAACAGCTGGTGAGTCAGTTTCAGCGGGAGCAGTGCGGAAGTGGCAGCTGGGAGGTAAGTCTGTCCTTTAAAAGCACTTGTCTTTGCAGGGGCAGGTCAGTTGATTTCGGCGGGAGAACAGCTGGTGAGTCAGTTTCAGCGAGAGCAGTGCGGAAGTGGTTGCTGGGAGGTGAGTCTGTCCTTTAAAAGCACTTGTCTTTGCAGGGGCAGGCCAGTTGATTACGGCGGAAAACAGCTGGTGAGTCAGTTTCAGCGGGAGCAGTGCGGAAGTGGCTGCTGGGAGGTAAGTCTGTCCTTTAAAAGCACTTGTCTTTGCAGGGGCAGGCCACTCGATTTCGGCGGGAGAACAGCTGATGAGTCAGTTTTAGCGGGAGCAGTGCGGAAGTGGCTGCTGGGAGGTAAGTCTGTCCTTTAAAAGCACGTGTTTCTGCAGGGGCAGACCAGTCGATTTCGGCGGGAGAGCATCTGGTGAGTGAGTTTCAGCGGGAGCAGTGCGAATGTGGCTGCTGCGAGGTAAGTCTGTCCTTTAAAAGCACTTGTCTTTGCAGGGGCAGGTCAGTCGATTTCGGCGGGAGAACAGCTGGTGAGTCAGTTTCAGCGGGAGCAGTGCGGAAGTAACTGCTGGGAGGTAAGTCTGTCCTTTAAAAGCACGTGTCTTTGCAGGGGCAGACCAGTCGATTTCGGCGGGAGAGCAGCTGGTGAGTCAGTTTCAGCGGGAGCAGTGCGAATGTGGCTGCTGCGAGGTAAGTCTGTCCTTTAAAAGCACTTGTCTTTGCAGGGGCAGGCCAGTCGATTTCGGCGGGAGAGCAGCTGGTGAGTCAGTTTCAGCGGGAGCAGTGCGAATGTGGCTGCTGCGAGGTAAGTCTGTCCTTTAAAAGCAATTGTCTTTGCAGGGGCAGGTCAGTCGATTTCGGCGGGAGAACAGCTGGTGAGTCAGTTTCAGCGGGAGCAGTGCGGAAGTGACTGCTGGGAGGTAAGTCTGTCCTTTAAAAGCACTTGTCTTTGCAGGGGCAGGCCAGTCGATTTTGGCGGGAAAACAGCTGGTGAGTCAGTTTCAGCGGGAGCAGTGCGGAAGTGGCTGCTGGGAGGTAAGTCTGTCCTTTAAAAGCACTTGTCTTTGCAGGGGCAGGCCAGTCGATTACGGCGGGAGAACAGCTGGTGAGTCAGTTTCAGCGGGAGCAGTGCGGAAGTGGCAGCTGGGAGGTAAGTCTGTCATTTAAAAGCACTTGTCTTTGCAGGGGCAGGCCAGTCGATTTCGGCGGGAGATCAGCTGGTGAGTCCGTTTCAGCGGGAGCAGTGCGAATGTGGCTGCTGGGAGGTAAGTCTGTCCTTTAAAAGCACTTGTCTTTGCAGGGGCAGGTCAGTCGATTTCGGCGGGAGAACAGCTGGTGAGTCAGTTTCAGCGGGAGCAGTGCGGAAGTGGATGCTGGGAGGTAAGTCTGTCCTTTAAAAGCACTTGTCTTTGCAGGGGCAGGCCAGTCGATTTCGGAGGGAGAACAGCTGGTGAGTCAGTTTCAGCGGGAGCAGTGGGGAAGTGGCTGCTGGGAGTTAATTCTGTCCTTTAAAAGCACTTGTCTTTGCAGGGGCAGGCCAGTCGATTTCGGCGGGAGAACAGCTGGTGATTCAGTTTCAGCGGGAGCAGTGGGGAAGTGGCTGCTGGGAGGTAACTCTGTCCTTTAAAAGCACTTGTCTTTGCAGGGGCAGGCCAGTCGATTCCGGCGGGAGAACAGCTGGTGAGTCAGTTTCAGCGGGAGCAGTGCGGAAGTGGCTGCTGGGAGGTAAGTCTGTCCTTTAAAAGCACTTGTCTTTGCAGGGGCAGGCCAGTCGATTTCGGCGGGAGAACAGCTGGTGAGTCAGTTTCAGCGGGAGCAGTGCGGAAGTGGCTGCTGGGAGGTAAGTCTGTCCTTGTAAAGCACTTGTCTTTGCAGGGGCAGGCCAGTCGATTTCGGCGGGAGAACAGCTGGTGAGTCAGTTTCAGCGGGAGCAGTGCGGAAGTGGCTGCTGGGAGGTAAGTCTGTCCTTTAAAAGCACTTGTCTTTGCAGGGGCAGGCCAGTCGATTTTGGCGGGAGAACAGCTGGTGAGTCAGTTTCAGCGGGAGCAGTGCGGAAGTGGCTGCTGGGAGGTAAGTCTGTCCTTTAAAAGCACTTGCCTTTGCAGGGGCAGGCCAGTCGATTTCGGCGGGAGAACAGCTGGTGATTCAGTTTCAGCGGGAGCAGTGCGGAAGTGGCTGCTGGGAGGTAAGTCTGTACTTTAAAAGCACTTGTCTTTGCAGGGGCAGGCCAGTCGATTTCGGCGGGAGAACAGATGGTGAGTAAGTTTCAGCGGGAGCAGTGAGGAACTGGCTGCTGGGAGGTAAGGCTGTCCTTTAAAAGCACTTGTCTTTGAAGGGGCAGGCCAGTTGATTTCGGCGGGAGAACAGCTGGTGAGTCCGTTTCAGTGGGAGCAGTGCGGAAGTGGCTGCTGGGAGGTAAGTCTGTCCTTTAAAAGCACTTGTCTTTGCAGGGGCAGGCCAGTCGATTTCGGCGGGAGAACAGCTGGTGAGTCAGTTTCAGCGGGAGCAGTGCGGAAGTGGCTGCTGGGAGGTAAGTCTGTCCTTGTAAAGCACTTGTCTTTGCAGGGGCAGGCCAGTCGATTTCGGCGGGAGAACAGCTGGTGAGTCAGTTTCAGCGGGAGCAGTGCGGAAGTGGCTGCTGGGAGGTAAGTCTGTCCTTTAAAAGCACTTGTCTTTGCAGGGGCAGGCCAGTCGATTTCGGCGGGAGAACAGCTGGTGAGTCAGTTACAGCGGGAGCAGTGCGGAAGTGGCTGCTGGGAGGTAAGTCTGTCCTTTAAAAGCACTTGCCTTTGCAGGGGCAGGCCAGTCGATTTCGGCGGGAGAACAGCTGGTGATTCAGTTTCAGCGGGAGCAGTGCGGAAGTGGCTGCTGGGAGGTAAGTCTGTCCTTTAAAAGCACTTGTCTTTGCAGGGGCAGGCCAGTCGATTTCGGCGGGAGAACAGATGGTGAGTCAGTTTCAGCGGGAGCAGTGAGGAACTGGCTGTTGTGAGGTAAGGCTGTCCTTTAAAAGCACTTGTCTTTGAAGGGGCAGGCCAGTCGATTTCGGCGGGAGAACAGCTGGTGAGTCCGTTTCAGTGGGAGCAGTGCGGAAGTGGCTGCTGGGAGGTAAGTCTGTCCTTTAAAAGCACTTGTCTTTGCAGGGGCAGGCCAGTCGATTTCGGCGGGAGAACAGTTGTGAGTCAGTTTCAGCGGGAGCAGTGCGGAAGTGGCTGCTGGGAGGTAAGTCTGTCCTTTAAAAGCACTTGTGTTTGCAGGGGCAGGCCAGTCGATTTCGGCGGGAGAACAGCTGGTGAGTCAGTTTCAGCGGGAGCAGTGCGGAAATGGCTGGTGGGAGGTAAGTCTGTCCTTTAAAAGCACTTGTCTTTGCAGGGGCAGGCCAGTTGATTTCGGCGGGAGAACAGCTGGTGAGTCAGTTTCAGCGAGAGCAGTGCGGAAGTGGCTGCTGGGAGGTGAGTCTGTCCTTTAAAAGCACTTGTCTTTGCAGGGGCAGGCCAGTTGATTTCGGCGGGAGAACAGCTGGTGAGTCAGTTTCAGCGGGAGCAGTGCGGAAGTGGCTGCTGGGAGGTAAGTCTGTCCTTTAAAAGCACTTGTCTTTGCAGGGGCAGGCCACTCGATTTCGGCGGGAGAACAGCTGGTGAGTCAGTTTCAGCGGGAGCAGTGCGGAAGTAGCTGCTGGGAGGTAAGTCTTTCCTTTAAAAGCACTTCTCTTTGCAGGGGCAGACCAGTCGACTTCGGCGGGAGAACAGCTGGTGAGTCAGTTTCAGCGGGAGCAGTGCGGAAGTGGCTGCTGGGAGGTAAGTCTGTCCTTTAAAAGCACTTGTCTTTGCAGGGGCAGGCCAGTCGATTTCGGCGGGAGAACAGATGGTGAGTCAGTTTCAGCGGGAGCAGTGAGGAACTGGCTGCTGGGAGGTAAGGATGTCCTTTAAAAGCACTTGTCTTTGAAGGGGCAGGCCAGTTGATTTCGGCGGGAGAACAGCTGGTGAGTCCGTTTCAGTGGGAGCAGTGCGGAATTGGCTGCTGGGAGGTAAGTCTGTCCTTTAAAAGCACTTGTCTTTGCAGGGGCAGGCCAGTCGATTTCGGCGGGAGAACAGCTGGTGAGTCAGTTTCAGCGGGAGCAGTGCGGAAGTGGCTGCTGGGAGGTAAGTCTGTCCTTGTAAAGCACTTGTCTTTGCAGGGGCAGGCCAGTCGATTTCGGCGGGAGAACAGCTGGTGAGTCAGTTTCAGCGGGAGCAGTGCGGAAGTGGCTGCTGGGAGGTAAGTCTGTCCTTTAAAAGCACTTGTCTTTGCAGGGGCAGGCCAGTCGATTTTGGCGGGAGAACAGCTGGTGAGTCAGTTACAGCGGGAGCAGTGCGGAAGTGGCTGCTGGGAGGTAAGTCTGTCCTTTAAAAGCACTTGTCTTTGCAGGGGCAGGCCAGTCGATTTCGGCGGGAGAACAGATGGTGAGTCAGTTTCAGCGGGAGCAGTGAGGAACTGGCTGCTGTGAGGTAAGGCTGTCCTTTAAAAGCACTTGTCTTTGAAGGGGCAGGCCAGTCGATTTCGGCGGGAGAACAGCTGGTGAGTCCGTTTCAGTGGGAGCAGTGCGGAAGTGGCTGCTGGGAGGTAAGTCTGTCCTTTAAAAGCACTTGTCTTTGCAGGGGCAGGCCAGTCGATTTCGGTGGGAGAACAGTTGTGAGTCAGTTTCAGCGGGAGCAGTGCGGAAGTGGCTGCTGGGAGGTAAGTCTGTCCTTTAAAAGCACTTGTCTTTGCAGGGGCAGGCCAGTCGATTTCGGCGGGAGAACAGCTGGTGAGTCAGTTTCAGCGGGAGCAGTGCGGAAGTGGCTGCTGGGAGGTAAGTCTGTCCTTCAAAAGCACTTGTCTTTGCAGGGGCAGGCCACTCGATTTCGGCGGGAGAGCAGCTGGTGAGTCAGTTTCAGCGGGAGCAGTGCGGAAGTAGCTGCTGGGAGGTAAGTCTTTCCTTTAAAAGCACTTGTCTTTGCAGGGGCAGACCAGTCGACTTCGGCGGGAGAACAGCTGGTGAGTCAGTTTCAGCGGGAGCAGTGCGGAAGTGGCTGCTGGGAGGTAAGTCTGTCCTTTAAAAGCACTTGTCTTTGCAGGGGCAGGCCAGTCGATTTTGGCGGGAGAACAGCTGGTGAGTCAGTTTCAGCGGGAGCTGTGCGGAAGTGGCTGCTGGGAGGTAAGTCTGTCCTTTAAAAGCACTTCCCTTTGCAGGGGCAGGCCAGTCGATTTCGGCGGGAGAACAGCTGGTGCGTCAGTTTCAGCGGGAGCAGTGCGGAAGTGGCTGCTGGGAGGTAAGTCTGTCCTTTAAAATCACTTGTCTTTGCAGGGGCAGGCCAGTCGATGCCGGCGCGAGAACAGCTGGTGAGTCAGTTTCAGCGGGATCAGTGCGGAAGTGGCTGCTGGGAGGTAAGTCTGTCCTTTTAAAGCACATGTCTTTGCAGGGGCAGGCCAGCCGATTTCGGCGGGAGAGCAGCTGGTGAGTCAGTTTCAGCGGGAGCAGTGCGAATGTGGCTGCTGCGAGGTAAGTCTGTCCTTTAAAAGCACTTGTCTTTGCAGGGGCAGGTCAGTCGATTTCGGCGGGAGAACAGCTGGTGAGTCAGTTTCAGCGGGAGCAGTGCGGAAGTGACTGCTGGGAGGTAAGTCTGTCCTTTAAAAGCACTTGTCTTTGCAGGGGCAGGCCAGTCGATTTTGGCGGGAGAACAGCTGGTGAGTCAATGTCAGCGGGAGCAGTGCGGAAGTGGCTGCTGGGAGGTAAGTCTGTCCTTTAAAAGCACTTGTCTTTGCAGGGGCAGGCCAGTCGATTTCGGCGGGAGAACAGCTGGTGAGTCAGTTTCAGCGGGAGCAGTGCGGAAGTGGCAGCTGGGAGGTAAGTCTGTCATTTAAAAGCACTTGTCTTTGCAGGGGCAGGCCAGTCGATTTCGGCGGGAGAACAGCTGGTGAGTCAGTTTCAGCGGGAGCAGAGCGGAAGTGGCTGCTGGGAGGTAAGTCTGTCCTTTAAAAGCACTTGTCTTTGCAGGGGCAGGCTAGTCGATTTCGGCGGGAGAACAGCTGGTGAGTCAGTTTCAGCGGGAGCAGGGGGGAAGTTGCTGCTGGGAGTTAAGTCTGTCCTTTAAAAGCACTTGTCTTTGCAGGGGCAGGCCAGTCGATTTTGGCGGGAGAACAGCTGGTGAGTCAGTTTCAGCGGGAGCAGTGCGGAAGTAGCTGCTGCGAGGTAAGTCTGTCCTTTAAAAGCACTTGTCTTTGCAGGGGCAGTCCAGTCGATTTCGGCGGGAGAACAGCTGGTGAGTCAGTTTCAGCGGGAGCAGTGCGGAAGTGGCTGCTTGTAGGTAAGTCTGTCCTTTAAAAGCACTTGTCTTTGCAAGGGCAGGCCAGTCGATTTCGGCTGGAGAACAGCTGGTGAGGCAGTTTCAGCGGGAGCAGTGCGAATGTGGCTGCTGGGAGGTAAGTCTGTCCTTTAAAAGCACTTGTCTTTGCAGGGGCAGGCCAGTCGATTCCGGCGCGAGAACAGCTGGTGAGTCAGTTTCAGAGGGAGCAGTGCGGAAGTGGCTGCTGGGAGCTAAGTCTGTCCTTTTAAAGCACTTGTCTTTGCAGGGGCACGCCAGTCGATTTCGGAGGGAGAACAGCTGGTGAGTCAGTTTCAGCGGGAGCAGTGCGAATGTGGCTGCTGGGAGGTAAGTCTGTCCTTTAAAAGCACTTGTCTTTGCAGGGGCAGGCCAGTCGATTTCGGCGGGAGAACAGCTGATGAGTCAGTTTCAGCGGGAGCAGTGGGGAAGTGGCTGCTGGGAGGTACGTCTGTCCTTTAAAAGCACTTGTCTTTGCAGGGGCAGGTCAGTTAATTTCGGCGGGAGAACAGCTGCTGAGTCAGTTTCAGCGGGAGCAGTGCGGAAGTGGCTGCTGGGAGGTAAGTCTGTCCTTTAAAAGCACTTGTCTTTGCTGGGGCAGGCCAGTCGATTTCGGCGGGAGAACAGCTGATGAGTCAGTTTCAGCGGGAGCAGTGGGGAAGTGGCTGCTGGGAGGTAACTCTGTCCTTTAAAAGCACTTGTCTTTGCAGGGGCAGGCCAGTCGATTTCGGCGGGAGAACAGCTGGTGAGTCAGTTTCAGCGGGAGCAGTGCGGAAGTGGCTGTGGGAGGTAAGTCTGTCCTTTAAAAGCACTTGTCTTTGCAGGGGCAGGCCAGTCGATTTCGGCGGGAGAACAGCTGGTGAGTCAGTTTCAGCGGGAGCAGTGCGGAAGTGGCTGCTGGGAGGTAAGTCTGTCCTTGTAAAGCACTTGTCTTTGCAGGGGCAGGCCAGTCGATTTCGGCGGGAGAACAGCTGGTGAGTCAGTTTCAGCGGGGGCAGTGCGGAAGTGGCTGCTGGGAGGTAAGTCTGTCCTTTAAAAGCACTTGTCTTTGCAGGGGCAGGCCAGTCGATTTTGGCGGGAGAACAGCTGGTGAGTCAGTTTCAGCGGGAGCAGTGCGGAAGTGGCTGCTGGGAGGTAAGTCTGTCCTTTAAAAGCACTTGCCTTTGCAGGGGCAGGCCAGTCGATTTCGGCGGGAGAACAGCTGGTGATTCAGTTTCAGCGGGAGCAGTGCGGAAGTGGCTGCTGGGAGGTAAGTCTGTACTTTAAAAGCACTTGTCTTTGCAGGGGCAGGCCAGTCGATTTCGGCGGGAGAACAGATGGTGAGTCAGTTTCAGCGGGAGCAGTGAGGAACTGGCTGCTGGGAGGTAAGGCTGTCCTTTAAAAGCACTTGTCTTTGAAGGGGCAGGCCAGTTGATTTCGGCGGGAGAACAGCTGGTGAGTCCGTTTCAGTGGGAGCAGTGCGGAAGTGGCTGCTGGGAGGTAAGTCTGTCCTTTAAAAGCACTTGTCTTTGCAGGGGCAGGCCAGTCGATTTCGGCGGGAGAACAGCTGGTGAGTCAGTTTCAGCGGGAGCAGTGCGGAAGTGGCTGCTGGGAGGTAAGTCTGTCCTTGTAAAGCACTTGTCTTTGCAGGGGCAGGCCAGTCGATTTCGGCGGGAGAACAGCTGGTGAGTCAGTTTCAGCGGGAGCAGTGCGGAAGTGGCTGCTGGGAGGTAAGTCTGTCCTTTAAAAGCACTTGTCTTTGCAGGGGCAGGCCAGTCGATTTCGGCGGGAGAACAGCTGGTGAGTCAGTTTCAGCGGGAGCAGTGCGGAAGTGGCTGCTGGGAGGTAAGTCTGTCCTTTAAAAGCACTTGTCTTTGCAGGGGCAGGCCAGTCGATTTCGGCGGGAGAACAGCTGGTGAGTCAGTTTCAGCAGGAGCAGTGCGGAAGTGGCTGCTGGGAGGTAAGTCTGTCCTTTAAAAGCACTTGTCTTTGCAGGGGCAGGCCAGTCGATTTCGGCGGGAGAACAGATGGTGAGTCAGTTTCAGCTGGAGCAGTGAGGAACTGGCTGCTGTGAGGTAAGGCTGTCCTTTAAAAGCACTTGTCTTTGAAGGGGCAGGCCAGTCGATTTCGGCGGGAGAACAGCTGGTGAGTCCGTTTCAGTGGGAGCAGTGCGGAAGTGGCTGCTGGGAGGTAAGTCTGTCCTTTAAAAGCACTTGTCTTTGCAGGGGCAGGCTAGTCGATTTCGGCGGGAGAACAGCTGGTGAGTCAGTTTCAGCGGGAGCAGTGGGGAAGTTGCTGCTGGGAGTTAAGTCTGTCCTTTAAAAGCACTTGTCTTTGCAGGGGCAGGCCAGTCGATTTTGGCGGGAGAACAGCTGGTGAGTCAGTTTCAGCGGGAGCAGTGCGGAAGTGGCTGCTGCGAGGTAAGTCTGTCCTTTAAAAGCACTTGTCTTTGCAGGGGCAGTCCAGTCGATTTCGGCGGGAGAACAGCTGGTGAGTCAGTTTCAGCGGGAGCAGTGCGGAAGTGGCTGCTGGTAGGTAAGTCTGTCCTTTAAAAGCACTTGTCTTTGCAAGGGCAGGCCAGTCGATTTCGGCTGGAGAACAGCTGGTGAGGCAGTTTCAGCATGAGCAGTGCGAATGTGGCTGCTGGGAGGTAAGTCTGTCCTTTAAAAGCACTTGTCTTTGCAGGGGCAGGCCAGTCGATTCCGGCGCGAGAACAGCTGGTGAGTCAGTTTCAGCGGGAGCAGTGCAGAAGTGGCTGCTGGGAGCTAAGTCTGTCCTTTTAAAGCACTTGTCTTTGCAGGGGCACGCCAGTCGATTTCGGAGGGAGAACAGCTGGTGAGTCAGTTTCAGCGGGAGCAGTGCGAATGTGGCTGTTGGGAGGTAAGTCTGTCCTTTAAAAGCACTTGTCTTTGCAGGGGCAGGCCAGTCGATTTCGGCGGGAGAACAGCTGATGAGTCAGTTTCAGCGGGAGCAGTGGGGAAGTGGCTGCTGGGAGGTAAGTCTGTCCTTTAAAAGCACTTGTCTTTGCAGGGGCAGGTCAGTTAATTTCGGCGGGAGAACAGCTGCTGAGTCAGTTTCAGCGGTAGCAGTGCGGAAGTGGCTGCTGGGAGGTAAGTCTGTCCTTTAAAAGCACTTGTCTTTGCAGGGGCAGGCCAGTCGATTTCGGCGGGAGAACAGCTGATGAGTCAGTTTCAGCGGGAGCAGTGGGGAAGTGGCTGCTGGGAGGTAACTCTGTCCTTTAAAAGCACTTGTCTTTGCAGGGGCAGGCCAGTCGATTTCGGCGGGAGAACAGCTGGTGAGTCAGTTTCAGCGGGAGCAGTGGGGAAGTGGCTGCTGGGAGGTAACTCTGTCCTTTAAAAGCACTTGTCTTTGCAGGGGCAGGCCAGTCGATTTCGGCGGGAGAACAGCTGGTGAGTCAGTTTCAGCGGGAGCAGTGCGGAAGTGGCTGTGGGAGGTAAGTCTGTCCTTTAAAAGCACTTGTCTTTGCAGGGGCAGGCCAGTCGATTTCGGCGGGAGAACAGCTGGTGAGTCAGTTTCAGCGGGAGCAGTGCGGAAGTGGCTGTGGGAGGTAACTCTGTCCTTTAAAAGCACTTGTCTTTGCAGGGGCAGGCCAGTCGATTTCGGCGGGAGAACAGCTGGTGAGTCAGTTTCAGCGGGAGCAGTGCGGAAGTGGCTGCTGGGAGGTAAGTCTGTCCTTTAAAAGCACTTGTCTTTGCAGGGGCAGGCCAGTCGATTTTGGCGGGAGAACAGCTGGTGAGTCAGTTTCAGCGGGAGCAGTGCGGAAGTGGCTGCTGGGAGGTAAGTCTGCCCTTTACAATCACTTGCCTTTGCAGGGGCAGGCCAGTCGATTTCGGCGGGAGAACAGCTGGTGATTCAGTTTCAGCGGGAGCAGTGCGGAAGTGGCTGCTGGGAGGTAAGTCTGTACTTTAAAAGCACTTGTCTTTGCAGGGGCAGGCCAGTCGATTTCGGCGGGAGAACAGATGGTGAGTCAGTTTCAGCGGGAGCAGTGAGGAACTGGCTGCTGGGAGGTAAGGCTGTCCTTTAAAAGCACTTGTCTTTGCAGGGGCAGGCCAGTCGATTTTGGCGGGAGAACAGCTGGTGAGTCAGTTTCAGCGGGAGCAGTGCGGAAGTGGCTGCTGCGAGGTAAGTCTGTCCTTTAAAAGCACTTGTCTTTGCAGGGGCAGTCCAGTCGATTTCGGCGGGAGAACAGCTGGTGAGTCAGTTTCAGCGGGAGCAGTGCGGAAGTGGCTGCTGGTAGGTAAGTCTGTCCTTTAAAAGCACTTGTCTTTGCAAGGGCAGGCCAGTCGATTTCGGCTGGAGAACAGCTGGTGAGGCAGTTTCAGCAGGAGCAGTGCGAATGTGGCTGCTGGGAGGTAAGTCTGTCCTTTAAAAGCACTTGTCTTTGCAGGGGCAGGCCAGTCGATTCCGGCGCGAGAACAGCTGGTGAGTCAGTTTCAGCGGGAGCAGTGCGAATGTGGCTGTTGGGAGGTAAGTCTGTCCTTTAAAAGCACTTGTCTTTGCAGGGGCAGGCCAGTCGATTTCGGCGGGAGAACAGCTGATGAGTCAGTTTCAGCGGGAGCAGTGGGGAAGTGGCTGCTGGGAGGTAAGTCTGTCCTTTAAAAGCACTTGTCTTTGCAGGGGCAGGTCAGTTAATTTCGGCGGGAGAACAGCTGCTGAGTCAGTTTCAGCGGTAGCAGTGCGGAAGTGGCTGCTGGGAGGTAAGTCTGTCCTTTAAAAGCACTTGTCTTTGCAGGGGCAGGCCAGTCGATTTCGGCGGGAGAACAGCTGATGAGTCAGTTTCAGCGGGAGCAGTGGGGAAGTGGCTGCTGGGAGGTAACTCTGTCCTTTAAAAGCACTTGTCTTTGCAGGGGCAGGCCAGTCGATTTCGGCGGGAGAACAGCTGGTGAGTCAGTTTCAGCGGGAGCAGTGGGGAAGTGGCTGCTGGGAGGTAACTCTGTCCTTTAAAAGCACTTGTCTTTGCAGGGGCAGGCCAGTCGATTTCGGCGGGAGAACAGCTGGTGAGTCAGTTTCAGCGGGAGCAGTGCGGAAGTGGCTGTGGGAGGTAAGTCTGTCCTTTAAAAGCACTTGTCTTTGCAGGGGCAGGCCAGTCGATTTCGGCGGGAGAACAGCTGGTGAGTCAGTTTCAGCGGGAGCAGTGCGGAAGTGGCTGTGGGAGGTAACTCTGTCCTTTAAAAGCACTTGTCTTTGCAGGGGCAGGCCAGTCGATTTCGGCGGGAGAACAGCTGGTGAGTCAGTTTCAGCGGGAGCAGTGCGGAAGTGGCTGCTGGGAGGTAAGTCTGTCCTTTAAAAGCACTTGTCTTTGCAGGGGCAGGCCAGTCGATTTTGGCGGGAGAACAGCTGGTGAGTCAGTTTCAGCGGGAGCAGTGCGGAAGTGGCTGCTGGGAGGTAAGTCTGCCCTTTACAATCACTTGCCTTTGCAGGGGCAGGCCAGTCGATTTCGGCGGGAGAACAGCTGGTGATTCAGTTTCAGCGGGAGCAGTGCGGAAGTGGCTGCTGGGAGGTAAGTCTGTACTTTAAAAGCACTTGTCTTTGCAGGGGCAGGCCAGTCGATTTCGGCGGGAGAACAGATGGTGAGTCAGTTTCAGCGGGAGCAGTGAGGAACTGGCTGCTGGGAGGTAAGGCTGTCCTTTAAAAGCACTTGTCTTTGAAGGGGCAGGCCAGTTGATTTCGGCGGGAGAACAGCTGGTGAGTCCGTTTCAGTGGGAGCAGTGCGGAAGTGGCTGCTGGGAGGTAAGTCTGTCCTTTAAAAGCACTTGTCTTTGCAGGGGCAGGCCAGTCGATTTCGGCGGGAGAACAGCTGGTGAGTCAGTTTCAGCGGGAGCAGTGCGGAAGTGGCTGCTGGGAGGTAAGTCTGTCCTTGTAAAGCACTTGTCTTTGCAGGGGCAGGCCAGTCGATTTCGGCGGGAGAACAGCTGGTGAGTCAGTTTCAGCGGGAGCAGTGCGGAAGTGGCTGCTGGGAGGTAAGTCTGTCCTTTAAAAGCACTTGTCTTTGCAGGGGCAGGCCAGTCGATTTCGGCGGGAGAACAGCTGGTGAGTCAGTTTCAGAGGGAGCAGTGCGGAAGTGGCTGCTGAGAGGTAAGTCTGTCCTTTAAAAGCACTTGTCTTTGCAGGGGCAGGCCAGTCGATTTCGGCGGGAGAACAGCTGGTGAGTCAGTTTCAGCGGGAGCAGTGCGGAAGTGGCTGCTGGGAGGTAAGTCTGTCCTTTAAAAGCACTTGTCTTTGCAGGGGCAGGCCAGTCGATTTCGGCGGGAGAACAGATGGTGAGTCAGTTTCAGCTGGAGCAGTGAGGAACTGGCTGCTGTGAGGTAAGGCTGTCCTTTAAAAGCACTTGTCTTTGAAGGGGCAGGCCAGTCGATTTCGGCGGGAGAACAGCTGGTGAGTCCGTTTCAGTGGGAGCAGTGCGGAAGTGGCTGCTGGGAGGTAAGTCTGTCCTTTAAAAGCACTTGTCTTTGCAGGGGCAGGCCAGTCGATTTCGGCGGGAGAACAGATGGTGAGTCAGTTTCAGCGGGAGCAGTGCGGAAGTGGCTGCTGGGAGGTAAGTCTGTCCTTTAAAAGCACTTGTCATTGCAGGGGCAGGCCAGTCGATTTCGGCGGGAGAACAGCTGGTGAGTCAGTTTCAGCGGGAGCAGTGCGGAAGTGGCAGTTGGGAGGTAAGTCTGTCCTTTAAAAGCACTTGTCTTTGCAGGGGCAGGCCAGTCGATTTCGGCGGGAGAACAGCTGGTGAGTCAGTTTCAGCGGTAGCAGTGCGGTGGTGGCTGCTGGGAGGTAAGTCTGTCCTTTAAAAGCACTTGTCTTTGCAGGGGCAGGCGAGTTGATTTCGGCGGGAGAACAGCTGGTGAGTCAGTTCAGCGGGAGCAGAGCGGAAGTGGCTGCTGGGAGGTAAGTCTGTCCTTTAAAAACACTTGTCTTTGCAGGGGCAGGCAAGTCGATTTCGGCGGGAGAACAGCTGGTGAGTCAGTTTCAGCGGGAGCAGTGCGGTAGTGGCAGCTGGGAGGTAAGTCTGTCCTTTAAAAGCACTTGTCTTTGCAGGGGCAGGCCAGTCGATTTCGGCGGGAGAACAGCTGGTGAGCCAGTTTCAGCGGGAGCAGTGCGGAAGTGGCAGCTGGGAGGTAAGTCTGTCCTTTAAAAGGACTTGTCTTTGCAGGGGCAGGCCAGTCGATTTCGGCGGGAGAACAGCTGGTGAGTCAGTTTCAGCGGGAGCAGTGCGGAAGTGGCTGCTGGGAGGTAAGTCTGACCTTTAAAAGCACTTGTCTTTGCAAGGGCAGGCCAGTCGATTTCGTCTGGAGAACAGCTGGTGAGGCAGTTTCAGCGGGAGCAGTGCGAATGTGGCTGCTGGGAGGTAAGTCTGTCCTTTAAAAGCACTTGTCTTTGCAGGGGCAGGCCAGTCGATTCCGGCGCGAGAACAGCTGGTGAGTCAGTTTCAGCGGGAGCAGTGCGGAAGTGGCTGCTGGGAGCTAAGTCTGTCCTTTTAAAGCACTTGTCTTTGCAGGGGCACGCCAGTCGATTTCGGAGGGAGAACAGCTGGTGAGTCAGTTTCAGCGGGAGCAGTGCGAATGTGGCTGCTGGGAGGTAAGTCTGTCCTTTAAAATCACTTGTCTTTGCAGGGGCAGGCCAGTCGATTTCGGCGGGAGAACAGCTGGTGAGTCAGTTTCAGCGGGAGCAGTGCGGAAGTGGCTGCTGGGAGGCAAGTCTGTCCTTTAAAAGCACTTGTCTTTGCAGGGGCAGGCCAGTCGATTTCGGCGGGAGAACAGATGGTGAGTCAGTTTCAGCTGGAGCAGTGAGGAACTGGCTGCTGTGAGGTAAGGCTGTCCTTTAAAAGCACTTGTCTTTGAAGGGGCAGGCCAGTCGATTTCGGCGGGAGAACAGCTGGTGAGTCCGATTCAGTGGGAGCAGTGCGGAAGTGGCTGCTGGGAGGTAAGTCTGTCCTTTAAAAGCACTTGTCTTTGCAGGGGCAGGCCAGTCGATTTCGGCGGGAGAACAGTTGGTGAGTCAGTTTCAGCGGGAGCAGTGCGGAAGTGGCTGCTGGGAGGTAAGTCTGTCCTTTAAAAGCACTTGTCTTTGCAGGGGCAGGCCAGTCGATTTCGGCGGGAGAACAGCTGGTGAGTCAGTTTCAGCGGGAGCAGTGCGGAAGTGGCAGCTGGGAGGTAAGTCTGTCCTTTAAAAGCACTTGTCTTTGCAGGGGCAGGCCAGTCGATTTCGGCGGGAGAACAGCTGGTGAGTCAGTTTCAGCGGGAGCAGTGCGGTGGTGGCTGCTGGGAGGTAAGTCTGTCCTTTAAAAGCTCTTGTCTTTGCAGGGGCAGGCGAGTTGATTTCGGCGGGAGAACAGCTGGTGAGTCAGTTCAGCGGGAGCAGAGCGGAAGTGGCTGCTGGGAGGTAAGTCTGTCCTTTAAAAACACTTGTCTTTGCAGGGGCAGGCCAGTCGATTTCGGCGGGAGAACAGATGGTGAGTCAGTTTCAGCGGGAGCAGTGAGGAACTGGCTGCTGGAGGTAAGGCTGTCCTTTAAAAGCACTTGTCTTTGAAGGGGCAGGCCAGTTGATTTCGGCGGGAGAACAGCTGGTGAGTCCGTTTCAGTGGGAGCAGTGCGGAAGTGGCTGCTGGGAGGTAAGTCTGTCCTTTAAAAGCACTTGTCTTTGCAGGGGCAGGCCAGTCGATTTCGGCGGGAGAACAGCTGGTGAGTCAGTTTCAGCGGGAGCAGTGCGGAAGTGGCTGCTGGGAGGTAAGTCTGTCCTTGTAAAGCACTTGTCTTTGCAGGGGCAGGCCAGTCGATTTCGGCGGGAGAACAGCTGGTGAGTCAGTTTCAGCGGGAGCAGTGCGGAAGTGGCTGCTGGGAGCTAAGTCTGTCCTTTAAAAGCACTTGTCTTTGCAGGGGCAGGCCAGTCGATTTCGGCGGGAGAACAGCTGGTGAGTCAGTTTCAGCGGGAGCAGTGCGGAAGTGGCTGCTGGGAGGTAAGTCTGTCCTTTAAAAGCACTTGTCTTTGCAGGGGCAGGCCAGTCGATTTCGGCGGGAGAACAGCTGGTGAGTCAGTTTCAGCAGGAGCAGTGCGGAAGTGGCTGCTGGGAGGTAAGTCTGTCCTTTAAAAGCACTTGTCTTTGCAGGGGCAGGCCAGTTGATTTCGGCGGGAGAACAGCTGGTGAGTCAGTTTCAGCGGGAGCAGAGCGGAAGTGGCTGCTGGGAGGTAAGTCTGTCCTTTAAAAGCACTTGTCTTTGCAGGGGAAGGCTAGTCGATTTCGGCGGGAGAACAGCTGGTGAGTCAGTTTCAGCGGGAGCAGTGGGGAAGTTGCTGCTGGGAGTTAAGTCTGTCCTTTAAAAGCACTTGTCTTTGCAGGGGCAGGCCAGTCGATTTTGGCGGGAGAACAGCTGGTGAGTCAGTTTCAGCGGGAGCAGTGCGGAAGTGGCTGCTGCGAGGTAAGTCTGTCCTTTAAAAGCACTTGTCTTTGCAGGGGCAGTCCAGTCGATTTCGGCGGGAGAACAGCTGGTGAGTCAGTTTCAGCGGGAGCAGTGCGGAAGTGGCTGCTGGTAGGTAAGTCTGTCCTTTAAAAGCACTTGTCTTTGCAAGGGCAGGCCAGTCGATTTCGGCTGGAGAACAGCTGGTGAGGCAGTTTCAGCGGGAGCAGTGCGAATGTGGCTGCTGGGAGGTAAGTCTGTCCTTTAAAAGCACTTGTCTTTGCAGGGGCAGGCCAGTCGATTCCGGCGCGAGAACAGCTGGTGAGTCAGTTTCAGCGGGAGCAGTGCAGAAGTGGCTGCTGGGAGCTAAGTCTGTCCTTTTAAAGCACTTGTCTTTGCAGGGGCACGCCAGTCGATTTCGGAGGGAGAACAGCTGGTGAGTCAGTTTCAGCGGGAGCAGTGCGAATGTGGCTGTTGGGAGGTAAGTCTGTCCTTTAAAAGCACTTGTCTTTGCAGGGGCAGGCCAGTCGATTTCGGCGGGAGAACAGCTGGTGAGTCAGTTTCAGCGGGAGCAGTGCGGAAGTGGCTGCTGGGAGGCAAGTCTGTCCTTTAAAAGCACTTGTCTTTGCAGGGGCAGGCCAGTCGATTTCGGCGGGAGAACAGATGGTGAGTCAGTTTCAGCTGGAGCAGTGAGGAACTGGCTGCTGTGAGGTAAGGCTGTCCTTTAAAAGCACTTGTCTTTGAAGGGGCAGGCCAGTCGATTTCGGCGGGAGAACAGCTGGTGAGTCCGATTCAGTGGGAGCAGTGCGGAAGTGGCTGCTGGGAGGTAAGTCTGTCCTTTAAAAGCACTTGTCTTTGCAGGGGCAGGCCAGTCGATTTCGGCGGGAGAACAGTTGGTGAGTCAGTTTCAGCGGGAGCAGTGCGGAAGTGGCTGCTGGGAGGTAAGTCTGTCCTTTAAAAGCACTTGTCTTTGCAGGGGCAGGCCAGTCGATTTCGGCGGGAGAACAGCTGGTGAGTCAGTTTCAGCGGGAGCAGTGCGGAAGTGGCAGCTGGGAGGTAAGTCTGTCCTTTAAAAGCACTTGTCTTTGCAGGGGCAGGCCAGTCGATTTCGGCGGGAGAACAGCTGGTGAGTCAGTTTCAGCGGGAGCAGTGCGGTGGTGGCTGCTGGGAGGTAAGTCTGTCCTTTAAAAGCTCTTGTCTTTGCAGGGGCAGGCGAGTTGATTTCGGCGGGAGAACAGCTGGTGAGTCAGTTCAGCGGGAGCAGAGCGGAAGTGGCTGCTGGGAGGTAAGTCTGTCCTTTAAAAACACTTGTCTTTGCAGGGGCAGGCCAGTCGATTTCGGCGGGAGAACAGATGGTGAGTCAGTTTCAGCGGGAGCAGTGAGGAACTGGCTGCTGGAGGTAAGGCTGTCCTTTAAAAGCACTTGTCTTTGAAGGGGCAGGCCAGTTGATTTCGGCGGGAGAACAGCTGGTGAGTCCGTTTCAGTGGGAGCAGTGCGGAAGTGGCTGCTGGGAGGTAAGTCTGTCCTTTAAAAGCACTTGTCTTTGCAGGGGCAGGCCAGTCGATTTCGGCGGGAGAACAGCTGGTGAGTCAGTTTCAGCGGGAGCAGTGCGGAAGTGGCTGCTGGGAGGTAAGTCTGTCCTTGTAAAGCACTTGTCTTTGCAGGGGCAGGCCAGTCGATTTCGGCGGGAGAACAGCTGGTGAGTCAGTTTCAGCGGGAGCAGTGCGGAAGTGGCTGCTGGGAGCTAAGTCTGTCCTTTAAAAGCACTTGTCTTTGCAGGGGCAGGCCAGTCGATTTCGGCGGGAGAACAGCTGGTGAGTCAGTTTCAGCGGGAGCAGTGCGGAAGTGGCTGCTGGGAGGTAAGTCTGTCCTTTAAAAGCACTTGTCTTTGCAGGGGCAGGCCAGTCGATTTCGGCGGGAGAACAGCTGGTGAGTCAGTTTCAGCAGGAGCAGTGCGGAAGTGGCTGCTGGGAGGTAAGTCTGTCCTTTAAAAGCACTTGTCTTTGCAGGGGCAGGCCAGTTGATTTCGGCGGGAGAACAGCTGGTGAGTCAGTTTCAGCGGGAGCAGAGCGGAAGTGGCTGCTGGGAGGTAAGTCTGTCCTTTAAAAGCACTTGTCTTTGCAGGGGAAGGCTAGTCGATTTCGGCGGGAGAACAGCTGGTGAGTCAGTTTCAGCGGGAGCAGTGGGGAAGTTGCTGCTGGGAGTTAAGTCTGTCCTTTAAAAGCACTTGTCTTTGCAGGGGCAGGCCAGTCGATTTTGGCGGGAGAACAGCTGGTGAGTCAGTTTCAGCGGGAGCAGTGCGGAAGTGGCTGCTGCGAGGTAAGTCTGTCCTTTAAAAGCACTTGTCTTTGCAGGGGCAGTCCAGTCGATTTCGGCGGGAGAACAGCTGGTGAGTCAGTTTCAGCGGGAGCAGTGCGGAAGTGGCTGCTGGTAGGTAAGTCTGTCCTTTAAAAGCACTTGTCTTTGCAAGGGCAGGCCAGTCGATTTCGGCTGGAGAACAGCTGGTGAGGCAGTTTCAGCGGGAGCAGTGCGAATGTGGCTGCTGGGAGGTAAGTCTGTCCTTTAAAAGCACTTGTCTTTGCAGGGGCAGGCCAGTCGATTCCGGCGCGAGAACAGCTGGTGAGTCAGTTTCAGCGGGAGCAGTGCAGAAGTGGCTGCTGGGAGCTAAGTCTGTCCTTTTAAAGCACTTGTCTTTGCAGGGGCACGCCAGTCGATTTCGGAGGGAGAACAGCTGGTGAGTCAGTTTCAGCGGGAGCAGTGCGAATGTGGCTGTTGGGAGGTAAGTCTGTCCTTTAAAAGCACTTGTCTTTGCAGGGGCAGGCCAGTCGATTTCGGCGGGAGAACAGCTGATGAGTCAGTTTCAGCGGGAGCAGTGGGGAAGTGGCTGCTGGGAGGTAAGTCTGTCCTTTAAAAGCACTTGTCTTTGCAGGGGCAGGTCAGTTAATTTCGGCGAGAGAACAGCTGCTGAGTCAGTTTCAGCGGGAGCAGTGCGGAAGTGGCTGCTGGGAGGTAAGTCTGTCCTTTAAAAGCACTTGTCTTTGCAGGGGCAGGCCAGTCGATTTCGGCGGGAGAACAGCTGGTGAGTCAGTTTCAGCGGGAGCAGTGCGGAAGTGGCTGTGGGAGGTAAGTCTGTCCTTTAAAAGCACTTGTCTTTGCAGGGGCAGGCCAGTCGATTTCGGCGGGAGAACAGCTGGTGAGTCAGTTTCAGCGGGAGCAGTGCGGAAGTGGCTGTGGGAGGTAACTCTGTCCTTTAAAAGCACTTGTCTTTGCAGGGGCAGGCCAGTCGATTTCGGCGGGAGAACAGCTGGTGAGTCAGTTTCAGCGGGAGCAGTGCGCAAGTGGCTGCTGGGAGGTAAGTCTGTCCTTGTAAAGCACTTGTCTTTGCAGGGGCAGGCCAGTCGATTTCGGCGGGAGAACAGCTGGTGAGTCAGTTTCAGCGGGAGCAGTGCGGAAGTGGCTGCTGGGAGGTAAGTCTGTCCTTTAAAAGCACTTGTCTTTGCAGGGGCAGGCCAGTCGATTTTGGCGGGAGAACAGCTGGTGAGTCAGTTTCAGCGGGAGCAGTGCGGAAGTGGCTGCTGGGAGGTAAGTCTGCCCTTTACAATCACTTGCCTTTGCAGGGGCAGGCCAGTCGATTTCGGCGGGAGAACAGCTGGTGATTCAGTTTCAGCGGGAGCAGTGCGGAAGTGGCTGCTGGGAGGTAAGTCTGTACTTTAAAAGCACTTGTCTTTGCAGGGGCAGGCCAGTCGATTTCGGCGGGAGAACAGATGGTGAGTCAGTTTCAGCGGGAGCAGTGAGGAACTGGCTGCTGGGAGGTAAGGCTGTCCTTTAAAAGCACTTGTCTTTGAAGGGGCAGGCCAGTTGATTTCGGCGGGAGAACAGCTGGTGAGTCCGTTTCAGTGGGAGCAGTGCGGAAGTGGCTGCTGGGAGGTAAGTCTGTCCTTTAAAAGCACTTGTCTTTGCAGGGGCAGGCCAGTCGATTTCGGCGGGAGAACAGCTGGTGAGTCAGTTTCAGCGGGAGCAGTGCGGAAGTGGCTGCTGGGAGGTAAGTCTGTCCTTGTAAAGCACTTGTCTTTGCAGGGGCAGGCCAGTCGATTTCGGCGGGAGAACAGCTGGTGAGTCAGTTTCAGCGGGAGCAGTGCGGAAGTGGCTGCTGGGAGGTAAGTCTGTCCTTTAAAAGCACTTGTCTTTGCACGGGCAGGCCAGTCGATTTCGGCGGGAGAACAGCTGGTGAGTCAGTTTCAGAGGGAGCAGTGCGGAAGTGGCTGCTGAGAGGTAAGTCTGTCCTTTAAAAGCACTTGTCTTTGCAGGGGCAGGCCAGTCGATTTCGGCGGGAGAACAGCTGGTGAGTCAGTTTCAGCGGGAGCAGTGCGGAAGTGGCTGCTGGGAGGTAAGTCTGTCCTTTAAAAGCACTTGTCTTTGCAGGGGCAGGCCAGTCGATTTCGGCGGGAGAACAGATGGTGAGTCAGTTTCAGCTGGAGCAGTGAGGAACTGGCTGCTGTGAGGTAAGGCTGTCCTTTAAAAGCACTTGTCTTTGAAGGGGCAGGCCAGTCGATTTCGGCGGGAGAACAGCTGGTGAGTCCGTTTCAGTGGGAGCAGTGCTGAAGAGGCTGCTGGGAGGTAAGTCTGTCCTTTAAAAGCACTTGTCTTTGCAGTGGCAGGCCAGTCGATTCCGGCGCGTGAACAGCTGGTGAGTCAGTTTCAGCGGGAGCAGTGCAGAAGTGGCTGCTGGGAGCTAAGTCTGTCCTTTTAAAGCACTTGTCTTTGCAGGGGCACGCCAGTCGATTTCGGAGGGAGAACAGCTGGTGAGTCAGTTTCAGCGGGAGCAGTGCGGAAGTGGCTGTGGGAGGTAACTCTGTCCTTTAAAAGCACTTGTCTTTGCAGGGGCAGGCCAGTCGATTTCGGCGGGAGAACAGCTGGTGAGTCAGTTTCAGCGGGAGCAGTGCGGAAGTGGCTGCTGGGAGGTAAGTCTGTCCTTTAAAAGCACTTGTCTTTGCAGGGGCAGGCCAGTCGATTTTGGCGGGAGAACAGCTGGTGAGTCAGTTTCAGCGGGAGCAGTGCGGAAGTGGCTGCTGGGAGGTAAGTCTGCCCTTTACAATCACTTGCCTTTGCAGGGGCAGGCCAGTCGATTTCGGCGGGAGAACAGCTGGTGATTCAGTTTCAGCGGGAGCAGTGCGGAAGTGGCTGCTGGGAGGTAAGTCTGTACTTTAAAAGCACTTGTCTTTGCAGGGGCAGGCCAGTCGATTTCGGCGGGAGAACAGATGGTGAGTCAGTTTCAGCGGGAGCAGTGAGGAACTGGCTGCTGGGAGGTAAGGCTGTCCTTTAAAAGCACTTGTCTTTGCAGGGGCAGGCCAGTCGATTTTGGCGGGAGAACAGCTGGTGAGTCAGTTTCAGCGGGAGCAGTGCGGAAGTGGCTGCTGCGAGGTAAGTCTGTCCTTTAAAAGCACTTGTCTTTGCAGGGGCAGTCCAGTCGATTTCGGCGGGAGAACAGCTGGTGAGTCAGTTTCAGCGGGAGCAGTGCGGAAGTGGCTGCTGGTAGGTAAGTCTGTCCTTTAAAAGCACTTGTCTTTGCAAGGGCAGGCCAGTCGATTTCGGCTGGAGAACAGCTGGTGAGGCAGTTTCAGCAGGAGCAGTGCGAATGTGGCTGCTGGGAGGTAAGTCTGTCCTTTAAAAGCACTTGTCTTTGCAGGGGCAGGCCAGTCGATTCCGGCGCGAGAACAGCTGGTGAGTCAGTTTCAGCGGGAGCAGTGCGAATGTGGCTGTTGGGAGGTAAGTCTGTCCTTTAAAAGCACTTGTCTTTGCAGGGGCAGGCCAGTCGATTTCGGCGGGAGAACAGCTGATGAGTCAGTTTCAGCGGGAGCAGTGGGGAAGTGGCTGCTGGGAGGTAAGTCTGTCCTTTAAAAGCACTTGTCTTTGCAGGGGCAGGTCAGTTAATTTCGGCGGGAGAACAGCTGCTGAGTCAGTTTCAGCGGTAGCAGTGCGGAAGTGGCTGCTGGGAGGTAAGTCTGTCCTTTAAAAGCACTTGTCTTTGCAGGGGCAGGCCAGTCGATTTCGGCGGGAGAACAGCTGATGAGTCAGTTTCAGCGGGAGCAGTGGGGAAGTGGCTGCTGGGAGGTAACTCTGTCCTTTAAAAGCACTTGTCTTTGCAGGGGCAGGCCAGTCGATTTCGGCGGGAGAACAGCTGGTGAGTCAGTTTCAGCGGGAGCAGTGGGGAAGTGGCTGCTGGGAGGTAACTCTGTCCTTTAAAAGCACTTGTCTTTGCAGGGGCAGGCCAGTCGATTTCGGCGGGAGAACAGCTGGTGAGTCAGTTTCAGCGGGAGCAGTGCGGAAGTGGCTGTGGGAGGTAAGTCTGTCCTTTAAAAGCACTTGTCTTTGCAGGGGCAGGCCAGTCGATTTCGGCGGGAGAACAGCTGGTGAGTCAGTTTCAGCGGGAGCAGTGCGGAAGTGGCTGTGGGAGGTAACTCTGTCCTTTAAAAGCACTTGTCTTTGCAGGGGCAGGCCAGTCGATTTCGGCGGGAGAACAGCTGGTGAGTCAGTTTCAGCGGGAGCAGTGCGGAAGTGGCTGCTGGGAGGTAAGTCTGTCCTTTAAAAGCACTTGTCTTTGCAGGGGCAGGCCAGTCGATTTTGGCGGGAGAACAGCTGGTGAGTCAGTTTCAGCGGGAGCAGTGCGGAAGTGGCTGCTGGGAGGTAAGTCTGCCCTTTACAATCACTTGCCTTTGCAGGGGCAGGCCAGTCGATTTCGGCGGGAGAACAGCTGGTGATTCAGTTTCAGCGGGAGCAGTGCGGAAGTGGCTGCTGGGAGGTAAGTCTGTACTTTAAAAGCACTTGTCTTTGCAGGGGCAGGCCAGTCGATTTCGGCGGGAGAACAGATGGTGAGTCAGTTTCAGCGGGAGCAGTGAGGAACTGGCTGCTGGGAGGTAAGGCTGTCCTTTAAAAGCACTTGTCTTTGAAGGGGCAGGCCAGTTGATTTCGGCGGGAGAACAGCTGGTGAGTCCGTTTCAGTGGGAGCAGTGCGGAAGTGGCTGCTGGGAGGTAAGTCTGTCCTTTAAAAGCACTTGTCTTTGCAGGGGCAGGCCAGTCGATTTCGGCGGGAGAACAGCTGGTGAGTCAGTTTCAGCGGGAGCAGTGCGGAAGTGGCTGCTGGGAGGTAAGTCTGTCCTTGTAAAGCACTTGTCTTTGCAGGGGCAGGCCAGTCGATTTCGGCGGGAGAACAGCTGGTGAGTCAGTTTCAGCGGGAGCAGTGCGGAAGTGGCTGCTGGGAGGTAAGTCTGTCCTTTAAAAGCACTTGTCTTTGCAGGGGCAGGCCAGTCGATTTCGGCGGGAGAACAGCTGGTGAGTCAGTTTCAGAGGGAGCAGTGCGGAAGTGGCTGCTGAGAGGTAAGTCTGTCCTTTAAAAGCACTTGTCTTTGCAGGGGCAGGCCAGTCGATTTCGGCGGGAGAACAGCTGGTGAGTCAGTTTCAGCGGGAGCAGTGCGGAAGTGGCTGCTGGGAGGTAAGTCTGTCCTTTAAAAGCACTTGTCTTTGCAGGGGCAGGCCAGTCGATTTCGGCGGGAGAACAGATGGTGAGTCAGTTTCAGCTGGAGCAGTGAGGAACTGGCTGCTGTGAGGTAAGGCTGTCCTTTAAAAGCACTTGTCTTTGAAGGGGCAGGCCAGTCGATTTCGGCGGGAGAACAGCTGGTGAGTCCGTTTCAGTGGGAGCAGTGCGGAAGTGGCTGCTGGGAGGTAAGTCTGTCCTTTAAAAGCACTTGTCTTTGCAGGGGCAGGCCAGTCGATTTCGGCGGGAGAACAGATGGTGAGTCAGTTTCAGCGGGAGCAGTGCGGAAGTGGCTGCTGGGAGGTAAGTCTGTCCTTTAAAAGCACTTGTCATTGCAGGGGCAGGCCAGTCGATTTCGGCGGGAGAACAGCTGGTGAGTCAGTTTCAGCGGGAGCAGTGCGGAAGTGGCAGTTGGGAGGTAAGTCTGTCCTTTAAAAGCACTTGTCTTTGCAGGGGCAGGCCAGTCGATTTCGGCGGGAGAACAGCTGGTGAGTCAGTTTCAGCGGTAGCAGTGCGGTGGTGGCTGCTGGGAGGTAAGTCTGTCCTTTAAAAGCACTTGTCTTTGCAGGGGCAGGCGAGTTGATTTCGGCGGGAGAACAGCTGGTGAGTCAGTTCAGCGGGAGCAGAGCGGAAGTGGCTGCTGGGAGGTAAGTCTGTCCTTTAAAAACACTTGTCTTTGCAGGGGCAGGCAAGTCGATTTCGGCGGGAGAACAGCTGGTGAGTCAGTTTCAGCGGGAGCAGTGCGGTAGTGGCAGCTGGGAGGTAAGTCTGTCCTTTAAAAGCACTTGTCTTTGCAGGGGCAGGCCAGTCGATTTCGGCGGGAGAACAGCTGGTGAGCCAGTTTCAGCGGGAGCAGTGCGGAAGTGGCAGCTGGGAGGTAAGTCTGTCCTTTAAAAGGACTTGTCTTTGCAGGGGCAGGCCAGTCGATTTCGGCGGGAGAACAGCTGGTGAGTCAGTTTCAGCGGGAGCAGTGCGGAAGTGGCTGCTGGGAGGTAAGTCTGACCTTTAAAAGCACTTGTCTTTGCAAGGGCAGGCCAGTCGATTTCGTCTGGAGAACAGCTGGTGAGGCAGTTTCAGCGGGAGCAGTGCGAATGTGGCTGCTGGGAGGTAAGTCTGTCCTTTAAAAGCACTTGTCTTTGCAGGGGCAGGCCAGTCGATTCCGGCGCGAGAACAGCTGGTGAGTCAGTTTCAGCGGGAGCAGTGCGGAAGTGGCTGCTGGGAGCTAAGTCTGTCCTTTTAAAGCACTTGTCTTTGCAGGGGCACGCCAGTCGATTTCGGAGGGAGAACAGCTGGTGAGTCAGTTTCAGCGGGAGCAGTGCGAATGTGGCTGCTGGGAGGTAAGTCTGTCCTTTAAAATCACTTGTCTTTGCAGGGGCAGGCCAGTCGATTTCGGCGGGAGAACAGCTGGTGAGTCAGTTTCAGCGGGAGCAGTGCGGAAGTGGCTGCTGGGAGGCAAGTCTGTCCTTTAAAAGCACTTGTCTTTGCAGGGGCAGGCCAGTCGATTTCGGCGGGAGAACAGATGGTGAGTCAGTTTCAGCTGGAGCAGTGAGGAACTGGCTGCTGTGAGGTAAGGCTGTCCTTTAAAAGCACTTGTCTTTGAAGGGGCAGGCCAGTCGATTTCGGCGGGAGAACAGCTGGTGAGTCCGATTCAGTGGGAGCAGTGCGGAAGTGGCTGCTGGGAGGTAAGTCTGTCCTTTAAAAGCACTTGTCTTTGCAGGGGCAGGCCAGTCGATTTCGGCGGGAGAACAGTTGGTGAGTCAGTTTCAGCGGGAGCAGTGCGGAAGTGGCTGCTGGGAGGTAAGTCTGTCCTTTAAAAGCACTTGTCTTTGCAGGGGCAGGCCAGTCGATTTCGGCGGGAGAACAGCTGGTGAGTCAGTTTCAGCGGGAGCAGTGCGGAAGTGGCAGCTGGGAGGTAAGTCTGTCCTTTAAAAGCACTTGTCTTTGCAGGGGCAGGCCAGTCGATTTCGGCGGGAGAACAGCTGGTGAGTCAGTTTCAGCGGGAGCAGTGCGGTGGTGGCTGCTGGGAGGTAAGTCTGTCCTTTAAAAGCTCTTGTCTTTGCAGGGGCAGGCGAGTTGATTTCGGCGGGAGAACAGCTGGTGAGTCAGTTCAGCGGGAGCAGAGCGGAAGTGGCTGCTGGGAGGTAAGTCTGTCCTTTAAAAACACTTGTCTTTGCAGGGGCAGGCCAGTCGATTTCGGCGGGAGAACAGATGGTGAGTCAGTTTCAGCGGGAGCAGTGAGGAACTGGCTGCTGGAGGTAAGGCTGTCCTTTAAAAGCACTTGTCTTTGAAGGGGCAGGCCAGTTGATTTCGGCGGGAGAACAGCTGGTGAGTCCGTTTCAGTGGGAGCAGTGCGGAAGTGGCTGCTGGGAGGTAAGTCTGTCCTTTAAAAGCACTTGTCTTTGCAGGGGCAGGCCAGTCGATTTCGGCGGGAGAACAGCTGGTGAGTCAGTTTCAGCGGGAGCAGTGCGGAAGTGGCTGCTGGGAGGTAAGTCTGTCCTTGTAAAGCACTTGTCTTTGCAGGGGCAGGCCAGTCGATTTCGGCGGGAGAACAGCTGGTGAGTCAGTTTCAGCGGGAGCAGTGCGGAAGTGGCTGCTGGGAGCTAAGTCTGTCCTTTAAAAGCACTTGTCTTTGCAGGGGCAGGCCAGTCGATTTCGGCGGGAGAACAGCTGGTGAGTCAGTTTCAGCGGGAGCAGTGCGGAAGTGGCTGCTGGGAGGTAAGTCTGTCCTTTAAAAGCACTTGTCTTTGCAGGGGCAGGCCAGTCGATTTCGGCGGGAGAACAGCTGGTGAGTCAGTTTCAGCAGGAGCAGTGCGGAAGTGGCTGCTGGGAGGTAAGTCTGTCCTTTAAAAGCACTTGTCTTTGCAGGGGCAGGCCAGTTGATTTCGGCGGGAGAACAGCTGGTGAGTCAGTTTCAGCGGGAGCAGAGCGGAAGTGGCTGCTGGGAGGTAAGTCTGTCCTTTAAAAGCACTTGTCTTTGCAGGGGAAGGCTAGTCGATTTCGGCGGGAGAACAGCTGGTGAGTCAGTTTCAGCGGGAGCAGTGGGGAAGTTGCTGCTGGGAGTTAAGTCTGTCCTTTAAAAGCACTTGTCTTTGCAGGGGCAGGCCAGTCGATTTTGGCGGGAGAACAGCTGGTGAGTCAGTTTCAGCGGGAGCAGTGCGGAAGTGGCTGCTGCGAGGTAAGTCTGTCCTTTAAAAGCACTTGTCTTTGCAGGGGCAGTCCAGTCGATTTCGGCGGGAGAACAGCTGGTGAGTCAGTTTCAGCGGGAGCAGTGCGGAAGTGGCTGCTGGTAGGTAAGTCTGTCCTTTAAAAGCACTTGTCTTTGCAAGGGCAGGCCAGTCGATTTCGGCTGGAGAACAGCTGGTGAGGCAGTTTCAGCGGGAGCAGTGCGAATGTGGCTGCTGGGAGGTAAGTCTGTCCTTTAAAAGCACTTGTCTTTGCAGGGGCAGGCCAGTCGATTCCGGCGCGAGAACAGCTGGTGAGTCAGTTTCAGCGGGAGCAGTGCAGAAGTGGCTGCTGGGAGCTAAGTCTGTCCTTTTAAAGCACTTGTCTTTGCAGGGGCACGCCAGTCGATTTCGGAGGGAGAACAGCTGGTGAGTCAGTTTCAGCGGGAGCAGTGCGAATGTGGCTGTTGGGAGGTAAGTCTGTCCTTTAAAAGCACTTGTCTTTGCAGGGGCAGGCCAGTCGATTTCGGCGGGAGAACAGCTGGTGAGTCAGTTTCAGCGGGAGCAGTGCGGAAGTGGCTGCTGGGAGGCAAGTCTGTCCTTTAAAAGCACTTGTCTTTGCAGGGGCAGGCCAGTCGATTTCGGCGGGAGAACAGATGGTGAGTCAGTTTCAGCTGGAGCAGTGAGGAACTGGCTGCTGTGAGGTAAGGCTGTCCTTTAAAAGCACTTGTCTTTGAAGGGGCAGGCCAGTCGATTTCGGCGGGAGAACAGCTGGTGAGTCCGATTCAGTGGGAGCAGTGCGGAAGTGGCTGCTGGGAGGTAAGTCTGTCCTTTAAAAGCACTTGTCTTTGCAGGGGCAGGCCAGTCGATTTCGGCGGGAGAACAGTTGGTGAGTCAGTTTCAGCGGGAGCAGTGCGGAAGTGGCTGCTGGGAGGTAAGTCTGTCCTTTAAAAGCACTTGTCTTTGCAGGGGCAGGCCAGTCGATTTCGGCGGGAGAACAGCTGGTGAGTCAGTTTCAGCGGGAGCAGTGCGGAAGTGGCAGCTGGGAGGTAAGTCTGTCCTTTAAAAGCACTTGTCTTTGCAGGGGCAGGCCAGTCGATTTCGGCGGGAGAACAGCTGGTGAGTCAGTTTCAGCGGGAGCAGTGCGGTGGTGGCTGCTGGGAGGTAAGTCTGTCCTTTAAAAGCTCTTGTCTTTGCAGGGGCAGGCGAGTTGATTTCGGCGGGAGAACAGCTGGTGAGTCAGTTCAGCGGGAGCAGAGCGGAAGTGGCTGCTGGGAGGTAAGTCTGTCCTTTAAAAACACTTGTCTTTGCAGGGGCAGGCCAGTCGATTTCGGCGGGAGAACAGATGGTGAGTCAGTTTCAGCGGGAGCAGTGAGGAACTGGCTGCTGGAGGTAAGGCTGTCCTTTAAAAGCACTTGTCTTTGAAGGGGCAGGCCAGTTGATTTCGGCGGGAGAACAGCTGGTGAGTCCGTTTCAGTGGGAGCAGTGCGGAAGTGGCTGCTGGGAGGTAAGTCTGTCCTTTAAAAGCACTTGTCTTTGCAGGGGCAGGCCAGTCGATTTCGGCGGGAGAACAGCTGGTGAGTCAGTTTCAGCGGGAGCAGTGCGGAAGTGGCTGCTGGGAGGTAAGTCTGTCCTTGTAAAGCACTTGTCTTTGCAGGGGCAGGCCAGTCGATTTCGGCGGGAGAACAGCTGGTGAGTCAGTTTCAGCGGGAGCAGTGCGGAAGTGGCTGCTGGGAGCTAAGTCTGTCCTTTAAAAGCACTTGTCTTTGCAGGGGCAGGCCAGTCGATTTCGGCGGGAGAACAGCTGGTGAGTCAGTTTCAGCGGGAGCAGTGCGGAAGTGGCTGCTGGGAGGTAAGTCTGTCCTTTAAAAGCACTTGTCTTTGCAGGGGCAGGCCAGTCGATTTCGGCGGGAGAACAGCTGGTGAGTCAGTTTCAGCAGGAGCAGTGCGGAAGTGGCTGCTGGGAGGTAAGTCTGTCCTTTAAAAGCACTTGTCTTTGCAGGGGCAGGCCAGTTGATTTCGGCGGGAGAACAGCTGGTGAGTCAGTTTCAGCGGGAGCAGAGCGGAAGTGGCTGCTGGGAGGTAAGTCTGTCCTTTAAAAGCACTTGTCTTTGCAGGGGAAGGCTAGTCGATTTCGGCGGGAGAACAGCTGGTGAGTCAGTTTCAGCGGGAGCAGTGGGGAAGTTGCTGCTGGGAGTTAAGTCTGTCCTTTAAAAGCACTTGTCTTTGCAGGGGCAGGCCAGTCGATTTTGGCGGGAGAACAGCTGGTGAGTCAGTTTCAGCGGGAGCAGTGCGGAAGTGGCTGCTGCGAGGTAAGTCTGTCCTTTAAAAGCACTTGTCTTTGCAGGGGCAGTCCAGTCGATTTCGGCGGGAGAACAGCTGGTGAGTCAGTTTCAGCGGGAGCAGTGCGGAAGTGGCTGCTGGTAGGTAAGTCTGTCCTTTAAAAGCACTTGTCTTTGCAAGGGCAGGCCAGTCGATTTCGGCTGGAGAACAGCTGGTGAGGCAGTTTCAGCGGGAGCAGTGCGAATGTGGCTGCTGGGAGGTAAGTCTGTCCTTTAAAAGCACTTGTCTTTGCAGGGGCAGGCCAGTCGATTCCGGCGCGAGAACAGCTGGTGAGTCAGTTTCAGCGGGAGCAGTGCAGAAGTGGCTGCTGGGAGCTAAGTCTGTCCTTTTAAAGCACTTGTCTTTGCAGGGGCACGCCAGTCGATTTCGGAGGGAGAACAGCTGGTGAGTCAGTTTCAGCGGGAGCAGTGCGAATGTGGCTGTTGGGAGGTAAGTCTGTCCTTTAAAAGCACTTGTCTTTGCAGGGGCAGGCCAGTCGATTTCGGCGGGAGAACAGCTGATGAGTCAGTTTCAGCGGGAGCAGTGGGGAAGTGGCTGCTGGGAGGTAAGTCTGTCCTTTAAAAGCACTTGTCTTTGCAGGGGCAGGTCAGTTAATTTCGGCGAGAGAACAGCTGCTGAGTCAGTTTCAGCGGGAGCAGTGCGGAAGTGGCTGCTGGGAGGTAAGTCTGTCCTTTAAAAGCACTTGTCTTTGCAGGGGCAGGCCAGTCGATTTCGGCGGGAGAACAGCTGGTGAGTCAGTTTCAGCGGGAGCAGTGCGGAAGTGGCTGTGGGAGGTAAGTCTGTCCTTTAAAAGCACTTGTCTTTGCAGGGGCAGGCCAGTCGATTTCGGCGGGAGAACAGCTGGTGAGTCAGTTTCAGCGGGAGCAGTGCGGAAGTGGCTGTGGGAGGTAACTCTGTCCTTTAAAAGCACTTGTCTTTGCAGGGGCAGGCCAGTCGATTTCGGCGGGAGAACAGCTGGTGAGTCAGTTTCAGCGGGAGCAGTGCGCAAGTGGCTGCTGGGAGGTAAGTCTGTCCTTGTAAAGCACTTGTCTTTGCAGGGGCAGGCCAGTCGATTTCGGCGGGAGAACAGCTGGTGAGTCAGTTTCAGCGGGAGCAGTGCGGAAGTGGCTGCTGGGAGGTAAGTCTGTCCTTTAAAAGCACTTGTCTTTGCAGGGGCAGGCCAGTCGATTTTGGCGGGAGAACAGCTGGTGAGTCAGTTTCAGCGGGAGCAGTGCGGAAGTGGCTGCTGGGAGGTAAGTCTGCCCTTTACAATCACTTGCCTTTGCAGGGGCAGGCCAGTCGATTTCGGCGGGAGAACAGCTGGTGATTCAGTTTCAGCGGGAGCAGTGCGGAAGTGGCTGCTGGGAGGTAAGTCTGTACTTTAAAAGCACTTGTCTTTGCAGGGGCAGGCCAGTCGATTTCGGCGGGAGAACAGATGGTGAGTCAGTTTCAGCGGGAGCAGTGAGGAACTGGCTGCTGGGAGGTAAGGCTGTCCTTTAAAAGCACTTGTCTTTGAAGGGGCAGGCCAGTTGATTTCGGCGGGAGAACAGCTGGTGAGTCCGTTTCAGTGGGAGCAGTGCGGAAGTGGCTGCTGGGAGGTAAGTCTGTCCTTTAAAAGCACTTGTCTTTGCAGGGGCAGGCCAGTCGATTTCGGCGGGAGAACAGCTGGTGAGTCAGTTTCAGCGGGAGCAGTGCGGAAGTGGCTGCTGGGAGGTAAGTCTGTCCTTGTAAAGCACTTGTCTTTGCAGGGGCAGGCCAGTCGATTTCGGCGGGAGAACAGCTGGTGAGTCAGTTTCAGCGGGAGCAGTGCGGAAGTGGCTGCTGGGAGGTAAGTCTGTCCTTTAAAAGCACTTGTCTTTGCACGGGCAGGCCAGTCGATTTCGGCGGGAGAACAGCTGGTGAGTCAGTTTCAGAGGGAGCAGTGCGGAAGTGGCTGCTGAGAGGTAAGTCTGTCCTTTAAAAGCACTTGTCTTTGCAGGGGCAGGCCAGTCGATTTCGGCGGGAGAACAGCTGGTGAGTCAGTTTCAGCGGGAGCAGTGCGGAAGTGGCTGCTGGGAGGTAAGTCTGTCCTTTAAAAGCACTTGTCTTTGCAGGGGCAGGCCAGTCGATTTCGGCGGGAGAACAGATGGTGAGTCAGTTTCAGCTGGAGCAGTGAGGAACTGGCTGCTGTGAGGTAAGGCTGTCCTTTAAAAGCACTTGTCTTTGAAGGGGCAGGCCAGTCGATTTCGGCGGGAGAACAGCTGGTGAGTCCGTTTCAGTGGGAGCAGTGCTGAAGAGGCTGCTGGGAGGTAAGTCTGTCCTTTAAAAGCACTTGTCTTTGCAGTGGCAGGCCAGTCGATTCCGGCGCGTGAACAGCTGGTGAGTCAGTTTCAGCGGGAGCAGTGCAGAAGTGGCTGCTGGGAGCTAAGTCTGTCCTTTTAAAGCACTTGTCTTTGCAGGGGCACGCCAGTCGATTTCGGAGGGAGAACAGCTGGTGAGTCAGTTTCAGCGGGAGCAGTGCGAATGTGGCTGTTGGGAGGTAAGTCTGTCCTTTAAAAGCACTTGTCTTTGCAGGGGCAGGCCAGTCGATTTCGGCGGGAGAACAGCTGATGAGTCAGTTTCAGCGGGAGCAGTGGGGAAGTGGCTGCTGGGAGGTAAGTCTGTCCTTTAAAAGCACTTGTCTTTGCAGGGGCAGGTCAGTTAATTTCGGCGAGAGAACAGCTGCTGAGTCAGTTTCAGCGGGAGCAGTGCGGAAGTGGCTGCTGGGAGGTAAGTCTGTCCTTTAAAAGCACTTGTCTTTGCAGGGGCAGGCCAGTCGATTTTGGCGGGAGAACAGCTGATGAGTCAGTTTCAGCGGGAGCAGTGGGGAAGTGGCTGCTGGGAGGTAACTCTGTCCTTTAAAAGCACTTGTCTTTGCAGGGGCAGGCCAGTCGATTTCGGCGGGAGAACAGCTGGTGAGTCAGTTTCAGCGGGAGCAGTGGGGAAGTGGCTGCTGGGAGGTAACTCTGTCCTTTAAAAGCACTTGTCTTTGCAGGGGCAGGCCAGTCGATTTCGGCGGGAGAACAGCTGGTGAGTCAGTTTCAGCGGGAGCAGTGCGGAAGTGGCTGTGGGAGGTAAGTCTGTCCTTTAAAAGCACTTGTCTTTGCAGGGGCAGGCCAGTCGATTTCGGCGGGAGAACAGCTGGTGAGTCAGTTTCAGCGGGAGCAGTGCGCAAGTGGCTGCTGGGAGGTAAGTCTGTCCTTGTAAAGCACTTGTCTTTGCAGGGGCAGGCCAGTCGATTTCGGCGGGAGAACAGCTGGTGAGTCAGTTTCAGCGGGAGCAGTGCGGAAGTGGCTGCTGGGAGGTAAGTCTGTCCTTTAAAAGCACTTGTCTTTGCAGGGGCAGGCCAGTCGATTTTGGCGGGAGAACAGCTGGTGAGTCAGTTTCAGCGGGAGCAGTGCGGAAGTGGCTGCTGGGAGGTAAGTCTGCCCTTTACAATCACTTGCCTTTGCAGGGGCAGGCCAGTCGATTTCGGCGGGAGAACAGCTGGTGATTCAGTTTCAGCGGGAGCAGTGCGGAAGTGGCTGCTGGGAGGTAAGTCTGTACTTTAAAAGCACTTGTCTTTGCAGGGGCAGGCCAGTCGATTTCGGCGGGAGAACAGATGGTGAGTCAGTTTCAGCGGGAGCAGTGAGGAACTGGCTGCTGGGAGGTAAGGCTGTCCTTTAAAAGCACTTGTCTTTGAAGGGGCAGGCCAGTTGATTTCGGCGGGAGAACAGCTGGTGAGTCCGTTTCAGTGGGAGCAGTGCGGAAGTGGCTGCTGGGAGGTAAGTCTGTCCTTTAAAAGCACTTGTCTTTGCAGGGGCAGGCCAGTCGATTTCGGCGGGAGAACAGCTGGTGAGTCAGTTTCAGCGGGAGCAGTGCGGAAGTGGCTGCTGGGAGGTAAGTCTGTCCTTGTAAAGCACTTGTCTTTGCAGGGGCAGGCCAGTCGATTTCGGCGGGAGAACAGCTGGTGAGTCAGTTTCAGCGGGAGCAGTGCGGAAGTGGCTGCTGGGAGGTAAGTCTGTCCTTTAAAAGCACTTGTCTTTGCAGGGGCAGGCCAGTCGATTTCGGCGGGAGAACAGCTGGTGAGTCAGTTTCAGAGGGAGCAGTGCGGAAGTGGCTGCTGAGAGGTAAGTCTGTCCTTTAAAAGCACTTGTCTTTGCAGGGGCAGGCCAGTCGATTTCGGCGGGAGAACAGATGGTGAGTCAGTTTCAGCTGGAGCAGTGAGGAACTGGCTGCTGTGAGGTAAGGCTGTCCTTTAAAAGCACTTGTCTTTGAAGGGGCAGGCCAGTCGATTTCGGCGGGAGAACAGCTGGTGAGTCCGATTCAGTGGGAGCAGTGCGGAAGAGGCTGCTGGGAGGTAAGTCTGTCCTTTAAAAGCACTTGTCTTTGCAGTGGCAGGCCAGTCGATTTCGGCGGGAGAACAGATGGTGAGTCAGTTTCAGCGGGAGCAGTGCGGAAGTGGCTGCTGGGAGGTAAGTCTGTCCTTTAAAAGCACTTGTCTTTGCAGGGGCAGGCCAGTCGATTTCGGCGGGAGAACAGCTGGTGAGTCAGTTTCAGCGGGAGCAGTGCGGTGGTGGCTGCTGGGAGGTAAGTCTGTCCTTTAAAAGCACTTGTCTTTGCAGGGGCAGGCGAGTTGATTTCGGCGGGAGAACAGCTGGTGAGTCAGTTCAGCGGGAGCAGAGCGGAAGTGGCTGCTGGGAGGTAAGTCTGTCCTTTAAAAACACTTGTCTTTGCAGGGGCAGGCCAGTCGATTTCGGCGGGAGAACAGCTGGTGAGTCAGTTTCAGCGGGAGCAGTGCGGAAGTGGCAGCTGGGAGGTAAGTCTGTCCTTTAAAAGGACTTGTCTTTGCAGGGGCAGGCCAGTCGATTTCGGCGGGAGAACAGCTGGTGAGTCAGTTTCAGCGGGAGCAGTGCGGAAGTGGCTGCTGGGAGGTAAGTCTGTCCTTTAAAAGCACTTGTCTTTGCAAGGGCAGGCCAGTCGATTTCGTCTGGAGAACAGCTGGTGAGGCAGTTTCAGCGGGAGCAGTGCGAATGTGGCTGCTGGGAGGTAAGTCTGTCCTTTAAAAGCACTTGTCTTTGCAGGGGCAGGCCAGTCGATTCCGGCGCGAGAACAGCTGGTGAGTCAGTTTCAGCGGGAGCAGTGCGGAAGTGGCTGCTGGGAGCTAAGTCTGTCCTTTTAAAGCACTTGTCTTTGAAGGGGCACGCCAGTCGATTTCGGAGGGAGAACAGCTGGTGAGTCAGTTTCAGTGGGAGCAGTGCGAATGTGGCTGCTGGGAGGTAAGTCTGTCCTTTAAAAGCACTTGTCTTTGCAGGGGCAGGCCAGTCGATTTCGGCGGGAGAACAGCTGGTGAGTCAGTTTCAGCGGGAGCAGTGCGGAAGTGGCTGCTGGGAGGTAAGTCTGTCCTTGTAAAGCACTTGTCTTTGCAGGGGCAGGCCAGTCGATTTCGGCGGGAGAACAGCTGGTGAGTCAGTTTCAGCGGGAGCAGTGCGGAAGTGGCTGCTGGGAGGTAAGTCTGTCCTTTAAAAGCACTTGTCTTTGCAGGGGCAGGCCAGTCGATTTCGGCGGGAGAACAGCTGGTGAGTCAGTTTCAGCGGGAGCAGTGCGGAAGTGGCAGTTGGGAGGTAAGTCTGTCCTTTAAAAGCACTTGTCTTTGCAGGGGCAGGCCAGTCGATTTCGGCGGGAGAACAGCTGGTGAGTCAGTTTCAGCGGGAGCAGTGCGGTGGTGGCTGCTGGGAGGTAAGTCTGTCCTTTAAAAGCACTTGTCTTTGCAGGGGCAGGCGAGTTGATTTCGGCGGGAGAACAGCTGGTGAGTCAGTTCAGCGGGAGCAGAGCGGAAGTGGCTGCTGGGAGGTAAGTCTGTCCTTTAAAAAGACTTGTCTTTGCAGGGGCAGGCCAGTCGATTTCGGCGGGAGAACAGCTGGTGAGTCAGTTTCAGCGGGAGCAGTGCGGTAGTGGCAGCTGGGAGGTAAGTCTGTCCTTTAAAAGCACTTGTCTTTGCAGGGGCAGGCCAGTCGATTTCGGCGGGAGAACAGCTGGTGAGCCAGTTTCAGCGGGAGCAGTGCGGAAGTGGCAGCTGGGAGGTAAGTCTGTCCTTTAAAAGGACTTGTCTTTGCAGGGGCAGGCCAGTCGATTTCGGCGGGAGAACAGCTGGTGAGTCAGTTTCAGCGGGAGCAGTGCGGAAGTGGCTGCTGGGAGGTAAGTCTGACCTTTAAAAGCACTTGTCTTTGCAAGGGCAGGCCAGTCGATTTCGTCTGGAGAACAGCTGGTGAGGCAGTTTCAGCGGGAGCAGTGCGAATGTGGCTGCTGGGAGGTAAGTCTGTCCTTTAAAAGCACTTGTCTTTGCAGGGGCAGGCCAGTCGATTCCGGCGCGAGAACAGCTGGTGAGTCAGTTTCAGCGGGAGCAGTGCGGAAGTGGCTGCTGGGAGCTAAGTCTGTCCTTTTAAAGCACTTGTCTTTGCAGGGGCACGCCAGTCGATTTCGGAGGGAGAACAGCTGGTGAGTCAGTTTCAGCGGGAGCAGTGCGAATGTGGCTGCTGGGAGGTAAGTCTGTCCTTTAAAATCACTTGTCTTTGCAGGGGCAGGCCAGTCGATTTCGGCGGGAGAACAGCTGGTGAGTCAGTTTCAGCGGGAGCAGTGCGGAAGTGGCTGCTGGGAGCTAAGTCTGTCCTTTTAAAGCACTTGTCTTTGAAGGGGCACGCCAGTCGATTTCGGAGGGAGAACAGCTGGTGAGTCAGTTTCAGTGGGAGCAGTGCGAATGTGGCTGCTGGGAGGTAAGTCTGTCCTTTAAAAGCACTTGTCTTTGCAGGGGCAGGCCAGTCGATTTCGGCGGGAGAACAGCTGGTGAGTCAGTTTCAGCGGGAGCAGTGCGGAAGTGGCTGCTGGGAGGTAAGTCTGTCCTTGTAAAGCACTTGTCTTTGCAGGGGCAGGCCAGTCGATTTCGGCGGGAGAACAGCTGGTGAGTCAGTTTCAGCGGGAGCAGTGCGGAAGTGGCTGCTGGGAGGTAAGTCTGTCCTTTAAAAGCACTTGTCTTTGCAGGGGCAGGCCAGTCGATTTCGGCGGGAGAACAGCTGGTGAGTCAGTTTCAGCGGGAGCAGTGCGGAAGTGGCAGTTGGGAGGTAAGTCTGTCCTTTAAAAGCACTTGTCTTTGCAGGGGCAGGCCAGTCGATTTCGGCGGGAGAACAGCTGGTGAGTCAGTTTCAGCGGGAGCAGTGCGGTGGTGGCTGCTGGGAGGTAAGTCTGTCCTTTAAAAGCACTTGTCTTTGCAGGGGCAGGCGAGTTGATTTCGGCGGGAGAACAGCTGGTGAGTCAGTTCAGCGGGAGCAGAGCGGAAGTGGCTGCTGGGAGGTAAGTCTGTCCTTTAAAAAGACTTGTCTTTGCAGGGGCAGGCCAGTCGATTTCGGCGGGAGAACAGCTGGTGAGTCAGTTTCAGCGGGAGCAGTGCGGTAGTGGCAGCTGGGAGGTAAGTCTGTCCTTTAAAAGCACTTGTCTTTGCAGGGGCAGGCCAGTCGATTTCGGCGGGAGAACAGCTGGTGAGCCAGTTTCAGCGGGAGCAGTGCGGAAGTGGCAGCTGGGAGGTAAGTCTGTCCTTTAAAAGGACTTGTCTTTGCAGGGGCAGGCCAGTCGATTTCGGCGGGAGAACAGCTGGTGAGTCAGTTTCAGCGGGAGCAGTGCGGAAGTGGCTGCTGGGAGGTAAGTCTGACCTTTAAAAGCACTTGTCTTTGCAAGGGCAGGCCAGTCGATTTCGTCTGGAGAACAGCTGGTGAGGCAGTTTCAGCGGGAGCAGTGCGAATGTGGCTGCTGGGAGGTAAGTCTGTCCTTTAAAAGCACTTGTCTTTGCAGGGGCAGGCCAGTCGATTCCGGCGCGAGAACAGCTGGTGAGTCAGTTTCAGCGGGAGCAGTGCGGAAGTGGCTGCTGGGAGCTAAGTCTGTCCTTTTAAAGCACTTGTCTTTGCAGGGGCACGCCAGTCGATTTCGGAGGGAGAACAGCTGGTGAGTCAGTTTCAGCGGGAGCAGTGCGAATGTGGCTGCTGGGAGGTAAGTCTGTCCTTTAAAATCACTTGTCTTTGCAGGGGCAGGCCAGTCGATTTCGGCGGGAGAACAGCTGGTGAGTCCGATTCAGTGGGAGCAGTGCGGAAGTGGCTGCTGGGAGGTAAGTCTGTCCTTTAAAAGCACTTGTCTTTGCAGGGGCAGGCCAGTCGATTTCGGCGGGAGAACAGTTGGTGAGTCAGTTTCAGCGGGAGCAGTGCGGAAGTGGCTGCTGGGAGGTAAGTCTGTCCTTTAAAAGCACTTGTCTTTGCAGGGGCAGGCCAGTCGATTTCGGCGGGAGAACAGCTGGTGAGTCAGTTTCAGCGGGAGCAGTGCGGAAGTGGCAGCTGGGAGGTAAGTCTGTCCTTTAAAAGCACTTGTCTTTGCAGGGGCAGGCCAGTCGATTTCGGCGGGAGAACAGCTGGTGAGTCAGTTTCAGCGGGAGCAGTGCGGTGGTGGCTGCTGGGAGGTAAGTCTGTCCTTTAAAAGCTCTTGTCTTTGCAGGGGCAGGCGAGTTGATTTCGGCGGGAGAACAGCTGGTGAGTCAGTTCAGCGGGAGCAGAGCGGAAGTGGCTGCTGGGAGGTAAGTCTGTCCTTTAAAAACACTTGTCTTTGCAGGGGCAGGCCAGTCGATTTCGGCGGGAGATCAGATGGTGAGTCAGTTTCAGCGGGAGCAGTGAGGAACTGGCTGCTGGAGGTAAGGCTGTCCTTTAAAAGCACTTGTCTTTGAAGGGGCAGGCCAGTTGATTTCGGCGGGAGAACAGCTGGTGAGTCCGTTTCAGTGGGAGCAGTGCGGAAGTGGCTGCTGGGAGGTAAGTCTGTCCTTTAAAAGCACTTGTCTTTGCAGGGGCAGGCCAGTCGATTTCGGCGGGAGAACAGCTGGTGAGTCACTTTCAGCGGGAGCAGTGCGGAAGTGGCTGCTGGGAGGTAAGTCTGTCCTTGTAAAGCACTTGTCTTTGCAGGGGCAGGCCAGTCGATTTCGGCGGGAGAACAGCTGGTGAGTCAGTTTCAGCGGGAGCAGTGCGGAAGTGGCTGCTGGGAGCTAAGTCTGTCCTTTAAAAGCACTTGTCTTTGCAGGGGCAGGCCAGTCGATTTCGGCGGGAGAACAGCTGGTGAGTCAGTTTCAGCGGGAGCAGTGCGGAAGTGGCTGCTGGGAGGTAAGTCTGTCCTTTAAAAGCACTTGTCTTTGCAGGGGCAGGCCAGTCGATTTCGGCGGGAGAACAGCTGGTGAGTCAGTTTCAGCAGGAGCAGTGCGGAAGTGGCTGCTGGGAGGTAAGTCTGTCCTTTAAAAGCACTTGTCTTTGCAGGGGCAGGCCAGTTGATTTCGGCGGGAGAACAGCTGGTGAGTCAGTTTCAGCGGGTGCAGAGCGGAAGTGGCTGCTGGGAGGTAAGTCTGTCCTTTAAAAGCACTTGTCTTTGCAGGGGCAGGCTAGTCGATTTCGGCGGGAGAACAGCTGGTGAGTCAGTTTCAGCGGGAGCAGTGGGGAAGTTGCTGCTGGGAGTTAAGTCTGTCCTTTAAAAGCACTTGTCTTTGCAGGGGCAGGCCAGTCGATTTTGGCGGGAGAACAGCTGGTGAGTCAGTTTCAGCGGGAGCAGTGCGGAAGTGGCTGCTGCGAGGTAAGTCTGTCCTTTAAAAGCACTTGTCTTTGCAGGGGCAGTCCAGTCGATTTCGGCGGGAGAACAGCTGGTGAGTCAGTTTCAGCGGGAGCAGTGCGGAAGTGGCTGCTGGTAGGTAAGTCTGTCCTTTAAAAGCACTTGTCTTTGCAAGGGCAGGCCAGTCGATTTCGGCTGGAGAACAGCTGGTGAGGCAGTTTCAGCGGGAGCAGTGCGAATGTGGCTGCTGGGAGGTAAGTCTGTCCTTTAAAAGCACTTGTCTTACAGGGGCAGGCCAGTCGATTCCGGCGCGAGAACAGCTGGTGAGTCAGTTTCAGCGGGAGCAGTGCAGAAGTGGCTGCTGGGAGGTAAGTCTGTCCTTTAAAAGCACTTGTCTTTGCAGGGGCAGGCCAGTCGATTTTGGCGGGAGAACAGCTGGTGAGTCAGTTTCAGCGGGAGCAGTGCGGAAGTGGCTGCTGGGAGGTAAGTCTGCCCTTTACAATCACTTGCCTTTGCAGGGGCAGGCCAGTCGATTTCGGCGGGAGAACAGCTGGTGATTCAGTTTCAGCGGGAGCAGTGCGGAAGTGGCTGCTGGGAGGTAAGTCTGTACTTTAAAAGCACTTGTCTTTGCAGGGGCAGGCCAGTCGATTTCGGCGGGAGAACAGATGGTGAGTCAGTTTCAGCGGGAGCAGTGAGGAACTGGCTGCTGGGAGGTAAGGCTGTCCTTTAAAAGCACTTGTCTTTGAAGGGGCAGGCCAGTTGATTTCGGCGGGAGAACAGCTGGTGAGTCCGTTTCAGTGGGAGCAGTGCGGAAGTGGCTGCTGGGAGGTAAGTCTGTCCTTTAAAAGCACTTGTCTTTGCAGGGGCAGGCCAGTCGATTTCGGCGGGAGAACAGCTGGTGAGTCAGTTTCAGCGGGAGCAGTGCGGAAGTGGCTGCTGGGAGGTAAGTCTGTCCTTGTAAAGCACTTGTCTTTGCAGGGGCAGGCCAGTCGATTTCGGCGGGAGAACAGCTGGTGAGTCAGTTTCAGCGGGAGCAGTGCGGAAGTGGCTGCTGGGAGGTAAGTCTGTCCTTTAAAAGCACTTGTCTTTGCACGGGCAGGCCAGTCGATTTCGGCGGGAGAACAGCTGGTGAGTCAGTTTCAGAGGGAGCAGTGCGGAAGTGGCTGCTGAGAGGTAAGTCTGTCCTTTAAAAGCACTTGTCTTTGCAGGGGCAGGCCAGTCGATTTCGGCGGGAGAACAGCTGGTGAGTCAGTTTCAGCGGGAGCAGTGCGGAAGTGGCTGCTGGGAGGTAAGTCTGTCCTTTAAAAGCACTTGTCTTTGCAGGGGCAGGCCAGTCGATTTCGGCGGGAGAACAGATGGCGAGTCAGTTTCAGCTGGAGCAGTGAGGAACTGGCTGCTGTGAGGTAAGGCTGTCCTTTAAAAGCACTTGTCTTTGAAGGGGCAGGCCAGTCGATTTCGGCGGGAGAACAGCTGGTGAGTCCGTTTCAGTGGGAGCAGTGCTGAAGAGGCTGCTGGGAGGTAAGTCTGTCCTTTAAAAGCACTTGTCTTTGCAGTGGCAGGCCAGTCGATTCCGGCGCGTGAACAGCTGGTGAGTCAGTTTCAGCGGGAGCAGTGCAGAAGTGGCTGCTGGGAGCTAAGTCTGTCCTTTTAAAGCACTTGTCTTTGCAGGGGCACGCCAGTCGATTTCGGAGGGAGAACAGCTGGTGAGTCAGTTTCAGCGGGAGCAGTGCGAATGTGGCTGTTGCGAGGTAAGTCTGTCCTTTAAAAGCACTTGTCTTTGCAGGGGCAGGCCAGTCGATTTCGGCGGGAGAACAGCTGATGAGTCAGTTTCAGCGGGAGCAGTGGGGAAGTGGCTGCTGGGAGGTAAGTCTGTCCTTTAAAAGCACTTGTCTTTGCAGGGGCAGGTCAGTTAATTTCGGCGAGAGAACAGCTGCTGAGTCAGTTTCAGCGGGAGCAGTGCGGAAGTGGCTGCTGGGAGGTAAGTCTGTCCTTTAAAAGCACTTGTCTTTGCAGGGGCAGGCCAGTCGATTTTGGCGGGAGAACAGCTGATGAGTCAGTTTCAGCGGGAGCAGTGGGGAAGTGGCTGCTGGGAGGTAACTCTGTCCTTTAAAAGCACTTGTCTTTGCAGGGGCAGGCCAGTCGATTTCGGCGGGAGAACAGCTGGTGAGTCAGTTTCAGCGGGAGCAGTGGGGAAGTGGCTGCTGGGAGGTAACTCTGTCCTTTAAAAGCACTTGTCTTTGCAGGGGCAGGCCAGTCGATTTCGGCGGGAGAACAGCTGGTGAGTCAGTTTCAGCGGGAGCAGTGCGGAAGTGGCTGTGGGAGGTAAGTCTGTCCTTTAAAAGCACTTGTCTTTGCAGGGGCAGGCCAGTCGATTTTGGCGGGAGAACAGCTGGTGAGTCAGTTTCAGCGGGAGCAGTGCGGAAGTGGCTGCTGGGAGGTAAGTCTGCCCTTTACAATCACTTGCCTTTGCAGGGGCAGGCCAGTCGATTTCGGCGGGAGAACAGCTGGTGAGTCAGTTTCAGAGGGAGCAGTGCGGAAGTGGCTGCTGAGAGGTAAGTCTGTCCTTTAAAAGCACTTGTCTTTGCAGGGGCAGGCCAGTCGATTTCGGCGGGAGAACAGATGGTGAGTCAGTTTCAGCTGGAGCAGTGAGGAACTGGCTGCTGTGAGGTAAGGCTGTCCTTTAAAAGCACTTGTCTTTGAAGGGGCAGGCCAGTCGATTTCGGCGGGAGAACAGCTGGTGAGTCCGTTTCAGTGGGAGCAGTGCGGAAGAGGCTGCTGGGAGGTAAGTCTGTCCTTTAAAAGCACTTGTCTTTGCAGTGGCAGGCCAGTCGATTTCGGCGGGAGAACAGATGGTGAGTCAGTTTCAGCGGGAGCAGTGCGCAAGTGGCTGCTGGGAGGTAAGTCTGTCCTTTAAAAGCACTTGTCTTTGCAGGGGCAGGCCAGTCGATTTCGGCGGGAGAACAGCTGGTGAGTCAGTTTCAGCGGGAGCAGTGCGGAAGTGGCAGTTGGGAGGTAAGTCTGTCCTTTAAAAGCACTTGTCTTTGCAGGGGCAGGCCAGTCGATTTCGGCGGGAGAACAGCTGGTGAGTCAGTTTCAGCGGGAGCAGTGCGGTGGAGGCTGCTGGGAGGTAAGTCTGTCCTTTAAAAGCACTTGTCTTTGCAGGGGCAGGCGAGTTGATTTCGGCGGGAGAACAGCTGGTGAGTCAGTTCAGCGGGAGCAGAGCGGAAGTGGCTGCTGGGAGGTAAGTCTGTCCTTTAAAAACACTTGTCTTTGCAGGGGCAGGCCAGTCGATTTCGGCGGGAGAACAGCTGGTGAGTCAGTTTCAGCGGGAGCAGTGCGGAAGTGGCAGCTGGGAGGTAAGTCTGTCCTTTAAAAGGACTTGTCTTTGCAGGGGCAGGCCAGTCGATTTCGGCGGGAGAACAGCTGGTGAGTCAGTTTCAGCGGGAGCAGTGCGGAAGTGGCTGCTGGGAGGTAAGTCTGTCCTTTAAAAGCACTTGTCTTTGCAGGGGCAGGCCAGTCGATTCCGGCGCGAGAACAGCTGGTGAGTCAGTTTCAGCGGGAGCAGTGCGGAAGTGGCTGCTGGGAGCTAAGTCTGTCCTTTTAAAGCACTTGTCTTTGAAGGGGCACGCCAGTCGATTTCGGAGGGAGAACAGCTGGTGAGTCAGTTTCAGCGGGAGCAGTGCGGAAGTGGCTGCTGGGAGCTAAGTCTGTCCTTTTAAAGCACTTGTCTTTGCAAGGGCAGGCCAGTCGATTTCGTCTGGAGAACAGCTGGTGAGGCAGTTTCAGCGGGAGCAGTGCGAATGTGGCTGCTGGGAGGTAAGTCTGTCCTTTAAAAGCACTTGTCTTTGCAGGGGCAGGCCAGTCGATTCCGGCGCGAGAACAGCTGGTGAGTCAGTTTCAGCGGGAGCAGTGCGGAAGTGGCTGCTGGGAGCTAAGTCTGTCCTTTTAAAGCACTTGTCTTTGAAGGGGCACGCCAGTCGATTTCGGAGGGAGAACAGCTGGTGAGTCAGTTTCAGCGGGAGCAGTGCGAATGTGGCTGCTGGGAGGTAAGTCTGTCCTTTAAAAGCACTTGTCTTTGCAGGGGCAGGCCAGTCGATTTCGGCGGGAGAACAGATGGTGAGTCAGTTTCAGCTGGAGCAGTGAGGAACTGGCTGCTGTGAGGTAAGGCTGTCCTTTAAAAGCACTTGTCTTTGAAGGGGCAGGCCAGTCGATTGCGGCGGGAGAACAGCTGGTGAGTCCGATTCAGTGGGAGCAGTGCGGAAGTGGCTGCTGGGAGGTAAGTCTGTCCTTTTAAAGCACTTGTCTTTGCAGGGGCAGGCCAGTCGATTTCGGCGGGAGAACAGTTGGTGAGTCAGTTTCAGCGGGAGCAGTGCGGAAGTGGCTGCTGGGAGGTAAGTCTGTCCTTTAAAAGCACTTGTCTTTGCAAAGGCAGGCCAGTCGATTTCGGCGGGAGAACAGCTGGTGAGTCAGTTCAGCGGGAGCAGAGCGGAAGTGGCTGCTGGGAGGTAAGTCTGTCCTTTAAAAACACTTGTCTTTGCAGGGGCAGGCCAGTCGATTTCGGCGGGAGAACAGCTGGTGAGTCAGTTTCAGCGGGAGCAGTGCGGAAGTGGCTGCTGGGAGGTAAGTCTGTCCTTTAAAAGCACTTGTCTTTGCAAGGGCAGGCCAGTCGATTTCGGCTGGAGAACAGCTGGTGAGGCAGTTTCAGCGGGAGCAGTGCGAATGTGGCTGCTGGGAGGTAAGTCTGTCCTTTAAAAGCACTTGTCTTTGCAGGGGCAGGCCAGTCGATTCCGGCGCGAGAACAGCTGGTGAGTCAGTTTCAGCGGGAGCAGTGCGGAAGTGGCTGCTGGGAGGTAAGTCTGTCCTTTAAAAGCACTTGTCTTTGCAGGGGCAGGCCAGTCGATTTCGGCGGGAGAACAGCTGGTGAGTCAGTTTCAGCGGGAGCAGTGCGGAAGTGGCAGCTGGGAGGTAAGTCTGTCCTTGTAAAGCACTTGTCTTTGCAGGGGCAGGCCAGTCGATTTCGGCGGGAGAACAGCTGGTGAGTCAGTTTCAGCGGGAGCAGTGCGGAAGTGGCTGCTGGGAGCTAAGTCTGTCCTTTTAAAGCACTTGTCTTTGCAGGGGCACGCCAGTCGATTTCGGCGGGAGAACAGCTGGTGAGTCAGTTTCAGCGGGAGCAGTGCGGAAGTGGCTGCTGGGAGGTAAGTCTGTCCTTTAAAAGCACTTGTCTTTGCAGGGGCAGGCCAGTCGATTTCGGCGGGAGAACAGCTGATGAGTCAGTTTCAGCAGGAGCAGTGGGGAAGTGGCTGCTGGGAGGTAAGTCTGTCCTTTAAAAGCACTTGTCTTTGCAGGGGCAGGTCAGTTAATTTCGGAGGGAGAACAGCTGGTGAGTCAGTTTCAGCGGGAGCAGTGCGGAAGTGGCTGCTGGGAGGTAAGTCTGTCCTTTAAAAGCACTTGTCTTTGCAGGGGCAGGCCAGTCGATTTCGGCGGGAGAACAGCTGGTGAGTCAGTTTCAGCGGGAGCAGTGCGGAAGTGGCAGCTGGGAGGTAAGTCTGTCCTTGTAAAGCACTTGTCTTTGCAGGGGCAGGCCAGTCGATTTCGGCGGGAGAACAGCTGGTGAGTCAGTTTCAGCGGGAGCAGTGCGGAAGTGGCAGCTGGGAGGTAAGTCTGTCCTTGTAAAGCTCTTGTCTTTGCAGTGGCAGGCCAGTTGATTTCGGCGGGAGAACAGCTGGTGAGTCAGTTTCAGCGGGAGCAGAGCGGAAGTGGCTGCTGGGAGGTAAGTCTGTCCTTTAAAAGCACTTGTCTTTGCAGGGGCAGGCCAGTCGATTTCGGCGGGAAAACAGCTGGTGAGTCAGTTTCAGCGGGAGCAGTGCGGAAGTGGCAGCTGGGAGGTGAGTCTGTCCTTTAAAAGCACTTGTCTTTGCAGGGGCAGGCCAGTCGATTTCGGCGGGAGAACAGCTGGTGAGTCAGTTTCAGCGGGAGCAGTGCGGAAATGGCTGGTGGGAGGTAAGTCTGTCCTTTAAAAGCACTTGTCTTTGCAGGGGCAGGCCAGTTGATTTCGGAGGGAGAACAGCTGGTGAGTCAGTTTCAGCGAGAGCAGTGCGGAAGTGGCTGCTGGGAGGTGAGTCTGTCCTTTAAAAGCACTTGTCTTTGCAGGGGCAGGCCAGTTGATTTCGGCGGGAGAACAGCTGGTGAGTCAGTTTCAGCGGGAGCAGTGCGGAAGTGGCTGCTGGGAGGTAAGTCTGTCCTTTAAAAGCACTTGTCTTTGCAGGGGCAGGCCACTCGATTTCGGCGGGAGAACAGCTGGTGAGTCAGTTTCAGCGGGAGCAGTGCGGAAGTGGCTGCTGGGAGGTAAGTCTTTCCTTTAAAAGCACTTGTCTTTGCAGGGGCAGACCAGTCGACTTCGGCGGGAGAACAGCTGGTGAGTCAGTTTCAGCGGGAGCAGTGCGGAAGTGGCTGCTGGGAGGTAAGTCTGTCCTTTAAAAGCACTTGTCTTTGCAGGGGCAGGCCAGTCGATTTCGGCGGGAGAACAGCTGGTGAGTCAGTTTCAGCGGGAGCAGTGCGGAAGTGGCAGCTGGGAGGTAAGTCTGTCCTTTAAAAGCACTTGTCTTTGCAGGGGCAGGCCAGTCGATTTCGGCGGGAGAACAGCTGGTGAGTCAGTTTCAGCGGGAGCAGTGCGGTGGTGGCTGCTGGGAGGTAAGTCTGTCCTTTAAAAGCACTTGTCTTTGCAGGGGCAGGCGAGTTGATTTCGGCGGGAGAACAGCTGGTGAGTCAGTTTCAGCGGAAGCAGTGCGGAAGTGGCTGCTGGGAGGTAAGTCTGTCCTTTAAAAGCACTTGTCTTTGCAGGGGCAGGCCAGTCGATTTCGGCGGGAGAACAGCTGATGAGTCAGTTTCAGCGGGAGCAGTGGGGAAGTGGCTGCTGGGAGGTAACTCTGGCCTTTAAAAGCACTTGTCTTTGCAGGGGCAGGCCAGTCGATTTCGGCGGGAGAACAGCTGGTGAGTCAGTTTCAGCGGGAGCAGTGCGGAAGTGGCTGCTGGGAGGTAAGTCTGTCCTTTAAAAGCACTTGTCTTTGCAGGGGCAGGCCAGTCGATTTCGGCGGGATAACAGCTGGTGAGTCAGTTTCAGCGGGAGCAGTGTGGAAGTGGCTGCTGGGAGGTAAGTCTGTCCTTGTAAAGCACTTGTCTTTGCAGGGGCAGGCCAGTCGATTTCGGCGGGAGAAGAGCTGGTGAGTCAGTTTCAGCGGGAGCAGTGCGGAAGTGGCTGCTGGTAGGTAAGTCTGTCCTTTAAAAGCACTTGTCTTTGCAGGGGCAGGCCAGTCGATTTCTGCGGGAGAACAGCTGGTGAGTCCGTTTCAGCGGGAGAAGTGCGGAATTGGCTGCTGGGAGGTAAGTCTGTCCTTTAAAAGCACTTGTCTTTGCAGGGGCAGGCCAGTCGATTTCGGCGGGAGAACAGCTGGTGAATCAGTTTCAGCGGGAGCAGTGCGGAAGTGGCTGCTGGGAGGTAAGTCTGTCCTTTAAAAGCACTTGTCTTTGCAGGGGCAGGCCAGTCGATTTCGGCGGGAGAACAGCTGGTGAGTCAGTTTCAGCGGGAGCAGTGCGGAAGTGGCAGCTGGGAGGTAAGTCTGTCCTTTAAAAGCACTTGTCTTTGCAGTGGCAGGCCAGTCGATTTCGGCGGGAGAACAGCTGGTGAGTCAGTTTGAGCGGGAGCAGTGCGGAGGTGGCTGCTGGGAGGTAAGTCTGTCCTTTAAAAGCACTTGTCTTTGCAGGGGCAGGCCAGTCGATTTCGGCGGGAGAACAGCTGATGTGTCAGTTTCAGAGGGAGCAGTGGGGAAGTGGCTGCTGGGAGGTAACTCTGTCCTTTAAAAGCACTTGTCTTTGCAGGGGCAGGCCAGTCGATTTCGGCGGGAGAACAGCTGGTGAGTCAGTTTCAGCGGGAGCAGTGCGGAAGTGGCTGCTGGGAGGTAAGTCTGTACTTTAAAAGCACTTGTCTTTGCAGGGGCAGGTCAGTCGATTTCGGCGGGATAACAGCTGGTGAGTCAGTTTCAGCGGGAGCAGTGCGGAAGTGGCTGCTGGGAGATAAGTCTGTCCTTGTAAAGCACTTGTCTTTGCAGGGGCAGGCCAGTCGATTTCGGCGGGAGAACAGCTGGTGAGTCAGTTTCAGCGGGAGCAGTGCGGAAGTGGCTGCTGGGAGGTAAGTCTGTCCTTTAATAGCACTTGTCTTTGCAGGGGCAGGCCAGTCGATTTTGGCGGGAGAACAGCTGGTGAGTCAGTTTCAGCGGGAGCAGTGCGGAAGTGGCTGCTGGGAGGTAAGTCTGTCCTTTAAAAGCACTTGCCTTTGCAGGGACAGGCCAGTCGATTTCGGCGGGAGAACAGCTGGTGATTCAGTTTCAGCGGGAGCAGTGCGGAAGTGGCTGCTGGGAGGTAAGTCTGTCCTTTAAAAGCACTTGTCTTTGCAGGGGCAGGCCAGTCGATTTCGGCGGGAGAACAGATGGTGAGTCAGTTTCAGCGGGAGCAGTGCGGAAGTGGCTGCTGGGAGGTAAGTCTGTCCTTTAAAAGCACTTGTCTTTGCAGGGGCAGGCCAGTCGATTTCGGCGGGATAACAGCTGGTGAGTCAGTTTCAGCGGGAGCAGTGCGGAAGTGGCTGCTGGGAGGTAAGTCTGTCCTTTAAAAGCACTTGTCTTTGCAGGGGCAGGCCAGTCGATTTCGGCGGGAGAACAGCTGGTGAGTCAGTTTCAGCGGGAGCAGTGCGGAAGTGGCTGCTGGGAGCTAAGTCTGTCCTTTAAAAGCACTTGTCTTTGCAGGGGCAGGCCAGTCGATTTCGGCGGGAGAACAGCTGGTGAGTCAGTTTCAGCGGGAGCAGTGCGGAAGTGGCAGCTGGGAGGTAAGTCTGTCCTTTAAAAGCACTTGTCTTTGCAGGGGCAGGCCAGTCGATTTCGGCGGGAGAACAGCTGGTGAGCCAGTTTCAGCGGGAGCAGTGCGGAAGTGGCAGCTGGGAGGTAAGTCTGTCCTTTAAAAGGACTTGTCTTTGCAGGGGCAGGCCAGTCGATTTCGGCGGGAGAACAGCTGGTGAGTCAGTTTCAGCGGGAGCAGTGCGGAAGTGGCTGCTGGGAGGTAAGTCTGTCCTTTAAAAGCACTTGTCTTTGCAAGGGCAGGCCAGTCGATTTCGGCTGGAGAACAGCTGGTGAGGCAGTTTCAGCGGGAGCAGTGCGAATGTGGCTGCTGGGAGGTAAGTCTGTCCTTTAAAAGCACTTGTCTTTGCAGGGGCAGGCCAGTCGATTTCGGCGGGAGAACAGCTGATGAGTCAGTTTCAGCGGGAGCAGTGGGGAAGTGGCTGCTGGGAGGTAAGTCTGTCCTTTAAAAGCACTTGTCTTTGCAGGGGCAGGCCAGTCGATTTCGGCGGGAGAACAGCTGATGAGTCAGTTTCAGCGGGAGCAGTGGGGAAGTGGCTGCTGGGAGGCAACTCTGTCCTTTAAAAGCACTTGTCTTTGCAGGGGCAGGCCAGTCGATTTCGGCGGGAGAACAGCTGGTGAGTCAGTTTCAGCGGGAGCAGTGCGGAAGTGGCTGCTGGGAGGTAAGTCTGTCCTTTAAAAGCACTTGTCTTTGCAGGGGCAGGCCAGTCGATTTCGGCGGGATAACAGCTGGTGAGTCAGTTTCAGCGGGAGCAGTGCGGAAGTGGCTGCTGGGAGGTAAGTCTGTCCTTTAAAAGCACTTGCCTTTGCAGGGGCAGGCCAGTCGATTTCGGCGGGAGAACAGCTGGTGATTCAGTTTCAGCGGGAGCAGTGCGGAAGTGGCTGCTGGGAGGTAAGTCTGTCCTTTAAAAGCACTTGCCTTTGCAGGGGCAGGCCAGTCGATTTCGGCGGGAGAACAGCTGGTGATTCAGTTTCAGCGGGAGCAGTGCGGAAGTGGCTGCTGGGAGGTAAGTCTGTCCTTTAAAAGCACTTGTCTTTGCAGGGGCAGGCCAGTCGATTTCGGCGGGAGAACAGATGGTGAGTCAGTTTCAGCGGGAGCAGTGAGGAACTGGCTGCTGTGAGGTAAGGCTGTCCTTTAAAAGCACTTGTCTTTGAAGGGGCAGGCCAGTCGATTTCGGCGGGAGAACAGCTGGTGAGTCCGTTTCAGTGGGAGCAGTGCGGAAGTGGCTGCTGGGAGGTAAGACTGTCCTTTAAAAGCACTTGTCTTTGCAGGGGCAGGCCAGTCGATTTCGGCGGGAGAACAGCTGGTGAATCAGTTTCAGCGGGAGCAGTGCGGAAGTGGCTGCTGGGTGGTAAGTCTGTCCTTTAAAAGCACTTGTCTTTGCAGGGGCAGGCCAGTCGATTTCGGCGGGAGAACAGCTGGTGAGTCAGTTTCAGCGGGAGCAGTGCGGAAGTGGCAGCTGGGAGGTAAGTCTGTCCTTTAAAAGCACTTGTCTTTGCAGGGGCAGGCCAGTCAATTTCGGCGGGAGAACAGCTGGTGAGTCAGTTTCAGCGGGAGCAGTGCGGAGGTGGCTGCTGGGAGGTAAGTCTGTCCTTTAAAAGCACTTGTCTTTGCAGGGGCAGGCCAGTTGATTTCGGCGGGAGAACAGCTGGTGAGTCAGTTTCAGCGGGAGCAGAGCGGAAGTGGCTGCTGGGAGGTAAGTATGTCCTTTAAAAGCACTTGTCTTTGCAGGGGCAGGCCAGTCGATTTCGGCGGGAGAACAGCTGGTGAGTCAATTTCAGCGGGAGCTTTGCTGAAGTGGCTGCTGGGAGGTATGTCTGTCCTTTAAAAGCACTTGTCTTTGCAGGGGCATGCCAGTCGATTTCGGCGGGTGAACAGCTGGTGAGTCAGTTTCAGCGGGAGCAGTGCGGAAGTGGCTTCTGGGAGGTAAGTCTGTCCTTTAAAAGCACTTGTCTTTGCAGGGGCAGGCCAGTCGATTTCAGCGGGAGAACAGCTGGTGAGTCAGTTTCAGCGGGAGCAGTGCGGAAGTGGCTGCTGGGAGGTAAGTCTGTCCTTTAAAAGCTCTTGTCTTTGCAGGGGCAGGCCAGTCGATTTCGGCGGGAGAACAGCTGGTGAGTCAGTTTCAGCGGGAGCAGTGCGGAAGTGGCTGCTGGGAGGTAAGTCTGTCCTTTAAAAGCACTTGTCTTTGCAGGGGCAGGCCAGTCGATTTCAGCGGGAGAACAGCTGGTGAGTCAGTTTCAGCGGGAGCAGTGCGGAAGTTGCTGCTGGGAGGTAAGTCTGTCCTTTAAAAGCTCTTGTCTTTGCAGGGGCAGGCCAGTCGATTTCAGCGGGAGAACTGCTGGTGAGTCAGTTTCAGCGGGAGCAGTGCGGAAGTGGCTGCTGGGAGGTAAGTCTGTCCTTTAAAAGCACTTGCCTTTGCAGGGGCAGGCCAGTCGATTTCGGCTGGAGAACAGCTGGTGAGTCAGTTTCAGCGGGAGCAGTGCGAATGTGGCTGCTGGGAGGTAAGTCTGTCCTTTAAAACCACTTGTCTTTGCAGGGGCAGGCCATTCGATTCCGGAGCAAGAACAGCTGGTGAGTCAGTTTCAGCGGGAGCAGTGCGGAAGTGGCTGCTGTGAGGTAAGTCTGTCCTTTTAAAGCACTTGTCTTTGCAGGGGCAGGCCAGTCGATTACGGCGGGAGAACAGCTGGTGAGTCAGTTTCAGCGGGTGTAGTGCGAATGTGGCTGCTGGGAGGTAAGTCTGTCCTTTAAAAGCACTTGTCTTTGCAGGGGCAGGTCAGTCGATGTCGGCGGCAGAACAGCTGGTGAGTCAGTTTCAGCGGGAGCAGTGCGGAAGTGGATGCTGGGAGGTAAGTCTGTCCTTTAAAAGCACTTGTCTTTGCAGAGGCAGGCCAGTCGATTTCGGCGGGAGAACAGCTGGTGAGTCAGTTTCAGCGGGAGCAGTGGGGAAGTGGCTGCTGGGAGGTAAGTCTGTCCTTTAAAAGCACTTGTCTTTGCAGGGGCAGGCCATCGATTTCGGCGGGAGAACAGCTGGTGATTCAGTTTCAGCGGGAGCAGTGCGGAAGTGGCTGCTGGGAGGTAAGTCTGTCCTTTAAAAGCACTTGTCTTTGCAGGGGCAGGCCAGTCGATTTCGGCGGGAGAACAGCTGGTGAGTCAGTTTCAGCGGGAGCAGTGCGGAAGTGGCTGCTGGAAGGTAAGTCTGTCCTTTAAAAGCACTTGTCTTTGCAGGGGCAGGCCAGTCGATTTCGGCGGGAGAACAGCTGGTGAGTCAGTTTCAGCGGGAGCAGTGCGAATGTGGCTGCTGCGAGGTAAGTTTGTCCTTTAAAAGCACTTGTCTTTGCAGGGGCAGGTCAGCCGATTTCGGCGGGAGAACAGCTGGTGAGTCAGTTTCAGCGGGAGTAGTGCGAATGTGGCTGCTGGGAGGAGAGTCTGTCCTTTAAAAGCACTTGTCTTTGCAGGGGCAGGTCAGTCGATTTCGGCGGGAGAACAGCTGGTGAGTCAGTTTCAGCGGGAGCAGTGCGGAAGTGGCTGCTGGGAGGTAAGTCTGCCCTTTAAAAGCACTTGTCTTTGCAGGGGCAGGCCAGTCGATTACGGAGGGAGAACAGCTGGTGAGTCAGTTTCAGCGGGAGCAGTGGGGAAGTGGTTGCTGGGAGTTAAGGCTGCCCTTGAAAAGCACTTGTCTTTGCAGCGACAGGCCAGTCGATTTTGGCGAGAGAACAGCTGGTGAGTCAGTTTCAGCGGGAGCAGTGCGGAAGTGGCTGCTGCGAGGTAAGTCTGTCCTTTAAAAGCACTTGTCTTTGCAGGGGCAGGCCAGTCGATTTCGGTGGGAGAACAGCTGGTGAGTCAGTTTCAGCGGGAGCAGTGCGAATGTGGCTGCTGGGAGGTAAGTCTGTCCTTTAAAAGCACTTGTCTTTGCAGGGGCAGGCCAGTCGATTTCGGCGGGAGATCAGCTGATGAGTCCGTTTCAGCGGGAGTAGTGCGAATGTGGCTGCTGGGATGGGGGTCTGTCCTTTAAAAGCACTTGTCTTTGCAGGGGCAGGTCAGTCGATTTCGGCGGGAGAACAGCTGGTGAGTCAGTTTCAGCGGGAGCAGTGCGGAAGTGGCTGCTGGGAGGTAAGTCTGTCCTTTAAAAGCACTTGTCTTTGCAGGGGCAGTCCAGTCGATTACGGAGGGAGAACAGCTGGTGAGTCAGTTTCAGCGGGAGCAGTGGGGAAGTGGTTGCTGGGAGTTAAGGCTGTCCTTTAAAAGCACTTGTCTTTGCAGCGACAGGCCAGTCGATTTTGGCGAGAGAACAGCTGGTGAGTCAGTTTCAGCGGGAGCAGTGCGGAAGTGGCTGCTGGGAGGTAAGTCTGTCCTTTAAAAGCACTTGTCTTTGCAGGGGCAGGCCAGTCGATTTCGGTGGGAGAACAGCTGGTGAGTCAGTTTCAGCGGGAGCAGTGCGAATGTGGCTGCTGGGAGATAAGTCTGTCCTTTAAAAGCACTTGTCTTTGCAGGGGCAGGCCAGTCGATTTCGGCGGGAGATCAGCTGATGAGTCAGTTTCAGCGGGAGCAGTGGGGAAGTGGCTGCTGGGAGGTATGTCTGTCCTTTAAAAGCACTTGTCTTTGCAGGGACAGGCCAGTTAATTTCGGCGGGAGAACAGCTGGTGAGTCAGTTTCAGCGGGAGCAGTGCGGAAGTGGCTGCTGGGAGGTAAGTCTGTCCTTTAAAAGCACTTGTCTTTGCAGGGGCAGGCCAGTCGATTTCGGCGGGAGAACAGCTGGTGAGTCAGTTTCAGCGGGAGCAGTGCGGAAGTTGCTGCTGGGAGGTAAGTCTGTCCCTTAAAAGCTCTTGTCTTTGCAGGGGCAGGCCAGTCGATTTCAGCGGGAGAACTGCTGGTGAGTCAGTTTCAGCGGGAGCAGTGCGGAAGTGGCTGCTGGGAGGTAAGTCTGTCCTTTAAAAGCACTTGTCTTTGCAGGGGCAGGCCAGTCGATTTCGGCTGGAGAACAGCTGGTGAGTCAGTTTCAGCGGGAGCAGTGCGAATGTGGCTGCTGGGAGGTAAGTCTGTCCTTTAAAACCACTTGTCTTTGCAGGGGCAGGCCAGTCGATTCCGGAGCAAGAACAGCTGGTGAGTCAGTTTCAGCGGGAGCAGTGCGGAAGTGGCTGCTGTGAGGTAAGTCTGTCCTTTAAAAGCACTTGTCTTTGCATGGGCAGGCCAGTCGATTTCGGTGGGAGAACAGATGGTGAGTCAGTTTCAGCGGGAGCAGTGCGAATGTGGCTGCTGGGAGGTAAGTCTGTCCTTTAAAAGCACTTGTCTTTGCAGGGGCAGGCCAGTCGATTTCGGCGGGAGATCAGCTGATGAGTCAGTTTCAGCGGGACGGAGCAGTGCGGAAGTGGCAGCTGGGAGGTAAGTCTGTCCTTTAAAAGCACTTGTCTTTGCAGGGGCAGGCCAGTCGATTTCGGCGGGAGATCAGCTGGTGAGTCCGTTTCAGCGGGAGTAGTGCGAATGTGGCTGCTGGGAGGAGAGTCTGTCCTTTAAAAGCACTTGTCTTTGCAGGGGCAGGTCAGTCGATTTCGGCGGGAGAACAGCTGGTGAGTCAGTTTCAGCGGGAGCAGTGCGGAAGTGGCTGCTGGGAGGTAAGTCTGTCCTTTAAAAGCACTTGTCTTTGCAGGGGCAGGCCAGTCGATTACGGAGGGAGAACAGCTGGTGAGTCAGTTTCAGCGGGAGCAGTGGGGAAGTGGTTGCTGGGAGTTAAGGCTGTCCTTTAAAAGCACTTGTCTTTGCAGCGACAGGCCAGTCGATTTTGGCGAGAGAACAGCTGGTGAGTCAGTTTCAGCGGGAGCAGTGCGGAAGTGGCTGCTGCGAGGTAAGTCTGTCCTTTAAAAGCACTTGTCTTTGCAGGGGCAGGCCAGTCGATTTCGGTGGGAGAACAGCTGGTGAGTCAGTTTCAGCGGGAGCAGTGCGAATGTGGCTGCTGGGAGGTAAGTCTGTCCTTTAAAAGCACTTGTCTTTGCAGGGGCAGGCCAGTCGATTTCGGCGGGAGATCAGCTGATGAGTCAGTTTCAGCGGGACGGAGCAGTGCGGAAGTGGCAGCTGGGAGGTAAGTCTGTCCTTTAAAAGCACTTGTCTTTGCAGGGGCAGGCCAGTCGATTTCGGCGGGAGATCAGCTGGTGAGTCCGTTTCAGCGGGAGTAGTGCGAATGTGGCTGCTGGGATGGGGGTCTGTCCTTTAAAAGCACTTGTCTTTGCAGGGGCAGGTCAGTCGATTTCGGCGGGAGAACAGCTGGTGAGTCAGTTTCAGCGGGAGCAGTGCGGAAGTGGCTGCTGGGAGGTAAGTCTGTCCTTTAAAAGCACTTGTCTTTGCAGGGGCAGGCCAGTCGATTACGGAGGGAGAACAGCTGGTGAGTCAGTTTCAGCGGGAGCAGTGGGGAAGTGGTTGCTGGGAGTTAAGGCTGTCCTTTAAAAGCACTTGTCTTTGCAGCGACAGGCCAGTCGATTTTGGCGAGAGAACAGCTGGTGAGTCAGTTTCAGCGGGAGCAGTGCGGAAGTGGCTGCTGCGAGGTAAGTCTGTCCTTTAAAAGCACTTGTCTTTGCAGGGGCAGGCCAGTCGATTTCGGTGGGAGAACAGCTGGTGAGTCAGTTTCAGCGGGAGCAGTGCGGAAGTGGCTGCTGGGAGCTAAGTCTGTCCTTTTAAAGCACTTGTCTTTGCAGGGGCACGCCAGTCGATTTCGGAGGGAGAACAGCTGGTGAGTCAGTTTCAGCGGGAGCAGTGCGAATGTGGCTGCTGGGAGATAAGTCTGTCCTTTAAAAGCACTTGTCTTTGCAGGGGCAGGCCAGTCGATTTCGGCGGGAGATCAGCTGATGAGTCAGTTTCAGCGGGAGCAGTGGGGAAGTGGCTGCTGGGAGGTATGTCTGTCCTTTAAAAGCACTTGTCTTTGCAGGGGCAGGCCAGTTAATTTCGGCGGGAGAACAGCTGGTGAGTCAGTTTCAGCGGGAGCAGTGCGGAAGTGGCTGCTGGGAGGTAAGTCTGTCCTTTAAAAGCACTTGTCTTTGCAGGGGCAGGCCAGTCGATTTTGGCGGGAGAACAGCTGGTGAGTCAGTTTCAGCGGGAGGAGTGCGGAAGTGGCTGCTGGGAGGTAAGTCTGTCCTTTAAAAGCACTTGTCTTTGCAGCGGCAGGCCAGTCGATTACGGCGGCAGAACAGCTGGTGAGTCAGTTTCAGCGGAGCAGTGCGGAAGTGGCAGCTGGGAGGTAAGTCTGTCCTTTAAAAGCACTTGTCTTTGCAGGGGCAGGCCAGTCGATTTCGGCGGGAGAACAGCTGGTGAGTCAGTTTCAGCGGGAGCAGTGCGAATGTGACTGCTGGGAGGTAAGTCTGTCCTTTAAAAGCGCTTGTCTTTGCAGGGGCAGGCCAGTCGATTCCGGCGCGAGAACAGCTGGTGAGTCAGTTTAAGCGGGAGCAGTGCGGAAGTGGCTGCTGGGAGGTAAGTTTGTCCTTTAAAAGCACTTGTCTTTGCAGGGGCAGGTCAGCCGATTTCGGCGGGAGAACAGCTGGTGAGTCAGTTTCAGCGGGAGCAGTGCGGAAGTGGCTGCTGGGAGGTAAGTCTGTCCTTTAAAAGCACTTGTCTTTGCAGGGGCAGGCCAGTCGATTTTGGCGGGAGAACAGCTGGTGAGTCAGTTTCAGCGGGAGGAGTGCGGAAGTGGCTGCTGGGAGGTAAGTCTGTCCTTTAAAAGCACTTGTCTTTGCAGGGGCAGGCCAGTTGATTTCTGCGGGAGAACAGCTGGTGAGTCTGTTTCAGCGGGAGCAGTGCGGAAGTGGCTGCTGGGACGTAAGTCTGTCCTTTAAAAGCACTTGTCTTTGCAGGGGCAGGCCACTCGATTTCGGCGGGAGAACAGCTGATGAGTCAGTTTCAGCGGGAGCAGTGGGGAAGTGGCTGCTGGGAGGTAAGTCTGTCCTTTAAAAGCACTTGTCTTTGCAGGGGCAGGCCAGTCGACTTCGGCGGGAGAACAGCTGGTGAGTCAGTTTCAGCGGGAGCAGTGCGGAAGTGGCTGCTGGGAGGTAAGTCTGTCCTTTAAAAGCACTTGTCTTTGCAGGGGCAGGCCAGTTGATTTCTGCGGGAGAACAGCTGGTGAGTCTGTTTCAGCGGGAGCAGTGCGGAAGTGGCTGCTGGGACGTAAGTCTGTCCTTTAAAAGCACTTGTCTTTGCAGGGGCAGGCCACTCGATTTCGGCGGGAGAACAGCTGATGAGTCAGTTTCAGCGGGAGCAGTGGGGAAGTGGCTGCTGGGAGGTAAGTCTGTCCTTTAAAAGCACTTGTCTTTGCAGGGGCAGGCCAGTCGACTTCGGCGGGAGAACAGCTGGTGAGTCAGTTTCAGCGGGAGCAGTGCGGAAGTGGCTGCTGGGAGGTAAGTCTGTCCTTGAAAAGCACTTGCATTTGCAGGGGCAGGCCAGTCGATTTCGGCGGGAGAACAGCTGGTGAGTCAGTTTGAGCGGGAGCAGTGCGGAAGTGGCAGCTGGGAGGTAAGTCTGTCCTTTAAAAGCACTCGTCTTTGCAGGGGCAGGCCAGTCGATTTCGGCGGGAGAACAGCTGGAGAGTCAGTTTCAGCGGGAGCAGTGAGGAAGTGGCTGCTGGGAGGTAAGGCTGTCCTTTAAAAGCACTTGTCTTTGAAGGGGCAGGCGAGTCGATTTCGGCGGGAGAACAGCTGGTGAGTCTTTTCAGCGGGAGCAGTGCGGAAGTGGCTGCTGGGAGGTAAGTCTGTCCTTTAAAAGCACTTGTCTTTGCAGGGGCAGGCCAGTCGATTTCGGCGGGAGAACAGCTGGTGAGTCAGTTTCAGCGGGAGCAGTGCGGAAGTGGCTGCTGGGAGGTAAGTCTGTCCTTTAAAAGCACTTGTCTTTGCAGGGGCAGGCCAGTCGATTTCGGCGGGAGAACAGCTGGTGAGTCAGTTTCAGCGGGAGCAGTGCGGAAGTGGCTGCTGGGAGGTAAGTCTGTCCTTTAAAAGCACTTGTCTTTGCAGGGGCAGGCCAGTCGATTTCGGCGGGAGAACAGCTGGTGAGTCAGTTTCAGCGGGAGCAGTGCGGAAGTGGCTGCTGGGAGGTAAGTCTGTCCTTTAAAAGCACTTGTCTTTGCAGGGGCAGGCCAGTTGATTTCGGCGAGAGAACAGCTGGTGAGTCAGTTTCAGCGGGAGAAGAGCGGAAGTGGCTGCTGGGAGGTAAGTCTGTCCTTTAAAAGCACTTGTCTTTGCAGGGGCAGGCCAGTCGATTTCGGCGGGAGAACAGCTGGTGAGTCAGTTTCAGCGGGAACAGTGCGGAAGTGGCAGCTGGGAGGTAAGTCTGTCCTTTAAAAGCTCTTGTCTTTGCAGGGGCAGGCCAGTGGATTTCGGCGGGAGAACAGCTGGTGAGCCAGTTTCAGCGGGAGCAGTGCGGAAGTGGCAGCTGGGAGGTAAGTCTGTCCTTTAAAAGCACTTGTCTTTGCAGGGGCAGGCCAGTCGATTTCGGCGGGAGAACAGCTGGTGAGTCAGTTTCAGCGGGAGCAGTGCGGAAATGGCTGGTGGGAGGTAAGTCTGTCCTTTAAAAGCACTTGTCTTTGAAGGGGCAGGCGAGTCGATTTCGGCGGGAGAACAGCTGGTGAGTCTTTTCAGCGGGAGCAGTGCGGAAGTGGCTGCTGGGAGGTAAGTCTGTCCTTTAAAAGCACTTGTCTTTGCAGGGGCAGGCCAGTCGATTTCGGCGGGAGAACAGCTGGTGAGTCAGTTTCAGCGGGAGCAGTGCGGAAGTGGCTGCTGGGAGGTAAGTCTGTCCTTTAAAAGCACTTGTCTTTGCAGGGGCAGGCCAGTCGATTTCGGCGGGAGAACAGCTGGTGAGTCAGTTTCAGCGGGAGCAGTGCGGAAGTGGCTGCTGGGAGGTAAGTCTGTCCTTGTAAAGCACTTGTCTTTGCAGGGGCAGGCCAGTCGATTTCGGCGGGAGAACAGCTGGTGAGTCAGTTTCAGCGGGAGCAGTGCGGAAGTGGCTGCTGGGAGGTAAGTCTGTCCTTTAAAAGCACTTGTCTTTGCAGGGGCAGGCCAGTCGATTTCGGCGGGAGAACAGCTGGTGAGTCAGTTTCAGCGGGAGCAGTGCGGAAGTGGCTGCTGGGAGGTAAGTCTGTCCTTTAAAAGCACTTGTCTTTGCAGGGGCAGGCCAGTTGATTTCGGCGGGAGAACAGCTGGTGAGTCAGTTTCAGCGGGAGAAGAGCGGAAGTGGCTGCTGGGAGGTAAGTCTGTCCTTTAAAAGCACTTGTCTTTGCAGGGGCAGGCCAGTCGATTTCGGCGGGAGAACAGCTGGTGAGTCAGTTTCAGCGGGAACAGTGCGGAAGTGGCAGCTGGGAGGTAAGTCTGTCCTTTAAAAGCTCTTGTCTTTGCAGGGGCAGGCCAGTGGATTTCGGCGGGAGAACAGCTGTTGAGCCAGTTTCAGCGGGAGCAGTGCGGAAGTGGCAGCTGGGAGGTAAGTCTGTCCTTTAAAAGCACTTGTCTTTGCAGGGGCAGGCCAGTCGATTTCGGCGGGAGAACAGCTGGTGAGTCAGTTTCAGCGGGAGCAGTGCGGAAATGGCTGGTGGGAGGTAAGTCTGTCCTTTAAAAGCACTTGTCTTTGCAGGGGCAGGCCAGTTGATTTCGGCGGGAGAACAGCTGGTGAGTCAGTTTCAGCGGGAGCAGTGCGGAAGTGGCTGCTGGGAGGTGAGTCTCTCCTTTAAAAGCACTTGTCTTTGCAGGGGCAGGCCAGTTGATTTCTGCGGGAGAACAGCTGGTGAGTCAGTTTCAGCGGGAGCAGTGCGGAAGTGGCTGCTGGGACGTAAGTCTGTCCTTTAAAAGCACTTGTCTTTGCAGGGGCAGGCCACTCGATTTCGGCGGGAGAACAGCTGATGAGTCAGTTTCAGCGGGAGCAGTGGGCAAGTGGCTGCTGGGTGGTAAGTCTGTCCTTTAAAAGCACTTGTCTTTGCAGGGGCAGGCCAGTCGACTTCGGCGGGAGAACAGCTGGTGAGTCAGTTTCAGCGGGAGCAGTGCGGAAGTGGCTGCTGGGAGGTAAGTCTGTCCTTGAAAAGCACTTGCCTTTGCAGGGGCAGGCCAGTCGATTTCGGCGGGAGAACAGCTGGTGAGTCAGTTTGAGCGGGAGCAGTGCGGAAGTGGCAGCTTGGAGGTAAGTCTGTCCTTTAAAAGCACTCGTCTTTGCAGGGGCAGGCCAGTCGATTTCGGCGGGAGAACAGCTGGAGAGTCAGTTTCAGCGGGAGCAGTGAGGAAGTGGCTGCTGGGAGGTAAGGCTGTACTTTAAAAGCACTTGTCTTTGAAGGGGCAGGCCAGTCGATTTCGGCGGGAGAACAGCTGGTGATTCCATTTCAGCGGGAGCAGTGCGGAAGTGGCTGCTGGGAGGTAAGTCTGTCCTTTAAAAGCACTTGTCTTTGCAGGGGCAGGCCAGTCGATTTCGGCGGGAGAACAGCTGGTGAGTCAGTTTCAGCGCGAGCAGTGCGGAAGTGGCTGCTGGGAGGTAAGTCTGTCCTTTCAAAGCACTTGTCTTTGCAGGGGCAGGCCAGTCGATTTCGGCGGGAGAACAGCTGGTGAGTCAGTTTCAGCGGGAGCAGTTCGGAAGTGGCAGCTGGGAGGTAAGTCTGTCCTTTAAAAGCACTTGTCTTTGCAGGGGCAGGCCAGTCGATTTCGGCGGGAGAACAGCTGGTGAGTCAGTTTCAGCGGGAGCAGTGCGGAAGTGGCTGTTGGGAGGTAAGTCTGTCCTTTAAAAGCTCTTGTCTTTGCAGGGGCAGGCCAGTTGATTTCGCCGGGAGAACAGCTGGTGAATCAGTTTCAGCGGGAGCAGAGCGGAAGTGGCTGCTGGGTGGTAAGTCTGTCCTTTAAAAGCACTTGTCTTTGCAGGGGCAGGCCAGTCGATTTCGGCGGGAGAACAGCTGGTGAGTCAGTTTCAGCGGGAGCAGTGCGGAAGTGGCAGCTGGGAGGTAAGTCTGTCCTTTAAAAGCACTTGTCTTTGCAGGGGCAGGCCAGTCGATTTCGGCGGGAGAACAGCTGGTGAGTCAGTTTCAGCGGGAGCAGTGCGGAAATGGCTGGTGGGAGGTAAGTCTGTCCTTTAAAAGCACTTGTCTTTGCAGGGGCAGGCCAGTTGATTTCGGCGGGAGAACAGCTGGTGAGTCAGTTTCAGCGAGAGCAGTGCGGAAGTGGCTGCTGGGAGGTGAGTCTGTCCTTTAAAAGCACTTGTCTTTGCAGGGGCAGGCCAGTTGATTTCGGCGGGAGAACAGCTGGTGAGTCAGTTTCAGCGGGAGCAGTGCGGAAGTGGCTGCTGGGAGGTAAGTCTGTCCTTTAAAAGCACTTGTCTTTGCAGGGGCAGGCCACTTGATTTCGGCGGGAGAACAGCTGGTGAGTCAGTTTCAGCGGGAGCAGTGCGGAAGTGGCTGCTGGGAGGTAAGTCTGTCCTTTAAAAGCACTTGTCTTTGCAGGGGCAGGCCAGTTGATTTCGGCGGGAGAACAGCTGGTGAGTCAGTTTCAGCGGGAGAAGAGCGGAAGTGGCTGCTGGGAGGTAAGTCTGTCCTTTAAAAGCACTTGTCTTTGCAGGGGCAGGCCAGTCGATTTCGGCGGGAGAACAGCTGGTGAGTCAGTTTCAGCGGGAACAGTGCGGAAGTGGCAGCTGGGAGGTAAGTCTGTCCTTTAAAAGCTCTTGTCTTTGCAGGGGCAGGCCAGTGGATTTCGGCGGGAGAACAGCTGGTGAGCCAGTTTCAGCGGGAGCAGTGCGGAAGTGGCAGCTGGGAGGTAAGTCTGTCCTTTAAAAGCACTTGTCTTTGCAGGGGCAGGCCAGTCGATTTCGGCGGGAGAACAGCTGGTGAGTCAGTTTCAGCGGGAGCAGTGCGGAAATGGCTGGTGGGAGGTAAGTCTGTCCTTTAAAAGCACTTGTCTTTGCAGGGGCAGGCCAGTTGATTTCGGCGGGAGAACAGCTGGTGAGTCAGTTTCAGCGGGAGCAGTGCGGAAGTGGCTGCTGGGAGGTGAGTCTCTCCTTTAAAAGCACTTGTCTTTGCAGGGGCAGGCCAGTTGATTTCTGCGGGAGAACAGCTGGTGAGTCAGTTTGAGCGGGAGCAGTGCGGAAGTGGCAGCTGGGAGGTAAGTCTGTCCTTTAAAAGCACTCGTCTTTGCAGGGGCAGGCCAGTCGATTTCGGCGGGAGAACAGCTGGAGAGTCAGTTTCAGCGGGAGCAGTGAGGAAGTGGCTGCTGGGAGGTAAGGCTGTACTTTAAAAGCACTTGTCTTTGAAGGGGCAGGCCAGTCGATTTCGGCGGGAGAACAGCTGGTGAGTCCGTTTCAGCGGGAGCAGTGCGGAAGTGGCTGCTGGGAGGTAAGTCTGTCCTTTAAAAGCACTTGTCTTTGCAGGGGCAGGCCAGTCGATTTCGGCGGGAGAACAGCTGGTGAGTCAGTTTCAGCGGGAGCAGTGCGGAAGTGGCTGCTGGGAGGTAAGTCTGTCCTTTAAAAGCACTTGTCTTTGCAGGGGCAGGCCAGTCGATTTCGGCGGGAGAACAGCTGGTGAGTCAGTTTCAGCGGGAGCAGTTCGGAAGTGGCAGCTGAGAGGTAAGTCTGTCCTTTAAAAGCACTTGTCTTTGCAGGGGCAGGCCAGTCGATTTCGGCGGGAGAACAGCTGGTGAGTCAGTTTCAGCGGGAGCAGTGCGGAAGTGGCTGTTGGGAGGTAAGTCTGTCCTTTAAAAGCTCTTGTCTTTGCAGGGGCAGGCCAGTTGATTTCGCCGGGAGAACAGCTGGTGAATCAGTTTCAGCGGGAGCAGAGCGGAAGTGGCTGCTGGGTGGTAAGTCTGTCCTTTAAAAGCACTTGTCTTTGCAGGGGCAGGCCAGTCGATTTCGGCGGGAGAACAGCTGGTGAGTCAGTTTCAGCGGGAGCAGTGCGGAAGTGGCAGCTGGGAGGTAAGTCTGTCCTTTAAAAGCACTTGTCTTTGCAGGGGCAGGCCAGTCGATTTCGGCGGGAGAACAGCTGGTGAGCCAGTTTCAGCGGGAGCAGTGCGGAAGTGGCTGCTGGGAGGTAAGTCTGTCCTTTTAAAGCACTTGTCTTTGCAGGGGTAGGCCAGTCGATTACGGCGGGAGAACAGCTGGTGAGTCAGTTTCAGCGGGAGCAGTGCGGAAATGGCTGGTGGGAGGTAAGTCTGTCCTTTAAAAGCACTTGTCTTTGCAGGGGCAGGCCAGTTGATTTCGGCGGGAGAACAGCTGGTGAGTCAGTTTCAGCGAGAGCAGTGCGGAAGTGGCTGCTGGGAGGTGAGTCTGTCCTTTAAAAGCACTTGTCTTTGCAGGGGCAGGCCAGTCGATTTTGGCGGGAGAACAGCTGGTGAGTCAGTTTCAGCGGGAGCAGTGCGGAAGTGGCTGCTGGGAGGTAAGTCTGTCCTTTAAAAGCACTTGCCTTTGCAGGGGCAGGCCAGTCGATTTCGGCGGGAGAACAGCTGGTGAGCCAGTTTCAGCGGGAGCAGTGCGGAAATGGCTGGTGGGAGGTAAGTCTGTCCTTTAAAAGCACTTGTCTTTACAGGGGCAGGCCAGTTGATTTCGGCGGGAGAACAGCTGGTGAGTCAGTTTCAGCGGGAGCAGTGCGGAAGTGGCTGCTGGGAGGTGAGTCTCTCCTTTAAAAGCACTTGTCTTTGCAGGGGCAGGCCACTCGATTTCGGCGGGAGAACAGCTGGTGAGTCAGTTTGAGCGGGAGCAGTGCGGAAGTGGCAGCTGGGAGGTAAGTCTGTCCTTTAAAAGCACTTGTCTTTGCAGGGGCAGGCCAGTTGATTTCGGCGGGAGAACAGCTGGTGAGTCAGTTTCAGCGGGAGCAGTGCGGAAGTGGCTGCTGGGAGGTGAGTCTCTCCTTTAAAAGCACTTGTCTTTGCAGGGGCAGGCCAGTTGATTTCTGCGGGAGAACAGCTGGTGAGTCAGTTTGAGCGGGAGCAGTGCGGAAGTGGCAGCTGGGAGGTAAGTCTGTCCTTTAAAAGCACTCGTCTTTGCAGGGGCAGGCCAGTCGATTTCGGCGGGAGAACAGCTGGAGAGTCAGTTTCAGCGGGAGCAGTGAGGAAGTGGCTGCTGGGAGGTAAGGCTGTACTTTAAAAGCACTTGTCTTTGAAGGGGCAGGCCAGTCGATTTCGGCGGGAGAACAGCTGGTGAGTCCGTTTCAGCGGGAGCAGTGCGGAAGTGGCTGCTGGGAGGTAAGTCTGTCCTTTAAAAGCACTTGTCTTTGCAGGGGCAGGCCAGTCGATTTCGGCGGGAGAACAGCTGGTGAGTCAGTTTCAGCGGGAGCAGTGCGGAAGTGGCTGCTGGGAGGTAAGTCTGTCCTTTAAAAGCACTTGTCTTTGCAGGGGCAGGCCAGTCGATTTCGGCGGGAGAACAGCTGGTGAGTCAGTTTCAGCGGGAGCAGTGCGGAAATGGCTGGTGGGAGGTAAGTCTGTCCTTTAAAAGCACTTGTCTTTGCAGGGGCAGGCCAGTTGATTTCGGCGGGAGAACAGCTGGTGAGTCAGTTTCAGCGGGAGCAGTGCGGAAGTGGCTGCTGGGAGGTGAGTCTCTCCTTTAAAAGCACTTGTCTTTGCAGGGGCAGGCCAGTTGATTTCTGCGGGAGAACAGCTGGTGAGTCAGTTTGAGCGGGAGCAGTGCGGAAGTGGCAGCTGGGAGGTAAGTCTGTCCTTTAAAAGCACTCGTCTTTGCAGGGGCAGGCCAGTCGATTTCGGCGGGAGAACAGCTGGAGAGTCAGTTTCAGCGGGAGCAGTGAGGAAGTGGCTGCTGGGAGGTAAGGCTGTACTTTAAAAGCACTTGTCTTTGAAGGGGCAGGCCAGTCGATTTCGGCGGGAGAACAGCTGGTGAGTCCGTTTCAGCGGGAGCAGTGCGGAAGTGGCTGCTGGGAGGTAAGTCTGTCCTTTAAAAGCACTTGTCTTTGCAGGGGCAGGCCAGTCGATTTCGGCGGGAGAACAGCTGGTGAGTCAGTTTCAGCGGGAGCAGTGCGGAAGTGGCTGCTGGGAGGTAAGTCTGTCCTTTAAAAGCACTTGTCTTTGCAGGGGCAGGCCAGTCGATTTCGGCGGGAGAACAGCTGGTGAGTCAGTTTCAGCGGGAGCAGTTCGGAAGTGGCAGCTGAGAGGTAAGTCTGTCCTTTAAAAGCACTTGTCTTTGCAGGGGCAGGCCAGTCGATTTCGGCGGGAGAACAGCTGGTGAGTCAGTTTCAGCGGGAGCAGTGCGGAAGTGGCTGTTGGGAGGTAAGTCTGTCCTTTAAAAGCTCTTGTCTTTGCAGGGGCAGGCCAGTTGATTTCGCCGGGAGAACAGCTGGTGAATCAGTTTCAGCGGGAGCAGAGCGGAAGTGGCTGCTGGGTGGTAAGTCTGTCCTTTAAAAGCACTTGTCTTTGCAGGGGCAGGCCAGTCGATTTCGGCGGGAGAACAGCTGGTGAGTCAGTTTCAGCGGGAGCAGTGCGGAAGTGGCAGCTGGGAGGTAAGTCTGTCCTTTAAAAGCACTTGTCTTTGCAGGGGCAGGCCAGTCGATTTCGGCGGGAGAACAGCTGGTGAGCCAGTTTCAGCGGGAGCAGTGCGGAAGTGGCTGCTGGGAGGTAAGTCTGTCCTTTTAAAGCACTTGTCTTTGCAGGGGTAGGCCAGTCGATTACGGCGGGAGAACAGCTGGTGAGTCAGTTTCAGCGGGAGCAGTGCGGAAATGGCTGGTGGGAGGTAAGTCTGTCCTTTAAAAGCACTTGTCTTTGCAGGGGCAGGCCAGTTGATTTCGGCGGGAGAACAGCTGGTGAGTCAGTTTCAGCGAGAGCAGTGCGGAAGTGGCTGCTGGGAGGTGAGTCTGTCCTTTAAAAGCACTTGTCTTTGCAGGGGCAGGCCAGTCGATTTTGGCGGGAGAACAGCTGGTGAGTCAGTTTCAGCGGGAGCAGTGCGGAAGTGGCTGCTGGGAGGTAAGTCTGTCCTTTAAAAGCACTTGCCTTTGCAGGGGCAGGCCAGTCGATTTCGGCGGGAGAACAGCTGGTGAGCCAGTTTCAGCGGGAGCAGTGCGGAAATGGCTGGTGGGAGGTAAGTCTGTCCTTTAAAAGCACTTGTCTTTACAGGGGCAGGCCAGTTGATTTCGGCGGGAGAACAGCTGGTGAGTCAGTTTCAGCGGGAGCAGTGCGGAAGTGGCTGCTGGGAGGTGAGTCTCTCCTTTAAAAGCACTTGTCTTTGCAGGGGCAGGCCACTCGATTTCGGCGGGAGAACAGCTGGTGAGTCAGTTTGAGCGGGAGCAGTGCGGAAGTGGCAGCTGGGAGGTAAGTCTGTCCTTTAAAAGCACTTGTCTTTGCAGGGGCAGGCCAGTCGATTTCGGCGGGAGAACAGCTGGTGAGTCAGTTTCAGCGGGAGCAGTGCGGAAGTGGCTGTTGGGAGGTAAGTCTGTCCTTTAAAAGCTCTTGTCTTTGCAGGGGCAGGCCAGTTGATTTCGCCGGGAGAACAGCTGGTGAATCAGTTTCAGCGGGAGCAGAGCGGAAGTGGCTGCTGGGTGGTAAGTCTGTCCTTTAAAAGCACTTGTCTTTGCAGGGGCAGGCCAGTCGATTTCGGCGGGAGAACAGCTGGTGAGTCAGTTTCAGCGGGAGCAGTGCGGAAGTGGCAGCTGGGAGGTAAGTCTGTCCTTTAAAAGCACTTGTCTTTGCAGGGGCAGGCCAGTCGATTTCGGCGGGAGAACAGCTGGTGAGCCAGTTTCAGCGGGAGCAGTGCGGAAGTGGCTGCTGGGAGGTAAGTCTGTCCTTTTAAAGCACTTGTTTTGCAGGGGCAGGCCAGTCGATTACGGCGGGAGAACAGCTGGTGAGTCAGTTTCAGCGGGAGCAGTGCGGAAATGGCTGGTAGGAGGTAAGTCTGTCCTTTAAAAGCACTTGTCTTTGCAGGGGCAGGCCAGTTGATTTCGGCGGGAGAACAGCTGGTGAGTCAGTTTCAGCGAGAGCAGTGCGGAAGTGGCTGCTGGGAGGTGAGTCTGTCCTTTAAAAGCACTTGTCTTTGCAGGGGCAGGCCAGTTGATTTCGGCGGGAGAACAGCTGGTGAGTCAGTTTCAGCGGGAGCAGTGCGGAAGTGGCTGCTGGGAGGTAAGTCTGTCCTTTAAAAGCACTTGTCTTTGCAGGGGCAGGCCACTTGATTTCGGCGGGAGAACAGCTGGTGAGTCAGTTTCAGCGGGAGCAGTGCGGAAGTGGCTGCTGGGAGGTAAGTCTGTCCTTTAAAAGCACTTGTCTTTGGAGGGGCAGGCCAGTCGACTTCGGCGGGAGAACAGCTGGTGAGCCAGTTTCAGCGGGAGCAGTGCGGAAGTGGCTGCTGGGAGGTAAGTCTGTCCTTTAAAAGCACTTGTCTTTGCAGGGGCAGGCCAGCCGATTTTGGCGGGAGAACAGCTGGTGAGTCAGTTTCAGCGGGAGCAGTGCGGAAGTGGCTGCTGGGAGGTAAGTCTGTCCTTTAAAAGCACTTGCCTTTGCAGGGGCAGGCCAGTCGATTTCGGCGGGAGAACAGCTGGTGAGTCAGTTTCAGCGGGAGCAGTGCGGAAGTGGCTGCTGGGAGGTAAGTCTGTCCTTTAAAAGCACTTGTCTTTGCAGGGGCAGGCCAGTCGATTTCGGCGGGAGAACAGCTGGAGAGTCAGTTTCAGCGGGAGCAGTGCGGAAGTGGCTGCTGGGAGGTAACTCTGTCCTTTAAAAGCACTTGTCTTTGCAGGGGCAGGTCAGTCGATTTCGGCGGGAGAACAGCTGGTGAGTCAGTTTCAGCGGGAGCAGTGCGGAAGTGACTGCTGGGAGCTAAGTCTGTCCTTTAAAAGCACTTGTCTTTGCAGGGGGAGGCCAGTCGATGCCGGCGCGAGAACAGCTGGTGAGTCAGTTTCAGCGGGAGCAGTGCGGAAGTGGCTGCTGGGAGGTAAGTCTGTCCATTAAAAGCACTTGTCTTTGCAGGGGCAGGCCAGTCGATTTCGGCGGGAGAACAGCTGGTGAGTCAGTTTCAGCGGGAACAGTGCGGAAGTGGCAGCTGGGAGGTAAGTCTGTCCTTTAAAAGCTCTTGTCTTTGCAGGGGCAGGCCAGTGGATTTCGGCGGGAGAACAGCTGGTGAGCCAGTTTCAGCGGGAGCAGTGCGGAAGTGGCAGCTGGGAGGTAAGTCTGTCCTTTAAAAGCACTTGTCTTTGCAGGGGCAGGCCAGTCGATTTCGGCGGGAGAACAGCTGGTGAGTCAGTTTCAGCGGGAGCAGTGCGGAAATGGCTGGTGGGAGGTAAGTCTGTCCTTTAAAAGCACTTGTCTTTGAAGGGGCAGGCGAGTCGATTTCGGCGGGAGAACAGCTGGTGAGTCTTTTCAGCGGGAGCAGTGCGGAAGTGGCTGCTGGGAGGTAAGTCTGTCCTTTAAAAGCACTTGTCTTTGCAGGGGCAGGCCAGTCGATTTCGGCGGGAGAACAGCTGGTGAGTCAGTTTCAGCGGGAGCAGTGCGGAAGTGGCTGCTGGGAGGTAAGTCTGTCCTTTAAAAGCACATGTCTTTGCAGGGGCAGGCCAGTCGATTTCGGCGGGAGAACAGCTGGTGAGTCAGTTTCAGCGGGAGCAGTGCGGAAGTGGCTGCTGGGAGGTAAGTCTGTCCTTGTAAAGCACTTGTCTTTGCAGGGGCAGGCCAGTCGATTTCGGCGGGAGAACAGCTGGTGAGTCAGTTTCAGCGGGAGCAGTGCGGAAGTGGCTGCTGGGAGGTAAGTCTGTCCTTTAAAAGCACTTGTCTTTGCAGGGGCAGGCCAGTCGATTTCGGCGGGAGAACAGCTGGTGAGTCAGTTTCAGCGGGAGCAGTGCGGAAGTGGCTGCTGGGAGGTAAGTCTGTCCTTTAAAAGCACTTGTCTTTGCAGGGGCAGGCCAGTTGATTTCGGCGGGAGAACAGCTGGTGAGTCAGTTTCAGCGGGAGAAGAGCGGAAGTGGCTGCTGGGAGGTAAGTCTGTCCTTTAAAAGCACTTGTCTTTGCAGGGGCAGGCCAGTCGATTTCGGCGGGAGAACAGCTGGTGAGTCAGTTTCAGCGGGAACAGTGCGGAAGTGGCAGCTGGGAGGTAAGTCTGTCCTTTAAAAGCTCTTGTCTTTGCAGGGGCAGGCCAGTGGATTTCGGCGGGAGAACAGCTGGTGAGCCAGTTTCAGCGGGAGCAGTGCGGAAGTGGCAGCTGGGAGGTAAGTCTGTCCTTTAAAAGCACTTGTCTTTGCAGGGGCAGGCCAGTCGATTTCGGCGGGAGAACAGCTGGTGAGTCAGTTTCAGCGGGAGCAGTGCGGAAATGGCTGGTGGGAGGTAAGTCTGTCCTTTAAAAGCACTTGTCTTTGCAGGGGCAGGCCAGTTGATTTCGGCGGGAGAACAGCTGGTGAGTCAGTTTCAGCGGGAGCAGTGCGGAAGTGGCTGCTGGGAGGTGAGTCTCTCCTTTAAAAGCACTTGTCTTTGCAGGGGCAGGCCAGTTGATTTCTGCGGGAGAACAGCTGGTGAGTCAGTTTCAGCGGGAGCAGTGCGGAAGTGGCTGCTGGGACGTAAGTCTGTCCTTTAAAAGCACTTGTCTTTGCAGGGGCAGGCCACTCGATTTCGGCGGGAGAACAGCTGATGAGTCAGTTTCAGCGGGAGCAGTGGGCAAGTGGCTGCTGGGAGGTAAGTCTGTCCTTTAAAAGCACTTGTCTTTGCAGGGGCAGGCCAGTCGACTTCGGCGGGAGAACAGCTGGTGAGTCAGTTTCAGCGGGAGCAGTGCGGAAGTGGCTGCTGGGAGGTAAGTCTGTCCTTGAAAAGCACTTGCCTTTGCAGGGGCAGGCCAGTCGATTTCGGCGGGAGAACAGCTGGTGAGTCAGTTTGAGCGGGAGCAGTGCGGAAGTGGCAGCTTGGAGGTAAGTCTGTCCTTTAAAAGCACTCGTCTTTGCAGGGGCAGGCCAGTCGATTTCGGCGGGAGAACAGCTGGAGAGTCAGTTTCAGCGGGAGCAGTGAGGAAGTGGCTGCTGGGAGGTAAGGCTGTACTTTAAAAGCACTTGTCTTTGAAGGGGCAGGCCAGTCGATTTCGGCGGGAGAACAGCTGGTGATTCCATTTCAGCGGGAGCAGTGCGGAAGTGGCTGCTGGGAGGTAAGTCTGTCCTTTAAAAGCACTTGTCTTTGCAGGGGCAGGCCAGTCGATTTCGGCGGGAGAACAGCTGGTGAGTCAGTTTCAGCGCGAGCAGTGCGGAAGTGGCTGCTGGGAGGTAAGTCTGTCCTTTCAAAGCACTTGTCTTTGCAGGGGCAGGCCAGTCGATTTCGGCGGGAGAACAGCTGGTGAGTCAGTTTCAGCGGGAGCAGTTCGGAAGTGGCAGCTGGGAGGTAAGTCTGTCCTTTAAAAGCACTTGTCTTTGCAGGGGCAGGCCAGTCGATTTCGGCGGGAGAACAGCTGGTGAGTCAGTTTCAGCGGGAGCAGTGCGGAAGTGGCTGTTGGGAGGTAAGTCTGTCCTTTAAAAGCTCTTGTCTTTGCAGGGGCAGGCCAGTTGATTTCGCCGGGAGAACAGCTGGTGAATCAGTTTCAGCGGGAGCAGAGCGGAAGTGGCTGCTGGGTGGTAAGTCTGTCCTTTAAAAGCACTTGTCTTTGCAGGGGCAGGCCAGTCGATTTCGGCGGGAGAACAGCTGGTGAGTCAGTTTCAGCGGGAGCAGTGCGGAAGTGGCAGCTGGGAGGTAAGTCTGTCCTTTAAAAGCACTTGTCTTTGCAGGGGCAGGCCAGTCGATTTCGGCGGGAGAACAGCTGGTGAGTCAGTTTCAGCGGGAGCAGTGCGGAAATGGCTGGTGGGAGGTAAGTCTGTCCTTTAAAAGCACTTGTCTTTGCAGGGGCAGGCCAGTTGATTTCGGCGGGAGAACAGCTGGTGAGTCAGTTTCAGCGAGAGCAGTGCGGAAGTGGCTGCTGGGAGGTGAGTCTGTCCTTTAAAAGCACTTGTCTTTGCAGGGGCAGGCCAGTTGATTTCGGCGGGAGAACAGCTGGTGAGTCAGTTTCAGCGGGAGCAGTGCGGAAGTGGCTGCTGGGAGGTAAGTCTGTCCTTTAAAAGCACTTGTCTTTGCAGGGGCAGGCCACTTGATTTCGGCGGGAGAACAGCTGGTGAGTCAGTTTCAGCGGGAGCAGTGCGGAAGTGGCTGCTGGGAGGTAAGTCTGTCCTTTAAAAGCACTTGTCTTTGCAGGGGCAGGCCAGTTGATTTCGGCGGGAGAACAGCTGGTGAGTCAGTTTCAGCGGGAGAAGAGCGGAAGTGGCTGCTGGGAGGTAAGTCTGTCCTTTAAAAGCACTTGTCTTTGCAGGGGCAGGCCAGTCGATTTCGGCGGGAGAACAGCTGGTGAGTCAGTTTCAGCGGGAACAGTGCGGAAGTGGCAGCTGGGAGGTAAGTCTGTCCTTTAAAAGCTCTTGTCTTTGCAGGGGCAGGCCAGTGGATTTCGGCGGGAGAACAGCTGGTGAGCCAGTTTCAGCGGGAGCAGTGCGGAAGTGGCAGCTGGGAGGTAAGTCTGTCCTTTAAAAGCACTTGTCTTTGCAGGGGCAGGCCAGTCGATTTCGGCGGGAGAACAGCTGGTGAGTCAGTTTCAGCGGGAGCAGTGCGGAAATGGCTGGTGGGAGGTAAGTCTGTCCTTTAAAAGCACTTGTCTTTGCAGGGGCAGGCCAGTTGATTTCGGCGGGAGAACAGCTGGTGAGTCAGTTTCAGCGGGAGCAGTGCGGAAGTGGCTGCTGGGAGGTGAGTCTCTCCTTTAAAAGCACTTGTCTTTGCAGGGGCAGGCCAGTTGATTTCTGCGGGAGAACAGCTGGTGAGTCAGTTTGAGCGGGAGCAGTGCGGAAGTGGCAGCTGGGAGGTAAGTCTGTCCTTTAAAAGCACTCGTCTTTGCAGGGGCAGGCCAGTCGATTTCGGCGGGAGAACAGCTGGAGAGTCAGTTTCAGCGGGAGCAGTGAGGAAGTGGCTGCTGGGAGGTAAGGCTGTACTTTAAAAGCACTTGTCTTTGAAGGGGCAGGCCAGTCGATTTCGGCGGGAGAACAGCTGGTGAGTCCGTTTCAGCGGGAGCAGTGCGGAAGTGGCTGCTGGGAGGTAAGTCTGTCCTTTAAAAGCACTTGTCTTTGCAGGGGCAGGCCAGTCGATTTCGGCGGGAGAACAGCTGGTGAGTCAGTTTCAGCGGGAGCAGTGCGGAAGTGGCTGCTGGGAGGTAAGTCTGTCCTTTAAAAGCACTTGTCTTTGCAGGGGCAGGCCAGTCGATTTCGGCGGGAGAACAGCTGGTGAGTCAGTTTCAGCGGGAGCAGTTCGGAAGTGGCAGCTGAGAGGTAAGTCTGTCCTTTAAAAGCACTTGTCTTTGCAGGGGCAGGCCAGTCGATTTCGGCGGGAGAACAGCTGGTGAGTCAGTTTCAGCGGGAGCAGTGCGGAAGTGGCTGTTGGGAGGTAAGTCTGTCCTTTAAAAGCTCTTGTCTTTGCAGGGGCAGGCCAGTTGATTTCGCCGGGAGAACAGCTGGTGAATCAGTTTCAGCGGGAGCAGAGCGGAAGTGGCTGCTGGGTGGTAAGTCTGTCCTTTAAAAGCACTTGTCTTTGCAGGGGCAGGCCAGTCGATTTCGGCGGGAGAACAGCTGGTGAGTCAGTTTCAGCGGGAGCAGTGCGGAAGTGGCAGCTGGGAGGTAAGTCTGTCCTTTAAAAGCACTTGTCTTTGCAGGGGCAGGCCAGTCGATTTCGGCGGGAGAACAGCTGGTGAGCCAGTTTCAGCGGGAGCAGTGCGGAAGTGGCTGCTGGGAGGTAAGTCTGTCCTTTTAAAGCACTTGTCTTTGCAGGGGTAGGCCAGTCGATTACGGCGGGAGAACAGCTGGTGAGTCAGTTTCAGCGGGAGCAGTGCGGAAATGGCTGGTGGGAGGTAAGTCTGTCCTTTAAAAGCACTTGTCTTTGCAGGGGCAGGCCAGTTGATTTCGGCGGGAGAACAGCTGGTGAGTCAGTTTCAGCGAGAGCAGTGCGGAAGTGGCTGCTGGGAGGTGAGTCTGTCCTTTAAAAGCACTTGTCTTTGCAGGGGCAGGCCAGTCGATTTTGGCGGGAGAACAGCTGGTGAGTCAGTTTCAGCGGGAGAAGTGCGGAAGTGGCTGCTGGGAGGTAAGTCTGTCCTTTAAAAGCACTTGCCTTTGCAGGGGCAGGCCAGTCGATTTCGGCGGGAGAACAGCTGGTGAGCCAGTTTCAGCGGGAGCAGTGCGGAAATGGCTGGTGGGAGGTAAGTCTGTCCTTTAAAAGCACTTGTCTTTACAGGGGCAGGCCAGTTGATTTCGGCGGGAGAACAGCTGGTGAGTCAGTTTCAGCGGGAGCAGTGCGGAAGTGGCTGCTGGGAGGTGAGTCTCTCCTTTAAAAGCACTTGTCTTTGCAGGGGCAGGCCACTCGATTTCGGCGGGAGAACAGCTGATGAGTCAGTTTCAGCGGGAGCAGTGGGGAAGTGGCTGCTGGGAGGTAAGTCTGTCCTTTAAAAGCACTTGTCTTTGCAGGGGCAGGCCAGTCGACTTCGGCGGGAGAACAGCTGGTGAGTCAGTTTCAGCGGGAGCAGTGCGGAAGTGGCTGCTGGGAGGTAAGTCTGTCCTTGAAAAGCACTTGCATTTGCAGGGGCAGGCCAGTCGATTTCGGCGGGAGAACAGCTGGTGAGTCAGTTTGAGCGGGAGCAGTGCGGAAGTGGCAGCTGGGAGGTAAGTCTGTCCTTTAAAAGCACTCGTCTTTGCAGGGGCAGGCCAGTCGATTTCGGCGGGAGAACAGCTGGAGAGTCAGTTTCAGCGGGAGCAGTGAGGAAGTGGCTGCTGGGAGGTAAGGCTGTCCTTTAAAAGCACTTGTCTTTGAAGGGGCAGGCGAGTCGATTTCGGCGGGAGAACAGCTGGTGAGTCCGTTTCAGCGGGAGCAGTGCGGAAGTGGCTGCTGGGAGGTAAGTCTGTCCTTTAAAAGCACTTGTCTTTGCAGGGGCAGGCCAGTCGATTTCGGCGGGAGAACAGCTGGTGAGTCAGTTTCAGCGGGAGCAGTGCGGAAGTGGCTGCTGGGAGGTAAGTCTGTCCTTTAAAAGCACTTGTCTTTGCAGGGGCAGGCCAGTCGATTTCGGCGGGAGAACAGCTGGTGAGTCAGTTTCAGCGGGAGCAGTGCGGAAGTGGCAGCTGGGAGGTAAGTCTGTCCTTTAAAAGCACTTGTCTTTGCAGGGGCAGGCCAGTCGATTTCGGCGGGAGAACAGCTGGTGAGTCAGTTTCAGCGGGAGCAGTGCGGAAGTGGCTGTTGGGAGGTAAGTCTGTCCTTTAAAAGCTCTTGTCTTTGCAGGGGCAGGCCAGTTGATTTCGCCGGGAGAACAGCTGGTGAATCAGTTTCAGCGGGAGCAGAGCGGAAGTGGCTGCTGGGTGGTAAGTCTGTCCTTTAAAAGCACTTGTCTTTGCAGGGGCAGGCCAGTCGATTTCGGCGGGAGAACAGCTGGTGAGTCAGTTTCAGCGGGAGCAGTGCGGAAGTGGCAGCTGGGAGGTAAGTCTGTCCTTTAAAAGCACTTGTCTTTGCAGGGGCAGGCCAGTCGATTTCGGCGGGAGAACAGCTGGTGAGCCAGTTTCAGCGGGAGCAGTGCGGAAGTGGCTGCTGGGAGGTAAGTCTGTCCTTTTAAAGCACTTGTTTTGCAGGGGCAGGCCAGTCGATTACGGCGGGAGAACAGCTGGTGAGTCAGTTTCAGCGGGAGCAGTGCGGAAATGGCTGGTAGGAGGTAAGTCTGTCCTTTAAAAGCACTTGTCTTTGCAGGGGCAGGCCAGTTGATTTCGGCGGGAGAACAGCTGGTGAGTCAGTTTCAGCGAGAGCAGTGCGGAAGTGGCTGCTGGGAGGTGAGTCTGTCCTTTAAAAGCACTTGTCTTTGCAGGGGCAGGCCAGTTGATTTCGGCGGGAGAACAGCTGGTGAGTCAGTTTCAGCGGGAGCAGTGCGGAAGTGGCTGCTGGGAGGTAAGTCTGTCCTTTAAAAGCACTTGTCTTTGCAGGGGCAGGCCACTTGATTTCGGCGGGAGAACAGCTGGTGAGTCAGTTTCAGCGGGAGCAGTGCGGAAGTGGCTGCTGGGAGGTAAGTCTGTCCTTTAAAAGCACTTGTCTTTGGAGGGGCAGGCCAGTCGACTTCGGCGGGAGAACAGCTGGTGAGCCAGTTTCAGCGGGAGCAGTGCGGAAGTGGCTGCTGGGAGGTAAGTCTGTCCTTTAAAAGCACTTGTCTTTGCAGGGGCAGGCCAGTCGATTTTGGCGGGAGAACAGCTGGTGAGTCAGTTTCAGCGGGAGCAGTGCGGAAGTGGCTGCTGGGAGGTAAGTCTGTCCTTTAAAAGCACTTGCCTTTGCAGGGGCAGGCCAGTCGATTTCGGCGGGAGAACAGCTGGTGAGTCAGTTTCAGCGGGAGCAGTGCGGAAGTGGCTGCTGGGAGGTAAGTCTGTCCTTTAAAAGCACTTGTCTTTGCAGGGGCAGGCCAGTCGATTTCGGCGGGAGAACAGCTGGAGAGTCAGTTTCAGCGGGAGCAGTGCGGAAGTGGCTGCTGGGAGGTAACTCTGTCCTTTAAAAGCACTTGTCTTTGCAGGGGCAGGTCAGTCGATTTCGGCGGGAGAACAGCTGGTGAGTCAGTTTCAGCGGGAGCAGTGCGGAAGTGACTGCTGGGAGCTAAGTCTGTCCTTTAAAAGCACTTGTCTTTGCAGGGGGAGGCCAGTCGATGCCGGCGCGAGAACAGCTGGTGAGTCAGTTTCAGCGGGAGCAGTGCGGAAGTGGCTGCTGGGAGCTAAGTCTGTCCTTTTAAAGCACTTGTCTTGCAAGGGCACGCCAGTCGATTTCGGAGGGAGAACAGCTGGTGAGTCAGTTTCAGCGGGAGCAGTGCGAATGTGGCTGCTGGGAGGTAAGTCTGTCCTTTAAAAGCACTTGTCTTTGCAGGGGCAGGCCAGTCGATTTCGGCGGGAGACGAGCTGATGAGTCAGTTTCAGCGGGATCAGTGGGGAAGTGGCTGCTGGGAGGTAAGTCTGTCCTTTAAAAGCACTTGTCTTTGCAGGGGCAGGTCAGTTAATTTCGGCGGGAGAACAGCTGGTGAGTCAGTTTCAGCGGGAGCAGTGCGGAAGTGGCTGCTGGGAGGTAAGTCTGTCCTTTAAAAGCACTTGTCTTTGCAGGGGCTGGCCAGTCGCTTTCGGCGGGAGAACAGCTGATGAGTCAGTTTCAGCGGGAGCAGTGGGGAAGTGGCTGCTGGGAGGTAACTCTGTCCTTTAAAAGCACTTGTCTTTGCAGGGGCAGGCCAGTCGATTTCGGCGGGAGAACAGCTGGTGAGTCAGTTTCAGCGAGAGCAGTGCGGAAGTGGCTGCTGGGAGGTAAGTCTGTCCTTTAAAAGCACTTGTCTTTGCAGGGGCAGGCCAGTCGATTTCGGCGGGAGAACAGCTGGTGAGTCAGTTTCAGCGGGAGCAGTGCGGAAGTGGCTGCTGGGAGCTAAGTCTGTCCTTGTAAAGCACTTGTCTTTGCAGGGGCAGGGCAGTCGATTTCGGCGGGAGAACAGCTGGTGAGTCAGTTTCAGCGGGAGCAGTGCGGAAGTGGCTGCTGGGAGGTAAGTCTGTCCTTTAAAAGCACTTGCCTTTGCAGGGGCAGGCCAGTCGATTTCGGCGGGAGAACAGCTGGTGAGTCAGTTTCAGCGGGAGCAGTGCGGAAGTGGCTGCTGGGAGGTAAGTCTGTCCTTTAAAAGCACTTGTCTTTGCAGGGGCAGGCCACTCGATTACGGCGGGAGAACAGCTGGTGAGTCAGTTTGAGCGGGAGCAGTGCGGAAGTGGCAGCTGGGAGGTAAGTCTGTCCTTTAAAAGCACTTGTCTTTGCAGGGGCAGGCCAGTCGATTTCGGCGGGAGATCAGCTGGTGAGTCAGTTTCAGCGGGAGCAGTGCGAATGTGGCTGCTGGGAGCTAAGTCTGTCCTTTAAAAGCACTTGTCTTTGCAGGGGGAGGCCAGTCGATGCCGGCGCGAGAACAGCTGGTGAGTCAGTTTCAGCGGGAGCAGTGCGGAAGTGGCTGCTGGGAGCTAAGTCTGTCCTTTTAAAGCACTTGTCTTGCAAGGGCACGCCAGTCGATTTCGGAGGGAGAACAGCTGGTGAGTCAGTTTCAGCGGGAGCAGTGCGAATGTGGCTGCTGGGAGGTAAGTCTGTCCTTTAAAAGCACTTGTCTTTGCAGGGGCAGGCCAGTCGATTTCGGCGGGAGACGAGCTGATGAGTCAGTTTCAGCGGGAGCAGTGGGGAAGTGGCTGCTGGGAGGTAAGTCTGTCCTTTAAAAGCACTTGTCTTTGCAGGGGCAGGTCAGTTAATTTCGGCGGGAGAACAGCTGGTGAGTCAGTTTCAGCGGGAGCAGTGCGGAAGTGGCTGCTGGGAGGTAAGTCTGTCCTTTAAAAGCACTTGTCTTTGCAGGGGCAGGCCAGTCGATTTCGGCGGGAGAACAGCTGATGAGTCAGTTTCAGCGGGAGCAGTGGGGAAGTGGCTGCTGGGAGGTAACTCTGTCCTTTAAAAGCACTTGTCTTTGCAGGGGCAGGCCAGTCGATTTCGGCGGGAGAACAGCTGGTGAGTCAGTTTCAGCGAGAGCAGTGCGGAAGTGGCTGCTGGGAGGTAAGTCTGTCCTTTAAAAGCACTTGTCTTTGCAGGGGCAGGCCAGTCGATTTCGGCGGGAGAACAGCTGGTGAGTCAGTTTCAGCGGGAGCAGTGCGGAAGTGGCTGCTGGGAGCTAAGTCTGTCCTTGTAAAGCACTTGTCTTTGCAGGGGCAGGGCAGTCGATTTCGGCGGGAGAACAGCTGGTGAGTCAGTTTCAGCGGGAGCAGTGCGGAAGTGGCTGCTGGGCGGTAAGTCTGTCCTTTAAAAGCACTTGTCTTTGCAGTGGCAGGCCAGTTGATTTTGGCGGGAGAACAGCTGGTGAGTCAGTTTCAGCGGGAGCAGTGCGGAAGTGGCTGCTGGGAGGTAAGTCTGTCCTTTAAAAGCACTTGCCTTTGCAGGGGCAGGCCAGTCGATTTCGGCGGGAGAACAGCTGGTGAGTCAGTTTCAGCGGGAGCAGTGCGGAAGTGGCTGCTGGGAGGTAAGTCTGTCCTTTAAAAGCACTTGTCTTTGCAGGGGCAGGCCAGTCGATTTCGGCGGGAGAACAGATGGTGAGTCAGTTTCAGCGGGAGCAGTGAGGAACTGGCTGCTGGGAGGTAAGGCTGTCCTTTAAAAGCACTTGTCTTTGCAGGGGCAGGCCAGTCGATTTCGGCGGGAGATCAGCTGGTGAGTCAGTTTCAGCGGGAGCAGTGCGAATGTGGCTGCTGGGAGCTAAGTCTGTCCTTTAAAAGCACTTGTCTTTGCAGGGGGAGGCCAGTCGATGCCGGCGCGAGAACAGCTGGTGAGTCAGTTTCAGCGGGAGCAGTGCGGAAGTGGCTGCTGGGAGCTAAGTCTGTCCTTTTAAAGCACTTGTCTTGCAAGGGCACGCCAGTCGATTTCGGAGGGAGAACAGCTGGTGAGTCAGTTTCAGCGGGAGCAGTGCGAATGTGGCTGCTGGGAGGTAAGTCTGTCCTTTAAAAGCACTTGTCTTTGCAGGGGCAGGCCAGTCGATTTCGGCGGGAGACGAGCTGATGAGTCAGTTTCAGCGGGAGCAGTGGGGAAGTGGCTGCTGGGAGGTAAGTCTGTCCTTTAAAAGCACTTGTCTTTGCAGGGGCAGGTCAGTTAATTTCGGCGGGAGAACAGCTGGTGAGTCAGTTTCAGCGGGAGCAGTGCGGAAGTGGCTGCTGGGAGGTAAGTCTGTCCTTTAAAAGCACTTGTCTTTGCAGGGGCAGGCCAGTCGATTTCGGCGGGAGAACAGCTGATGAGTCAGTTTCAGCGGGAGCAGTGGGGAAGTGGCTGCTGGGAGGTAACTCTGTCCTTTAAAAGCACTTGTCTTTGCAGGGGCAGGCCAGTCGATTTCGGCGGGAGAACAGCTGGTGAGTCAGTTTCAGCGGGAGCAGTGCGGAAGTGGCTGCTGGGAGCTAAGTCTGTCCTTGTAAAGCACTTGTCTTTGCAGGGGCAGGGCAGTCGATTTCGGCGGGAGAACAGCTGGTGAGTCAGTTTCAGCGGGAGCAGTGCGGAAGTGGCTGCTGGGCGGTAAGTCTGTCCTTTAAAAGCACTTGTCTTTGCAGTGGCAGGCCAGTTGATTTTGGCGGGAGAACAGCTGGTGAGTCAGTTTCAGCGGGAGCAGTGCGGAAGTGGCTGCTCGGAGGTAAGTCTGTCCTTTAAAAGCACTTGCCTTTGCAGGGGCAGGCCAGTCGATTTCGGCGGGAGAACAGCTGGTGAGTCAGTTTCAGCGGGAGCAGTGCGGAAGTGGCTGCTGGGAGGTAAGTCTGTCCTTTAAAAGCACTTGTCTTTGCAGGGGCAGGCCAGTCGATTTCGGCGGGAGAACAGATGGTGAGTCAGTTTCAGCGGGAGCAGTGAGGAACTGGCTGCTGGGAGGTAAGGCTGTCCTTTAAAAGCACTTGTCTTTGAAGGGGCAGGCCAGTCGATTTCGGCGGGAGAACAGCTGGTGAGTCCGTTTCAGCGGGAGCAGTGCGGAAGTGGCTGCTGGGAGCTAAGTCAGTCCTTTAAAAGCACTTGTCTTTGCAGGGGCAGGCCAGTCGATTTCGGCGGGAGAACAGCTGGTGATTCAGTTTCAGCGAGAGCACTGCGGAAGTGGCTGCTGGGAGGTAAGTCTGTCCTTTAAAAGCACTTGTCTTTGCAGGGGCAGGCCAGTCGATTTCGGCGGGAGAACAGATGTGAGTCAGTTTCAGCGGGAGCAGCGCGGAAGTGGCTGCTGGGCGGTAAGTCTGTCCTTTAAAAGCACTTGTCTTTGCAGAGGCAGGCCAGTTGATTTTGGCGGGAGAACAGCTGGTGAGTCAGTTTCAGCGGGAGCAGTGCGGAAGTGGCTGCTGGGAGGTAAGTCTGTCCTTTAAAAACACTTGCCATTGCAGGGGCAGGCCAGTCGATTTCGGCGGGAGAACAGCTGGTGATTCAGTTTCAGCGGGAGCAGTGCGGAAGTGGCTGCTGGGAGGTAAGTCTGTCCTTTAAAAGCACTTGTCTTTGCAGGGGCAGGCCAGTCGATTTCGGCGGGAGAACAGATGGTGTGTCAGTTTCAGCGGGAGTAGTGAGGAACTGGCTGCTGGGAGGTAAGGCTGTCCTTTAAAAGCACTTGTCTTTGAAGGGGCAGGCCAGTCGATTTCGGCGGGAGAACAGCTGGTGAGTCCGTTTCAGTGGGAGCAGTGCGGAAGTGGCTGCTGGGAGGTAAGTCTGTCCTTTAAAAGCACTTGCCTTTGAAGGGGCAGGCCAGTCGATTTCGGCGGGAGAACAGCTGGTGATTCAGTTTCAGCGGGAGCAGTGCGGAAGTGGCTGCTGGGAGGTAAGTCTGTCCTTTAAAAGCACTTGTCTTTGCAGGGGCAGGCCAGTCGATTTCGGCGGGAGAACAGATGGTGAGTCAGTTTCAGCGGGAGCAGTGAGGAACTGGCTGCTGGGAGGTAAGGCTGTCCTTTAAAAGCACTTGTCTTTGAAGGGGCAGGCCAGTCGATTTCGGCGGGAGAACAGCTGGTGAGTCCGTTTCAGTGGGAGCAGTGCGGAAGTGGCTGCTGGGAGGTAAGTCTGTCCTTTCAAAGCACTTGTCTTTGCAGGGGCAGGCCAGTCGATTTCGGCGGGAGAACAGCTGGTGAGTCATTTTCAGCGGGAGCAGTGCGGAAGTGGCTGCTGGGAGGTAAGTCTGTCCTTTAAAAGCACTTGTCTTTGCAGTGGCAGGCCAGTCGATTTCGGCGGGAGAACAGCTGGTGAGTCAGTTTCAGCGGGAGCAGTGCGGAGGTGGCTGCTGGGAGGTAAGTCTGTCCTTTAAAAGCACTTGTCTTTGCAGGGGCAGGCCAGTTAATTTCGGCGGGAGAACAGCTGGTGAGTCAGTTTCAGCGGGAGCAGAGCGGAAGTGGCTGCTGGGAGGTAAGTCTGTCCTTTAAAAGCACTTGTCTTTGCAGGGGCGGCCAGTCGATTTCGGCGGGAGAACAGCTGGTGAGTCAGTTTCAGCGGGAGCAGTGCGGAAGTGGCAGCTGGGAGTTAAGTCTGTCCTTTAAAAGCACTTGTCTTTGCAGGGGCAGGCCAGTCGATTTCGGCGGGAGAACAGCTGGTGAGCCAGTTTCAGCGGGAGAAGTGCGGAAGTGGCAGCTGGGAGGTAAGTCTGTCCTTTAAAAGCACTTGTCTTTGCAGGGGCAGGCCAGTCGATTTCGGCGGGAGAACAGCTGGTGAGTCAGTTTCAGCGGGAGCAGTGCGGAAGTGGCTGCTGGGAGGTAAGTCTGTCCTTTAAAAGCACTTGTCTTTGCAGTGGCAGGCCAGTCGATTTCGGCGGGAGAACAGCTGGTGAGTCAGTTTCAGCGGGAGCAGTGCGGAGGTGGCTGCTGGGAGGTAAGTCTGTCCTTTAAAAGCACTTGTCTTTGCAGGGGCAGGCCAGTTAATTTCGGCGGGAGAACAGCTGGTCAGTCAGTTTCAGCGGGAGCAGAGCGGAAGTGGCTGCTGGGAGGTAAGTCTGTCCTTTAAAAGCACTTGTCTTTGCAGTGGCAGGCCAGTCGATTTCGGCGGGAGAACAGCTGGTGAGTCAGTTTCAGCGGGAGCAGTGCGGAGGTGGCTGCTGGGAGGTAAGTCTGTCCTTTAAAAGCACTTGTCTTTGCAGGGGCAGGCCAGTTAATTTCGGCGGGAGAACAGCTGGTCAGTCAGTTTCAGCGGGAGCAGAGCGGAAGTGGCTGCTGGGAGGTAAGTCTGTCCTTTAAAAGCACTTGTCTTTGCAGGGGCGGCCAGTCGATTTCGGCGGGAGAACAGCTGGTGAGTCAGTTTCAGCGGGAGCAGTGCGGAAGTGGCAGCTGGGAGTTAAGTCTGTCCTTTAAAAGCACTTGTCTTTGCAGGGGCAGGCCAGTCGATTTCGGCGGGAGAACAGCTGGTGAGCCAGTTTCAGCGGGAGAAGTGCGGAAGTGGCAGCTGGGAGGTAAGTCTGTCCTTTAAAAGCACTTGTCTTTGCAGGGGCAGGCCAGTCGATTTCGGCGGGAGAACAGCTGGTGAGTCAGTTTCAGCGGGAGCAGTGCGGAAGTGGCTGCTGGGAGGTAAGTCAACCTTTAAAAGCACTTGTCTTTGCAGGGGCAGGCCAGTCGATTTCGGCTGGAGAACAGCTGGTGAGGCAGTTTCAGCGGGAGCAGTGCGAATGTGGCTGCTGGGAGGTAAGTCTGTCCTATAAAAGCACTTGTCTTTGCAGGGGCAGGCCAGTCGATTCCGGCGCGAGAACAGCTGGTGAGTCAGTTTCAGCGGGAGCAGTGCGGAAGTGGCTGCTGGGAGGTGAGTCTGTCCTTTAAAAGCACTTGTCTTTGCAGGGGCAGGCCAGTCGATTTCGGCGGGAGAACAGCTGATGAGTCAGTTTCAGCGGGAGCAGTGGGGAAGTGGCTGCTGGGAGGTAAGTCTGTCCTTTAAAAGCACTTGTCTTTGCAGGGGCAGGTCAGTTAATTTCGGCGGGAGAACAGCTGGTGAGTCAGTTTCAGCGGGAGCAGTGCGGAAGTGGCTGCTGGGAGGTAAGTCTGTCCTTTAAAAGCACTTGTCTTTGCAGGGGCAGGCCAGTCGATTTCGGCGGGAGAACAGCTGATGAGTCAGTTTCAGCGGGAGCAGTGGGGAAGTGGCTGCTGGGAGGTAACTCTGTCCTTTAAAAGCACTTGTCTTTGCAGGGGCAGGCCAGTCGATTTCGGCGGGAGAACAGCTGGGTAGTCAGTTTCAGCGGGAGCAGTGCGGAAGTGGCTGCTGGGAGGTAAGTCTGTCCTTTAAAAGCACTTGTCTTTGCAGGGGCAGGCCAGTCGATTTTGGCGGGAGAACAGCTGGTGAGTCAGTTTCAGCGGGAGCAGTGCGGAAGTGGCTGCTGGGAGCTAAGTCTGTCCTTTAAAAGCACTTGGCTTTGCAGGGGCAGGCCAGTCTATTTCGGCGGGAGAACAGCTGGTGATTCAGTTTCAGCGAGAGCAGTGCGGAAGTGGCTGCTGGGAGGTAAGTCTGTCCTTTAAAAGCACTTGTCTTTGCAGGGGCAGGCCAGACGATTTCGGCGGGAGAACAGATGGTGAGTCAGTTTCAGCGGGAGCAGTGCGGAAGTGGCTGCTGGGCGGTAAGTCTGTCCTTTAAAAGCACTTGTCTTTGCAGTGACAGGCCAGTCGATTTCGGCGGGAGAACAGCTGGTGAGTCAGTTTCAGCGGGAGCAGTGCGGAGGTGGCTGCTGGGAGGTAAGTCTGTCCTTTAAAAGCACTTGTCTTTGCAGGGGCAGGCCAGTTAATTTCGGCGGGAGAACAGCTGGTGAGTCAGTTTCAGCGGGAGCAGAGCGGAAGTGGCTGCTGGGAGGTAAGTCTGTCCTTTAAAAGCACTTGTCTTTGCAGGGGTAGGCCAGTCGATTTCGGCGGGAGAACAGCTGGTGAGTCAGTTTCAGCGGGAGCAGTGCGGAAGTGGCAGCTGGGTGGTAAGCCTGTCCTTTAAAAGCACTTGTCTTTGCAGTGGCAGGCCAGTCGATTTCGGCGGGAGAACAGCTGGTGAGTCAGTTTCAGCGGGAGCAGTGCGGAGGTGGCTGCTGGGAGGTAAGTCTGTCCTTTAAAAGCACTTGTCTTTGCAGGGGCAGGCCAGTTAATTTCGGCGGGAGAACAGCTGGTCAGTCAGTTTCAGCGGGAGAAGTGCGGAAGTGGCAGCTGGGAGGTAAGTCTGTCCTTTAAAAGCACTTGTCTTTGCAGGGGCAGGCCAGTCGATTTCGGCGGGAGAACAGCTGGTGAGTCAGTTTCAGCGGGAGCAGTGCGGAAGTGGCTGCTGGGAGGTAAGTCAACCTTTAAAAGCACTTGTCTTTGCAGGGGCAGGCCAGTCGATTTCGGCTGGAGAACAGCTGGTGAGGCAGTTTCAGCGGGAGCAGTGCGAATGTGGCTGCTGGGAGGTAAGTCTGTCCTATAAAAGCACTTGTCTTTGCAGGGGCAGGCCAGTCGATTCCGGCGCGAGAACAGCTGGTGAGTCAGTTTCAGCGGGAGCAGTGCGGAAGTGGCTGCTGGGAGGTGAGTCTGTCCTTTAAAAGCACTTGTCTTTGCAGGGGCAGGCCAGTCGATTTCGGCGGGAGAACAGCTGATGAGTCAGTTTCAGCGGGAGCAGTGGGGAAGTGGCTGCTGGGAGGTAAGTCTGTCCTTTAAAAGCACTTGTCTTTGCAGGGGCAGGTCAGTTAATTTCGGCGGGAGAACAGCTGGTGAGTCAGTTTCAGCGGGAGCAGTGCGGAAGTGGCTGCTGGGAGGTAAGTCTGTCCTTTAAAAGCACTTGTCTTTGCAGGGGCAGGCCAGTCGATTTCGGCGGGAGAACAGCTGATGAGTCAGTTTCAGCGGGAGCAGTGGGGAAGTGGCTGCTGGGAGGTAACTCTGTCCTTTAAAAGCACTTGTCTTTGCAGGGGCAGGCCAGTCGATTTCGGCGGGAGAACAGCTGGTGAGTCAGTTTCAGCGGGAGCAGTGCGGAAGTGGCTGCTGGGAGGTAAGTCTGTCCTTTAAAAGCACTTGTCTTTGCAGGGGCAGGCCAGTCGATTTCGGCGGGAGAACAGCTGATGAGTCAGTTTCAGCGGGAGCAGTGGGGAAGTGGCTGCTGGGAGGTAACTCTGTCCTTTAAAAGCACTTGTCTTTGCAGGGGCAGGCCAGTCGATTTCGGCGGGAGAACAGCTGGTGAGTCAGTTTCAGCGGGAGCAGTGCGGAAGTGGCTGCTGGGAGGTAAGTCTGTCCTTTAAAAGCACTTGTCTTTGCAGGGGCAGGCCAGTCGATTTTGGCGGGAGAACAGCTGGTGAGTCAGTTTCAGCGGGAGCAGTGCGGAAGTGGCTGCTGGGAGCTAAGTCTGTCCTTTAAAAGCACTTGGCTTTGCAGGGGCAGGCCAGTCTATTTCGGCGGGAGAACAGCTGGTGATTCAGTTTCAGCGAGAGCAGTGCGAATGTGGCTGCTGGGAGGTAAGTCTGTCCTATAAAAGCACTTGTCTTTGCAGGGGCAGGCCAGTCGATTCCGGCGCGAGAACAGCTGGTGAGTCAGTTTCAGCGGGAGCAGTGCGGAAGTGGCTGCTGGGCGGTAAGTCTGTCCTTTAAAAGCACTTGTCTTTGCAGTGACAGGCCAGTCGATTTCGGCGGGAGAACAGCTGGTGAGTCAGTTTCAGCGGGAGCAGTGCGGAGGTGGCTGCTGGGAGGTAAGTCTGTCCTTTAAAAGCACTTGTCTTTGCAGGGGCAGGCCAGTTAATTTCGGCGGGAGAACAGCTGGTGAGTCAGTTTCAGCGGGAGCAGAGCGGAAGTGGCTGCTGGGAGGTAAGTCTGTCCTTTAAAAGCACTTGTCTTTGCAGGGGTAGGCCAGTCGATTTCGGCGGGAGAACAGCTGGTGAGTCAGTTTCAGCGGGAGCAGTGCGGAAGTGGCAGCTGGGTGGTAAGCCTGTCCTTTAAAAGCACTTGTCTTTGCAGGGGCAGGCAAGTCGATTTCGGCGGGAGAACAGCTGGTGAGCCAGTTTCAGCGGGAGCAGTGCGGAAGTGGCAGCTGGGAGGTAAGTCTGTCCTTTAAAAGCACTTATCTTTGCAGGGGCAGGCCAGTCGATTTCGGCGGGAGAACAGCTGGTGAGTCAGTTTTAGCGGGAGCAGTGCGGAAGTGGCTGCTGGGAGGTAAGTCAACCTTTAAAAGCACTTGTCTTTGCAGGGGCAGGCCAGTCGATTTCGGCTGGAGAACAGCTGGTGAGGCAGTTTCAGCGGGAGCAGTGCGAATGTGGCTGCTGGGAGGTAAGTCTGTCCTTTAAAAGCACTTGTCTTTGCAGGGGCAGGCCAGTCGATTCCGGCGCGAGAACAGCTGGTGAGTCAGTTTCAGCGGGAACAGTGCGGAAGTGGCTGCTGGGAGGTAAGTCTGTCCTTTAAAAGCACTTGTCTTTGCAGGGGCAGGCCAGTCGATTTCGGCGGGAGAACAGCTGATGAGTCAGTTTCAGCGGGAGCAGTGGGGAAGTGGCTGCTGGGAGGTAAGTCTGTCCGTTAAAAGCACTTGTCTTTGCAGGGGCAGGTCAGTTAATTTCGGCGGGAGAACAGCTGGTGAGTCAGTTTCAGCGGGAGCAGTGCGGAAGTGGCTGCTGGGAGGTAAGTCTGTCCTTTAAAAGCACTTGTCTTTGCAGGGGCAGGCCAGTCGATTTCGGCGGGAGAACAGCTGATGAGTCAGTTTCAGCGGGAGCAGTGGGGAAGTGGCTGCTGGGAGGTAACTCTGTCCTTTAAAAGCACTTGTCTTTGCAGGGGCAGGCCAGTCGATTTCGGCGGGAGAACAGCTGGTGAGTCAGTTTCAGCGGGAGCAGTGCGGAAGTGGCTGCTGGGAGGTAAGTCTGTCCTTTAAAAGCACTTGGCTTTGCAGGGGCAGGCCAGTCTATTTCGGCGGGAGAACAGCTGGTGATTCAGTTTCAGCGAGAGCAGTGCGGAAGTGGCTGCTGGGAGCTAAGTCTGTCCTTTAAAAGCACTTGTCTTTGCAGGGGCAGGCCAGTCTATTTCGGCGGGAGAACAGCTGGTGATTCAGTTTCAGCGAGAGCAGTGCGGAAGTGGCTGCTGGGAGGTAAGTCTGTCCTTTAAAAGCACTTGTCTTTGCAGGGGCAGGCCAGTCGATTTCGGCGGGAGAACAGATGGTGAGTCAGTTTCAGCGGGAGCAGTGCGGAAGTGGCTGCTGGGAGGTAAGTCTGTCCTTTAAAAGCACTTGTCTTTGCAGGGGCAGGCCAGTCGATTTCGGCGGGAGAACAGATGGTGAGTCAGTTTCAGCGGGAGCAGTGCGGAAGTGGCTGCTGGGAGGTAAGTCTGTCCTTTAAAAGCACTTGCCTTTGCAGAGGCAGGCCAGTCGATTTCGGTGGGAGAACAGCTGGTGATTCAGTTTCAGCGGGAGCAGTGCGGAAGTGGCTGCTGGGAGGTAAGTCTGTCCTTTAAAAGCACTTGTCTTTGCAGGGGCAGGCCAGTCGATTTCGGCGGGAGAACAGATGGTCTTTGCAGGGGCAGGCCAGTCGATTTCGGCGGGAGAACAGCTGATGAGTCAGTTTCAGCGGGAGCAGTGGGGAAGTGGCTGCTGGGAGGTAACTCTGTCCTTTAAAAGCACTTGTCTTTGCAGGGGCAGGCCAGTCGATTTCGGCGGGAGAACAGTTGGTGAGTCAGTTTCAGCGGGAGCAGTGCGGAAGTGGCTGTTGGGAGGTAAGTCTGTCCTTTAAAAGCACTTGTCTTTGCAGGGGCAGGCCAGTCGATTTCGGCGGGAGAACAGCTGGTGAGTCAGTTTCAGCGGGAGCAGTGCGGAAGTGGCCGCTGGGAGGTAAGTCTGTCCTTGTAAAGCACTTGTCTTTGCAGGGGCAGGCCAGTCGATTTCGGCGGGAGAACAGCTGGTGAGTCAGTTTCAGCGGGAGCAGTGCGGAAGTGGCTGCTGGGAGGTAAGTCTGTCCTTTAAAAGCACTTGCCTTTGCAGGGGCAGGCCAGTCTATTTCGGCTGGAGAACAGCTGGTGATTCAGTTTCAGCGGGAGCAGTGCGGATGTGGCTGCTGGGAGGTATGTCTGTCCTTTAAAAGCACTTGTCTTTGCAGGGGCAGGCCAGTCGATTTCGGCGGGAGAACAGATGGTGAGTCAGTTTCAGCGGGAGCAGTGAGGAACTGGCTGCTGGGAGGTAAGGCTGTCCTTTAAAAGCACTTGTCTTTGAAGGGGCAGGCCAGTCGATTTCGGCGGGAGAACAGCTGGTGAGTCCGTTTCAGTGGGAGCAGTGCGGAAGTGGCTGCTGGGAGGTAAGTCTGTCCTTTAAAAGCACTTGTCTTTGCAGGGGCAGGCCAGTCGATTTCGGCGGGAGAACAGCTGGTGAGTCAGTTTCAGCGGGAGCAGTGCGGAAGTGGCAGCTGGGAGGTAAGTCTGTCCATTAAAAGCACTTGTCTTTGCAGGGGCAGGCCAGTCGATTTCGGCTGGAGAACAGCTGGTGAGTCAGTTTCAGCGGGAGCAGTGCGGAGGTGGCTGCTGGGAGGCACGTCTGTCCTTTAAAAGCACTTGTCTTTGCAGGGGCAGGCCAGTTGATTTTGGCGGGAGAACAGCTGGTGAGTCAGTTTCAGCGGGAGCAGTGCGGAGGTGGCTGCTGGGAGGTAAGTCTGTCCTTTAAAAGCACTTGTCTTTGCAGGGGCAGGCCAGTTAATTTCGGCGGGAGAACAGCTCGTGAGTCAGTTTCAGCGGGAGCAGAGCGGAAGTGGCTGCTGGGAGGTAAGTCTGTCCTTTAAAGGCACTTGTCTTTGCAGGGGCAGGCCAGTCGATTTCGGCGGGAGAACAGCTGGTGAGTCAGTTTCAGCGGGAGCAGTGAGGAAGTGGCAGCTGGGAGGTAAGTCTGTCCTTTAAAAGCACTTGTCTTTGCAGGGGCAGGCCAGTCGATTTCGGCGGGAGAACAGCTGGTGAGCCAGTTTCAGCGGGAGCAGTGCGGAAGTGACAGCTGGGAGGTAAGTCTGTCCTTAAAAAGCACTTATCTTTGCAGGGGCAGGCCAGTCGATTTCGGCGGGAGAACAGCTGGTGAGTCAGTTTCAGCGGGAGCAGTGCGGAAGTGCCTGCTGGGAGGTAAGTCTGTCCTTTAAAAGCACTTGTCTTTGCAGGGGCAGGCCAGTCGATTTCGGCTGGAGAACAGCTGGTGAGGCAGTTTCAGCGGGAGCAGTGCGAATGTGTCTTCTGGGAGGTAAGTCTGTCCTTTAAAAGCACTTGTCTTTGCAGGGGCAGGCCAGTCGATTCCGGCGCGAGAACAGCTGGTGAGTCAGTTTCAGCGGGAGCAGTGCGGAAGTGGCTGCTGGGAGCTAAGTCTGTCCTTTTAAAGCACTTGTCTTTGCAGGGGCACGCCAGTCGATTTCGGAGGGAGAACAGCTGGTGAGTCAGTTTCAGCGGGAGCAGTGCGGAAGTGGCTGCTGGGAGGTAAGTCTGTCCTTTAAAAGCACTTGTCTTTGCAGGGGCAGGTCAGTTAATTTCGGCGGGAGAACAGCTGGTGAGTCAGTTTCAGCGGGAGCAGTGCGGAAGTGGCTGCTGGGAGGTAAGTCTGTCCTTTAAAAGCACTTGTCTTTGCAGGGGCAGGCCAGTCGATTTCGGCGGGAGAACAGCTGATGAGTCAGTTTCAGCGGGAGCAGTGGGGAAGTGGCTGCTGGGAGGTAACTCTGTCCTTTAAAAGCACTTGTCTTTGCAGGGGCAGGCCAGTCGATTTCGGCGGGAGAACAGTTGGTGAGTCAGTTTCAGCGGGAGCAGTGCGGAAGTGGCTGTTGGGAGGTAAGTCTGTCCTTTAAAACCACTTGTCTTTGCAGGGGCAGGCCAGCCGATTTCGGCGGGAGAACAGCTGGTGAGTCAGTTTCAGCGGGAGCAGTGCGGAAGTGGCTGTTGGGAGGTAAGTCTGTCCTTTAAAAGCACTTGGCTTTGCAGGGGCAGGCCAGTCTATTTCGGCGGGAGAACAGCTGGTGATTCAGTTTCAGCGAGAGCAGTGCGGAAGTGGCTGCTGGGAGGTAAGTCTGTCCTTTAAAAGCACTTGTCTTTGCAGGGGCAGGCCAGTCGATTTCGGCGGGAGAACAGATGGTGAGTCAGTTTCAGCGGGAGCAGTGCGGAAGTGGCTGCTGGGCGGTAACTCTGTCCTTTAAAAGCACTTGTCTTTGCAGGGGCAGGCCAGTCGATTTTGGCGGGAGAACAGCTGGTGAGTCAGTTTCAGCGGGAGCAGTGCGGAAGTGGCTGCTGGGAGGTAAGTCTGTCCTTTAAAAGCACTTGTCTTTGCAGGGGCAGGCCAGTCGATTTCGGCGGGAGAACAGATGGTGAGTCAGTTTCAGCGGGAGCAGTGCGGAAGTGGCTGCTGGGAGGTAAGTCTGTCCTTTAAAAGCACTTGCCTTTGCAGAGGCAGGCCAGTCGATTTCGGTGGGAGAACAGCTGGTGATTCAGTTTCAGCGGGAGCAGTGCGGAAGTGGCTGCTGGGAGGTAAGTCTGTCCTTTAAAAGCACTTGTCTTTGCAGGGGCAGGCCAGTCGATTTCGGCGGGAGAACAGATGGTCTTTGCAGGGGCAGGCCAGTCGATTTCGGCGGGAGAACAGCTGATGAGTCAGTTTCAGCGGGAGCAGTGGGGAAGTGGCTGCTGGGAGGTAACGCTGTCCTTTAAAAGCACTTGTCTTTGCAGGGGCAGGCCAGTCGATTTCGGCGGGAGAACAGTTGGTGAGTCAGTTTCAGCGGGAGCAGTGCGGAAGTAGCTGTTGGGAGGTAAGTCTGTCCTTTAAAAGCACTTGTCTTTGCAGGGGCAGGCCAGTCGATTTCGGCGGGAGAACAGCTGGTGAGTCAGTTTCAGCGGGAGCAGTGCGGAAGTGGCCGCTGGGAGGTAAGTCTGTCCTTGTAAAGCACTTGTCTTTGCAGGGGCAGGCCAGTCGATTTCGGCGGGAGAACAGCTGGTGAGTCAGTTTCAGCGGGAGCAGTGCGGAAGTGGCTGCTGGGAGGTAAGTCTGTCCTTTAAAAGCACTTGCCTTTGCAGGGGCAGGCCAGTCTATTTCGGCTGGAGAACAGCTGGTGATTCAGTTTCAGCGGGAGCAGTGCGGATGTGGCTGCTGGGAGGTATGTCTGTCCTTTAAAAGCACTTGTCTTTGCAGGGGCAGGCCAGTCGATTTCGGCGGGAGAACAGATGGTGAGTCAGTTTCAGCGGGAGCAGTGAGGAACTGGCTGCTGGGAGGTAAGGCTGTCCTTTAAAAGCACTTGTCTTTGCAGGGGCAGGCCAGTTAATTTCGGCGGGAGAACAGCTCGTGAGTCAGTTTCAGCGGGAGCAGAGCGGAAGTGGCTGCTGGGAGGTAAGTCTGTCCTTTAAAGGCACTTGTCTTTGCAGGGGCAGGCCAGTCGATTTCGGCGGGAGAACAGCTGGTGAGTCAGTTTCAGCGGGAGCAGTGAGGAAGTGGCAGCTGGGAGGTAAGTCTGTCCTTTAAAAGCACTTGTCTTTGCAGGGGCAGGCCAGTCGATTTCGGCGGGAGAACAGCTGGTGAGGCAGTTTCAGCGGGAGCAGTGCGAATGTGGCTTCTGGGAGGTAAGTCTGTCCTTTAAAAGCACTTGTCTTTGCAGGGGCAGGCCAGTCGATTCCGGCGCGAGAACAGCTGGTGAGTCAGTTTCAGCGGGAGCAGTGCGGAAGTGGCTGCTGGGAGCTAAGTCTGTCCTTTTAAAGCACTTGTCTTTGCAGGGGCACGCCAGTCGATTTCGGAGGGAGAACAGCTGGTGAGTCAGTTTCAGCGGGAGCAGTGCGGAAGTGGCTGCTGGGAGGTAAGTCTGTCCTTTAAAAGCACTTGTCTTTGCAGGGGCAGGTCAGTTAATTTCGGCGGGAGAACAGCTGGTGAGTCAGTTTCAGCGGGAGCAGTGCGGAAGAGGCTGCTGGGAGGTAAGTCTGTCCTTTAAAAGCACTTGTCTTTGCAGGGGCAGGCCAGTCGATTTCGGCGGGAGAACAGCTGATGAGTCAGTTTCAGCGGGAGCAGTGGGGAAGTGGCTGCTGGGAGGTAACTCTGTCCTTTAAAAGCACTTGTCTTTGCAGGGGCAGGCCAGTCGATTTCGGCGGGAGAACCGTTGGTGAGTCAGTTTCAGCGGGAGCAGTGCGGAAGTGGCTGTTGGGAGGTAAGTCCGTCCTTTAAAACCACTTGTCTTTGCAGGGGCAGGCCAGCCGATTTCGGCGGGAGAACAGCTGGTGAGTCAGTTTCAGCGGGAGCAGTGCGGAAGTGGCTGTTGGGAGGTAAGTCTGTCCTTTAAAAGCACTTGTCTTTGCAGGGGCAGGCCAGTCGATTTCGGCGGGAGAACAGCTGGTGAGTCAGTTTCAGCGGGAGCAGTGCGGAAGTGGCCGCTGGGAGGTAAGTCTGTCCTTGTAAAGCACTTGTCTTTGCAGGGGCAGGCCAGTCGATTTCGGCGGGAGAACAGCTGGTGAGTCAGTTTCAGCGGGAGCAGTGCGGAAGTGGCTGCTGGGAGGTAAGTCTGTCCTTTAAAAGCACTTGCCTTTGCAGGGGCAGGCCAGTCTATTTCGGCTGGAGAACAGCTGGTGATTCAGTTTCAGCGGGAGCAGTGCGGATGTGGCTGCTGGGAGGTATGTCTGTCCTTTAAAAGCACTTGTCTTTGCAGGGGCAGGCCAGTCGATTTCGGCGGGAGAACAGATGGTGAGTCAGTTTCAGCGGGAGCAGTGAGGAACTGGCTGCTGGGAGGTAAGGCTGTCCTTTAAAAGCACTTGTCTTTGAAGGGGCAGGCCAGTCGATTTCGGCGGGAGAACAGCTGGTGAGTCAGTTTCAGCGGGAGCAGTGCGGAAGTGGCTGCTGGGAGGTAAGTCTGTCCTTTAAAAGCACTTGCCTTTGCAGGGGCAGGCCAGTCTATTTCGGCTGGAGAACAGCTGGTGATTCAGTTTCAGCGGGAGCAGTGCGGATGTGGCTGCTGGGAGGTATGTCTGTCCTTTAAAAGCACTTGTCTTTGCAGGGGCAGGCCAGTCGATTTCGGCGGGAGAACAGATGGTGAGTCAGTTTCAGCGGGAGCAGTGAGGAACTGGCTGCTGGGAGGTAAGGCTGTCCTTTAAAAGCACTTGTCTTTGAAGGGGCAGGCCAGTCGATTTCGGCGGGAGAACAGCTGGTGAGTCAGTTTCAGCGGGAGCAGTGCGGAAGTGGCTGCTGGGAGGTAAGTCTGTCCTTTAAAAGCACTTGCCTTTGCAGGGGCAGGCCAGTCTATTTCGGCTGGAGAACAGCTGGTGATTCAGTTTCAGCGGGAGCAGTGCGGATGTGGCTGCTGGGAGGTATGTCTGTCCTTTAAAAGCACTTGTCTTTGCAGGGGCAGGCCAGTCGATTTCGGCGGGAGAACAGATGGTGAGTCAGTTTCAGCGGGAGCAGTGAGGAACTGGCTGCTGGGAGGTAAGGCTGTCCTTTAAAAGCACTTGTCTTTGAAGGGGCAGGCCAGTCGATTTCGGCGGGAGAACAGCTGGTGAGTCCGTTTCAGTGGGAGCAGTGCGGAAGTGGCTGCTGGGAGGTAAGTCTGTCCTTTAAATGCACTTGTCTTTGCAGGGGCAGGCCAGTCGATTTCGGCGGGAGAACAGCTGGTGAGTCAGTTTCAGCGGGAGCAGTGCGGAACTGGCAGCTGGGAGGTAAGTCTGTCCATTAAAAGCACTTGTCTTTGCAGGGGCAGGCCAGTCGATTTCGGCTGGAGAACAGCTGGTGAGTCAGTTTCAGCGGGAGCAGTGCGGAGGTGGCTGCTGGGAGGTACGTCTGTCCTTTAAAAGCACTTGTCTTTGCAGGGGCAGGCCAGTTGATTTCGGCGGGAGAACAGCTGGTGAGTCAGTTTCAGCGGGAGCAGTGCGGAGGTGGCTGCTGGGAGGTAAGTCTGTCCTTTAAAAGCACTTGTCTTTGCAGGGGCAGGCCAGTTAATTTCGGCGGGAGAACAGCTCGTGAGTCAGTTTCAGCGGGAGCAGAGCGGAAGTGGCTGCTGGGAGGTAAGTCTGTCCTTTAAAGGCACTTGTCTTTGCAGGGGCAGGCCAGTCGATTTCGGCGGGAGAACAGCTGGTGAGTCAGTTTCAGCGGGAGCAGTGAGGAAGTGGCAGCTGGGAGGTAAGTCTGTCCTTTAAAAGCACTTGTCTTTGCAGGGGCAGGCCAGTCGATTTCGGCGGGAGAACAGCTGGTGAGCCAGTTTCAGCGGGAGCAGTGCGGAAGTGACAGCTGGGAGGTAAGTCTGTCCTTTAAAAGCACTTGTCTTTGCAGGGGCAGGCCAGTCGATTTCGGCGGGAGAACAGCTGGTGAGTCAGTTTCAGCGGGAGCAGTGCGGAAGTGGCTGCTGGGAGGTAAGTCTGTCCTTTAAAAGCACTTGTCTTTGCAGGGGCAGGCCAGTCGATTTCGGCTGGAGAACAGCTGGTGAGTCAGTTTCAGCGGGAGCAGTGCGGAAGTGGCTGCTGGGAGGTAAGTCTGTCCTTTAAAAGCACTTGTCTTTGCAGGGGCAGGCCAGTCGATTTCGGCGGGAGAACAGCTGATGAGTCAGTTTCAGCGGGAGCAGTGGGGAAGTGGCTGCTGGGAGGTAACTCTGTCCTTTAAAAGCACTTGTCTTTGCAGGGGCAGGCCAGCCGATTTCGGCGGGAGAACAGCTGGTGAGTCAGTTTCAGCGGGAGCAGTGCGGAAGTGGCCGCTGGGAGGTAAGTCTGTCCTTTAAAAGCACTTGTCTTTGCAGGGGCAGGCCAGTCGATTTCGGCGGGAGAACAGCTGGTGAGCCAGTTTCAGCGGGAGCAGTGCGGAAGTGACAGCTGGGAGGTAAGTCTGTCCTTTAAAAGCACTTGTCTTTGCAGGGGCAGGCCAGTCGATTTCGGCGGGAGAACAGCTGGTGAGTCAGTTTCAGCGGGAGCAGTGCGGAAGTGGCTGCTGGGAGGTAAGTCTGTCCTTTAAAAGCACTTGTCTTTGCAGGGGCAGGCCAGTCGATTTCGGCTGGAGAACAGCTGGTGAGTCAGTTTCAGCGGGAGCAGTGCGGAAGTGGCTGCTGGGAGGTAAGTCTGTCCTTTAAAAGCACTTGTCTTTGCAGGGGCAGGCCAGTCGATTTCGGCGGGAGAACAGCTGATGAGTCAGTTTCAGCGGGAGCAGTGGGGAAGTGGCTGCTGGGAGGTAACTCTGTCCTTTAAAAGCACTTGTCTTTGCAGGGGCAGGCCAGTCGATTTCGGCGGGAGAACAGTTGGTGAGTCAGTTTCAGCGGGAGCAGTGCGGAAGTGGCTGTTGGGAGGTAAGTCTGTCCTTTAAAAGCACTTGTCTTTGCAGGGGCAGGCCAGCCGATTTCGGCGGGAGAACAGCTGGTGAGTCAGTTTCAGCGGGAGCAGTGCGGAAGTGGCCGCTGGGAGGTAAGTCTGTCCTTGTAAAGCACTTGTCTTTGCAGGGGCAGGCCAGTCGATTTCGGCGGGAGAACAGCTGGTGAGTCAGTTTCAGCGGGAGCAGTGCGGAAGTGGCTGCTGGGAGGTAAGTCTGTCCTTTAAAAGCACTTGCCTTTGCAGGGGCAGGCCAGTCTATTTCGGCTGGAGAACAGCTGGTGATTCAGTTTCAGCGGGAGCAGTGCGGAAGTGGCTGCTGGGAGGTAAGTCTGTCCTTTAAAAGCACTTGTCTTTGCAGGGGCAGTCCAGTCGATTTCGGCGGGAGAACAGATGGTGAGTCAGTTTCAGCGGGAGCAGTGAGGAACTGGCTGCTGGGAGGTAAGGCTGTCCTTTAAAAGCACTTGTCTTTGAAGGGGCAGGCCAGTCGATTTCGGCGGGAGAACAGCTGGTGAGTCCGTTTCAGTGGGAGCAGTGCGGAAGTGGCTGCTGGGAGGTAAGTCTGTCCTTTAAAAGCACTTGTCTTTGCAGGGGCAGGCCAGTCGATTTCGGCGGGAGAACAGCTGGTGAGTCAGTTTCAGCGGGAGCAGTGCGGAAGTGGCTGCTGGGAGGTAAGTCTGTCCTTTAAAAGCACTTGTCTTTGCAGGGGCAGGCCAGTTGATTTCGGCGGGAGAACAGCTGGTGAGTCAGTTTCAGCGGGAGCAGTGCGGAGGTGGATGCTGGGAGGTAAGTCTGTCCTTTAAAAGCACTTGTCTTTGCAGGGGCAGGCCAGTTGATTTCGGCGGGAGAACAGCTGGTGAGTCAGTTTCAGCGGGAGCAGAGCGGAAGTGGCTGCTGGGAGGTAAGTCTGTCCTTTAAACGCACTTGTCTTTGCAGGGGCAGGCCAGTTGATTTCGGCGGGAGAACAGCTGGTGAGACAGTTTCAGCGGGAGCAGTGCGGAGGTGGATGCTGGGAGGTAAGTCTCTCCTTTAAAAGCACTTGTCTCTGCAGGGGCAGGCCAGTTGATTTCGGCGGGAGAACAGCTGGTGAGTCAGTTTCAGCGGGAGCAGAGCGGAAGTGGCTGCTGGGAGGTAAGTCTGTCCTTTAAAAGCACTTGTCTTTGCAGGGGCAGGCCAGTCGATTTCGGCGGGAGAACAGCTGGTGAGCCAGTTTCAGCGGGAGCAGTGTGGAAGTGGCAGCTGGGAGGTAAGTCTGTCCTTTAAAAGCACTTGTCTTTGCAGGGGCAGGCCAGTCGATTTCGGCGGGAGAACAGCTGGTGAGTCAGTTTCAGCGGGAGCAGTGCGGAGCTGGATGCTGGGAGGTAAGTCTGTCCTTTAAAAGCACTTGTCTTTGCAGGGGCAGGCCAGTTGATTTCGGCGGGAGAACAGCTGGTGAGTCAGTTTCAGCGGGAGCAGAGCGGAAGTGGCTGCTGGAAGGTAAGTCTGTCCTTTAAAATCACTTGTCTTTGCAGGGGCAGGCCAGTCGATTTCGGCGGGAGAACAGCTGGTGAGTCAGTTTCAGCGGGAGCAGTGCGGAAATGGCTGGTGGGAGGTAAGTCTGTCCTTTAAAAGCACTTGTCTTTGCAGGGGCAGGCCAGTCGATTTCGGCGGGAGAACAGCTGGTGAGTCAGTTTCAGCGGGAGCAGTGCGGAGCTGGATGCTGGGAGGTAAGTCTGTCCTTTAAAAGCACTTGTCTTTGCAGGGGCAGGCCAGTTGATTTCGGCGGGAGAACAGCTGGTGAGTCAGTTTCAGCGGGAGCAGAGCGGAAGTGGCTGCTGGAAGGTAAGTCTGTCCTTTAAAATCACTTGTCTTTGCAGGGGCAGGCCAGTCGATTTCGGCGGGAGAACAGCTGGTGAGTCAGTTTCAGCGGAAGCAGTGCGGAAATGGCTGGTGGGAGGTAAGTCTGTCCTTTAAAAGCACTTGTCTTTGCAGGGGCAGGCCAGTTGATTTCGGCGGGAGAACAGCTGGTGAGTCAGTTTCAGCGGGAGCAGTGCGGAAGTGGCTGCTGTGAGGTAAGTCTGTCCTTTAAAAGCACTTGTCTTTGCAGGGGCAGGCCAGTCGATTCCGGCGCGAGAACAGCTGGTGAGTCAGTTTCAGCGGGAGCAGTGCGGAAGTGGCTGCTGGGAGCTAAGTCTGTCCTTTTAAAGCACTTGTCTTTGCAGGGGCACGCCAGTCGATTTCGGAGGGAGAACAGCTCGTGAGTCAGTTTCAGCGGGAGCAGTGCGCATGTGGCTGCTGGGAGGTAAGTCTGTCCTTTAAAAGCACTTTTCTTTGCAGGGGCAGGCCAGTCGATTTCGGCGGGAGAACAGCTGATGAGTCAGTTTCAGCGGGAGCAGTGGGGAAGTGGCTGCTGGGAGGTAAGTCTGTCCTTTAAAAGCACTTGTCTTTGCAGGGGCAGGTCAGTTAATTTCGGCGGGAGAACAGCTGGTGAGTCAGTTTCAGCGGGAGCAGTGCGGAAGTGGCTGCTGGGAGGTAAGTCTGTCCTTTAAAGGCACTTGTCTTTGCAGGGGCAGGCCACTCGATTTCAGCGGGAGAACAGCTGGTGAGTCAGTTTCAGCGGGAGCAGTGCGGAAGTGGCTGCTGGGAGGTAAGTCTGTCCTTTAAAAGCACTTGTCTTTGCAGGGGCAGGCCAGTCGATTTCGGCGGGAGAACAGCTGGAGAGTCAGTTTCAGCAGGAGCAGTGAGGAAGTGGCTGCTGGGAGGTAAGGCTGTCCTTTAAAAGCACTTGTCTTTGAAGGGGCAGGCCAGTCGATTTCGGCGGGAGAACAGCTGGTGAGTCCGTTTCAGCGGGAGCAGTGCGGAAGTGGCTGCTGGGAGGTAAGTCTGTTCTTTAAAAGCACTTGTCTTTGCAGGGGCAGGCCAGTCGATTTCGGCGGGAGAACAGCTGGTGAGTCAGTTTCAGCGGGAGCAGAGCGGAAGTGGCTGCTGGGAGGTAAGTCTGTCCTTTAAAAGCACTTGTCTTTGCAGGGGCAGGCCAGTTGATTTCGGCGGGAGAACAGCTGGTGAGTCAGTTTCAGCGGGAGCAGAGCGGAAGTGGCTGCTGGAAGGTAAGTCTGTCCTTTAAAATCACTTGTCTTTGCAGGGGCAGGCCAGTCGATTTCGGCGGGAGAACAGCTGGTGAGTCAGTTTCAGCGGGAGCAGTGCGGAAATGGCTGGTGGGAGGTAAGTCTGTCCTTTAAAAGCACTTGTCTTTGCAGGGGCAGGCCAGTCGATTTCGGCGGGAGAACAGCTGGTGAGTCAGTTTCAGCGGGAGCAGTGCGGAGCTGGATGCTGGGAGGTAAGTCTGTCCTTTAAAAGCACTTGTCTTTGCAGGGGCAGGCCAGTTGATTTCGGCGGGAGAACAGCTGGTGAGTCAGTTTCAGCGGGAGCAGAGCGGAAGTGGCTGCTGGAAGGTAAGTCTGTCCTTTAAAATCACTTGTCTTTGCAGGGGCAGGCCAGTCGATTTCGGCGGGAGAACAGCTGGTGAGTCAGTTTCAGCGGAAGCAGTGCGGAAATGGCTGGTGGGAGGTAAGTCTGTCCTTTAAAAGCACTTGTCTTTGCAGGGGCAGGCCAGTTGATTTCGGCGGGAGAACAGCTGGTGAGTCAGTTTCAGCGGGAGCAGTGCGGAAGTGGCTGCTGTGAGGTAAGTCTGTCCTTTAAAAGCACTTGTCTTTGCAGGGGCAGGCCAGTCGATTCCGGCGCGAGAACAGCTGGTGAGTCAGTTTCAGCGGGAGCAGTGCGGAAGTGGCTGCTGGGAGCTAAGTCTGTCCTTTTAAAGCACTTGTCTTTGCAGGGGCACGCCAGTCGATTTCGGAGGGAGAACAGCTCGTGAGTCAGTTTCAGCGGGAGCAGTGCGCATGTGGCTGCTGGGAGGTAAGTCTGTCCTTTAAAAGCACTTTTCTTTGCAGGGGCAGGCCAGTCGATTTCGGCGGGAGAACAGCTGATGAGTCAGTTTCAGCGGGAGCAGTGGGGAAGTGGCTGCTGGGAGGTAAGTCTGTCCTTTAAAAGCACTTGTCTTTGCAGGGGCAGGTCAGTTAATTTCGGCGGGAGAACAGCTGGTGAGTCAGTTTCAGCGGGAGCAGTGCGGAAGTGGCTGCTGGGAGGTAAGTCTGTCCTTTAAAGGCACTTGTCTTTGCAGGGGCAGGCCACTCGATTTCAGCGGGAGAACAGCTGGTGAGTCAGTTTCAGCGGGAGCAGTGCGGAAGTGGCTGCTGGGAGGTAAGTCTGTCCTTTAAAAGCACTTGTCTTTGCAGGGGCAGGCCAGTCGATTTCGGCGGGAGAACAGCTGGAGAGTCAGTTTCAGCAGGAGCAGTGAGGAAGTGGCTGCTGGGAGGTAAGGCTGTCCTTTAAAAGCACTTGTCTTTGAAGGGGCAGGCCAGTCGATTTCGGCGGGAGAACAGCTGGTGAGTCCGTTTCAGCGGGAGCAGTGCGGAAGTGGCTGCTGGGAGGTAAGTCTGTTCTTTAAAAGCACTTGTCTTTGCAGGGGCAGGCCAGTCGATTTCGGCGGGAGAACAGCTGGTGAGTCAGTTTCAGCGGGAGCAGTGCGGAAGTGGCTGCTGGGAGGTAAGTCTGTCCTTTAAAAGCACTTGTCTTTGCAGGGGCAGGCCAGTCGATTTCGGCGGGAGAACAGCTGGTGAGTCAGTTTCAGCGGGAGCAGTGCGGAAGTGGCAGCTGGGAGTTAAGTCTGTCCTTTAAAAGCACTTGTCTTTGCAGGTGCAGGCCAGTCGATTTCGGCGGGAGAGCAGCTGGTGAGTCAGTTTCAGCGGGAGCAGTGCGGAAGTGGCAGCTGGGAGGTAAGTCTGTCCTTGGAAAGCACTTGTCTTTGCAGGGGCAGGCCAGTCGACTTCGGCGGGAGAACAGCTGGTGAGTCAATTTCAGCGGGAGCAGTGCGGAAGTGGCAGCTGGGAGTTAAGTCTGTCCTTTAAAAGCACTTGTCTTTGCAGGTGCAGGCCAGTCGATTTCGGCGGGAGAGCAGCTGGTGAGTCAGTTTCAGCGGGAGCAGTGCGGAAGTGGCAGCTGGGAGGTAAGTCTGTCCTTGTAAAGCACTTGTCTTTGCAGGGGCAGGCCAGTCGACTTCGGCGGGAGAACAGCTGGTGCGTCAGTTTCAGCGGGAGCAGTGCGGAAGTTGCTGCTGGGAGGTAAGTCTGTCCTTTAAAAGCACTTGCCTTTGCAGGGGCAGGCCAGTCGATTTCGGCGGGAGAACAGCTGGTGAGTCAGTTTCAGCGGGAGCAGTGCAGAAGTGGCAGCTGGGAGGTAAGTCTGTCCTTTAAAAGCACATGCCTTTGCAGGGGCCGGCCAGTCGATTTCGGCGGGAGTACAGCTGGTGAGTCAGTTTCAGCGGGAGCAGTGCAGAAGTGGCTGCTGGGAGGTAAGATTGTCCTTTAAAAGCACTTGTCTTTGCAGGGGCAGGCCAGTTGATTTCGGCGGGAGAACAGCTGGTGAGTCAGTTTCAGCGGGAGCAGTGCGGAAGTGGCTGCTGGGAGGTAAGTATTTCCTTTATAAGCACTTGTCTTTGCAGGGGCAGGCCAGTCGATTTCGGAGGGAGAACAGCTGGTGAGTCAGTTTCAGCGGGAGCAGTGCGAAAGTGGCTGCTGGGAGGCACGTCTGTCCATTAAAAGCACTTGTCTTTGCAGGGGCAGGCCAGTCGATTTCGGCGGGACAACAGCTGGTGAGTCAGTTTCAGCGGGAGCAGTGCGGAAGTGGCTGCTGGCAGGAAAGTCTGTCCTTTAAAAGCACTTGTCTTTGCAGGGGCAGGCCAGTCGATTTCGGCGGGAGAACAGCTGGTGAGTCAGTTTCAGCGGGAGCAGTGCGGAAGTGGCTGCTGGGAGGTAAGTCTGTCCTTTAAAAGCACTTGTCTTTGCAGGGGCAGGCCAGTCGATTTCGGCGGTAGAACAGCTGGTGAGTCAGTTTCAGCGGGAGCAGTGCGGAAGTGGCTACTGGGAGGTAAGTCTGTGGTTTAAAAGCAATTGTCTTTGCAGGGGCAGGCCAGTCGATTTCGGCGGGAGAACAGCTGGTGAGTCAGTTTCAGCGGGAGCAGTGCGTAAGTGGCTGCTGGGAGGTAAGTCTGTCCTTTAAAAGCACTTGTCTTTGCAGGTGCAGGCCAGTCAATTTTGGCGGGAGAACAGCTGCTGAGTCAGTTTCAGCGGGAGCAGTGCGGAAGTGGCTGCTGGGAGGTAAGTCTGTCCTTTAAAAGCACTTGTCTTTGCAGGGGCAGGCCAGTCGATTTCGGCGGGAGAACAGCTGGTGAGTCAATTTCAGCGGGAGCAGTGCGGAAGTGGCTGCTGGGAGGTGAGTCTGTCCTTTAAAAGCACTTGTCTTTGCAGGGGCAGGCCAGTTGATTTCGGCGGGAGAACAGCTGGTGAGTCCGTTTCAGCGGGAGCAGTGCGGAAGTGGCTGCTGTGAGGTAAGTCTGTCCTTTAAAAGCACTTGTCTTTGCAGGGGCAGGCCAGTCGATTCCGGCGCGAGAACAGCTGGTGAGTCAGTTTCAGCGGGAGCAGTGCGGAAGTGGCAGCTGGGAGTTAAGTCTGTCCTTTTAAAGCACTTGTCTTTGCAGGTGCAGGCCAGTCGATTTCGGCGGGAGAGCAGCTGGTGAGTCAGTTTCAGCGGGAGCAGTGCGGAAGTGGCAGCTGGGAGGTAAGTCTGTCCTTGTAAAGCACTTGTCTTTGCAGGGGCAGGCCAGTCGACTTCGGCGGGAAAACAGCTGGTGAGTCAATTTCAGCGGGAGCAGTGCGGAAGTGGCTGCGGGGAGGTAAGTCTGTCCTTTAAAAGCACTTGTCTTTGCAGGGGCAGGCAAGTCGATTTGGGCGGGAGAACAGCTGGTGCGTCAGTTTCAGCGGGAGCAGTGCGGAAGTTGCTGCTGGGAGGTAAGTCTGTCCTTTAAAAGCACTTGCCTTTGCAGGGGCAGGCCAGTCGATTTCGGCGGGAGAACAGCTGGTGAGTCAGTTTCAGCGGGAGCAGTGCAGAAGTGGCAGCTGGGAGGTAAGTCTGTCCTTTAAAAGCACATGCCTTTGCAGGGGCCGGCCAGTCGATTTCGGCGGGAGTACAGCTGGTGAGTCAGTTTCAGCGGGAGCAGTGCAGAAGTGGCTGCTGGGAGGTAAGATTGTCCTTTAAAAGCACTTGTCTTTGCAGGGGCAGGCCAGTTGATTTCGGCGGGAGAACAGCTGGTGAGTCAGTTTCAGCGGGAGCAGTGCGGAAGTGGCTGCTGGGAGGTAAGTATTTCCTTTATAAGCACTTGTCTTTGCAGGGGCAGGCCAGTCGATTTCGGAGGGAGAACAGCTGGTGAGTCAGTTTCAGCGGGAGCAGTGCGAAAGTGGCTGCTGGGAGGCACGTCTGTCCATTAAAAGCACTTGTCTTTGCAGGGGCAGGCCAGTCGATTTCGGCGGGACAACAGCTGGTGAGTCAGTTTCAGCGGGAGCAGTGCGGAAGTGGCTGCTGGCAGGAAAGTCTGTCCTTTAAAAGCACTTGTCTTTGCAGGGGCAGGCCAGTCGATTTCGGCGGGAGAACAGCTGGTGAGTCAGTTTCAGCGGGAGCAGTGCGGAAGTGGCTGCTGGGAGGTAAGTCTGTCCTTTAAAAGCACTTGTCTTTGCAGGGGCAGGCCAGTCGATTTCGGCGGTAGAACAGCTGGTGAGTCAGTTTCAGCGGGAGCAGTGCGGAAGTGGCTACTGGGAGGTAAGTCTGTGGTTTAAAAGCAATTGTCTTTGCAGGGGCAGGCCAGTCGATTTCGGCGGGAGAACAGCTGGTGAGTCAGTTTCAGCGGGAGCAGTGCGTAAGTGGCTGCTGGGAGGTAAGTCTGTCCTTTAAAAGCACTTGTCTTTGCAGGTGCAGGCCAGTCAATTTTGGCGGGAGAACAGCTGCTGAGTCAGTTTCAGCGGGAGCAGTGCGGAAGTGGCTGCTGGGAGGTAAGTCTGTCCTTTAAAAGCACTTGTCTTTGCAGGGGCAGGCCAGTCGATTTCGGCGGGAGAACAGCTGGTGAGTCAATTTCAGCGGGAGCAGTGCGGAAGTGGCTGCTGGGAGGTGAGTCTGTCCTTTAAAAGCACTTGTCTTTGCAGGGGCAGGCCAGTTGATTTCGGCGGGAGAACAGCTGGTGAGTCCGTTTCAGCGGGAGCAGTGCGGAAGTGGCTGCTGTGAGGTAAGTCTGTCCTTTAAAAGCACTTGTCTTTGCAGGGGCAGGCCAGTCGATTCCGGCGCGAGAACAGCTGGTGAGTCAGTTTCAGCGGGAGCAGTGCGGAAGTGGCTGCTGGGAGGCACGTCTGTCCATTAAAAGCACTTGTCTTTGCAGGGGCAGGCCAGTCGATTTCGGCGGGACAACAGCTGGTGAGTCAGTTTCAGCGGGAGCAGTGCGGAAGTGGCTGCTGGCAGGAAAGTCTGTCCTTTAAAAGCACTTGTCTTTGCAGGGGCAGGCCAGTCGATTTCGGCGGGAGAACAGCTGGTGAGTCAGTTTCAGCGGGAGCAGTGCGGAAGTGGCTGCTGGGAGGTAAGTCTGTCCTTTAAAAGCACTTGTCTTTGCAGGGGCAGGCCAGTCGATTTCGGCGGTAGAACAGCTGGTGAGTCAGTTTCAGCGGGAGCAGTGCGGAAGTGGCTACTGGGAGGTAAGTCTGTGGTTTAAAAGCAATTGTCTTTGCAGGGGCAGGCCAGTCGATTTCGGCGGGAGAACAGCTGGTGAGTCAGTTTCAGCGGGAGCAGTGCGTAAGTGGCTGCTGGGAGGTAAGTCTGTCCTTTAAAAGCACTTGTCTTTGCAGGTGCAGGCCAGTCAATTTTGGCGGGAGAACAGCTGCTGAGTCAGTTTCAGCGGGAGCAGTGCGGAAGTGGCTGCTGGGAGGTAAGTCTGTCCTTTAAAAGCACTTGTCTTTGCAGGGGCAGGCCAGTCGATTTCGGCGGGAGAACAGCTGGTGAGTCAATTTCAGCGGGAGCAGTGCGGAAGTGGCTGCTGGGAGGTGAGTCTGTCCTTTAAAAGCACTTGTCTTTGCAGGGGCAGGCCAGTTGATTTCGGCGGGAGAACAGCTGGTGAGTCCGTTTCAGCGGGAGCAGTGCGGAAGTGGCTGCTGTGAGGTAAGTCTGTCCTTTAAAAGCACTTGTCTTTGCAGGGGCAGGCCAGTCGATTCCGGCGCGAGAACAGCTGGTGAGTCAGTTTCAGCGGGAGCAGTGCGGAAGTGGCAGCTGGGAGTTAAGTCTGTCCTTTTAAAGCACTTGTCTTTGCAGGTGCAGGCCAGTCGATTTCGGCGGGAGAGCAGCTGGTGAGTCAGTTTCAGCGGGAGCAGTGCGGAAGTGGCAGCTGGGAGGTAAGTCTGTCCTTGTAAAGCACTTGTCTTTGCAGGGGCAGGCCAGTCGACTTCGGCGGGAGAACAGCTGGTGAGTCAATTTCAGCGGGAGCAGTGCGGAAGTGGCTGCGGGGAGGTAAGTCTGTCCTTTAAAAGCACTTGTCTTTGCAGGGGCAGGCAAGTCGATTTGGGCGGGAGAACAGCTGGTGCGTCAGTTTCAGCGGGAGCAGTGCGGAAGTTGCTGCTGGGAGGTAAGTCTGTCCTTTAAAAGCACTTGCCTTTGCAGGGGCAGGCCAGTCGATTTCGGCGGGAGAACAGCTGGTGAGTCAGTTTCAGCGGGAGCAGTGCAGAAGTGGCAGCTGGGAGGTAAGTCTGTCCTTTAAAAGCACATGCCTTTGCAGGGGCCGGCCAGTCGATTTCGGCGGGAGTACAGCTGGTGAGTCAGTTTCAGCGGGAGCAGTGCAGAAGTGGCTGCTGGGAGGTAAGATTGTCCTTTAAAAGCACTTGTCTTTGCAGGGGCAGGCCAGTTGATTTCGGCGGGAGAACAGCTGGTGAGTCAGTTTCAGCGGGAGCAGTGCGGAAGTGGCTGCTGGGAGGTAAGTATTTCCTTTATAAGCACTTGTCTTTGCAGGGGCAGGCCAGTCGATTTCGGAGGGAGAACAGCTGGTGAGTCAGTTTCAGCGGGAGCAGTGCGAAAGTGGCTGCTGGGAGGCACGTCTGTCCATTAAAAGCACTTGTCTTTGCAGGGGCAGGCCAGTCGATTTCGGCGGGACAACAGCTGGTGAGTCAGTTTCAGCGGGAGCAGTGCGGAAGTGGCTGCTGGCAGGAAAGTCTGTCCTTTAAAAGCACTTGTCTTTGCAGGGGCAGGCCAGTCGATTTCGGCGGGAGAACAGCTGGTGAGTCAGTTTCAGCGGGAGCAGTGCGGAAGTGGCTGCTGGGAGGTAAGTCTGTCCTTTAAAAGCACTTGTCTTTGCAGGGGCAGGCCAGTCGATTTCGGCGGTAGAACAGCTGGTGAGTCAGTTTCAGCGGGAGCAGTGCGGAAGTGGCTACTGGGAGGTAAGTCTGTGGTTTAAAAGCAATTGTCTTTGCAGGGGCAGGCCAGTCGATTTCGGCGGGAGAACAGCTGGTGAGTCAGTTTCAGCGGGAGCAGTGCGTAAGTGGCTGCTGGGAGGTAAGTCTGTCCTTTAAAAGCACTTGTCTTTGCAGGTGCAGGCCAGTCAATTTTGGCGGGAGAACAGCTGCTGAGTCAGTTTCAGCGGGAGCAGTGCGGAAGTGGCTGCTGGGAGGTAAGTCTGTCCTTTAAAAGCACTTGTCTTTGCAGGGGCAGGCCAGTCGATTTCGGCGGGAGAACAGCTGGTGAGTCAATTTCAGCGGGAGCAGTGCGGAAGTGGCTGCTGGAAGGTGAGTCTGTCCTTTAAAAGCACTTGTCTTTGCAGGGGCAGGCCAGTTGATTTCGGCGGGAGAACAGCTGGTGAGTCCGTTTCAGCGGGAGCAGTGCGGAAGTGGCTGCTGTGAGGTAAGTCTGTCCTTTAAAAGCACTTGTCTTTGCAGGGGCAGGCCAGTCGATTCCGGCGCGAGAACAGCTGGTGAGTCAGTTTCAGCGGGAGCAGTGCGGAAGTGGCTGCTGGGAGCTAAGTCTGTCCTTTTAAAGCACTTGTCTTTGCAGGGGCACGCCAGTCGATTTCGGAGGGAGAACAGCTCGTGAGTCAGTTTCAGCGGGAGCAGTGCGCATGTGGCTGCTGGGAGGTAAGTCTGTCCTTTAAAAGCACTTTTCTTTGCAGGGGCAGGCCAGTCGATTTCGGCAGGAGAACAGCTGATGAGTCAGTTTCAGCGGGAGCAGTGGGGAAGTGGCTGCTGGGAGGTAAGTCTGTCCTTTAAAAGCACTTGTCTTTGCAGGGGCAGGTCAGTTAATTTCGGCGGGAGAACAGCTGGTGAGTCAGTTTCAGCGGGAGCAGTGCGGAAGTGGCTGCTGGGAGGTAAGTCTGTCCTTTAAAAGCACTTGTCTTTGCAGGGGCAGGCCACTCGATTTCGGCGGGGGAACAGCTGGTGAGTCAGTTTCAGCGGGAGCAGTGCGGAAGTGGCTGCTGGGAGGTAAGTCTGTCCTTTAAAAGCACTTGTCTTTGCAGGGGCAGGCCAGTCGATTCCGGCGCGAGAACAGCTGGTGAGTCAGTTTCAGCGGGAGCAGTGCGGAAGTGGCTGCTGGGAGCTAAGTCTGTCCTTTTAAAGCACTTGTCTTTGCAGGGGCACGCCAGTCGATTTCGGAGGGAGAACAGCTCGTGAGTCAGTTTCAGCGGGAGCAGTGCGCATGTGGCTGCTGGGAGGTAAGTCTGTCCTTTAAAAGCACTTTTCTTTGCAGGGGCAGGCCAGTCGATTTCGGCGGGAGAACAGCTGATGAGTCAGTTTCAGCGGGAGCAGTGCGTAAGTGGCTGCTGCGAGGTAAGTCTGTCCTTTAAAAGCACTTGTCTTTGCAGGTGCAGGCCAGTCAATTTTGGCGGGAGAACAGCTGCTGAGTCAGTTTCAGCGGGAGCAGTGCGGAAGTGGCTGCTGGGAGGTAAGTCTGTCCTTTAAAAGCACTTGTCTTTGCAGGGGCAGGCCAGTCGATTTCGGCGGGAGAACAGCTGGTGAGTCAGTTTCAGCGGGAGCAGTGCGGAAGTGGCTGCTGGGAGCTAAGTCTGTCCTTTTAAAGCACTTGTCTTTGCAGGGGCACGCCAGTCGATTTCAGAGGGAGAACAGCTCGTGAGTCAGTTTCAGCGGGAGCAGTGGGGAAGTGGCTGCTGGGAGGTAAGTCTGTCCTTTAAAAGCACTTGTCTTTGCAGGGGCAGGTCAGTCAATTTCGGCGGGAGAACAGCTGGAGAGTCAGTTTCAGCGGGAGCAGTGCGGAAGTGGCTGCTGGGAGGTAAGTCTGTCCTTTAAAAGCACTTGTCTTTGCAGGGGCAGGCCACTCGATTTCGGCGGGGGAACAGCTGGTGAGTCAGTTTCAGCGGGAGCAGTGCGGAAGTGGCTGCTGGGAGGTAAGTCTGTCCTTTAAAAGCACTTGTCTTTGCAGGGGCAGGCCAGTCGATTTCGGCGGGAGAACAGCTGGAGAGTCAGTTTCAGCAGGAGCAGTGAGGAAGTGGCTGCTGGGAGGTAAGGCTGTCCTTTAAAAGCACTTGTCTTTGAAGGGGCAGGCCAGTCGATTTCGGCGGGAGAACAGCTGGTGAGTCCGTTTCAGCGGGAGCAGTGCGGAAGTGGCTGCTGGGAGGTAAGTCTGTCCTTTAAAAGCACTTGTCTTTGCAGGTGCAGGCCAGTCGATTTCGGCGGGAGAGCAGCTGGTGAGTCAGTTTCAGCGGGAGCAGTGCGGAAGTGGCAGCTGGGAGGTAAGTCTGTCCTTGTAAAGCACTTGTCTTTGCAGGGGTAGGCCAGTCGACTTCGGCGGGAGAACAGCTGGTGAGTCAGTTTCAGCGGGAGCAGTGCGGAAGTGGCTGCGGGGAGGTATATCTGTCCTTTAAAAGCACTTGTCTTTGCAAGGGCAGGCCAGTCGATTTCGGCGGGAGAACAGCTGGTCAGTCAGTTTCAGCGGGAGCAGTGCGGAAGTTGCTGCTGGGAGGTAAGTCTGTCCTTTAAAAGCACTTGCCTTTGCAGGGGCAGGCCAGTCGATTTCGGCGGGAGAACAGCTGGTGAGTCAGTTTCAGCGGGAGCAGTGCAGAAGTGGCAGCTGGGAGGTAAGTCTGTCCTTTAAAAGCACATGCCTTTGCAGGGGCCGGCCAGTCGATTTCGGCGGGAGTACAGCTGGTGAGTCAGTTTCAGCGGGAGCAGTGCAGAAGTGGCTGCTGGGAGGTAAGATTGTCCTTTAAAAGCACTTGTCTTTCAAGGGGCAGGCCAGTCGATTTCGGCGGGAGAACAGCTGGTGAGTCAGTTTCAGCGGGAGCAGTGCAGAAGTGGCTGCTGGGAGGTAAGATTGTCCTTTAAAAGCACTTGTCTTTGCAGGGGCAGGCCAGTCGAATTCGGCGGGAGAACAGCTGGTGAGTCAGTTTCAGCGGGAGCAGTGCGGAAGTGGCTGCTGGGAGGTAAGTATTTCCTTTAAAAGCACTTGTCTTTGCAGGGGCAGGCCAGTCGATTTCGGAGGGAGAACAGCTGGTGAGTCAGTTTCAGCGGGAGCAGTGCGAAAGTGGCTGCTGGGAGGCACGTCTGTCCATTAAAAGCACTTGTCTTTGCAGGGGCAGGCCAGTCGATTTCGGCGGGACAACAGCTGGTGAGTCAGTTTCAGCGGGAGCAGTGCGGAAGTGGCTGCTGGCAGGAAAGTCTGTCCTTTAAAAGCACTTGTCTTTGCAGGGGCAGGCCAGTCGATTTCGGCGGGAGAACAGCTGGTGAGTCAGTTTCAGCGGGAGCAGTGCGGAAGTGGCTGCTGGGAGGTAAGTCTGTCCTTTAAAAGCACTTGTCTTTGCAGGGGCAGGCCAGTCGATTTCGGCGGTAGAGCAGCTGGTGAGTCAGTTTCAGCGGGAGCAGTGCGGAAGTGGCTACTGGGAGGTAAGTCTGTGGTTTAAAAGCAATTGTCTTTGCAGGGGCAGGCCAGTCGATTTCGGCGGGAGAACAGCTGGTGAGTCAGTTTCAGCGGGAGCAGTGCGTATGTGGCTGCTGGGAGGTAAGTCTGTCCTTTAAAAGCACTTGTCTTTGCAGGTGCAGGCCAGTCAATTTTGGCGGGAGAACAGCTGCTGAGTCAGTTTCAGCGGGAGCAGTGCGGAAGTGGCTGCTGGGAGGTAAGTCTGTCCTTTAAAAGCACTTGTCTTTGCAGGGGCAGGCCAGTCGATTTCGGCGGGAGAACAGCTGGTGAGTCAATTTCAGCGGGAGCAGTGCGGAAGTGGATGCTGGGAGGTGAGTCTGTCCTTTAAAAGCACTTGTCTTTGCAGGGGCAGGCCAGTTGATTTCGGCGGGAGAACAGCTGGTGAGTCCGTTTCAGCGGGAGCAGTGCGGAAGTGGCTGCTGGGAGGTAAGTCTGTCCTTTAAAAGCACTTGTCTTTGCAGGGGCAGGCCAGTCGATTTCGGAGGGAGAACAGCTGGTGAGTCAGTTTCAGCGGGAGCAGTGCGAAAGTGGCTGCTGGGAGGTAAGTCTGTCCTTTAAAAGCACTTGTCTTTGCAGGGGCAGGCCAGACGATTTCGGCGGGAGAACAGCTGGTGAGTCAGTTTCAGCGGGAGCAGTGTGGAAGTGGCTGCTGGCAGGAAAGTCTGTCCTTTAAAAGCACTTGTCTTTGCAGGGGCAGGCCAGTCGATTTCGGCGGGAGAACAGCTGGTGAGTCAGTTTCAGCGGGAGCAGTGCGGAAGTGGCTGCTGCGAGGTAAGTCTGTCCTTTAAAAGCACTTGTCTTTGCAGGGGCAGGCCAGTCGATTTCGGCGGGAGAACAGCTGGTGAGTCAGTTTCAGCGGGAGCAGTGCGGAAGTGGCTACTGGGAGGTAAGTCTGTCGTTTAAAAGCAATTGTCTTTGCAGGGGCATGGCAGTCGATTTCGGCGGGAGAACAGCTGGTGAGTCAGTTTTGGCGGGAGCAGTGCTGAAGTGGCTGCTGGGAGGTAAGTCTGTCCTTTAAAAGCACTTGTCTTTGCAGGTGCAGGCCAGTCGATTTCGGCGGGAGAACAGCTGGTGAGTCAGTTTCAGCGGGAGCAGTGCGGAAGTGGCTTCTGGGAGGTAAGTCTGTCCTTTAAAAGCACTTGTCTTTGCAGGGGCAGGCCAGTCGATTTCGGCGGCAGAACATCTGGTGAGTCAGTTTCAGCGGGAGCAGTGCGGAATAGGCTGCTGGGAGGTAAGTCTGTCCTTTAAAAGCTCTTGTCTTTGCAGGGGCAGGCCAGTTGATTTCGGCGGGAGAACAGCTGGTGAGTCAGTTTCAGCGGGAGCAGTGCGGAAGTGGCTGCTGCGAGGTAAGTCTGTCCTTTAAAAGCACTTGTCTTTGCAGGGGCAGGCCAGTCGATTTCGGCGGGAGAACAGCTGGTGAGTCAGTTTCAGCGGGAGCAGTGCGGAAGTGGCTACTGGGAGGTAAGTCTGTCGTTTAAAAGCAATTGTCTTTGCAGGGGCATGGCAGTCGATTTCGGCGGGAGAACAGCTGGTGAGTCAGTTTAGGCGGGAGCAGTGCTGAAGTGGCTGCTGGGAGGTAAGTCTGTCCTTTAAAAGCACTTGTCTTTGCAGGTGCAGGCCAGTCGATTTCGGCGGGAGAACAGCTGGTGAGTCAGTTTCAGCGGGAGCAGTGCGGAAGTGGCTTCTGGGAGGTAAGTCTGTCCTTTAAAAGCACTTGTCTTTGCAGGGGCAGGCCAGTCGATTTCGGCGGCAGAACAGCTGGTGAGTCAGTTTCAGCGGGAGCAGTGCGGAATAGGCTGCTGGGAGGTAAGTCTGTCCTTTAAAAGCTCTTGTCTTTGCAGGGGCAGGCCAGTTGATTTCGGCGGGAGAACAGCTGGCGAGTCAGTTTCAGCGGGAGCAGAGCGGAAGTGGCTGCTGGGAGGTAAGTCTGTCCTTTAAAAGCACTTGTCTTTGCAGGTGCAGGCCAGTCGATTTCGGCGGGAGAACAGCTGGTGAGTCCGTTTCAGCGGGAGCAGTGCGGAAGTGGCAGCTGGGAGGTAAGTCTGTCCTTGTAAATCACTTGTCTTTGCAGGGGCAGGCCAGTCGATTTCGGCGGCAGAACAGCTGGTGAGTCAGTTTCAGCGGGAGCAGTGCGGAATAGGCTGCTGGGAGGTAAGTCTGTCCTTTAAAAGCTCTTGTCTTTGCAGGGGCAGGCCAGTTGATTTCGGCGGGAGAACAGCTGGCGAGTCAGTTTCAGCGGGAGCAGAGCGGAAGTGGCTGCTGGGAGGTAAGTCTGTCCTTTAAAAGCACTTGTCTTTGCAGGTGCAGGCCAGTCGATTTCGGCGGGAGAACAGCTGGTGAGTCAGTTTCAGCGGGAGCAGTGCGGAAGTGGCAGCTGGGAGGTAAGTCTGTCCTTGTAAAGCACTTGTCTTTGCAGGGGCAGGCCAGTCGATTTCGGCGGGAGAACAGCTGGTGAGTCAGTTTCAGCGGGAGCAGTGCAGAAGTGGCAGCTGGGAGGTAAGTCTGTCCTTTAAAAGCACATGCCTTTGCAGGGGCCGGCCAGTCGATTTCGGCGGGAGTACAGCTGGTGAGTCAGTTTGAGCGGGAGCAGTGCAGAAGTGGCTGCTGGGAGGTAAGATTGTCCTTTAAAAGCACTTGTCTTTGCAGGGGCAGGCCAGTCGATTTCGGCGGGAGAACAGCTGGTGAGTCAGTTTCAGCGGGAGCAGTGCAGAAGTGGCTGCTGGGAGGTAAGATTGTCCTTTAAAAGCACTTGTCTTTGCAGGGGCAGGCCAGTTGATTTCGGCGGGAGAACAGCTGGTGAGTCCGTTTCAGCGGGAGCAGTGCGGAAGTGGCTGCTGGGAGGTAACTCTGTCCTTTAAAAGCACTTGTGTTTGCAGGGGCAGGCCAGTCGATTTCGGCGGGAGAACAGCTGGTGAGTCAGTTTCAGCGGGAGCAGTGCGGAAGTGGCTGCTGGGAGGTAAGTATTTCCTTTAAAAGCACTTGTCTTTGCAGGGGCAGGCCAGTCGATTTCGGAGGGAGAACAGCTGGTGAGTCAGTTTCAGCGGGAGCAGTGCGAAAGTGGCTGCTGGGAGGCACGTCTGTCCATTAAAAGCACTTGTCTTTGCAGGGGCAGGCCAGTCGATTTCGGCGGGACAACAGCTGGTGAGTCAGTTTCAGCGGGAGCAGTGCGGAAGTGGCTGCTGGCAGGAAAGTGTGTCCGTTAAAAGCACTTGTCTTTGCAGGGGCAGGCCAGTCGATTTCGGCGGGAGAACAGCTGGTGAGTCAGTTTCAGCGGGAACAGTGCGGAAGTGGCTGCTGGGAGGTAAGTCTGTCCTTTAAAAGCACTTGTCTTTGCAGGGGCAGGCCAGTCGATTTCGGCGGTAGAACAGCTGGTGAGTCAGTTTCAGCGGGAGCAGTGCGGAAGTGGCTACTGGGAGGTAAGTCTGTGGTTTAAAAGCAATTGTCTTTGCAGGGGCAGGCCAGTCGATTTCGGCGGGAGAACAGCTGGTGAGTCAGTTTCAGCGGGAGCAGTGCGGAAGTGGCTGCTGGGAGGTAAGTCTGTCCTTTAAAAGCACTTGTCTTTGCAGGGGCAGGCCAGTCGATTTCGGCGGGAGAACAGCTGGTGAGTCAATTTCAGCGGGAGCAGTGCGGAAGTGGCTGCTGGGAGGTGAGTCTGTCCTTTAAAAGCACTTGTCTTTGCAGGGGCAGGCCAGTTGATTTCGGCGGGAGAATAGCTGGTGAGTCCGTTTCAGCGGGAGCAGTGCGGAAGTGGCTGCTGGGAGGTAACTCTGTCTTTTAAAAGCACTTGTCTTTGCAGGGGCAGGCCAGTCGATTTCGGCGGCAGAACAGCTGGTGAGTCAGTTTCAGCGGGAGCAGTGCGGAATAGGCTGCTGGGAGGTAAGTCTGTCCTTTAAAAGCTCTTGTCTTTGCAGGGGCAGGCCAGTTGATTTCGGCGGGAGAACAGCTGGCGAGTCAGTTTCAGCGGGAGCAGAGCGGAAGTGGCTGCTGGGAGGTAAGTCTGTCCTTTAAAAGCACTTGTCTTTGCAGGTGCAGGCCAGTCGATTTCGGCGGGAGAACAGCTGGTGAGTCCGTTTCAGCGGGAGCAGTGCGGAAGTGGCAGCTGGGAGGTAAGTCTGTCCTTGTAAATCACTTGTCTTTGCAGGGGCAGGCCAGTCGATTTCGGCGGCAGAACAGCTGGTGAGTCAGTTTCAGCGGGAGCAGTGCGGAATAGGCTGCTGGGAGGTAAGTCTGTCCTTTAAAAGCTCTTGTCTTTGCAGGGGCAGGCCAGTTGATTTCGGCGGGAAAACAGCTGGCGAGTCAGTTTCAGCGGGAGCAGAGCGGAAGTGGCTGCTGGGAGGTAAGTCTGTCCTTTAAAAGCACTTGTCTTTGCAGGTGCAGGCCAGTCGATTTCGGCGGGAGAACAGCTGGTGAGTCAGTTTCAGCGGGAGCAGTGCGGAAGTGGCAGCTGGGAGGTAAGTCTGTCCTTGTAAAGCACTTGTCTTTGCAGGGGCAGGCCAGTCGACTTCGGCGGGAGAACAGCTGGTGAGTCAGTTTCAGCGGGAGCAGTGCGGAAGTGGCTGCGGGGAGGTAAGTCTGTCCTTTAAAAGCACATGCCTTTGCAGGGGCAGGCCAGTCGATTTCGGCGGGAGTACAGCTGGTGAGTCAGTTCCAGCGGGAGCAGTGCAGAAGTGGCTGCTGGGAGGTAAGATTGTCCTTTAAAAGCACTTGTCTTTGCAGGGGCAGGCCAGTCGATTTCGGCGGGAGAACAGCTGGTGAGTCAGTTTCAGCGGGAGCAGTGCGGAAGTGGCTGCTGGGAGGTAAGTCTGTCCTTTAAAAGCACTTGCCTTTGCAGGGGCAGGCCAGTCTATTTCGGCTGGAGAACAGCTGGTGATTCAGTTTCAGCGGGAGCAGTGCGGAAGTGGCTGCTGGGAGGTAAGTCTGTCCTTTAAAAGCACTTGTCTTTGCAGGGGCAGGCCAGTCGATTTCGGCTGGAGAACAGCTGGTGATTCAGTTTCAGCGGGAGCAGTGCGGAAGTGGCTGCTGGGAGGTAAGTCTGTCCTTTAAAAGCACTTGTCTTTGCAGGGGCAGGCCGGTCGATTTCGGCGGGAGAACAGATGGTGAGTCAGTTTCAGCGGGAGCAGTGAGGAACTGGCTGCTGGGAGGTAAGGCTGTCCTTTAAAAGCACTTGTCTTTGAAGGGGCAGGCCAGTCGATTTCGTCGGGAGAACAGCTGGTGAGTCCGTTTCAGTGGGAGCAGTGCGGAAGTGGCTGCTGGGAGGTAAGTCTGTCCTTTAAAAGCACTTGTCTTTGCAGGGGCAGGCCAGTCGATTTCGGAGGGAGAACAGCTCGTGAGTCAGTTTCAGCGGGAGCAGTGCGCATGTGGCTGCTGGGAGGTAAGTCTGTCCTTTAAAAGCACTTTTCTTTGCAGGGGCAGGCCAGTCGATTTCGGCGGGAGAACAGCTGAAGAGTCAGTTTCAGCGGGAGCAGTGTGGAAGTGGCAGCTGGGAGGTAAGTCTGTCCTTTAAAAGCACTTGTCTTTGCAGGGGCAGGCCAGTCGATTTCGGCGGGAGAACAGCTGGTGAGTCAGTTTCAGCGGGAGCAGTGCGGAAGTGGCTGCTGGGAGGTAAGTATTTCCTTTAAAAGCACTTGTCTTTGCAGGGGCAGGCCAGTCGATTTCGGAGGGAGAACAGCTGGTGAGTCAGTTTCAGCGGGAGCAGTGCGAAAGTGGCAGCTGGGAGGCACGTCTGTCCATTAAAAGCACTTGTCTTTGCAGGGGCAGGCCAGTCGATTTCGGCGGGACAACAGCTGGTGAGTCAGTTTCAGCGGGAGCAGTGCGGAAGTGGCTGCTGGCAGGAAAGTCTGTCCGTTAAAAGCACTTGTCTTTGCAGGGGCAGGCCAGTCGATTTCGGCGGGAGAACAGCTGGTGAGTCAGTTTCAGCGGGAACAGTGCGGAAGTGGCTGCTGGGAGGTAAGTCTGTCCTTTAAAAGCACTTGTCTTTGCAGGGGCAGGCCAGTCGATTTCGGCGGTAGAACAGCTGGTGAGTCAGTTTCAGCGGGAGCAGTGCGGAAGTGGCTACTGGGAGGTAAGTCTGTGGTTTAAAAGCAATTGTCTTTGCAGGGGCAGGCCAGTCGATTTCGGCGGGAGAACAGCTGGTGAGTTAGTTTCAGCGGGAGCAGTGCGTAAGTGGCTGCTGGGAGGTAAGTCTGTCCTTTAAAAGCACTTGTCTTTGCAGGTGCAGGCCAGTCAATTTTGGCGGGAGAACAGCTGCTCAGTCAGTTTCAGCGGGAGCAGTGCGGAAGTGGCTGCTGGGAGGTAAGTCTGTCCTTTAAAAGCACTTGTCTTTGCAGGGGCAGGCCAGTCGATTTCGGCGGGAGAACAGCTGGTGAGTCAATTTCAGCGGGAGCAGTGCGGAAGTGGCTGCTGGGAGGTGAGTCTGTCCTTTAAAAGCACTTGTCTTTGCAGGGGCAGGCCAGTCAATTTCGGCGGTAGAACAGCTGGTGAGTCAGTTTCAGCGGGAGCAGTGCGGAAGTGGCAGCTGGGAGGTAAGTCTGTCCTTTAAAAGCACTTGTCTTTGCAGGGGCACGCCAGTCGATTTCGGCGGGAGAACAGCTGGTGAGTCAGTTTCAGCGGGAGCAGTGCGGAAGTGGCTGCTGGGAGGTAAGTCTGTCCTTTAAAAGCACTTGTCTTTACAGGGGCAGGCCAGTCGATTTCGGCGGGAGAACAGCTGGTGAGTCAGTTTCAGCGGGAGCAGTGCGGAAGTGGCTGCTGGGAGTTAAGTCTGTCCTTTAAAAGCACTTGTCTTTGCAGGGGCAGGCCAGTCGATTTCGGCGGGAGAACAGCTGGTGAGTCAGTTTCAGCGGGAGCAGTGCGGAAGTGGCTGCTGGGAGGTAAGTCTGTCCTTTAAAAGCACTTGTCTTTGCAGGGACAGGCCAGTCGATGTCGGCGGGAGAACAGCTGGTGAGTCGGTTTCAGCGGGAGTAGTGCGCAAGTGTCTGCTGGGAGGTAAGTCTGTCCTTTAAACGCACTTGTCTTTGCAGTGGCAGGCCAGTCGATTTCGGCGGGAGAACAGCTGGTGAGCCAGTTTCAGTGGGAGCAGTGCGGAAGTGGCTGCTGGGAGGTAAGTCTGTCCTTTAAAAGCACTTGTCTTTGCAGGGGCAGGCCAGTCGATTTCGGCTGGAGAACAGCTGGTGAGTCAGTTTCAGCGGGAGCAGTGCGGAAGTGGCTGCTGGGAGGTAAGTCTGTCCTTTAAAAGGACTTGTCTTTGCAGGGGCAGGCCAGTCGATTTCGGCGGGAGAACAGCTGGTGAGTCAGATTCAGCGGGAGCAGTGCGGAAGTGGCTGCTGGGAGGTAAGTCTGTCCTTTAAAATCATTTGTCTTTGCAGGCGCAGGCCAGTCGATTTCGGCGGGAGAACAGCTGGTGAGTCAGTTTCAGCGGGAGCAGTGCGGAAGTGGCAGCTGGGAGGTAAGTCTGTCCTTTAAAAGCATTTGTCTTAGCAGGGGCAGACCAGTCGATTTCGGCGGGAGAACAGCTGGTGAGTCAGTTTCAGCGGGAGCAGTGCGGAAGTGGCTGCTGGGAGGTAAGTCTGTCCTTTAAAAGCACTTGTCTTTGCAGGGGCAGGCCAGTCGATTTCGGCGGGAGAACAGCTGGTGAGTCAGTTTCAGCGGGAGCAGTGCAGAAGTGGCAGCTGGGAGGTAAGTCTGTCATTTAAATGCACTTGTCTTTGCAGGGGCAGGCCAGTTGATTTCGGCGGGAGAACAGCTGGTGAGTCAGTTTCAGCGGGAGCAGTGCGGAAGTGGCAGCTGGGAGGTAAGTCTGTCCTTTAAAAGCACTTGTCTTTGCAGGGGCAGACCAGTCGATTTCGGCGGGAGAACAGCTGGTGAGTCAGTTTCAGCGGGAGCAGTGCGCAAGCGGCTGCTAGGAGGTAAGTCTGTCCTTTAAAAGCACTTGTCTTTGCAGGGGCAGGCCAGTCGATTTCGGCGGGAGAACAGCTGGTGAGTCAGTTTCAGCGAGAGCAGTGCGGAAGTGGCAGCTGGGAGGTAAGTCTGTCCTTTAAAAGCACTTGTCTTTGCAGGGGCAGGCCAGTCAATTTCGGCGGGAGAACAGTTGGTGAGTCAGTTTCAGCGGGAGCAGTGCGGAAGTGGCAGCTGAGAGGTAAGTCTGTCCTTTAAAAGCACTTGTCTTTGCAGGGGCAGGCCAGTCGATTTCGGCGGGAGAAAGCTGGTGTGTCAGTTTCAGCGGGAGCAGTGCGGAAGTGTATGCTGGGAGGTAAGTCTGTCCTTTAAAAGCACTTATCTTTGCAGGGGCACGCCAGTCGATTACGGTGGGAGGACAGCTGGTGAGCCAGTTTCAGCGGGAGCAGTGCGGAAGTGGCTGCTGGGAGGTAATTCTGTCCTTAAAAAGCACTTGTCTTTGCAGGGGCAGGGCCAGTCGATTTCGGCGGGAGAACAGCTGGTGAGTCAGTTTCAGCGGGAGCAGTGCGGAAGTGGCAGCTGGGAGGTAAGTCTGTCCTTTAAAAGCACTTGTCTTTGCAGGGGCAGGCCAGTCGATTTCGGTGGGAGAACAGCTGGTGAGTCAGATTCAGCGGGAGCAGTGCGGAAGTGGCTGCTGGCTGTTAAGTTTGTCCTTAAAAAGCACTTGCCTTTGCAGGGGCAGGCCAGTCGATTGCGGAAGGAGAACAGCTGGTGAGTCAATTTCAGCGGGAGCAGTGCGGAAGTGGCTGCTGGGAGGTAAGTCTGTCCTTTAAAAGCACTTGTCTTTGCAGGGGCAGGCCAGTCGATTTCGGCGGGAGAACAGCTGGTGAGTCAGTTTCAGCGGGAGCAGTGCGGAAGTGTATGCTGGGAGGTAAGTCTGTCGTTTAAAAGCACTTATCTTTGCAGGGGCAGGCCAGTCGATTACGGTGGGAGGACAGCTGGTGAGTCAGTTTCAGCGGGAGCAGTGCGGAAGTGGCTGCTGGGAGGTAATTCTGTACTTTAAAAGCACTTGTCTTTGCAGGGGCAGGCCAGTCGATTTCGGCGGAAGAACAGCTGGTGAGTCAGTTTCAGCGGGAGCAGTGCGGAAGTGGCTGCTGGGAGGTAATTCTGTCCTTAAAAAGCACTTGTCTTTGCAGGGGCAGGGCCAGTCGATTTCGGCGGGAGAACAGCTGGTGAGTCAGTTTCAGCGGGAGCAGTGCGGAAGTGGCAGCTGGGAGGTAAGTCTGTCCTTTAAAAGCACTTGTCTTTGCAGGGGCAGGCCAGTCGATTTCGGTGGGAGAACAGCTGGTGAGTCAGTTTCAGCGGGAGCAGTGCGGAAGTGGCTGCTGGGAGGTAAGTCTGTCCTTTAAAAGCACTTGTCTTTGCAGGGGCAGGCCAGTCGATTTCGGCGGGAGAACAGCTGGTGAGTCAGATTCAGCGGGAGCAGTGCGGAAGTGGCTGCTGGCTGTTAAGTTTGTCCTTAAAAAGCACTTGCCTTTGCAGGGGCAGGCCAGTCGATTTCGGAAGGAGAACAGCTGGTGAGTCAATTTCAGCGGGAGCAGTGCGGAAGTGGCTGCTGGGAGGTAAGTCTGTCCTTTAAAAGCACTTGTCTTTGCAGGGGCAGGCCAGTCGATTTCGGCGGGAGAACAGCTGGTGAGTCAGTTTCAGCGGGAGCAGTGCGGAAGTGTATGCTGGGAGGTAAGTCTGTCCTTTAAAAGCACTTATCTTTGCAGGGGCAGGCCAGTCGATTACGGTGGGAGGACAGCTGGTGAGTCAGTTTCAGCGGGAGCAGTGCGGAAGTGGCTGCTGGGAGGTAATTCTGTACTTTAAAAGCACTTGCCTTTGCAGGGGTAGGCAAGTCGATTTCGGCGGAAGAACAGCTGGTGAGTCAGTTTCAGCGGGAGCAGTGCGGAAGTGGCTGCTGGGAGGTAATTCTGTCCTTTAAAAGCACTTGTCTTTGCAGGGGCAGGCCAGTCAATTTCGGCGGGAGAACAGTTGGTGAGTCAGTTTCAGTGGGAGCAGTGCGGAAGTGGCAGCTGAGAGGTAAGTCTGTCCTTTAAAAGCACTTGTCGTTGCAGGGGCAGGCCAGTCGATTTCGGCGGGAGAACAGCTGGTGTGTCAGTTTCAGCGGGAGCAGTGCGGAAGTGGCAGCTGAGAGGTAAGTCTGTCCTTTAAAAGCACTTGTCTTTGCAGGGGCAGGCCAGTCGATTTCGGCGGGAGAAAGCTGGTGTGTCAGTTTCAGCGGGAGCAGTGCGGAAGTGTATGCTGGGAGGTAAGTCTGTCCTTTAAAAGCACTTATCTTTGCAGGGGCACGCCAGTCGATTACGGTGGGAGGACAGCTGGTGAGCCAGTTTCAGCGGGAGCAGTGCGGAAGTGGCTGCTGGGAGGTAATTCTGTCCTTAAAAAGCACTTGTCTTTGCAGGGGCAGGGCCAGTCGATTTCGGCGGGAGAACAGCTGGTGAGTCAGTTTCAGCGGGAGCAGTGCGGAAGTGGCAGCTGGGAGGTAAGTCTGTCCTTTAAAAGCACTTGTCTTTGCAGGGGCAGGCCAGTCGATTTCGGTGGGAGAACAGCTGGTGAGTCAGATTCAGCGGGAGCAGTGCGGAAGTGGCTGCTGGCTGTTAAGTTTGTCCTTAAAAAGCACTTGCCTTTGCAGGGGCAGGCCAGTCGATTGCGGAAGGAGAACAGCTGGTGAGTCAATTTCAGCGGGAGCAGTGCGGAAGTGGCTGCTGGGAGGTAAGTCTGTCCTTTAAAAGCACTTGTCTTTGCAGGGGCAGGCCAGTCGATTTCGGCGGGAGAACAGCTGGTGAGTCAGTTTCAGCGGGAGCAGTGCGGAAGTGTATGCTGGGAGGTAAGTCTGTCGTTTAAAAGCACTTATCTTTGCAGGGGCAGGCCAGTCGATTACGGTGGGAGGACAGCTGGTGAGTCAGTTTCAGCGGGAGCAGTGCGGAAGTGGCTGCTGGGAGGTAATTCTGTACTTTAAAAGCACTTGTCTTTGCAGGGGCAGGCCAGTCGATTTCGGCGGAAGAACAGCTGGTGAGTCAGTTTCAGCGGGAGCAGTGCGGAAGTGGCTGCTGGGAGGTAATTCTGTCCTTAAAAAGCACTTGTCTTTGCAGGGGCAGGGCCAGTCGATTTCGGCGGGAGAACAGCTGGTGAGTCAGTTTCAGCGGGAGCAGTGCGGAAGTGGCAGCTGGGAGGTAAGTCTGTCCTTTAAAAGCACTTGTCTTTGCAGGGGCAGGCCAGTCGATTTCGGTGGGAGAACAGCTGGTGAGTCAGTTTCAGCGGGAGCAGTGCGGAAGTGGCTGCTGGGAGGTAAGTCTGTCCTTTAAAAGCACTTGTCTTTGCAGGGGCAGGCCAGTCGATTTCGGCGGGAGAACAGCTGGTGAGTCAGATTCAGCGGGAGCAGTGCGGAAGTGGCTGCTGGCTGTTAAGTTTGTCCTTAAAAAGCACTTGCCTTTGCAGGGGCAGGCCAGTCGATTTCGGAAGGAGAACAGCTGGTGAGTCAATTTCAGCGGGAGCAGTGCGGAAGTGGCTGCTGGGAGGTAAGTCTGTCCTTTAAAAGCACTTGTCTTTGCAGGGGCAGGCCAGTCGATTTCGGCGGGAGAACAGCTGGTGAGTCAGTTTCAGCGGGAGCAGTGCGGAAGTGTATGCTGGGAGGTAAGTCTGTCCTTTAAAAGCACTTATCTTTGCAGGGGCAGGCCAGTCGATTACGGTGGGAGGACAGCTGGTGAGTCAGTTTCAGCGGGAGCAGTGCGGAAGTGGCTGCTGGGAGGTAATTCTGTACTTTAAAAGCACTTGCCTTTGCAGGGGTAGGCAAGTCGATTTCGGCGGAAGAACAGCTGGTGAGTCAGTTTCAGCGGGAGCAGTGCGGAAGTGGCTGCTGGGAGGTAATTCTGTCCTTAAAAAGCACTTGTCTTTGCAGGGGCAGGGCCAGTCGATTTCGGCGGGAGAACAGCTGGTGAGTCAGTTTCAGCGGGAGCAGTGCGGAAGTGGCAGCTGGGAGGTAAGTCTGTCCTTTAAAAGCACTTGTCTTTGCAGGGGCAGGCCAGTCGATTTCGGTGGGAGAACAGCTGGTGAGTCAGTTTCAGCGGGAGCAGTGCGGAAGTGGCTGCTGGGAGGTAAGTCTGTCCTTTAAAAGCACTTGTCTTTGCAGGGGCAGGCCAGTCGATTTCGGCGGGAGAACAGCTGGTGAGTCAGTTTCAGCGAGAGCAGTGCGGAAGTGGCAGCTGGGAGGTAAGTCTGTCCTTTAAAAGCACTTGTCTTTGCAGGGGCAGGCCAGTCAATTTCGGCGGTAGAACAGCTGGTGAGTCAGTTTCAGCGGGAGCAGTGCGCAAGTGGCTGCTGGGAGGTAAGTCTGTCCTTTAAAAGCACTTGTCTTTGCAGGGGCAGGCCAGTCGATTTCGGCGGGAGAAAAGCTGGTGAGTCAGTTTCAGCGAGAGCAGTGCGGAAGTGGCAGCTGGGAGGTAAGTCTGTCCTTTAAAAGCACTTGTCTTTGCAGGGGCAGGCCAGTCAATTTCGGCGGGAGAACAGTTGGTGAGTCAGTTTCAGTGGGAGCAGTGCGGAAGTGGCAGCTGAGAGGTAAGTCTGTCCTTTAAAAGCACTTGTCGTTGCAGGGGCAGGCCAGTCGATTTCGGCGGGAGAACAGCTGGTGTGTCAGTTTCAGCGGGAGCAGTGCGGAAGTGTATGCTGGGAGGTAAGTCTGTCCTTTAAAAGCACTTATCTTTGCAGGGGCAGGCCAGTCGATTACGGTGGGAGGACAGCTGGTGAGCCAGTTTCAGCGGGAGCAGTGCGGAAGTGGCTGCTGGGAGGTAATTCTGTACTTTAAAAGCACTTGTCTTTGCAGTGGCAGGCCAGTCGATTTCGGCGGAAGAACAGCTGGTGAGTCAGTTTCAGCGGGAGCAGTGCGGAAGTGGCTGCTGGGAGGTAATTCTGTCCTTAAAAAGCACTTGTCTTTGCAGGGGCAGGGCCAGTCGATTTCGGCGGGAGAACAGCTGGTGAGTCAGTTTCAGCGGGAGCAGTGCGGAAGTGGCAGCTGGGAGGTAAGTCTGTCCTTTAAAAGCACTTGTCTTTGCAGGGGCAGGCCAGTCGATTTCGGTGGGAGAACAGCTGGTGAGTCAGATTCAGCGGGAGCAGTGCGGAAGTGGCTGCTGGCTGTTAAGTTTGTCCTTAAAAAGCACTTGCCTTTGCAGGGGCAGGCCAGTCGATTTCGGAAGGAGAACAGCTGGTGAGTCAATTTCAGCGGGAGCAGTGCGGAAGTGGCTGCTGGGAGGTAAGTCTGTCCTTTAAAAGCACTTGTCTTTGCAGGGGCAGGCCAGTCGATTTCGGCGGGAGAACAGCTGGTGAGTCAGTTTCAGCGGGAGCAGTGCGGAAGTGTATGCTGGGAGGTAAGTCTGTCCTTTAAAAGCACTTATCTTTGCAGGGGCAGGCCAGTCGATTACGGTGGGAGGACAGCTGGTGAGTCAGTTTCAGCGGGAGCAGTGCGGAAGTGGCTGCTGGGAGGTAATTCTGTACTTTAAAAGCACTTGTCTTTGCAGGGGTAGGCAAGTCGATTTCGGCGGAAGGACAGCTGGTGAGTCAGTTTCAGCGGGAGCAGTGCGGAAGTGGCTGCTGGGAGGTAATTCTGTCCTTAAAAAGCACTTGTCTTTGCAGGGGCAGGGCCAGTCGATTTCGGCGGGAGAACAGCTGGTGAGTCAGTTTCAGCGGGAGCAGTGCGGAAGTGGCTGCTGGGAGGTAATTCTGTACTTTAAAAGCACTTGTCTTTGCAGGGGCAGGCCAGTCGATTTCGGCGGAAGAACAGCTGGTGAGTCAGTTTCAGCGGGAGCAGTGCGGAAGTGGCTGCTGGGAGGTAATTCTGTCCTTAAAAAGCACTTGTCTTTGCAGGGGCAGGGCCAGTCGATTTCGGCGGGAGAACAGCTCGTGAGTCAGTTTCAGCGGGAGCAGTGCGGAAGTGGCAGCTGGGAGGTAAGTCTGTCCTTTAAAAGCACTTGTCTTTGCAGGGGCAGGCCAGTCGATTTCGGTGGGAGAACAGCTGGTGAGTCAGTTTCAGCGGGAGCTGTGCGGAAGTGGCTGCTGGGAGGTAAGTCTGTCCTTTAAAAGCACTTGTCTTTGCAGGGGCAGGCCAGTCGATTTCGGCGGGAGAACAGCTGGTGAGTCAGATTCAGCGGGAGCAGTGCGGAAGTGGCTGCTGGCTGTTAAGTTTGTCCTTAAAAAGCACTTGCCTTTGCAGGGGCAGGCCAGTCGATTTCGGAAGGAGAACAGCTGGTGAGTCAATTTCAGCGGGAGCAGTGCGGAAGTGGCTGCTGGGAGGTAAGTCTGTCCTTTAAAAGCACTTGTCTTTGCAGGGGCAGGCCAGTCGATTTCGGCGGGAGAACAGCTGGTGAGTCAGTTTCAGCGGGAGCAGTGCGGAAGTGTATGCTGGGAGGTAAGTCTGTCCTTTAAAAGCACTTATCTTTGCAGGGGCAGGCCAGTCGATTACGGTGGGAGGACAGCTGGTGAGTCAGTTTCAGCGGGAGCAGTGCGGAAGTGGCTGCTGGGAGGTAATTCTGTACTTTAAAAGCACTTGTCTTTGCAGGGGTAGGCGAGTCGATTTCGGCGGAAGAACAGCTGGTGAGTCAGTTTCAGCGGGAGCAGTGCGGAAGTGGCTGCTGGGAGGTAATTCTGTCCTTAAAAAGCACTTGTCTTTGCAGGGGCAGGGCCAGTCGATTTCGGCGGGAGAACAGCTGGTGAGTCAGTTTCAGCGGGAGCAGTGCGGAAGTGGCAGCTGGGAGGTAAGTCTGTCCTTTAAAAGCACTTTTCTTTGCAGGGGCAGGCCAGTCGATTTCGGTGGGAGAACAGCTGGTGAGTCAGTTTCAGCGGGAGCAGTGCGGAAGTGGCTGCTGGGAGGTAAGTCTGTCCTTTAAAAGCACTTGTCTTTGCAGGGGCAGGCCAGTCGATTTCGCCGGGAGAACAGCTGGTGAGTCAGTTTCAGCGAGAGCAGTGCGGAAGTGGCAGCTGGGAGGTAAGTCTGTCCTTTAAAAGCACTTGTCATTGCAGGGGCAGGCCAGTCAATTTCGGCGGTAGAACAGCTGGTGAGTCAGTTTCAGCGGGAGAAGTGCGGAAGTGGCAGCTGGGAGGTAAGTCTGTCCTTTAAAAGCACTTGTCTTTGCAGGGGCACGCCAGTCGATTTCGGCGGGAGAACAGCTGGTGAGTCAGTTTCAGCGGGGGCAGTGCGGAAGTGGCTGCTGGGAGGTAAGTCTGTCCTTTAAAAGCACTTGTCTTTACAGGGGCAGGCCAGTCGATTTCGGCGGGAGAACAGCTGGTGAGTCAGTTTCAGCGGGAGCAGTGCGGAAGTGGCTGCTGGGAGTTAAGTCTGTCCTTTAAAAGCACTTGTCTTTGCAGGGGCAGGCCAGTCGATTTCGGCGGGAGAACAGCTGGTGAGTCAGTTTCAGCGAGAGCAGTGCGGAAGTGGCAGCTGGGAGGTAAGTCTGTCCTTTAAAAGCACTTGTCTTTGCAGGGACAGGCCAGTCGATTTCGGCGGGAGAACAGCTGGTGAGTCAGTTTCAGCGGGAGCAGTGCGGAAGTGGCAGCTGGGAGGTAAGTCTGTCCTTTAAAAGCACTTGTCTTTGCAGGGGCAGGCCAGTCGATTTCGGTGGGAGAACAGCTGGTGAGTCAGTTTCAGCGGGAGCAGTGCGGAAGTGGCTGCTGGGAGGTAAGTCTGTCCTTTAAAAGCACTTGTCTTTGCAGGGGCAGGCCAGTCAATTTCGGCGGTAGAACAGCTGGTGAGTCAGTTTCAGCGGGAGCAGTGCGGAAGTGGCAGCTGGGAGGTAAGTCTGTCCTTTAAAAGCACATGTCTTTGCAGGGGCACGCCAGTCGATTTCGGCGGGAGAACAGCTGGTGAGTCAGTTTCAGCGGGAGCAGTGCGGAAGTGGCTGCTGGGAGGTAAGTCTGTCCTTTAAAAGCACTTGTCTTTACAGGGGCAGGCCAGTCGATTTCGGCGGGAGAACAGCTGGTGAGTCAGTTTCAGCGGGAGCAGTGCGGAAGTGGCTGCTGGGAGTTAAGTCTGTCCTTTAAAAGCACTTGTCTTTGCAGGGGCAGGCCAGTCGATTTCGGCGGGAGAACAGCTGGTGAGTCAGTTTCAGCGGGAGCAGTGCGGAAGTGGCTGCTGGGAGGTAAGTCTGTCCTTTAAAAGCACTTGTCTTTGCAGGGACAGGCCAGTCGATGTCGGCGGGAGAACAGCTGGTGAGTCGGTTTCAGCGGGAGTAGTGCGCAAGTGTCTGCTGGGAGGTAAGTCTGTCCTTTAAACGCACTTGTCTTTGCAGTGGCAGGCCAGTCGATTTCGGCGGGAGAACAGCTGGTGAGCCAGTTTCAGTGGGAGCAGTGCGGAAGTGGCTGCTGGGAGGTAAGTCTGTCCTTTAAAAGCACTTGTCTTTGCAGGGGCAGGCCAGTCGATTTCGGCTGGAGAACAGCTGGTGAGTCAGTTTCAGCGGGAGCAGTGCGGAAGTGGCTGCTGGGAGGTAAGTCTGTCCTTTAAAAGGACTTGTCTTTGCAGGGGCAGGCCAGTCGATTTCGGCGGGAGAACAGCTGGTGAGTCAGATTCAGCGGGAGCAGTGCGGAAGTGGCTGCTGGGAGGTAAGTCTGTCCTTTAAAATCATTTGTCTTTGCAGGCGCAGGCCAGTCGATTTCGGCGGGAGAACAGCTGGTGAGTCAGTTTCAGCGGGAGCAGTGCGGAAGTGGCAGCTGGGAGGTAAGTCTGTCCTTTAAAAGCATTTGTCTTAGCAGGGGCAGACCAGTCGATTTCGGCGGGAGAACAGCTGGTGAGTCAGTTTCAGCGGGAGCAGTGCGGAAGTGGCTGCTGGGAGGTAAGTCTGTCCTTTAAAAGCACTTGTCTTTGCAGGGGCAGGCCAGTCGATTTCGGCGGGAGAACAGCTGGTGAGTCAGTTTCAGCGGGAGCAGTGCAGAAGTGGCAGCTGGGAGGTAAGTCTGTCATTTAAATGCACTTGTCTTTGCAGGGGCAGGCCAGTTGATTTCGGCGGGAGAACAGCTGGTGAGTCAGTTTCAGCGGGAGCAGTGCGGAAGTGGCAGCTGGGAGGTAAGTCTGTCCTTTAAAAGCACTTGTCTTTGCAGGGGCAGACCAGTCGATTTCGGCGGGAGAACAGCTGGTGAGTCAGTTTCAGCGGGAGCAGTGCGCAAGCGGCTGCTAGGAGGTAAGTCTGTCCTTTAAAAGCACTTGTCTTTGCAGGGGCAGGCCAGTCGATTTCGGCGGGAGAACAGCTGGTGAGTCAGTTTCAGCGAGAGCAGTGCGGAAGTGGCAGCTGGGAGGTAAGTCTGTCCTTTAAAAGCACTTGTCTTTGCAGGGGCAGGCCAGTCAATTTCGGCGGGAGAACAGTTGGTGAGTCAGTTTCAGCGGGAGCAGTGCGGAAGTGGCAGCTGAGAGGTAAGTCTGTCCTTTAAAAGCACTTGTCTTTGCAGGGGCAGGCCAGTCGATTTCGGCGGGAGAAAGCTGGTGTGTCAGTTTCAGCGGGAGCAGTGCGGAAGTGTATGCTGGGAGGTAAGTCTGTCCTTTAAAAGCACTTATCTTTGCAGGGGCACGCCAGTCGATTACGGTGGGAGGACAGCTGGTGAGCCAGTTTCAGCGGGAGCAGTGCGGAAGTGGCTGCTGGGAGGTAATTCTGTCCTTAAAAAGCACTTGTCTTTGCAGGGGCAGGGCCAGTCCATTTCGGCGGGAGAACAGCTGGTGAGTCAGTTTCAGCGGGAGCAGTGCGGAAGTGGCAGCTGGGAGGTAAGTCTGTCCTTTAAAAGCACTTGTCTTTGCAGGGGCAGGCCAGTCGATTTCGGTGGGAGAACAGCTGGTGAGTCAGATTCAGCGGGAGCAGTGCGGAAGTGGCTGCTGGCTGTTAAGTTTGTCCTTAAAAAGCACTTGCCTTTGCAGGGGCAGGCCAGTCGATTGCGGAAGGAGAACAGCTGGTGAGTCAATTTCAGCGGGAGCAGTGCGGAAGTGGCTGCTGGGAGGTAAGTCTGTCCTTTAAAAGCACTTGTCTTTGCAGGGGCAGGCCAGTCGATTTCGGCGGGAGAACAGCTGGTGAGTCAGTTTCAGCGGGAGCAGTGCGGAAGTGTATGCTGGGAGGTAAGTCTGTCGTTTAAAAGCACTTATCTTTGCAGGGGCAGGCCAGTCGATTACGGTGGGAGGACAGCTGGTGAGTCAGTTTCAGCGGGAGCAGTGCGGAAGTGGCTGCTGGGAGGTAATTCTGTACTTTAAAAGCACTTGTCTTTGCAGGGGCAGGCCAGTCGATTTCGGCGGAAGAACAGCTGGTGAGTCAGTTTCAGCGGGAGCAGTGCGGAAGTGGCTGCTGGGAGGTAATTCTGTCCTTAAAAAGCACTTGTCTTTGCAGGGGCAGGGCCAGTCGATTTCGGCGGGAGAACAGCTGGTGAGTCAGTTTCAGCGGGAGCAGTGCGGAAGTGGCAGCTGGGAGGTAAGTCTGTCCTTTAAAAGCACTTGTCTTTGCAGGGGCAGGCCAGTCGATTTCGGTGGGAGAACAGCTGGTGAGTCAGTTTCAGCGGGAGCAGTGCGGAAGTGGCTGCTGGGAGGTAAGTCTGTCCTTTAAAAGCACTTGTCTTTGCAGGGGCAGGCCAGTCGATTTCGGCGGGAGAACAGCTGGTGAGTCAGATTCAGCGGGAGCAGTGCGGAAGTGGCTGCTGGCTGTTAAGTTTGTCCTTAAAAAGCACTTGCCTTTGCAGGGGCAGGCCAGTCGATTTCGGAAGGAGAACAGCTGGTGAGTCAATTTCAGCGGGAGCAGTGCGGAAGTGGCTGCTGGGAGGTAAGTCTGTCCTTTAAAAGCACTTGTCTTTGCAGGGGCAGGCCAGTCGATTTCGGCGGGAGAACAGCTGGTGAGTCAGTTTCAGCGGGAGCAGTGCGGAAGTGTATGCTGGGAGGTAAGTCTGTCCTTTAAAAGCACTTATCTTTGCAGGGGCAGGCCAGTCGATTACGGTGGGAGGACAGCTGGTGAGTCAGTTTCAGCGGGAGCAGTGCGGAAGTGGCTGCTGGGAGGTAATTCTGTACTTTAAAAGCACTTGCCTTTGCAGGGGTAGGCAAGTCGATTTCGGCGGAAGAACAGCTGGTGAGTCAGTTTCAGCGGGAGCAGTGCGGAAGTGGCTGCTGGGAGGTAATTCTGTCCTTAAAAAGCACTTGTCTTTGCAGGGGCAGGGCCAGTCGATTTCGGCGGGAGAACAGCTGGTGAGTCAGTTTCAGCGGGAGCAGTGCGGAAGTGGCAGCTGGGAGGTAAGTCTGTCCTTTAAAAGCACTTGTCTTTGCAGGGGCAGGCCAGTCGATTTCGGTGGGAGAACAGCTGGTGAGTCAGTTTCAGCGGGAGCAGTGCGGAAGTGGCTGCTGGGAGGTAAGTCTGTCCTTTAAAAGCACTTGTCTTTGCAGGGGCAGGCCAGTCGATTTCGGCGGGAGAACAGCTGGTGAGTCAGTTTCAGCGAGAGCAGTGCGGAAGTGGCAGCTGGGAGGTAAGTCTGTCCTTTAAAAGCACTTGTCTTTGCAGGGGCAGGCCAGTCAATTTCGGCGGTAGAACAGCTGGTGAGTCAGTTTCAGCGGGAGCAGTGCGCAAGTGGCTGCTGGGAGGTAAGTCTGTCCTTTAAAAGCACTTGTCTTTGCAGGGGCAGGCCAGTCGATTTCGGCGGGAGAAAAGCTGGTGAGTCAGTTTCAGCGAGAGCAGTGCGGAAGTGGCAGCTGGGAGGTAAGTCTGTCCTTTAAAAGCACTTGTCTTTGCAGGGGCAGGCCAGTCAATTTCGGCGGGAGAACAGTTGGTGAGTCAGTTTCAGTGGGAGCAGTGCGGAAGTGGCAGCTGAGAGGTAAGTCTGTCCTTTAAAAGCACTTGTCGTTGCAGGGGCAGGCCAGTCGATTTCGGCGGGAGAACAGCTGGTGTGTCAGCTTCAGCGGGAGCAGTGCGGAAGTGTATGCTGGGAGGTAAGTCTGTCCTTTAAAAGCACTTATCTTTGCAGGGGCAGGCCAGTCGATTACGGTGGGAGGACAGCTGGTGAGCCAGTTTCAGCGGGAGCAGTGCGGAAGTGGCTGCTGGGAGGTAATTCTGTACTTTAAAAGCACTTGTCTTTGCAGTGGCAGGCCAGTCGATTTCGGCGGAAGAACAGCTGGTGAGTCAGTTTCAGCGGGAGCAGTGCGGAAGTGGCTGCTGGGAGGTAATTCTGTCCTTAAAAAGCACTTGTCTTTGCAGGGGCAGGGCCAGTCGATTTCGGCGGGAGAACAGCTGGTGAGTCAGTTTCAGCGGGAGCAGTGCGGAAGTGGCAGCTGGGAGGTAAGTCTGTCCTTTAAAAGCACTTGTCTTTGCAGGGGCAGGCCAGTCGATTTCGGTGGGAGAACAGCTGGTGAGTCAGATTCAGCGGGAGCAGTGCGGAAGTGGCTGCTGGCTGTTAAGTTTGTCCTTAAAAAGCACTTGCCTTTGCAGGGGCAGGCCAGTCGATTGCGGAAGGAGAACAGCTGGTGAGTCAATTTCAGCGGGAGCAGTGCGGAAGTGGCTGCTGGGAGGTAAGTCTGTCCTTTAAAAGCACTTGTCTTTGCAGGGGCAGGCCAGTCGATTTCGGCGGGAGAACAGCTGGTGAGTCAGTTTCAGCGGGAGCAGTGCGGAAGTGTATGCTGGGAGGTAAGTCTGTCGTTTAAAAGCACTTATCTTTGCAGGGGCAGGCCAGTCGATTACGGTGGGAGGACAGCTGGTGAGTCAGTTTCAGCGGGAGCAGTGCGGAAGTGGCTGCTGGGAGGTAATTCTGTACTTTAAAAGCACTTGTCTTTGCAGGGGCAGGCCAGTCGATTTCGGCGGAAGAACAGCTGGTGAGTCAGTTTCAGCGGGAGCAGTGCGGAAGTGGCTGCTGGGAGGTAATTCTGTCCTTAAAAAGCACTTGTCTTTGCAGGGGCAGGGCCAGTCGATTTCGGCGGGAGAACAGCTGGTGAGTCAGTTTCAGCGGGAGCAGTGCGGAAGTGGCAGCTGGGAGGTAAGTCTGTCCTTTAAAAGCACTTGTCTTTGCAGGGGCAGGCCAGTCGATTTCGGTGGGAGAACAGCTGGTGAGTCAGTTTCAGCGGGAGCAGTGCGGAAGTGGCTGCTGGGAGGTAAGTCTGTCCTTTAAAAGCACTTGTCTTTGCAGGGGCAGGCCAGTCGATTTCGGCGGGAGAACAGCTGGTGAGTCAGATTCAGCGGGAGCAGTGCGGAAGTGGCTGCTGGCTGTTAAGTTTGTCCTTAAAAAGCACTTGCCTTTGCAGGGGCAGGCCAGTCGATTTCGGAAGGAGAACAGCTGGTGAGTCAATTTCAGCGGGAGCAGTGCGGAAGTGGCTGCTGGGAGGTAAGTCTGTCCTTTAAAAGCACTTGTCTTTGCAGGGGCAGGCCAGTCGATTTCGGCGGGAGAACAGCTGGTGAGTCAGTTTCAGCGGGAGCAGTGCGGAAGTGTATGCTGGGAGGTAAGTCTGTCCTTTAAAAGCACTTATCTTTGCAGGGGCAGGCCAGTCGATTACGGTGGGAGGACAGCTGGTGAGTCAGTTTCAGCGGGAGCAGTGCGGAAGTGGCTGCTGGGAGGTAATTCTGTACTTTAAAAGCACTTGCCTTTGCAGGGGTAGGCAAGTCGATTTCGGCGGAAGAACAGCTGGTGAGTCAGTTTCAGCGGGAGCAGTGCGGAAGTGGCTGCTGGGAGGTAATTCTGTCCTTAAAAAGCACTTGTCTTTGCAGGGGCAGGGCCAGTCGATTTCGGCGGGAGAACAGCTGGTGAGTCAGTTTCAGCGGGAGCAGTGCGGAAGTGGCAGCTGGGAGGTAAGTCTGTCCTTTAAAAGCACTTGTCTTTGCAGGGGCAGGCCAGTCGATTTCGGTGGGAGAACAGCTGGTGAGTCAGTTTCAGCGGGAGCAGTGCGGAAGTGGCTGCTGGGAGGTAAGTCTGTCCTTTAAAAGCACTTGTCTTTGCAGGGGCAGGCCAGTCGATTTCGGCGGGAGAACAGCTGGTGAGTCAGTTTCAGCGAGAGCAGTGCGGAAGTGGCAGCTGGGAGGTAAGTCTGTCCTTTAAAAGCACTTGTCTTTGCAGGGGCAGGCCAGTCAATTTCGGCGGTAGAACAGCTGGTGAGTCAGTTTCAGCGGGAGCAGTGCGCAAGTGGCTGCTGGGAGGTAAGTCTGTCCTTTAAAAGCACTTGTCTTTGCAGGGGCAGGCCAGTCGATTTCGGCGGGAGAAAAGCTGGTGAGTCAGTTTCAGCGAGAGCAGTGCGGAAGTGGCAGCTGGGAGGTAAGTCTGTCCTTTAAAAGCACTTGTCTTTGCAGGGGCAGGCCAGTCAATTTCGGCGGGAGAACAGTTGGTGAGTCAGTTTCAGTGGGAGCAGTGCGGAAGTGGCAGCTGAGAGGTAAGTCTGTCCTTTAAAAGCACTTGTCGTTGCAGGGGCAGGCCAGTCGATTTCGGCGGGAGAACAGCTGGTGTGTCAGTTTCAGCGGGAGCAGTGCGGAAGTGTATGCTGGGAGGTAAGTCTGTCCTTTAAAAGCACTTATCTTTGCAGGGGCAGGCCAGTCGATTACGGTGGGAGGACAGCTGGTGAGCCAGTTTCAGCGGGAGCAGTGCGGAAGTGGCTGCTGGGAGGTAATTCTGTACTTTAAAAGCACTTGTCTTTGCAGTGGCAGGCCAGTCGATTTCGGCGGAAGAACAGCTGGTGAGTCAGTTTCAGCGGGAGCAGTGCGGAAGTGGCTGCTGGGAGGTAATTCTGTCCTTAAAAAGCACTTGTCTTTGCAGGGGCAGGGCCAGTCGATTTCGGCGGGAGAACAGCTGGTGAGTCAGTTTCAGCGGGAGCAGTGCGGAAGTGGCAGCTGGGAGGTAAGTCTGTCCTTTAAAAGCACTAGTCTTTGCAGGGGCAGGCCAGTCGATTTCGGTGGGAGAACAGCTGGTGAGTCAGATTCAGCGGGAGCAGTGCGGAAGTGGCTGCTGGCTGTTAAGTTTGTCCTTAAAAAGCACTTGCCTTTGCAGGGGCAGGCCAGTCGATTTCGGAAGGAGAACAGCTGGTGAGTCAATTTCAGCGGGAGCAGTGCGGAAGTGGCTGCTGGGAGGTAAGTCTGTCCTTTAAAAGCACTTGTCTTTGCAGGGGCAGGCCAGTCGATTTCGGCGGGAGAACAGCTGGTGAGTCAGTTTCAGCGGGAGCAGTGCGGAAGTGTATGCTGGGAGGTAAGTCTGTCCTTTAAAAGCACTTATCTTTGCAGGGGCAGGCCAGTCGATTACGGTGGGAGGACAGCTGGTGAGTCAGTTTCAGCGGGAGCAGTGCGGAAGTGGCTGCTGGGAGGTAATTCTGTACTTTAAAAGCACTTGTCTTTGCAGGGGTAGGCAAGTCGATTTCGGCGGAAGGACAGCTGGTGAGTCAGTTTCAGCGGGAGCAGTGCGGAAGTGGCTGCTGGGAGGTAATTCTGTCCTTAAAAAGCACTTGTCTTTGCAGGGGCAGGGCCAGTCGATTTCGGCGGGAGAACAGCTGGTGAGTCAGTTTCAGCGGGAGCAGTGCGGAAGTGGCTGCTGGGAGGTAATTCTGTACTTTAAAAGCACTTGTCTTTGCAGGGGCAGGCCAGTCGATTTCGGCGGAAGAACAGCTGGTGAGTCAGTTTCAGCGGGAGCAGTGCGGAAGTGGCTGCTGGGAGGTAATTCTGTCCTTAAAAAGCACTTGTCTTTGCAGGGGCAGGGCCAGTCGATTTCGGCGGGAGAACAGCTCGTGAGTCAGTTTCAGCGGGAGCAGTGCGGAAGTGGCAGCTGGGAGGTAAGTCTGTCCTTTAAAAGCACTTGTCTTTGCAGGGGCAGGCCAGTCGATTTCGGTGGGAGAACAGCTGGTGAGTCAGTTTCAGCGGGAGCTGTGCGGAAGTGGCTGCTGGGAGGTAAGTCTGTCCTTTAAAAGCACTTGTCTTTGCAGGGGCAGGCCAGTCGATTTCGGCGGGAGAACAGCTGGTGAGTCAGATTCAGCGGGAGCAGTGCGGAAGTGGCTGCTGGCTGTTAAGTTTGTCCTTAAAAAGCACTTGCCTTTGCAGGGGCAGGCCAGTCGATTTCGGAAGGAGAACAGCTGGTGAGTCAATTTCAGCGGGAGCAGTGCGGAAGTGGCTGCTGGGAGGTAAGTCTGTCCTTTAAAAGCACTTGTCTTTGCAGGGGCAGGCCAGTCGATTTCGGCGGGAGAACAGCTGGTGAGTCAGTTTCAGCGGGAGCAGTGCGGAAGTGTATGCTGGGAGGTAAGTCTGTCCTTTAAAAGCACTTATCTTTGCAGGGGCAGGCCAGTCGATTACGGTGGGAGGACAGCTGGTGAGTCAGTTTCAGCGGGAGCAGTGCGGAAGTGGCTGCTGGGAGGTAATTCTGTACTTTAAAAGCACTTGTCTTTGCAGGGGTAGGCGAGTCGATTTCGGCGGAAGAACAGCTGGTGAGTCAGTTTCAGCGGGAGCAGTGCGGAAGTGGCTGCTGGGAGGTAATTCTGTCCTTAAAAAGCACTTGTCTTTGCAGGGGCAGGGCCAGTCGATTTCGGCGGGAGAACAGCTGGTGAGTCAGTTTCAGCGGGAGCAGTGCGGAAGTGGCAGCTGGGAGGTAAGTCTGTCCTTTAAAAGCACTTGTCTTTGCAGGGGCAGGCCAGTCGATTTCGGTGGGAGAACAGCTGGTGAGTCAGTTTCAGCGGGAGCAGTGCGGAAGTGGCTGCTGGGAGGTAAGTCTGTCCTTTAAAAGCACTTGTCTTTGCAGGGGCAGGCCAGTCGATTTCGCCGGGAGAACAGCTGGTGAGTCAGTTTCAGCGAGAGCAGTGCGGAAGTGGCAGCTGGGAGGTAAGTCTGTCCTTTAAAAGCACTTGTCATTGCAGGGGCAGGCCAGTCAATTTCGGCGGTAGAACAGCTGGTGAGTCAGTTTCAGCGGGAGAAGTGCGGAAGTGGCAGCTGGGAGGTAAGTCTGTCCTTTAAAAGCACTTGTCTTTGCAGGGGCACGCCAGTCGATTTCGGCGGGAGAACAGCTGGTGAGTCAGTTTCAGCGGGGGCAGTGCGGAAGTGGCTGCTGGGAGGTAAGTCTGTCCTTTAAAAGCACTTGTCTTTACAGGGGCAGGCCAGTCGATTTCGGCGGGAGAACAGCTGGTGAGTCAGTTTCAGCGGGAGCAGTGCGGAAGTGGCTGCTGGGAGTTAAGTCTGTCCTTTAAAAGCACTTGTCTTTGCAGGGGCAGGCCAGTCGATTTCGGCGGGAGAACAGCTGGTGAGTCAGTTTCAGCGAGAGCAGTGCGGAAGTGGCAGCTGGGAGGTAAGTCTGTCCTTTAAAAGCACTTGTCTTTGCAGGGACAGGCCAGTCGATTTCGGCGGGAGAACAGCTGGTGAGTCAGTTTCAGCGGGAGCAGTGCGGAAGTGGCAGCTGGGAGGTAAGTCTGTCCTTTAAAAGCACTTGTCTTTGCAGGGGCAGGCCAGTCGATTTCGGTGGGAGAACAGCTGGTGAGTCAGTTTCAGCGGGAGCAGTGCGGAAGTGGCTGCTGGGAGGTAATTCTGTCCTTAAAAAGCACTTGTCTTTGCAGGGGCAGGGCCAGTCGATTTCGGCGGGAGAACAGCTGGTGAGTCAGTTTCAGCGGGAGCAGTGCGGAAGTGGCTGCTGGGAGGTAATTCTGTACTTTAAAAGCACTTGTCTTTGCAGGGGCAGGCCAGTCGATTTCGGCGGAAGAACAGCTGGTGAGTCAGTTTCAGCGGGAGCAGTGCGGAAGTGGCTGCTGGGAGGTAATTCTGTCCTTAAAAAGCACTTGTCTTTGCAGGGGCAGGGCCAGTCGATTTCGGCGGGAGAACAGCTGGTGAGTCAGTTTCAGCGGGAGCAGTGCGGAAGTGGCAGCTGGGAGGTAAGTCTGTCCTTTAAAAGCACTTGTCTTTGCAGGGGCAGGCCAGTCGATTTCGGTGGGAGAACAGCTGGTGAGTCAGTTTCAGCGGGAGCTGTGCGGAAGTGGCTGCTGGGAGGTAAGTCTGTCCTTTAAAAGCACTTGTCTTTGCAGGGGCAGGCCAGTCGATTTCGGCGGGAGAACAGCTGTGAGTCAGATTCAGCGGGAGCAGTGCGGAAGTGGCTGCTGGCTGTTAAGTTTGTCCTTAAAAAGCACTTGCCTTTGCAGGGGCAGCCCAGTCGATTTCGGAAGGAGAACAGCTGGTGAGTCAATTTCAGCGGGAGCAGTGCGGAAGTGGCTGCTGGGAGGTAAGTCTGTCCTTTAAAAGCACTTGTCTTTGCAGGGGCAGGCCAGTCGATTTCGGCGGGAGAACAGCTGGTGAGTCAGTTTCAGCGGGAGCAGTGCGGAAGTGTATGCTGGGAGGTAAGTCTGTCCTTTAAAAGCACTTATCTTTGCAGGGGCAGGCCAGTCGATTACGGTGGGAGGACAGCTGGTGAGTCAGTTTCAGCGGGAGCAGTGCGGAAGTGGCTGCTGGGAGGTAGTTCTGTACTTTAAAAGCACTTGTCTTTGCAGGGGTAGGCAAGTCGATTTCGGCGGAAGAACAGCTGGTGAGTCAGTTTCAGCGGGAGCAGTGCGGAAGTGGCTGCTGGGAGGTAATTCTGTCCTTAAAAAGCACTTGTCTTTGCAGGGGCAGGGCCAGTCGATTTCGGCGGGAGAACAGCTGGTGAGTCAGTTTCAGCGGGAGCAGTGCGGAAGTGGCAGCTGGGAGGTAAGTCTGTCCTTTAAAAGCACTTGTCTTTGCAGGGGCAGGCCAGTCGATTTCGGTGGGAGAACAGCTGGTGAGTCAGTTTCAGCGGGAGAAGTGCGGAAGTGGCAGCTGGGAGGTAAGTCTGTCCTTTAAAAGCACTTGTCTTTGCAGGGGCAGGCCAGTCAATTTCGGCGGGAGAACAGTTGGTGAGTCAGTTTCAGCGGGAGCAGTGCGGAAGTGGCAGCTGAGAGGTAAGTCTGTCCTTTAAAAGCACTTGTCGTTGCAGGGGCAGGCCAGTCGATTTCGGCGGGAGAACAGCTGGTGTGTCAGTTTCAGCGGGAGCAGTGCGGAAGTGTATGCTGGGAGGTAAGTCTGTCCTTTAAAAGCACTTATCTTTGCAGGGGCAGGCCAGTCGATTACGGTGGGAGGACAGCTGGTGAGCCAGTTTCAGCGGGAGCAGTGCGGAAGTGGCTGCTGGGAGGTAATTCTGTACTTTAAAAGCACTTGTCTTTGCAGGGGCAGGCCAGTCGATTTCGGCGGAAGAACAGCTGGTGAGTCAGTTTCAGCGGGAGCAGTGCGGAAGTGGCTGCTGGGAGGTAATTCTGTCCTTAAAAAGCACTTGTCTTTGCAGGGGCAGGGCCAGTCGATTTCGGCGGGAGAACAGCTGGTGAGTCAGTTTCAGCGGGAGCAGTGCGGAAGTGGCAGCTGGGAGGTAAGTCTGTCCTTTAAAAGCACTTGTCTTTGCAGGGGCAGGCCAGTCGATTTCGGTGGGAGAACAGCTGGTGAGTCAGATTCAGCGGGAGCAGTGCGGAAGTGGCTGCTGGCTGTTAAGTTTGTCCTTAAAAAGCACTTGCCTTTGCAGGGGCAGGCCAGTCGATTTCGGAAGGAGAACAGCTGGTGAGTCAATTTCAGCGGGAGCAGTGCGGAAGTGGCTGCTGGGAGGTAAGTCTGTCCTTTAAAAGCACTTGTCTTTGCAGGGGCAGGCCAGTCGATTTCGGCGGGAGAACAGCTGGTGAGTCAGTTTCAGCGGGAGCAGTGCGGAAGTGTATGCTGGGAGGTAAGTCTGTCCTTTAAAAGCACTTATCTTTGCAGGGGCAGGCCAGTCGATTACGGTGGGAGGACAGCTGGTGAGTCAGTTTCAGCGGGAGCAGTGCGGAAGTGGCTGCTGGGAGGTAATTCTGTACTTTAAAAGCACTTGTCTTTGCAGGGGTAGGCAAGTCGATTTCGGCGGAAGAACAGCTGGTGAGTCAGTTTCAGCGGGAGCAGTGCGGAAGTGGCTGCTGGGAGGTAATGCTGTCCTTAAAAAGCACTTGTCTTTGCAGGGGCAGGGCCAGTCGATTTCGGCGGGAGAACAGCTGGTGAGTCAGTTTCAGCGGGAGCAGTGCGGAAGTGGCTGCTGGGAGGTAATTCTGTACTTTAAAAGCACTTGTCTTTCCAGGGGCAGGCCAGTCGATTTCGGCGGAAGAACAGCTGGTGAGTCAGTTTCAGCGGGAGCAGTGCGGAAGTGGCTGCTGGGAGGTAATTCTGTCCTTAAAAAGCACTTGTCTTTGCAGGGGCAGGGCCAGTCGATTTCGGCGGGAGAACAGCTGGTGAGTCAGTTTCAGCGGGAGCAGTGCGGAAGTGGCAGCTGGGAGGTAAGTCTGTCCTTTAAAAGCACTTGTCTTTGCAGGGGCAGGCCAGTCGATTTCGGTGGGAGAACAGCTGGTGAGTCAGTTTCAGCGGGAGCTGTGCGGAAGTGGCTGCTGGGAGGTAAGTCTGTCCTTTAAAAGCACTTGTCTTTGCAGGGGCAGGCCAGTCGATTTCGGCGGGAGAACAGCTGGTGAGTCAGATTCAGCGGGAGCAGTGCGGAAGTGGCTGCTGGGAGTTAAGTCTGTCCTTTAAAAGCACTTGTCTTTGCAGGGGCAGGCCAGTCGATTTCGGCGGGAGAACAGCTGGTGAGTCAGTTTCAGCGAGAGCAGTGCGGAAGTGGCAGCTGGGAGGTAAGTCTGTCCTTTAAAAGCACTTGTCTTTGCAGGGACAGGCCAGTCGATTTCGGCGGGAGAACAGCTGGTGAGTCAGTTTCAGCGGGAGTAGTGCGCAAGTGTCTGCTGGGAGGTAAGTCTGTCCTTTAAACGCACTTGTCTTTGCAGTGGCAGGCCAGTCGATTTCGGCGGGAGAATAGCTGGTGAGCCAGTTTCAGTGGGAGCAGTGCGGAAGTGGCTGCTGGGAGGTAAGTCTGTCCTTTAAAAGCACTTTTCTTTGCAGGGGCAGGCCAGTCGATTTCGGCTGGAGAACAGCTGGTGAGTCAGTTTCAGCGGGAGCAGTGCGGAAGTGGCTGCTGGGAGGTAAGTCTGTCCTTTAAAAGGACTTGTCTTTGCAGGGGCAGGCCAGTCGATTTCGGCGGGAGAACAGCTGGTGAGTCAGATTCAGCGGGAGCAGTGCGGAAGTGGCTGCTGGGAGGTAAGTCTGTCCTTTAAAATCATTTGTCTTTGCAGGCGCAGGCCAGTCGAGTTCGGCGGGAGAACAGCTGGTGAGTCAGTTTCAGCGGGAGCAGTGCGGAAGTGGCAGCTGGGAGGTAAGTCTGTCCTTTAAAAGCACTTGTCTTTGCAGGGGCAGGCCAGTCGATTTCGGCGAGAGAACAGCTGGTGAGTCAGTTTCAGCGGGAGCAGTGCGGAAGTGGCTGCTGGGAGGTAAGTCTGTCCTTTAAAAGCACTTGTCTTTGCAGGGGCAGGCCAGTCGATTTCGGCGGGAGAACAGCTGGTGAGTCAGTTTCAGCGGGAGCAGTGCGGAAGTGGCAGCTGGGAGGTAAGTCTGTCCTTTAAAAGCACTTGTCTTTGCAGGGGCAGGCCAGTCGATTTCGGTGGGAGAACAGCTGGTGAGTCAGTTTCAGCGGGAGCAGTGCGGAAGTGGCTGCTGGGAGGTAAGTCTGTCCTTTAAAAGCACTTGTCTTTGCAGGGGCAGGCCAGTCGATTTCGGCGGGAGAACAGCTGGTGAGTCAGATTCAGCGGGCGCAGTGCGGAAGTGGCTGCTGGCTGTTAAGTTTGTCCTTAAAAAGCACTTGCCTTTGCAGGGGCAGGCCAGTCGATTTCGGAAGGAGAACAGCTGGTGAGTCAATTTCAGCGGGAGCAGTGCGGAAGTGGCTGCTGGGAGGTAAGTCTGTCCTTTAAAAGCACTTGTCTTTGCAGGGGCAGGCCAGTCGATTTCGGCGGGAGAACAGCTGGTGAGTCAGTTTCAGCGGGAGCAGTGCGGAAGTGTATGCTGGGAGGTAAGTCTGTCGTTTAAAAGCACTTATCTTTGCAGGGGCAGGCCAGTCGATTACGGTGGGAGGACAGCTGGTGAGTCAGTTTCAGCGGGAGCAGTGCGGAAGTGGCTGCTGGGAGGTAATTCTGTACTTTAAAAGCACTTGTCTTTGCAGGGGTAGGCAAGTCGATTTCGGCGGAAGAACAGCTGGTGAGTCAGTTTCAGCGGGAGCAGTGCGGAAGTGGCTGCTGGGAGGTAATTCTGTCCTTAAAAAGCACTTGTCTTTGCAGGGGCAGGGCCAGTCGATTTCGGCGGGAGAACAGCTGGTGAGTCAGTTTCAGCGAGAGCAGTGCGGAAGTGGCAGCTGGGAGCTATGTCTGTCCTTTAAAAGCACTTGTCTTTGCAGGGGCAGGCCAGTCAATTTCGGCGGTAGAACAGCTGGTGAGTCAGTTTCAGCGGGAGAAGTGCGGAAGTGGCAGCTGGGAGGTAAGTCTGTCCTTTAAAAGCACTTGTCTTTGCAGGGGCACGCCAGTCGATTTCGGCGGGAGAACAGCTGGTGAGTCAGTTTCAGCGGGGGCAGTGCGGAAGTGGCTGCTGGGAGGTAAGTCTGTCCTTTAAAAGCACTTGTCTTTACAGGGGCAGGCCAGTCGATTTCGGCGGGAGAACAGCTGGTGAGTCAGTTTCAGCGGGAGCAGTGCGGAAGTGGCTGCTGGGAGTTAAGTCTGTCCTTTAAAAGCACTTGTCTTTGCAGGGGCAGGCCAGTCGATTTCGGCGGGAGAACAGCTGGTGAGTCAGTTTCAGCGGGAGCAGTGCGGAAGTGGCTGCTGGGAGGTAAGTCTGTCCTTTAAAAGCACTTGTCTTTGCAGGGACAGGCCAGTCGATTTCGGCGGGAGAACAGCTGGTGAGTCAGTTTCAGCGGGAGTAGTGCGCAAGTGTCTGCTGGGAGGTAAGTCTGTCCTTTAAACGCACTTGTCTTTCCAGTGGCAGGCCAGTCGATTTCGGCGGGAGAACAGCTGGTGAGCCAGTTTCAGTGGGAGCAGTGCGGAAGTGGCTGCTGGGAGGTAAGTCTGTCCTTTAAAAGCACTTTTCTTTGCAGGGGCAGGCCAGTCGATTTCGGCTGGAGAACAGCTGGTGAGTCAGTTTCAGCGGGAGCAGTGCGGAAGTGGCTGCTGGGAGGTAAGTCTGTCCTTTAAAAGGACTTGTCTTTGCAGGGGCAGGCCAGTCGATTTCGGCGGGAGAACAGCTGGTGAGTCAGATTCAGCGGGAGCAGTGCGGAAGTGGCTGCTGGGAGGTAAGTCTGTCCTTTAAAATCATTTGTCTTTGCAGGCGCAGGCCAGTCGATTTCGGCGGGAGAACAGCTGGTGAGTCAGTTTCAGCGGGAGCAGTGCGGAAGTGTATGCTGGGAGGTAAGTCTGTCCTTTAAAAGCACTTATCTTTGCAGGGGTAGGCCAGTCGATTACGGTGGGAGGACAGCTGGTGAGTCAGTTTCAGCGGGAGCAGTGCGGAAGTGGCTGCTGGGAGGTAATTCTGTACTTTAAAAGCACTTGTCTTTGCAGGGGTAGGCAAGTCGATTTCGGCGGAAGATCAGCTGGTGAGTCAGTTTCAGCGGGAGCAGTGCGGAAGTGGCTGCTGGGAGGTAATTCTGTCCTTAAAAAGCACTTGTCTTTGCAGGGGCAGGGCCAGTCGATTTCGGCGGGAGACCAGCTGGTGAGTCAGTTTCAGCGGGAGCAGTGCGGAAGTGGCAGCTGGGAGGTAAGTCTGTCCTTTAAAAGCACTTGTCTTTGCAGGGGCAGGCCAGTCGATTTCGGTGGGAGAACAGCTGGTGAGTCAGTTTCAGCGGGAGCAGTGCGGAAGTGGCTGCTGGGAGGTAAGTCTGTCCTTTAAAAGCACTTGTCTTTGCAGGGGCAGGCCAGTCAATTTCGGCGGTAGAACAGCTGGTGAGTCAGTTTCAGCGGGAGAAGTGCGGAAGTGGCAGCTGGGAGGTAAGTCTGTCCTTTAAAAGCACTTGTCTTTGCAGGGGCACGCCAGTCGATTTCGGCGGGAGAACAGCTGGTGAGTCAGTTTCAGCGGGGGCAGTGCGGAAGTGGCTGCTGGGAGGTAAGTCTGTCCTTTAAAAGCACTTGTCTTTACAGGGGCAGGCCAGTCGATTTCGGCGGGAGAACAGCTGGTGAGTCAGTTTCAGCGGGAGCAGTGCGGAAGTGGCTGCTGGGAGTTAAGTCTGTCCTTTAAAAGCACTTGTCTTTGCAGGGGCAGGCCAGTCGATTTCGGCGGGAGAACAGCTGGTGAGTCAGTTTCAGCGGGAGCAGTGCGGAAGTGGCTGCTGGGAGGTAAGTCTGTCCTTTAAAAGCACTTGTCTTTGCAGGGACAGGCCAGTCGATTTCGGCGGGAGAACAGCTGGTGAGTCAGTTTCAGCGGGAGTAGTGCGCAAGTGTCTGCTGGGAGGTAAGTCTGTCCTTTAAACGCACTTGTCTTTGCAGTGGCAGGCCAGTCGATTTCGGCGGGAGAACAGCTGGTGAGCCAGTTTCAGTGGGAGCAGTGCGGAAGTGGCTGCTGGGAGGTAAGTCTGTCCTTTAAAAGCACTTTTCTTTGCAGGGGCAGGCCAGTCGATTTCGGCTGGAGAACAGCTGGTGAGTCAGTTTCAGCGGGAGCAGTGCGGAAGTGGCTGCTGGGAGGTAAGTCTGTCCTTTAAAAGCACTTGTCTTTGCAGGGGCAGGCCAGTCGATTACGGCGGGAGAACAGCTGGTGAGTCAGATTCAGCGGGAGCAGTGCGGAAGTGGCTGCTGGGAGGTAAGTCTGTCCTTTAAAATCATTTGTCTTTGCAGGCGCAGGGCAGTCGATTTCGGCGGGAGCACAGCTGGTGAGTCAGTTTCAGCGGGAGCAGTGCGGAAGTGGCAGCTGGGAGGTAAGTCTGTCCTTTAAAAGCACTTGTCTTTGCAGGGGCAGGCCAGTCGATTTCGGCGAGAGAACAGCTGGTGAGTCAGTTTCAGCGGGAGCAGTGCGGAAGTGGCTGCTGGGAGGTAAGTCTGTCCTTTAAAAGCACTTGTCTTTGCAGGGGCAGGCCTGTCGATTTCGGCGGGAGAACAGCTGGTGAGTCAGTTTCAGCGGGAGCAGTGCGGAAGTGGCAGCTGGGAGGTAAGTCTGTGATTTAAAAGCACTTGTCTTTGCAGGGGCAGGCCAGTTGATTTCGGCGGGAGAACAGCTGGTGAGTCAGTTTCAGCGGGAGCAGTGCGGAAGTGGCAGCTGGGAGGTAAGTCTGTCCTTTAAAAGCATTTGTCTTAGCAGGGGCAGTCCAGTCGATTTCGGCGGGAGAACAGCTGGTGAGTCAGTTTCAGCGGGAGCAGTGCGGAAGTGGCTGCTGGGAGGTAAGTCTGTCCTTTAAAAGCACTTGTCTTTGCAGGGGCAGGCCAGTCGATTTCGGCGGGAGAACAGCTGGTGAGTCAGTTTCAGCGGGAGCAGTGCAGAAGTGGCAGCTGGGAGGTAAGTCTGTCATTTAAATGCACTTGTCTTTGCAGGGGCAGGCCAGTTGATTTCGGCTGGAGAACAGCTGGTGAGTCAGTTTCAGCGGGAGCAGTGCGGAAGTGGCAGCTGGGAGGTAAGTCTGTCCTTTAAAAGCACTTGTCTTTGCAGGGGCAGACCAGTCGATTTCGGCGGGAGAACAGCTGGTGAGTCAGTTTCAGCGGGAGCAGTGCGGAAGTGGCTGCTGGGAGGTAAGTCTGTCCTTTAAAAGCACTTGTCTTTGCAGGGGCAGGCCAGTCGATTTCGGCGGGAGAACAGCTGGTGAGTCAGATTCAGCGGGAGCAGTGCGGAAGTGGCTGCTGGGAGGTAAGTCTGTCCTTTAAAATCATTTGTCTTTGCAGGCGCAGGCCAGTCGATTTCGGCGGGAGAACAGCTGGTGAGTCAGTTTCAGCGGGAGCAGTGCTGAAGTGTATGCTGGGAGGTAAGTCTGTCCTTTAAAAGCACTTATCTTTGCAGGGGTAGGCCAGTCGATTACGGTGGGAGGACAGCTGGTGAGTCAGTTTCAGCGGGAGCAGTGCGGAAGTGGCTGCTGGGAGGTAATTCTGTACTTTAAAAGCACTTGTCTTTGCAGGGGTAGGCAAGTCGATTTCGGCGGAAGATCAGCTGGTGAGTCAGTTTCAGCGGGAGCAGTGCGGAAGTGGCTGCTGGGAGGTAATTCTGTCCTTAAAAAGCACTTGTCTTTGCAGGGGCAGGGCCAGTCGATTTCGGCGGGAGAACAGCTGGTGAGTCAGTTTCAGCGGGAGCAGTGCGGAAGTGGCTGCTGGGAGGTAAGTCTGTCCTTTAAAAGCACTTGTCTTTGCAGGGGCAGGCCAGTCGATTACGGCGGGAGAACAGCTGGTGAGTCAGATTCAGCGGGAGCAGTGCGGAAGTGGCTGCTGGGAGGTAAGTCTGTCCTTTAAAATCATTTGTCTTTGCAGGCGCAGGCCAGTCGATTTCGGCGGGAGCACAGCTGGTGAGTCAGTTTCAGCGGGAGCAGTGCGGAAGTGGCAGCTGGGAGGTAAGTCTGTCCTTTAAAAGCACTTGTCTTTGCAGGGGCAGGCCAGTCGATTTCGGCGAGAGAACAGCTGGTGAGTCAGTTTCAGCGGGAGCAGTGCGGAAGTGGCTGCTGGGAGGTAAGTCTGTCCTTTAAAAGCACTTGTCTTTGCAGGGGCAGGCCAGTCGATTTCGGCGGGAGAACAGCTGGTGAGTCAGTTTCAGCGGGAGCAGTGCGGAAGTGGCAGCTGGGAGGTAAGTCTGTCATTTAAAAGCACTTGTCTTTGCAGGGGCAGGCCAGTTGATTTCGGCGGGAGAACAGCTGGTGAGTCAGTTTCAGCGGGAGCAGTGCGGAAGTGGCAGCTGGGAGGTAAGTCTGTCCTTTAAAAGCATTTGTCTTAGCAGGGGCAGTCCAGTCGATTTCGGCGGGAGAACAGCTGGTGAGTCAGTTTCAGCGGGAGCAGTGCGGAAGTGGCTGCTGGGAGGTAAGTCTGTCCTTTAAAAGCACTTGTCTTTGCAGGGGCAGGCCAGTCGATTTCGGCGGGAGAACAGCTGGTGAGTCAGTTTCAGCGGGAGCAGTGCAGAAGTGGCAGCTGGGAGGTAAGTCTGTCATTTAAATGCACTTGTCTTTGCAGGGGCAGGCCAGTTGATTTCGGCTGGAGAACAGCTGGTGAGTCAGTTTCAGCGGGAGCAGTGCGGAAGTGGCAGCTGGGAGGTAAGTCTGTCCTTTAAAAGCACTTGTCTTTGCAGGGGCAGACCAGTCGATTTCGGCGGGAGAACAGCTGGTGAGTCAGTTTCAGCGGGAGCAGTGCGGAAGTGGCTGCTGGGAGGTAAGTCTGTCCTTTAAAAGCACTTGTCTTTGCAGGGGCAGGCCAGTCGATTTCGGCGGGAGAACAGCTGGTGAGTCAGATTCAGCGGGAGCAGTGCGGAAGTGGCTGCTGGGAGGTAAGTCTGTCCTTTAAAATCATTTGTCTTTGCAGGCGCAGGCCAGTCGATTTCGGCGGGAGAACAGCTGGTGAGTCAGTTTCAGCGGGAGCAGTGCGGAAGTGTATGCTGGGAGGTAAGTCTGTCCTTTAAAAGCACTTATCTTTGCAGGGGTAGGCCAGTCGATTACGGTGGGAGGACAGCTGGTGAGTCAGTTTCAGCGGGAGCAGTGCGGAAGTGGCTGCTGGGAGGTAATTCTGTACTTTAAAAGCACTTGTCTTTGCAGGGGTAGGCAAGTCGATTTCGGCGGAAGATCAGCTGGTGAGTCAGTTTCAGCGGGAGCAGTGCGGAAGTGGCTGCTGGGAGGTAATTCTGTCCTTAAAAAGCACTTGTCTTTGCAGGGGCAGGGCCAGTCGATTTCGGCGGGAGAACAGCTGGTGAGTCAGTTTCAGCGGGAGCAGTGCGGAAGTGGCAGCTGGGAGGTAAGTCTGTCCTTTAAAAGCACTTGTCTTTGCAGGGGCAGGCCAGTCGATTTCGGTGGGAGAACAGCTGGTGAGTCAGTTTCAGCGGGAGCAGTGCGGAAGTGGCTGCTGGGAGGTAAGTCTGTCCTTTAAAAGCACTTGTCTTTGCAGGGGCAGGCCAGTCGATTTCGGCGGGAGAACAGCTGGTGAGTCAGTTTCAGCGAGAGCAGTGCGGAAGTGGCAGGTGGGAGGTAAGTCTATCCTTTAAAAGCACTTGTCTTTGCAGGGGCAGGCCAGTCAATTTCGGCGGTAGAACAGCTGGTGAGTCAGTTTCAGCGGGAGAAGTGCGGAAGTGGCAGCTGGGAGGTAAGTCTGTCCTTTAAAAGCACTTGTCTTTGCAGGGGCAGGCCAGTCGATTTCGGCGGGAGAACAGCTGGTGAGTCAGTTTCAGCGGGAGCAGTGCAGAAGTGGCAGCTGGGAGGTAAGTCTGTCATTTAAATGCACTTGTCTTTGCAGGGGCAGGCCAGTTGATTTCGGCTGGAGAACAGCTGGTGAGTCAGTTTCAGCGGGAGCAGTGCGGAAGTGGCAGCTGGGAGGTAAGTCTGTCCTTTAAAAGCACTTGTCTTTGCAGGGGCAGACCAGTCGATTTCGGCGGGAGAACAGCTGGTGAGTCAGTTTCAGCGGGAGCAGTGCGGAAGTGGCTGCTGGGAGGTAAGTCTGTCCTTTAAAAGCACTTGTCTTTGCAGGGGCAGGCCAGTCGATTTCGGCGGGAGAACAGCTGGTGAGTCAGATTCAGCGGGAGCAGTGCGGAAGTGGCTGCTGGGAGGTAAGTCTGTCCTTTAAAATCATTTGTCTTTGCAGGCGCAGGCCAGTCGATTTCGGCGGGAGAACAGCTGGTGAGTCAGTTTCAGCGGGAGCAGTGCGGAAGTGTATGCTGGGAGGTAAGTCTGTCCTTTAAAAGCACTTATCTTTGCAGGGGTAGGCCAGTCGATTACGGTGGGAGGACAGCTGGTGAGTCAGTTTCAGCGGGAGCAGTGCGGAAGTGGCTGCTGGGAGGTAATTCTGTACTTTAAAAGCACTTGTCTTTGCAGGGGTAGGCAAGTCGATTTTGGCGGAAGATCAGCTGGTGAGTCAGTTTCAGCGGGAGCAGTGCGGAAGTGGCTGCTGGGAGGTAATTCTGTCCTTAAAAAGCACTTGTCTTTGCAGGGGCAGGGCCAGTCGATTTCGGCGGGAGAACAGCTGGTGAGTCAGTTTCAGCGGGAGCAGTGCGGAAGTGGCAGCTGGGAGGTAAGTCTGTCCTTTAAAAGCACTTGTCTTTGCAGGGGCAGGCCAGTCGATTTCGGTGGGAGAACAGCTGGTGAGTCAGTTTCAGCGGGAGCAGTGCGGAAGTGGCTGCTGGGAGGTAAGTCTGTCCTTTAAAAGCACTTGTCTTTGCAGGGGCAGGCCAGTCGATTTCGGCGGGAGAACAGCTGGTGAGTCAGTTTCAGCGAGAGCAGTGCGGAAGTGGCAGCTGGGAGGTAAGTCTATCCTTTAAAAGCACTTGTCTTTGCAGGGGCAGGCCAGTCAATTTCGGCGGTAGAACAGCTGGTGAGTCAGTTTCAGCGGGAGAAGTGCGGAAGTGGCAGCTGGGAGGTAAGTCTGTCCTTTAAAAGCACTTGTCTTTGCAGGGGCACGCCAGTCGATTTCGGCGGGAGAACAGCTGGTGAGTCAGTTTCAGCGGGGGCAGTGCGGAAGTGGCTGCTGGGAGGTAAGTCTGTCCTTTAAAAGCACTTGTCTTTACAGGGGCAGGCCAGTCGATTTCGGCGGGAGAACAGCTGGTGAGTCAGTTTCAGCGGGAGCAGTGCGGAAGTGGCTGCTGGGAGTTAAGTCTGTCCTTTAAAAGCACTTGTCTTTGCAGGGGCAGGCCAGTCGATTTCGGCGGGAGAACAGCTGGTGAGTCAGTTTCAGCGGGAGCAGTGCGGAAGTGGCTGCTGGGAGGTAAGTCTGTCCTTTAAAAGCACTTGTCTTTGCAGGGACAGGCCAGTCGATTTCGGCGGGAGAACAGCTGGTGAGTCAGTTTCAGCGGGAGTAGTGCGCAAGTGTCTGCTGGGAGGTAAGTCTGTCCTTTAAACGCACTTGTCTTTGCAGTGGCAGGCCAGTCGATTTCGGCGGGAGAACAGCTGGTGAGCCAGTTTCAGTGGGAGCAGTGCGGAAGTGGCTGCTGGGAGGTAAGTCTGTCCTTTAAAAGCACTTTTCTTTGCAGGGGCAGGCCAGTCGATTTCGGCTGGAGAACAGCTGGTGAGTCAGTTTCAGCGGGAGCAGTGCGGAAGTGGCTGCTGGGAGGTAAGTCTGTCCTTTAAAAGCACCTGTCTTTGCAGGGGCAGGCCAGTCGATTACGGCGGGAGAACAGCTGGTGAGTCAGATTCAGCGGGAGCAGTGCGGAAGTGGCTGCTGGGAGGTAAGTCTGTCCTTTAAAATCATTTGTCTTTGCAGGCGCAGGCCAGTCGATTTCGGCGGGAGCACAGCTGGTGAGTCAGTTTCAGCGGGAGCAGTGCGGAAGTGGCAGCTGGGAGGTAAGTCTGTCCTTTAAAAGCACTTGTCTTTGCAGGGGCAGGCCAGTCGATTTCGGCGAGAGAACAGCTGGTGAGTCAGTTTCAGCGGGAGCAGTGCGGAAGTGGCTGCTGGGAGGTAAGTCTGTCCTTTAAAAGCACTTGTCTTTGCAGGGGCAGGCCAGTCGATTTCGGCGGGAGAACAGCTGGTGAGTCAGTTTCAGCGGGAGCAGTGCGGAAGTGGCAGCTGGGAGGTAAGTCTGTCATTTAAAAGCACTTGTCTTTGCAGGGGCAGGCCAGTTGATTTCGGCGGGAGAACAGCTGGTGAGTCAGTTTCAGCGGGAGCAGTGCGGAAGTGGCAGCTGGGAGGTAAGTCTGTCCTTTAAAAGCATTTGTCTTAGCAGGGGCAGTCCAGTCGATTTCGGCGGGAGAACAGCTGGTGAGTCAGTTTCAGCGGGAGCAGTGCGGAAGTGGCTGCTGGGAGGTAAGTCTGTCCTTTAAAAGCACTTGTCTTTGCAGGGGCAGGCCAGTCGATTTCGGCGGGAGAACAGCTGGTGAGTCAGTTTCAGCGGGAGCAGTGCAGAAGTGGCAGCTGGGAGGTAAGTCTGTCATTTAAATGCACTTGTCTTTGCAGGGGCAGGCCAGTTGATTTCGGCTGGAGAACAGCTGGTGAGTCAGTTTCAGCGGGAGCAGTGCGGAAGTGGCAGCTGGGAGGTAAGTCTGTCCTTTAAAAGCACTTGTCTTTGCAGGGGCAGACCAGTCGATTTCGGCGGGAGAACAGCTGGTGAGTCAGTTTCAGCGGGAGCAGTGCGGAAGTGGCTGCTGGGAGGTAAGTCTGTCCTTTAAAAGCACTTGTCTTTGCAGGGGCAGGCCAGTCGATTTCGGCGGGAGAACAGCTGGTGAGTCAGTTTCAGCGAGAGCAGTGCGGAAGTGGCAGCTGGGAGGTAAGTCTGTCCTTTAAAAGCACTTGTCTTTGCAGGGGCAGGCCAGTCAATTTCGGCGGTAGAACAGCTGGTGAGTCAGTTTCAGCGGGAGCAGTGCGGAAGTGGCAGCTGGGAGGTAAGTCTGTCCTTTAAAAGCACTTGTCTTTGCAGGGGCACGCCAGTCGATTTCGGCGGGAGAACAGCTGGTGAGTCAGTTTCAGCGGGAGCTGTGCGGAAGTGGCTGCTGGGAGGTAAGTCTGTCCTTTAAAAGCACTTGTCTTTACAGGGGCAGGCCAGTCGATTTCGGCGGGAGAACAGCTGGTGAGTCAGTTTCAGCGGGAGCAGTGCGGAAGTGGCTGCTGGGAGTTAAGTCTGTCCTTTAAAAGCACTTGTCTTTGCAGGGGCAGGCCAGTCGATTTCGGCGGGAGAACAGCTGGTGAGTCAGTTTCAGCGGGAGCAGTGCGGAAGTGGCTGCTGGGAGGTAAGTCTGTCCTTTAAAAGCACTTGTCTTTGCAGGGACAGGCCAGTCGATTTCGGCGGGAGAACAGCTGGTGAGTCAGTTTCAGCGGGAGTAGTGCGCAAGTGTCTGCTGGGAGGTAAGTCTGTCCTTTAAACGCACTTGTCTTTGCAGTGGCAGGCCAGTCGATTTCGGCGGGAGAACAGCTGGTGAGCCAGTTTCAGTGGGAGCAGTGCGGAAGTGGCTGCTGGGAGGTAAGTCTGTCCTTTAAAAGCACTTTTCTTTGCAGCGGCATGCCAGTCGATTTCGGCTGGAGAACAGCTGGTGAGTCAGTTTCAGCGGGAGCAGTGCGGAAGTGGCTGCTGGGAGGTAAGTCTGTCCTTTAAAAGGACTTGTCTTTGCAGGGGCAGGCCAGTCGATTTCGGCGGGAGAACAGCTGGTGAGTCAGATTCAGCGGGAGCAGTGCGGAAGTGGCTGCTGGGAGGTAAGTCTGTCCTTTAAAATCATTTGTCTTTGCAGGCGCAGGCCAGTCGATTTCGGCGGGAGAACAGCTGGTGAGTCAGTTTCAGCGGGAGCAGTGCGGAAGTGGCAGCTGGGAGGTAAGTCTGTCCTTTAAAAGCACTTGTCTTTGCAGGGGCAGGCCAGTCGATTTCGGCGGGAGAACAGCTGGTGAGTCAGTTTCAGCGGGAGCAGTGCGGAAGTGGCAGCTGGGAGGTAAGTCTGTCATTTAAAAGCACTTGTCTTTGCAGGGGCAGGCCAGTTGATTTCGGCGGGAGAACAGCTGGTGAGTCAGTTTCAGCGGGAGCAGTGCGGAAGTGGCAGCTGGGAGGTAAGTCTGTCCTTTAAAAGCATTTGTCTTAGCAGGGGCAGACCAGTCGATTTCGGCGGGAGAACAGCTGGTGAGTCAGTTTCAGCGGGAGCAGTGCGGAAGTGGCTGCTGGGAGGTAAGTCTGTCCTTTAAAAGCACTTGTCTTTGCAGGGGCAGGCCAGTCGATTTCGGCGGGAGAACAGCTGGTGAGTCAGTTTCAGCGGGAGCAGTGCAGAAGTGGCAGCTGGGAGGTAAGTCTGTCATTTAAATGCACTTGTCTTTGCAGGGGCAGGCCAGTTGATTTCGGCGGGAGAACAGCTGGTGAGTCAGTTTCAGCGGGAGCAGTGCGGAAGTGGCAGCTGGGAGGTAAGTCTGTCCTTTAAAAGCACTTGTCTTTGCAGGGGCAGACCAGTCGATTTCGGCGGGAGAACAGCTGGTGAGTCAGTTTCAGCGGGAGCAGTGCGCAAGTGGCTGCTGGGAGGTAAGTCTGTCCTTTAAAAGCACTTGTCTTTGCAGGGGCAGGCCAGTCGATTTCGGCGGGAGAACAGCTGGTGAGTCAGTTTCAGCGAGAGCAGTGCGGAAGTGGCAGCTGGGAGGTAAGTCTGTCCTTTAAAAGCACTTGTCTTTGCAGGGGCAGGCCAGTCAATTTCGGCGGGAGAACAGTTGGTGAGTCAGTTTCAGCGGGAGCAGTGCGGAAGTGGCAGCTGAGAGGTAAGTCTGTCCTTTAAAAGCACTTGTCTTTGCAGGGGCAGGCCAGTCGATTTCGCCGGGAGAACAGCTGGTGTGTCAGTTTCAGCGGGAGCAGTGCGGAAGTGTATGCTGGGAGGTAAGTCTGTCCTTTAAAAGCACTTATATTTGCAGGGGCAGGCCAGTCGATTACGGTGGGAGGACAGCTGGTGAGCCAGTTTCAGCGGGAGCAGTGCAGAAGTGGCTGCTGGGAGGTAATTCTGTACTTTAAAAGCACTTGTCTTTGCAGGGGCAGGCCAGTCGATTTCGGCGGAAGAACAGCTGGTGAGTCAGTTTCAGCGGGAGCAGTGCGGAAGTGGCTGCTGGGAGGTAATTCTGTCCTTAAAAAGCACTTGTCTTTGCAGTGGCAGGGCCAGTCGATTTCGGCGGGAGAACAGCTGGTGAGTCAGTTTCAGCGGAAGCAGTGCGGAAGTGGCAGCTGGGAGGTAAGTCTGTCCTTTAAAAGCACTTGTCTTTGCAGGGGCAGGCCAGTCGATTTCGGTGGGAGAACAGCTGGTGAGTCAGATTCAGCGGGAGCAGTGCGGAAGTGGCTGCTGGCTGTTAAGTTTGTCCTTAAAAAGCACTTGCCTTTGCAGGGGCAGGCCAGTCGATTTCGGAAGGAGAACAGCTGGTGAGTCAATTTCAGCGGGAGCAGTGCGGAAGTGGCTGCTGGGAGGTAAGACTGTCCTTTAAAAGCACTTGTCTTTGCAGGGGCAGGCCAGTCGATTTCGGCGGGAGAACAGCTGGTGAGTCAGTTTCAGCGGGAGCAGTGCGCAAGTGGCTGCTGGGAGGTAAGTCTGTCCTTTAAAAGCACTTGTCTTTGCAGGGGCAGGCCAGTCGATTTCGGCGGGAGAACAGCTGGTGAGTCAGTTTCAGCGAGAGCAGTGCGGAAGTGGCAGCTGGGAGGTAAGTCTGTCCTTTAAAAGCACTTGTCTTTGCAGAGGCAGGCCAGTCAATTTCGGCGGGAGAACAGTTGGTGAGTCAGTTTCAGCGGGAGCAGTGCGGAAGTGGCAGCTGAGAGGTAAGTCTGTCCTTTAAAAGCACTTGTCTTTGCAGGGGCAGGCCAGTCGATTTCGCCGGGAGAACAGCTGGTGTGTCAGTTTCAGCGGGAGCAGTGCGGAAGTGTATGCTGGGAGGTAAGTCTGTCCTTTAAAAGCACTTATCTTTGCAGGGGCAGGCCAGTCGATTACGGTGGGAGGACAGCTGGTGAGTCAGTTTCAGCGGGAGCAGTGCGGAAGTGGCTGCTGGGAGGTAATTCTGTACTTTAAAAGCACTTGTCTTTGCAGGGGTAGGCAAGTCGATTTCGGCGGAAGAACAGCTGGTGAGTCAGTTTCAGCGGGAGCAGTGCGGAAGTGGCTGCTGGGAGGTAATTCTGTCCTTAAGAAGCACTTGTCTTTGCAGGGGCAGGGCCAGTCGATTTCGGCGGGAGAACAGCTGGTGAGTCAGTTTCAGCGGGAGCAGTGCGGAAGTGGCAGCTGGGAGGTAAGTATGTCCTTTAAAAGCACTTGTCTTTGCAGGGGCAGGCCAGTCGATTTCGGTGGGAGAACAGCTGGTGAGTCAGTTTCAGCGGGAGCAGTGCGGAAGTGGCTGCTGGGAGGTAAGTCTGTCCTTTAAAAGCACTTGTCTTTGCAGGGGCAGGCCAGTCGATTTCGGCGGGAGAACAGCTGGTGAGTCAGATTCAGCGGGAGCAGTGCGGAAGTGTCTGCTGGCTGTTAAGTTTGTCCTTAAAAAGCACTTGCCTTTGCAGGGGCAGGCCAGTCGATTTCGGAAGGAGAACAGCTGGTGAGTCAATGTCAGCGGGAACACTGCGGAAGTGGCAGCTGGGAGGCAAGTCTGTCCTTTAAAAGCACTTGTCTTTGCAGGGGCAGGCCAGTCGATTTCGGCGGGAGAACAGCTGGTGAGTCAGTTTCAGCGGGAGCAGTGCGGAAGTGGCTGCTGGGAGGTAAGTCTGTCCTTTAAAAGCACTTGTCTTTGCATGGGCAGGCCAGGCGATTTCGGCGGGAGAACAGCTGGAGAGTCAGTTTCAGCGGGAGCAGTGCGGAAGAGGCTGCTGGGAGGTAAGTCTGTCCTTTAAAAGCACTTGTCTTTGCAGGGGCAGGCCAGTCGATTACGGTGGGAGAACAGCTGGTGAGTCAGTTTCAGCGGGAGCAGTGCGGAAGTGGCAGCTGAGTGGTAAGTCTGTCCTTTAAAAGCACTTGTCTTTGCAGGGGCAGGCCAGTCGATTTCGGCGGGAGAACAGCTGGTGAAACAGTTTCAGCGAGAGCAGTGCGGAAGTAGCTGCTTGGAGGTAAGTCCGTCCTTTAAAAGCACTTGTCTTTGCAGGGACAGGCCAGTCGATTTCGGCGGGAGAACAGCTGGTGAGTCAGTTTCAGCGGGAGCAGTGCGCAAGTGGCTGCTCGGAGGTAAGTCTGTCCTTTAAAAGCACTTGTCTTTGCAGGGGCAGGCAAGTCGATTTCGGCGGGAGAACAGCTGGTGAGTCAGTTTCAGCGGGAGCAGTGCGGAAGTGGCTGCTGGGAGGTAAGTCTGTCCTTTAAAAGCACTCGTCTTTGCAGGGGCAGGCCAGTCGATTTCGGCGGGAGAACAGCTGGTGAGTCAGTTTCAGCGGGAGCAGTGCGGAAGTGGCTGCTGGGAGGTAAGTCTGTCCTTTAAAAGCACTTGTCTTTGCAGGGGCAGGCCAGTCGATTTCGGCGGGAGAACAGCTGGTGAGTCAGTTTCAGCGGGAGCAGTGCGGAAGTGGCAGCTGGGAGGTAAGTCTGTCCTTTAAAAGCACTTGTCTTTGCAGGGGCAGGCCAGTCGATTTCGGCGGGAGAACAGCTGGTGAGTCAGTTTCAGCGGGAGCAGTGCGGAAGTGGCTGCTGGGAGGTAAGTCTGTCCTTTAAAAGCACTTGTCTTTGCAGGGGCAGGCCAGTCGATTTCGGCGGGAGAACAGCTGGTGAGTCAGTTTCAGCGGGAGCAGTGCGGAAGTGGCAGCTGGGAGGTAAGTCTGTCCTTTAAAAGCACTTGTCTTTGCAGGGGCAGGCCAGTCGATTTCGGCGGGAGAACAGCTGGTGAGTCAGTTTCAGCGGGAGCAGTGCGGAAGTAGCTGCTTGGAGGTAAGTCCGTCCTTTAAAAGCACTTGTCTTTGCAGGGACAGGCCAGTCGATTTCGGCGGGAGAACAGCTGGTGAGTCAGTTTCAGCGGGAGCAGTGCGGAAGTGGCTGCTCGGAGGTAAGTCTGTCCTTTAAAAGCACTTGTCTTTGCAGGGGCAGGCAAGTCGATTTCGGCGGGAGAACAGCTGGTGAGTCAGTTTCAGCGGGAGCAGTGCGGAAGTGGCTGCTGGGAGGTCAGTCTGTCCTTTAAAAGCACTTGTCTTTGCAGGGGCAGGCCAGTCGATTTCGGCGGGAGAACAGCTGGTGAGTCAGTTTCAGCGGGAGCAGTGCGGAAGTGGCTGCAGGGAGGTAAGTCTGTCCTTTAAAAGCACTTGTCTTTGCAGCGGCAGGCCAGTCGATTTCGGCGGGAGAACAGCTGGTGAGTCAGTTTCAGCGGGAGCAGTGCGGAAGTGGCTGCTGGGAGGTAAGTCTGTCCTTTAAAAGCACTTGTCTTTGCAGGGGCAGGCCAGTCGATTTCGGCGGGAGAACAGCTGGTGAGTCAGTTTCAGCGGGAGCAGTGCGGAAGTGGCAGCTGGGAGGTAAGTCTGTCCTTTAAAAGCACTTGTCTTTGCAGGGGCAGGCCAGTCGATTTCGGCGGGAGAACAGCTGGTGAGTCAGTTTCAGCGGGAGCAGTGCGGAAGTCGCTGCTGGGAGGTAAGTCTGTCCTTTAAAAGCACTTGTCTTTGCAGGGGCAGGCCAGTCGATTTCAGCGGGAGAACAGCTGGTGAGTCAGTTTCAGCGGGAGCAGTGCGGAAGTGGCAGCTGTGAGGTAAGTCTGTCCTTTAAAAGCACTTGTCTTTGCAGGGGCAGGCCAGTCGATTTCGGCGGGAGAACAGCTGGTGAGTCAGTTTCAGCGGGAGCAGTGCGGAAGTGGCTGCTGGGAGGTAAGTCTGTCCTTTAAAAGCACTTGTCTTTGCAGGGGCAGGCCAGTCGATTTCGGCGGGAGAACAGCTGGTGAGTCAGTTTCAGCGGGAGCAGTGCGGAAGTGGCTGCTGGGAGTTAAGTCTGTCCTTTAAAAGCATTTGTCTTTGCAGGGGCAGGCCAGTCGATTTCGGCGGGAGAACAGCTGGTGAGTCAGTTTCAGCGGGAGCAGTGCGGAAGTGGTTGCTGGGAGGTAAGTCTGTCCTTTAAAAGCACTTGTCTTTGCAGGGGCAGGCCAGTCGATTTCGGCGGGAGAACAGCTGGTGAGCCAGTTTCAGCGGGAGCAGTGCGGAAGTGGCTGCTGGGAGGTAAGTCTGTCCTTTAAAAGCATTTGTCTTTGCAGGCGCAGGCTAGTCGATTTCGGCGGGAGAACAGCTGGTGAGTCAATTTCAGCGGGAGCAGTGCGGGAGTGGCAGCTGGGAGGTAAGTCTGTCCTTTAAAAGCACTTGTCTTTGCAGGGGCAGGCCAGTCGATTTCGGCGGGAGAACAGCTGGTGAGTCAGTTTCAGCGGGAGCAGTGCGGAAGTGGCAGCTGGGAGGTAAGTCTGTCATTTAAAAGCACTTGTCTTTGCAGGGGCAGGCCAGTCGATTTCGGCGGGAGAACAGCTGGTGAGTCAGTTTCAGCGGGAGCAGTGCGGAAGTGGCAGCTGGGAGGTAAGTCTGTCCTTTAAAAGCATTTGTCTTAGCAGGGGCAGACCAGTCGATTTCGGCGGGAGAACAGCTGGTGAGTCAGTTTCAGCGGGAGCAGTGCGGAAGTGGCAGCTGGGAGGTAAGTCTGTCCTTTAAAAGCATTTGTCTTAGCAGGGGCAGACCAGTCGATTTCGGCGGGAGAACAGCTGGTGAGTCAGTTTCAGCGGGAGCAGTGCGGAAGTGGCAGCTGGGAGGTAAGTCTGTCCTTTAAAAGCACTTGTCTTTGCAGGGGCAGGTCAGTCGATTTCGGCGGGAGAACAGCTGGTGAGTCAGTTTCAGCGGGAGCAGTGCGGAAGTGGCAGCTGGGAGGTAAGTCTGTCCTTTAAAAGCACTTGTCTTTGCAGGGGCAGGCCAGTCGATTTCGGCGGGAGAACAGCTGGTGAGTCAGTTTCAGCGGGAGCAGTGCGGAAGTGGCTGCTGGGAGGTAAGTCTGTCCTTTAAAAGCATTTGTCTTTGCAGGCGCAGGCTAGTCGATTTCGGCGGGAGAACAGCTGGTGAGTCAATTTCAGCGGGAGCAGTGCGGGAGTGGCAGCTGGGAGGTAAGTCTGTCCTTTAAAAGCACTTGTCTTTGCAGGGGCAGGCCAGTCGATTTCGGCGGGAGAACAGCTGGTGAGTCAGTTTCAGCGGGAGCAGTGCGGAAGTGGCAGCTGGGAGGTAAGTCTGTCATTTAAAAGCACTTGTCTTTGCAGGGGCAGGCCAGTCGATTTCGGCGGGAGAACAGCTGGTGAGTCAGTTTCAGCGGGAGCAGTGCGGAAGTGGCAGCTGGGAGGTAAGTCTGTCCTTTAAAAGCATTTGTCTTAGCAGGGGCAGACCAGTCGATTTCGGCGGGAGAACAGCTGGTGAGTCAGTTTCAGCGGGAGCAGTGCGGAAGTGGCAGCTGGGAGGTAAGTCTGTCCTTTAAAAGCATTTGTCTTAGCAGGGGCAGACCAGTCGATTTCGGCGGGAGAACAGCTGGTGAGTCAGTTTCAGCGGGAGCAGTGCGGAAGTGGCAGCTGGGAGGTAAGTCTGTCCTTTAAAAGCACTTGTCTTTGCAGGGGCAGGTCAGTTGATTTCGGCGGGAGAACAGCTGGTGAGTCAGTTTCAGCGAGAGCAGTGCGGAAGTGGTTGCTGGGAGGTGAGTCTGTCCTTTAAAAGCACTTGTCTTTGCAGGGGCAGGCCAGTTGATTACGGCGGAAAACAGCTGGTGAGTCAGTTTCAGCGGGAGCAGTGCGGAAGTGGCTGCTGGGAGGTAAGTCTGTCCTTTAAAAGCACTTGTCTTTGCAGGGGCAGGCCACTCGATTTCGGCGGGAGAACAGCTGATGAGTCAGTTTTAGCGGGAGCAGTGCGGAAGTGGCTGCTGGGAGGTAAGTCTGTCCTTTAAAAGCACGTGTTTCTGCAGGGGCAGACCAGTCGATTTCGGCGGGAGAGCATCTGGTGAGTGAGTTTCAGCGGGAGCAGTGCGAATGTGGCTGCTGCGAGGTAAGTCTGTCCTTTAAAAGCACTTGTCTTTGCAGGGGCAGGTCAGTCGATTTCGGCGGGAGAACAGCTGGTGAGTCAGTTTCAGCGGGAGCAGTGCGGAAGTAACTGCTGGGAGGTAAGTCTGTCCTTTAAAAGCACGTGTCTTTGCAGGGGCAGACCAGTCGATTTCGGCGGGAGAGCAGCTGGTGAGTCAGTTTCAGCGGGAGCAGTGCGAATGTGGCTGCTGCGAGGTAAGTCTGTCCTTTAAAAGCACTTGTCTTTGCAGGGGCAGGCCAGTCGATTTCGGCGGGAGAGCAGCTGGTGAGTCAGTTTCAGCGGGAGCAGTGCGAATGTGGCTGCTGCGAGGTAAGTCTGTCCTTTAAAAGCAATTGTCTTTGCAGGGGCAGGTCAGTCGATTTCGGCGGGAGAACAGCTGGTGAGTCAGTTTCAGCGGGAGCAGTGCGGAAGTGACTGCTGGGAGGTAAGTCTGTCCTTTAAAAGCACTTGTCTTTGCAGGGGCAGGCCAGTCGATTTTGGCGGGAAAACAGCTGGTGAGTCAGTTTCAGCGGGAGCAGTGCGGAAGTGGCTGCTGGGAGGTAAGTCTGTCCTTTAAAAGCACTTGTCTTTGCAGGGGCAGGCCAGTCGATTACGGCGGGAGAACAGCTGGTGAGTCAGTTTCAGCGGGAGCAGTGCGGAAGTGGCAGCTGGGAGGTAAGTCTGTCATTTAAAAGCACTTGTCTTTGCAGGGGCAGGCCAGTCGATTTCGGCGGGAGATCAGCTGGTGAGTCCGTTTCAGCGGGAGCAGTGCGAATGTGGCTGCTGGGAGGTAAGTCTGTCCTTTAAAAGCACTTGTCTTTGCAGGGGCAGGTCAGTCGATTTCGGCGGGAGAACAGCTGGTGAGTCAGTTTCAGCGGGAGCAGTGCGGAAGTGGATGCTGGGAGGTAAGTCTGTCCTTTAAAAGCACTTGTCTTTGCAGGGGCAGGCCAGTCGATTTCGGAGGGAGAACAGCTGGTGAGTCAGTTTCAGCGGGAGCAGTGGGGAAGTGGCTGCTGGGAGTTAATTCTGTCCTTTAAAAGCACTTGTCTTTGCAGGGGCAGGCCAGTCGATTTCGGCGGGAGAACAGCTGGTGATTCAGTTTCAGCGGGAGCAGTGGGGAAGTGGCTGCTGGGAGGTAACTCTGTCCTTTAAAAGCACTTGTCTTTGCAGGGGCAGGCCAGTCGATTCCGGCGGGAGAACAGCTGGTGAGTCAGTTTCAGCGGGAGCAGTGCGGAAGTGGCTGCTGGGAGGTAAGTCTGTCCTTTAAAAGCACTTGTCTTTGCAGGGGCAGGCCAGTCGATTTCGGCGGGAGAACAGCTGGTGAGTCAGTTTCAGCGGGAGCAGTGCGGAAGTGGCTGCTGGGAGGTAAGTCTGTCCTTGTAAAGCACTTGTCTTTGCAGGGGCAGGCCAGTCGATTTCGGCGGGAGAACAGCTGGTGAGTCAGTTTCAGCGGGAGCAGTGCGGAAGTGGCTGCTGGGAGGTAAGTCTGTCCTTTAAAAGCACTTGTCTTTGCAGGGGCAGGCCAGTCGATTTTGGCGGGAGAACAGCTGGTGAGTCAGTTTCAGCGGGAGCAGTGCGGAAGTGGCTGCTGGGAGGTAAGTCTGTCCTTTAAAAGCACTTGCCTTTGCAGGGGCAGGCCAGTCGATTTCGGCGGGAGAACAGCTGGTGATTCAGTTTCAGCGGGAGCAGTGCGGAAGTGGCTGCTGGGAGGTAAGTCTGTACTTTAAAAGCACTTGTCTTTGCAGGGGCAGGCCAGTCGATTTCGGCGGGAGAACAGATGGTGAGTAAGTTTCAGCGGGAGCAGTGAGGAACTGGCTGCTGGGAGGTAAGGCTGTCCTTTAAAAGCACTTGTCTTTGAAGGGGCAGGCCAGTTGATTTCGGCGGGAGAACAGCTGGTGAGTCCGTTTCAGTGGGAGCAGTGCGGAAGTGGCTGCTGGGAGGTAAGTCTGTCCTTTAAAAGCACTTGTCTTTGCAGGGGCAGGCCAGTCGATTTCGGCGGGAGAACAGCTGGTGAGTCAGTTTCAGCGGGAGCAGTGCGGAAGTGGCTGCTGGGAGGTAAGTCTGTCCTTGTAAAGCACTTGTCTTTGCAGGGGCAGGCCAGTCGATTTCGGCGGGAGAACAGCTGGTGAGTCAGTTTCAGCGGGAGCAGTGCGGAAGTGGCTGCTGGGAGGTAAGTCTGTCCTTTAAAAGCACTTGTCTTTGCAGGGGCAGGCCAGTCGATTTCGGCGGGAGAACAGCTGGTGAGTCAGTTACAGCGGGAGCAGTGCGGAAGTGGCTGCTGGGAGGTAAGTCTGTCCTTTAAAAGCACTTGCCTTTGCAGGGGCAGGCCAGTCGATTTCGGCGGGAGAACAGCTGGTGATTCAGTTTCAGCGGGAGCAGTGCGGAAGTGGCTGCTGGGAGGTAAGTCTGTCCTTTAAAAGCACTTGTCTTTGCAGGGGCAGGCCAGTCGATTTCGGCGGGAGAACAGATGGTGAGTCAGTTTCAGCGGGAGCAGTGAGGAACTGGCTGTTGTGAGGTAAGGCTGTCCTTTAAAAGCACTTGTCTTTGAAGGGGCAGGCCAGTCGATTTCGGCGGGAGAACAGCTGGTGAGTCCGTTTCAGTGGGAGCAGTGCGGAAGTGGCTGCTGGGAGGTAAGTCTGTCCTTTAAAAGCACTTGTCTTTGCAGGGGCAGGCCAGTCGATTTCGGCGGGAGAACAGTTGTGAGTCAGTTTCAGCGGGAGCAGTGCGGAAGTGGCTGCTGGGAGGTAAGTCTGTCCTTTAAAAGCACTTGTGTTTGCAGGGGCAGGCCAGTCGATTTCGGCGGGAGAACAGCTGGTGAGTCAGTTTCAGCGGGAGCAGTGCGGAAATGGCTGGTGGGAGGTAAGTCTGTCCTTTAAAAGCACTTGTCTTTGCAGGGGCAGGCCAGTTGATTTCGGCGGGAGAACAGCTGGTGAGTCAGTTTCAGCGAGAGCAGTGCGGAAGTGGCTGCTGGGAGGTGAGTCTGTCCTTTAAAAGCACTTGTCTTTGCAGGGGCAGGCCAGTTGATTTCGGCGGGAGAACAGCTGGTGAGTCAGTTTCAGCGGGAGCAGTGCGGAAGTGGCTGCTGGGAGGTAAGTCTGTCCTTTAAAAGCACTTGTCTTTGCAGGGGCAGGCCACTCGATTTCGGCGGGAGAACAGCTGGTGAGTCAGTTTCAGCGGGAGCAGTGCGGAAGTAGCTGCTGGGAGGTAAGTCTTTCCTTTAAAAGCACTTCTCTTTGCAGGGGCAGACCAGTCGACTTCGGCGGGAGAACAGCTGGTGAGTCAGTTTCAGCGGGAGCAGTGCGGAAGTGGCTGCTGGGAGGTAAGTCTGTCCTTTAAAAGCACTTGTCTTTGCAGGGGCAGGCCAGTCGATTTCGGCGGGAGAACAGATGGTGAGTCAGTTTCAGCGGGAGCAGTGAGGAACTGGCTGCTGGGAGGTAAGGATGTCCTTTAAAAGCACTTGTCTTTGAAGGGGCAGGCCAGTTGATTTCGGCGGGAGAACAGCTGGTGAGTCCGTTTCAGTGGGAGCAGTGCGGAAGTGGCTGCTGGGAGGTAAGTCTGTCCTTTAAAAGCACTTGTCTTTGCAGGGGCAGGCCAGTCGATTTCGGCGGGAGAACAGCTGGTGAGTCAGTTTCAGCGGGAGCAGTGCGGAAGTGGCTGCTGGGAGGTAAGTCTGTCCTTGTAAAGCACTTGTCTTTGCAGGGGCAGGCCAGTCGATTTCGGCGGGAGAACAGCTGGTGAGTCAGTTTCAGCGGGAGCAGTGCGGAAGTGGCTGCTGGGAGGTAAGTCTGTCCTTTAAAAGCACTTGTCTTTGCAGGGGCAGGCCAGTCGATTTTGGCGGGAGAACAGCTGGTGAGTCAGTTACAGCGGGAGCAGTGCGGAAGTGGCTGCTGGGAGGTAAGTCTGTCCTTTAAAAGCACTTGTCTTTGCAGGGGCAGGCCAGTCGATTTCGGCGGGAGAACAGATGGTGAGTCAGTTTCAGCGGGAGCAGTGAGGAACTGGCTGCTGTGAGGTAAGGCTGTCCTTTAAAAGCACTTGTCTTTGAAGGGGCAGGCCAGTCGATTTCGGCGGGAGAACAGCTGGTGAGTCCGTTTCAGTGGGAGCAGTGCGGAAGTGGCTGCTGGGAGGTAAGTCTGTCCTTTAAAAGCACTTGTCTTTGCAGGGGCAGGCCAGTCGATTTCGGTGGGAGAACAGTTGTGAGTCAGTTTCAGCGGGAGCAGTGCGGAAGTGGCTGCTGGGAGGTAAGTCTGTCCTTTAAAAGCACTTGTCTTTGCAGGGGCAGGCCAGTCGATTTCGGCGGGAGAACAGCTGGTGAGTCAGTTTCAGCGGGAGCAGTGCGGAAGTGGCTGCTGGGAGGTAAGTCTGTCCTTCAAAAGCACTTGTCTTTGCAGGGGCAGGCCACTCGATTTCGGCGGGAGAGCAGCTGGTGAGTCAGTTTCAGCGGGAGCAGTGCGGAAGTAGCTGCTGGGAGGTAAGTCTTTCCTTTAAAAGCACTTGTCTTTGCAGGGGCAGACCAGTCGACTTCGGCGGGAGAACAGCTGGTGAGTCAGTTTCAGCGGGAGCAGTGCGGAAGTGGCTGCTGGGAGGTAAGTCTGTCCTTTAAAAGCACTTGTCTTTGCAGGGGCAGGCCAGTCGATTTTGGCGGGAGAACAGCTGGTGAGTCAGTTTCAGCGGGAGCTGTGCGGAAGTGGCTGCTGGGAGGTAAGTCTGTCCTTTAAAAGCACTTCCCTTTGCAGGGGCAGGCCAGTCGATTTCGGCGGGAGAACAGCTGGTGCGTCAGTTTCAGCGGGAGCAGTGCGGAAGTGGCTGCTGGGAGGTAAGTCTGTCCTTTAAAATCACTTGTCTTTGCAGGGGCAGGCCAGTCGATGCCGGCGCGAGAACAGCTGGTGAGTCAGTTTCAGCGGGATCAGTGCGGAAGTGGCTGCTGGGAGGTAAGTCTGTCCTTTTAAAGCACATGTCTTTGCAGGGGCAGGCCAGCCGATTTCGGCGGGAGAGCAGCTGGTGAGTCAGTTTCAGCGGGAGCAGTGCGAATGTGGCTGCTGCGAGGTAAGTCTGTCCTTTAAAAGCACTTGTCTTTGCAGGGGCAGGTCAGTCGATTTCGGCGGGAGAACAGCTGGTGAGTCAGTTTCAGCGGGAGCAGTGCGGAAGTGACTGCTGGGAGGTAAGTCTGTCCTTTAAAAGCACTTGTCTTTGCAGGGGCAGGCCAGTCGATTTTGGCGGGAGAACAGCTGGTGAGTCAATGTCAGCGGGAGCAGTGCGGAAGTGGCTGCTGGGAGGTAAGTCTGTCCTTTAAAAGCACTTGTCTTTGCAGGGGCAGGCCAGTCGATTTCGGCGGGAGAACAGCTGGTGAGTCAGTTTCAGCGGGAGCAGTGCGGAAGTGGCAGCTGGGAGGTAAGTCTGTCATTTAAAAGCACTTGTCTTTGCAGGGGCAGGCCAGTCGATTTCGGCGGGAGAACAGCTGGTGAGTCAGTTTCAGCGGGAGCAGAGCGGAAGTGGCTGCTGGGAGGTAAGTCTGTCCTTTAAAAGCACTTGTCTTTGCAGGGGCAGGCTAGTCGATTTCGGCGGGAGAACAGCTGGTGAGTCAGTTTCAGCGGGAGCAGGGGGGAAGTTGCTGCTGGGAGTTAAGTCTGTCCTTTAAAAGCACTTGTCTTTGCAGGGGCAGGCCAGTCGATTTTGGCGGGAGAACAGCTGGTGAGTCAGTTTCAGCGGGAGCAGTGCGGAAGTAGCTGCTGCGAGGTAAGTCTGTCCTTTAAAAGCACTTGTCTTTGCAGGGGCAGTCCAGTCGATTTCGGCGGGAGAACAGCTGGTGAGTCAGTTTCAGCGGGAGCAGTGCGGAAGTGGCTGCTTGTAGGTAAGTCTGTCCTTTAAAAGCACTTGTCTTTGCAAGGGCAGGCCAGTCGATTTCGGCTGGAGAACAGCTGGTGAGGCAGTTTCAGCGGGAGCAGTGCGAATGTGGCTGCTGGGAGGTAAGTCTGTCCTTTAAAAGCACTTGTCTTTGCAGGGGCAGGCCAGTCGATTCCGGCGCGAGAACAGCTGGTGAGTCAGTTTCAGAGGGAGCAGTGCGGAAGTGGCTGCTGGGAGCTAAGTCTGTCCTTTTAAAGCACTTGTCTTTGCAGGGGCACGCCAGTCGATTTCGGAGGGAGAACAGCTGGTGAGTCAGTTTCAGCGGGAGCAGTGCGAATGTGGCTGCTGGGAGGTAAGTCTGTCCTTTAAAAGCACTTGTCTTTGCAGGGGCAGGCCAGTCGATTTCGGCGGGAGAACAGCTGATGAGTCAGTTTCAGCGGGAGCAGTGGGGAAGTGGCTGCTGGGAGGTAAGTCTGTCCTTTAAAAGCACTTGTCTTTGCAGGGGCAGGTCAGTTAATTTCGGCGGGAGAACAGCTGCTGAGTCAGTTTCAGCGGGAGCAGTGCGGAAGTGGCTGCTGGGAGGTAAGTCTGTCCTTTAAAAGCACTTGTCTTTGCTGGGGCAGGCCAGTCGATTTCGGCGGGAGAACAGCTGATGAGTCAGTTTCAGCGGGAGCAGTGGGGAAGTGGCTGCTGGGAGGTAACTCTGTCCTTTAAAAGCACTTGTCTTTGCAGGGGCAGGCCAGTCGATTTCGGCGGGAGAACAGCTGGTGAGTCAGTTTCAGCGGGAGCAGTGCGGAAGTGGCTGTGGGAGGTAAGTCTGTCCTTTAAAAGCACTTGTCTTTGCAGGGGCAGGCCAGTCGATTTCGGCGGGAGAACAGCTGGTGAGTCAGTTTCAGCGGGAGCAGTGCGGAAGTGGCTGCTGGGAGGTAAGTCTGTCCTTGTAAAGCACTTGTCTTTGCAGGGGCAGGCCAGTCGATTTCGGCGGGAGAACAGCTGGTGAGTCAGTTTCAGCGGGGGCAGTGCGGAAGTGGCTGCTGGGAGGTAAGTCTGTCCTTTAAAAGCACTTGTCTTTGCAGGGGCAGGCCAGTCGATTTTGGCGGGAGAACAGCTGGTGAGTCAGTTTCAGCGGGAGCAGTGCGGAAGTGGCTGCTGGGAGGTAAGTCTGTCCTTTAAAAGCACTTGCCTTTGCAGGGGCAGGCCAGTCGATTTCGGCGGGAGAACAGCTGGTGATTCAGTTTCAGCGGGAGCAGTGCGGAAGTGGCTGCTGGGAGGTAAGTCTGTACTTTAAAAGCACTTGTCTTTGCAGGGGCAGGCCAGTCGATTTCGGCGGGAGAACAGATGGTGAGTCAGTTTCAGCGGGAGCAGTGAGGAACTGGCTGCTGGGAGGTAAGGCTGTCCTTTAAAAGCACTTGTCTTTGAAGGGGCAGGCCAGTTGATTTCGGCGGGAGAACAGCTGGTGAGTCCGTTTCAGTGGGAGCAGTGCGGAAGTGGCTGCTGGGAGGTAAGTCTGTCCTTTAAAAGCACTTGTCTTTGCAGGGGCAGGCCAGTCGATTTCGGCGGGAGAACAGCTGGTGAGTCAGTTTCAGCGGGAGCAGTGCGGAAGTGGCTGCTGGGAGGTAAGTCTGTCCTTGTAAAGCACTTGTCTTTGCAGGGGCAGGCCAGTCGATTTCGGCGGGAGAACAGCTGGTGAGTCAGTTTCAGCGGGAGCAGTGCGGAAGTGGCTGCTGGGAGGTAAGTCTGTCCTTTAAAAGCACTTGTCTTTGCAGGGGCAGGCCAGTCGATTTCGGCGGGAGAACAGCTGGTGAGTCAGTTTCAGCGGGAGCAGTGCGGAAGTGGCTGCTGGGAGGTAAGTCTGTCCTTTAAAAGCACTTGTCTTTGCAGGGGCAGGCCAGTCGATTTCGGCGGGAGAACAGCTGGTGAGTCAGTTTCAGCAGGAGCAGTGCGGAAGTGGCTGCTGGGAGGTAAGTCTGTCCTTTAAAAGCACTTGTCTTTGCAGGGGCAGGCCAGTCGATTTCGGCGGGAGAACAGATGGTGAGTCAGTTTCAGCTGGAGCAGTGAGGAACTGGCTGCTGTGAGGTAAGGCTGTCCTTTAAAAGCACTTGTCTTTGAAGGGGCAGGCCAGTCGATTTCGGCGGGAGAACAGCTGGTGAGTCCGTTTCAGTGGGAGCAGTGCGGAAGTGGCTGCTGGGAGGTAAGTCTGTCCTTTAAAAGCACTTGTCTTTGCAGGGGCAGGCTAGTCGATTTCGGCGGGAGAACAGCTGGTGAGTCAGTTTCAGCGGGAGCAGTGGGGAAGTTGCTGCTGGGAGTTAAGTCTGTCCTTTAAAAGCACTTGTCTTTGCAGGGGCAGGCCAGTCGATTTTGGCGGGAGAACAGCTGGTGAGTCAGTTTCAGCGGGAGCAGTGCGGAAGTGGCTGCTGCGAGGTAAGTCTGTCCTTTAAAAGCACTTGTCTTTGCAGGGGCAGTCCAGTCGATTTCGGCGGGAGAACAGCTGGTGAGTCAGTTTCAGCGGGAGCAGTGCGGAAGTGGCTGCTGGTAGGTAAGTCTGTCCTTTAAAAGCACTTGTCTTTGCAAGGGCAGGCCAGTCGATTTCGGCTGGAGAACAGCTGGTGAGGCAGTTTCAGCATGAGCAGTGCGAATGTGGCTGCTGGGAGGTAAGTCTGTCCTTTAAAAGCACTTGTCTTTGCAGGGGCAGGCCAGTCGATTCCGGCGCGAGAACAGCTGGTGAGTCAGTTTCAGCGGGAGCAGTGCAGAAGTGGCTGCTGGGAGCTAAGTCTGTCCTTTTAAAGCACTTGTCTTTGCAGGGGCACGCCAGTCGATTTCGGAGGGAGAACAGCTGGTGAGTCAGTTTCAGCGGGAGCAGTGCGAATGTGGCTGTTGGGAGGTAAGTCTGTCCTTTAAAAGCACTTGTCTTTGCAGGGGCAGGCCAGTCGATTTCGGCGGGAGAACAGCTGATGAGTCAGTTTCAGCGGGAGCAGTGGGGAAGTGGCTGCTGGGAGGTAAGTCTGTCCTTTAAAAGCACTTGTCTTTGCAGGGGCAGGTCAGTTAATTTCGGCGGGAGAACAGCTGCTGAGTCAGTTTCAGCGGTAGCAGTGCGGAAGTGGCTGCTGGGAGGTAAGTCTGTCCTTTAAAAGCACTTGTCTTTGCAGGGGCAGGCCAGTCGATTTCGGCGGGAGAACAGCTGATGAGTCAGTTTCAGCGGGAGCAGTGGGGAAGTGGCTGCTGGGAGGTAACTCTGTCCTTTAAAAGCACTTGTCTTTGCAGGGGCAGGCCAGTCGATTTCGGCGGGAGAACAGCTGGTGAGTCAGTTTCAGCGGGAGCAGTGGGGAAGTGGCTGCTGGGAGGTAACTCTGTCCTTTAAAAGCACTTGTCTTTGCAGGGGCAGGCCAGTCGATTTCGGCGGGAGAACAGCTGGTGAGTCAGTTTCAGCGGGAGCAGTGCGGAAGTGGCTGTGGGAGGTAAGTCTGTCCTTTAAAAGCACTTGTCTTTGCAGGGGCAGGCCAGTCGATTTCGGCGGGAGAACAGCTGGTGAGTCAGTTTCAGCGGGAGCAGTGCGGAAGTGGCTGTGGGAGGTAACTCTGTCCTTTAAAAGCACTTGTCTTTGCAGGGGCAGGCCAGTCGATTTCGGCGGGAGAACAGCTGGTGAGTCAGTTTCAGCGGGAGCAGTGCGGAAGTGGCTGCTGGGAGGTAAGTCTGTCCTTTAAAAGCACTTGTCTTTGCAGGGGCAGGCCAGTCGATTTTGGCGGGAGAACAGCTGGTGAGTCAGTTTCAGCGGGAGCAGTGCGGAAGTGGCTGCTGGGAGGTAAGTCTGCCCTTTACAATCACTTGCCTTTGCAGGGGCAGGCCAGTCGATTTCGGCGGGAGAACAGCTGGTGATTCAGTTTCAGCGGGAGCAGTGCGGAAGTGGCTGCTGGGAGGTAAGTCTGTACTTTAAAAGCACTTGTCTTTGCAGGGGCAGGCCAGTCGATTTCGGCGGGAGAACAGATGGTGAGTCAGTTTCAGCGGGAGCAGTGAGGAACTGGCTGCTGGGAGGTAAGGCTGTCCTTTAAAAGCACTTGTCTTTGCAGGGGCAGGCCAGTCGATTTTGGCGGGAGAACAGCTGGTGAGTCAGTTTCAGCGGGAGCAGTGCGGAAGTGGCTGCTGCGAGGTAAGTCTGTCCTTTAAAAGCACTTGTCTTTGCAGGGGCAGTCCAGTCGATTTCGGCGGGAGAACAGCTGGTGAGTCAGTTTCAGCGGGAGCAGTGCGGAAGTGGCTGCTGGTAGGTAAGTCTGTCCTTTAAAAGCACTTGTCTTTGCAAGGGCAGGCCAGTCGATTTCGGCTGGAGAACAGCTGGTGAGGCAGTTTCAGCAGGAGCAGTGCGAATGTGGCTGCTGGGAGGTAAGTCTGTCCTTTAAAAGCACTTGTCTTTGCAGGGGCAGGCCAGTCGATTCCGGCGCGAGAACAGCTGGTGAGTCAGTTTCAGCGGGAGCAGTGCGAATGTGGCTGTTGGGAGGTAAGTCTGTCCTTTAAAAGCACTTGTCTTTGCAGGGGCAGGCCAGTCGATTTCGGCGGGAGAACAGCTGATGAGTCAGTTTCAGCGGGAGCAGTGGGGAAGTGGCTGCTGGGAGGTAAGTCTGTCCTTTAAAAGCACTTGTCTTTGCAGGGGCAGGTCAGTTAATTTCGGCGGGAGAACAGCTGCTGAGTCAGTTTCAGCGGTAGCAGTGCGGAAGTGGCTGCTGGGAGGTAAGTCTGTCCTTTAAAAGCACTTGTCTTTGCAGGGGCAGGCCAGTCGATTTCGGCGGGAGAACAGCTGATGAGTCAGTTTCAGCGGGAGCAGTGGGGAAGTGGCTGCTGGGAGGTAACTCTGTCCTTTAAAAGCACTTGTCTTTGCAGGGGCAGGCCAGTCGATTTCGGCGGGAGAACAGCTGGTGAGTCAGTTTCAGCGGGAGCAGTGGGGAAGTGGCTGCTGGGAGGTAACTCTGTCCTTTAAAAGCACTTGTCTTTGCAGGGGCAGGCCAGTCGATTTCGGCGGGAGAACAGCTGGTGAGTCAGTTTCAGCGGGAGCAGTGCGGAAGTGGCTGTGGGAGGTAAGTCTGTCCTTTAAAAGCACTTGTCTTTGCAGGGGCAGGCCAGTCGATTTCGGCGGGAGAACAGCTGGTGAGTCAGTTTCAGCGGGAGCAGTGCGGAAGTGGCTGTGGGAGGTAACTCTGTCCTTTAAAAGCACTTGTCTTTGCAGGGGCAGGCCAGTCGATTTCGGCGGGAGAACAGCTGGTGAGTCAGTTTCAGCGGGAGCAGTGCGGAAGTGGCTGCTGGGAGGTAAGTCTGTCCTTTAAAAGCACTTGTCTTTGCAGGGGCAGGCCAGTCGATTTTGGCGGGAGAACAGCTGGTGAGTCAGTTTCAGCGGGAGCAGTGCGGAAGTGGCTGCTGGGAGGTAAGTCTGCCCTTTACAATCACTTGCCTTTGCAGGGGCAGGCCAGTCGATTTCGGCGGGAGAACAGCTGGTGATTCAGTTTCAGCGGGAGCAGTGCGGAAGTGGCTGCTGGGAGGTAAGTCTGTACTTTAAAAGCACTTGTCTTTGCAGGGGCAGGCCAGTCGATTTCGGCGGGAGAACAGATGGTGAGTCAGTTTCAGCGGGAGCAGTGAGGAACTGGCTGCTGGGAGGTAAGGCTGTCCTTTAAAAGCACTTGTCTTTGAAGGGGCAGGCCAGTTGATTTCGGCGGGAGAACAGCTGGTGAGTCCGTTTCAGTGGGAGCAGTGCGGAAGTGGCTGCTGGGAGGTAAGTCTGTCCTTTAAAAGCACTTGTCTTTGCAGGGGCAGGCCAGTCGATTTCGGCGGGAGAACAGCTGGTGAGTCAGTTTCAGCGGGAGCAGTGCGGAAGTGGCTGCTGGGAGGTAAGTCTGTCCTTGTAAAGCACTTGTCTTTGCAGGGGCAGGCCAGTCGATTTCTGCGGGAGAACAGCTGGTGAGTCAGTTTCAGCGGGAGCAGTGCGGAAGTGGCTGCTGGGAGGTAAGTCTGTCCTTTAAAAGCACTTGTCTTTGCAGGGGCAGGCCAGTCGATTTCGGCGGGAGAACAGCTGGTGAGTCAGTTTCAGAGGGAGCAGTGCGGAAGTGGCTGCTGAGAGGTAAGTCTGTCCTTTAAAAGCACTTGTCTTTGCAGGGGCAGGCCAGTCGATTTCGGCGGGAGAACAGCTGGTGAGTCAGTTTCAGCGGGAGCAGTGCGGAAGTGGCTGCTGGGAGGTAAGTCTGTCCTTTAAAAGCACTTGTCTTTGCAGGGGCAGGCCAGTCGATTTCGGCGGGAGAACAGATGGTGAGTCAGTTTCAGCTGGAGCAGTGAGGAACTGGCTGCTGTGAGGTAAGGCTGTCCTTTAAAAGCACTTGTCTTTGAAGGGGCAGGCCAGTCGATTTCGGCGGGAGAACAGCTGGTGAGTCCGTTTCAGTGGGAGCAGTGCGGAAGTGGCTGCTGGGAGGTAAGTCTGTCCTTTAAAAGCACTTGTCTTTGCAGGGGCAGGCCAGTCGATTTCGGCGGGAGAACAGATGGTGAGTCAGTTTCAGCGGGAGCAGTGCGGAAGTGGCTGCTGGGAGGTAAGTCTGTCCTTTAAAAGCACTTGTCATTGCAGGGGCAGGCCAGTCGATTTCGGCGGGAGAACAGCTGGTGAGTCAGTTTCAGCGGGAGCAGTGCGGAAGTGGCAGTTGGGAGGTAAGTCTGTCCT